>NW_027649800.1:410000-1010000 GCF_965287045.1 Carcharhinus amblyrhynchos
ATCCTTGACTCTGTCTCTCTCTCTCCTTCTGTCTGTCTGTCTCTCTATCTGTCTGTCTGTCTGTCTCTCCCTTTCTGTCTCTCTCTCTCCCTCTTTCTCTCTCCCACTGTCTCTCTCTCTCTGTCTTTCTCTCTCTCTCTCTGTCTTTCTCTCTCTCTCTCTGTCTTTCTCTCTCTCTCTGTGTCTCTCTCTGTCACTGTTTCCCTCTTGCTGTCCCTCACTCTGTCTCTCCCTCTGTTCATCTCTCACTCTCTCTGTCTCTCTTTGTTTCTTCCTCTGTCTCTCACTCTGTCTCTGTCTCTGTCTTTCTCTCTGTCTCTCTCTCTCACTGTCTCTTTCTCTCTGTCCCTTTGTCTCTCTCTCTCTCTGCCTGTCTGTCTCTTTCTCTCTCGCTCTGTCTCTCACTCTCTCTCTCACTCTCTGTCTCTATCTCTCTCTCTGTCTCTCATTCTCTCTCTCTCTCTCACTCTGTCTCTCTCTCTCTCGCCGTGCCTCTGTCTCTCTCTCTGTCCTTGTCGCTCTCTCTCTCTCTGTCTCTCTCTCTCTCTGTCCCGCTCTCTTTGTCTCTCTGTCTGTCACTCTGTTTCTCTCTCTCTCTGTCTCACTCTGTCTCTCTCTGTCTCTATATCACTCTCACTCTGTCTCCCTGTCTCTCTCTGTCTGCGTCTGTCTCTCTCTCTCTGTCTCTCTCTCTCCCTCTGCCTCTCTGTCTGTCTCTCTCTTTCTCTGTCGCTCTGTCTCCCCCTCTCTCTTTCTCTTTGTCTCTGTCTCTCTCTCTCTCTGTCACTCTGTCTGTTTGTCTCTCTCTCTGTCTGTCTCTCTCTTTCTGTCTCTCTGTCTCTGTCTTCGCTGTCTGTCTCTCTCTGCCTCTCTCTCTGTCTCTCTCACACTCTCTCTCTGCCTCTCTGTCTCACGCACTCTATTTCCCTCGTCTCTCTCTTTCTCTCTCCCTCTGTCTCTCTCTCACGCTGTCTCCATCTGTTCCTCTGTCTCCTTGTCTCTCTCTCTGTCTTTCTCTCTCTTTCTCGCTCCCTCTGTCTCTCTCTCTCTCTCTGTGTCTCCACCATCACTCTCACTGTTTTGCGCTGTCTCTGTCTGTCTCTCCCTGCCACTCTCTCTCTCTCCTTGTCTCTGCCTCTCTGTCTCTCTCCCTCTCTGTCTCTCTCCCTCACTCTCTGTCTCTCTCTCTCTGTCTCTCTCTCACTCTCTCTCCCTCTCTCTCTGTCTCTCTCTCTCTATCTCTCTCTCACTCTCTTTCAGTTTGTCTTTCTCTCTGTCATTCACTCTCAGTCTGTCTTTCTTTCTGTCTCTCTCTCAATGTCACTCTGTCTCTCTCTCTCTCCCTCTGCCTCTCTCTCTCTCTTTCACGCTCTCTCTCTCTGTCTCTTTCTCTGCCTCTCTCTCTCTCTCACTGTCTCTCTCTCTCTCCCTATCTCTCTCTGTCTCTCTGTCTCTCTCTTTCTTCTCTCACTCTCTGCCTCTCTCTCTGTCTCTCTTTCAGTCTCTCTCTCAGTCTCTGTCTCTCTCTCTCTAACTCGCTCTGTCTCTCTCTCTCTGCCCGTCACACTCAATTTCCCTCGTCTCACTCTCTCTCTCTCTCTCCATCTGTCTCTCTCTCTCTCACTGTCTCTCTGTCTCTCTCTCTCTCTCTCACTTTGTCTCTCTCTCTCTCACTGTCTCTCTGTCTCTCTCTCTCTCTCTCTCACTTTGTCTCTCTCTCTGTCTCTGTCTCACTGTCTGACTCTCTCCCTGTCCCTCCCTCTCTCTGTCCCTCTGTCTCACTCTCTCTCTCTGACTGTCTCTCTCTGTCTCTCTCTCTCTCTCTGTCCCTCTCTCTCTCTCTCTCTCTGTCTCTCTCTCTCTGTCTTTCTCCCTCTATTGCTCTGTCTCTCTCTGTATTCTCTTTCTCTCCATCTGCCTCTCTCTCTGTTTCACTCTCTGTCTCTCTCTCTCTCTGTTTCTCTCTGCCTGTCTCTCTCTCTCTCTGTCTCTCTCCCTCTCTGTCTCTGTCCCTCTCTGTCTCTCTCTCTCACGCTCTGTCTCTCTTTCACTGTTTCTCTCTCTCTCTGTCTTTGTCTCCCTTTCTCTCTTCCTCTGTCTCTGTGTCTCACTCGCTCTCTCTCTCTGTCTCTGTCTGTCGGTCTCTCTCTCTCGCGCTCTCTGTCTATCTTTATGTCTTTGTCTCTCTCCCTCTCCTTCTCTGTCAAGCTCTGTCTCTCTCTCTCTGTCCTTCCCTCTGTTTCTCACTCTGTCTCTGTCTCTCTCTCTTGCCTCTGTCTCGGTCCCTGTCTCTGTCTCTATCTCTCTATCTCTCTCTCTCTCTCACTCTGTCTCTCTCTGTCTCTCTCTCTCCCTCTCTCTGTCACTTTCTCTCTGTCACTCTCTCTCTCATTCTCTCTCAGTCTCTGTCTCTCTCTGACTCTCTCCCTCTCCCTCTCACTCCCTCTCTCTCCCTCTCCCTCTCACTCTCTCTCTCTGTCTCTCTCTCTCTGTCTTTCCATCTCTTTCTCGCTGTCTCTCTCTCTCTCTGTCTGTCTCACTCTCAGTCTCTGTCTCTCTCTCTCTTACTCTCTCTGTCTGTCTCTCTCTGTCCCTCGTACTCTATTTCCGTCTGTGTCTCTCTTTCTCTCTCTCTCTCCCTCTTTCTCTCTCTCTCTCTGTCTCCCCCATCTCTCTCTCCCTGTTTCTTGCTGTCTCAGTCTCTGTCTCCTTGTCACTCTCTCTCTCTCTCACCTTGTCTCCGTCTCTCTCTCTCTCTCTCTCTCCGTCTCTGTCTCTCTCTCTGTCTGTCTGTCTCTTTCTCTCTCCCTCTGTCTTCCTCTATCTCTCTCTCTCGCTGTCTCTCTCTCTCAATCTCTCTCCTTGTCTCTCTCTCTCTGTCACTCTCTCTCCCTATCTCTCTCTCTCAGACTCGTTCTCTCTCTGACTCTCACTCTCTGTCTCAACCTCTCCCTGTGTCTCTCTCTCTCTCGCTCTCTCACTCTGTCTCTGTATCTGTCTCTCTCTGTCTCTCACTCTGTCTCTATCTCTCTGTCTCTCACTCTCTCTGTCTGTTTGTCTCTCTCTCTCTCTCTGTCTCTCTCCCTCTTTATCTCTCTCTCCCTCTCTCCCTCTCTGTGTCTCTCTCACTCTGTCTCTCTCTGTTTCACTCTCTCCCTCTCCCTCTCTCTCTCTGTCACTCTGTTTCCCTCTCTCTCTCCCTCAATCTGTCTCTCCCTCTATTAATCTCTCACTCTCTCCGTCTCTCTATCTCTCACTCTGTATCTCTCTCTCTCCCTCTTTCTCTCTCTCTGTCTCTCTCTTTCTCTCTCGCTCTGTCTCTCACTCTCTCTCTCACTCTCTGTCTCTATCTCTCCCTCTCAGTTCTCACTCTGTATCTCTCTCACTCTGTCTCTCTCTCTCCGTCTGTCTCATTCTCTCACTCTCTCTCTCTCTGTCTCTTTCTCGCTCTTTCTCCCTCTGTCTCTCACTCTGTTTCTCTCTCTCTCTGTCTCTCTCTCTATCTCTCTCTCCCTCTGCCTCTCTCTCTGTCTTTCTCTTTCTCTCTCCCTCTTTCTCCCTCTCTCTCTGGGCTGTCTCTGTCTCTCTATCTCTCTGTCTCCGTCTCTCTCTCTCTCCCTCTGTCTCTTGCTCTGTCTCTCACTCTTCCTCTCAGACTCTCTGTCTCTATCTGTCCCTATCTGTCTCTCACTCTGTTTCTCTCTCACTCTGCCTCTCTCTCCCTGTGTCTCTTTCTCTCACTCCCGCTCTCTCTCTCTCTCTCTCTCACTCTGTCGCTATCACTCTCTCTGTCTCTCTTCCTCTCTCCCTCTGTCTATTTCTCTCACTCTCTCTCTCTCACTCTGTCTCTCACTCTGTCTCTGTCTCTCACTCTTTGTCTGTCTCTCTCTTTCTGTCTGTCTCTCTCTCTCTTGGTCCTTCACTCTGTCTCTCACTCTGTCTCTGTCTTTCTCTCTGTCTTTCTCTCAGTCCCCATCTCTCTCTGTCTCTCTCTCTGCCTCTCTCTCTGTCTCTCTCTCTGTCTCTGTCTCTGTCTGTCTCTCTCTCTGTCTCTGTCTCTGTCTCTCTCTCTCTCATTCTCTCTGTCTGTCTCTCTCTGTCTCTCACAATCTATTTCCCTCTGTGTCTCTCTTTCTCTCTCCCTCTCTCTCTCTCTGTGTCTCCCCCATTTCTTTCTCTGTTTCTCGCTGTCTCGGTCTCTGTCTCCCTGTCACTCTCTCTCTCACCTTGCCTCCGTCTCTCTGTCTCTCTCCCTCTCAGTCTGTCTCTCTCTTTCTCTCTCCCTCTTTCTTCCTCTCTCTCTCTCTCTGTCTCCCTCTGTCTCTGTCTCTCTCTCTGTCGCTCTCTCTCCCTCAGTATCTCTCTCTCTCTCACCCTGTCTCTCTCACTCTGTCCTCTCTGTCACTCTCTCTCTCTCATTTTTCTCTCTCTTTCTCTCACTCTTTCTCTCCCACTCTGTCTCTCTCTGTCTCTCAAACACACACCCTGTCGCTCTCTCTCTGCCTCCCACTATTTCTGTCTCTCTCTCTCTCTGTCTCTCTATCTCTCTGTCTTTGTCTCTCTCATTCCCTGTCTCTCTCTCTCTCTCTGTCCTTCACTCTGTCTCTCACTCTGTTTCTGTCTCTCTCTCTTGTCTCTCTCTCTCGGTCCCTGTCACCCTTTCTCTCACTCTGTCTCTCTCTATCTCTCTCTCTCTCTGTCACTCCATCTCTGTCACTCTCTCACTCATTCTCTCTCTGTCTTTCTCTCTCAACTCTCTCCCTCTCCCTCTCACTCTGTCTCTATCTCTCACACTCTCTCTCTCTCACTCTCTTTGTCTCTCTCTGTCTGTCTGTCTGTCTCTGTCCCTCGCACTCTATTTCCCTCTGTGTCTCTCTTTCTCTCTCCCGCTGTCTCTCTCTCTCTCTGTCTCCCCCATCTCTCTCTCTGTTTATCGCTGTCTCTGTCTCCCTGTCACTCTCACTCACACCTTGTCTCCGTCTCACTGTCTCTCTCCCTCTCTGTCTCTCTCTCTGTCTGTCTGTCTCTCTCTCTCCCACTGCCTCTCTGTCTGTCTCTCTCTTTCTCTCTCCCTCTGTCTTCCTCTCTCTCAATCTCTCTCTCTCTGTTTCTCTCTCTCTGTTTCTCTCTCTCTGTCTCTCTCTCCCTCTGTCTCTCTCTCTCTCTCTCACTCTGCCTCTCTCTCTGACTCTCTTCTCTATGTCTCTCTCTATCTCTCTGACTCTCTCTCTCGCTCTGTCACTGTCTCTCTCTCTCTATCTCTCCCTCTGTCTCTCTTTCTTTCTCTCTCCCTCCCTCTGTCTCTGTCTCTCTCTCTCTCTCTATCTCTCCCTTTGTCTCTCTCTCTCCCTCTGTCTCTATCTGTGTGTGTGTGTGTCTCTCTGTCTCTCTCCCTCTGTGTCTTTCTCTCACTCCTTCTCTCTCACTCTGTCTCTCTCTCTCTCTCTGCCTCTCACTATTTCTTTCTCTCCCTCTCTCTCTGTCTCTCTCTCTGTCTCTCACTCTGTCTCGATCTCTGTCTCTGTCTCTCTGTCTCTCTGTCGGTCCCTCTCTCTCTCTTTCTCTCACTCTGTATCTCTGTCTCTCTCCCTCTGTCACTCTTTCTCTCTCTCTATCACTCCCTCTGTCTCTCTCTCTCCTTCTGTCTCTCACTCTCTCTCATTCTGTCTCTCTCTCTCTCGCTGTCTCTCTCTCTCTCACAATCTCTCTCTCTCACTCTGTCTCTCTCTCTGCCTCTCACTATTTCTGTCTCTCTTTCTCTCTGTCTCTCTGTCTCTCTCTTTCTCTGTCTCTCTCTCTCTCTGTCCTTCACTCTGTCTCTCACACTCTCTCGGTCCCTGTCTCTCTCTCTCTCATTCTCTCACTGTCTCTCTCTCTGTCTGACTCTCTCCCTCTGTCTCCCAAACCCTCTCTCTGTCTCTGTCTCTCATTCTCTTTCTCTCACTCTATCTGTCTCTCTCTCTCTCTGTCTCTCTCTTTGTCTCTGTCTGTCTGTCTCTTTCTCTCTGTCTGTCTGTCTCTCAGTCTCTGTCTCTCTCTCACACTCTCTCTGTCTGTCGCTCTCTGTCTCTCACATTTTATTTCCCTCTGTGTCTCTCTTTCTCTCTCCCTCTGTCTATTTCTCTCTGTCTCCCCCATCTCTCTCTCCCTCTTTCTCGCTGTCTCGGTCTCTGTCTCCCTGTCACTCTCTCTCTCACTTTGTCTCCGTATCTCTTTCTCTCTCTCTGTCTCTCTATATCTCTCTGAATCTCTCTCTCCCTCTGTCACTCTCTCTCTATCCCTCCATCTGTCTCTCTCTCTCCCTCACTCTGTCTCTCCTTCTGTTTGTCTCTTATACTCTTTGTCTCTCTTTTTCTCTCATTCTGCCTCTCACTCTGTCTCTGTCTCTCTCTCTGTCTCTCTATCTCCCCCTCTGTCTCTCTCTCTCTGTCTCACTCTTTCCCTCTCGCTCAGTCTCTCACTCTCTCTCACTCTCTCTCACTCTCTGTCTCTATCTCTCCCTCTCTGTTCTCACTCTGTCTCTCTCTCACTCTCTCTCTTGATCTCTCTTTCTCTCTCTCTCACTCTGTCTCCCTCTCTCTGTCACAGTATCTCTATCTCTGTCTCCCTCTCTCTCCCTCACTCTCTCTCATTCTCACTCTCTCTGTCTCTCTCACTCCGTCATTCCATATCTTTCTCTCTCTCTCAGACTCTGTCTCTCTCTCTCCCTGTCTGTCTCTCTCTGTGTCTCGCACTCTATTTCCCTCTGTGTCTCTCTTTCTCTCTCCCTCTGTCTCTCTCTCTCTCTCATTCTCTCTATCTCTGTCTCACTCTCCCTGTCTGTGTCTCTTTTTCCCTCTCCCTCTGTCTCTCTGCCTCTTTCTCTCTCTCTCTCTCTCTCACTCTGTCTCTCTCTCTCTCTCTGCCTCTCTGTCTGCCTCTCTCTTTCTCTCTCCCTCTCTCTCTGTTTCTCTCTCTCTCTCTGTCTCTCTGTCTCCATCTTTCTCACTCTGTCTCTCTCTGCCTCTCCCACTCTCTGTATTTCTCTCTCTCTCTCACTGTGGCTCTTACTCTGTCTCTGTCTCTATCTCTCTCTCCCTGTCTCTGTCTCTCTCTATCTCTGTCTCTGTCTGTCTGTCTCTCTCTCTCTGTCTCTCTGTGTCTCCTCCATCTCTCTCTCAGTTTCTCGCTGTCTCTGTCTCCCTGTCACTTTCTCTCTCACTTTGTCTCCATCTCTCTGTCTATCTCCCTCTCTGTCTCTTTCGCTGTCTCTCTCTCTCTCTCCCCCCTACCCTTTTCTCTCTCTCTGTCTCTCTCTCCCTCTGTCTTCCTCTCTCTCTGTCTCACTGTCTCTCTCTCTGTCTCTCTCCCTATCTGTCTCTCTCTCTCCCTCTCTCTCTGACTCTTTCTCTCTCTCACTGTGTGTCTCTCCCTCTCTGTCTCGCTCTCTCCCTCTGTCTCTCTCTCTATCTCTCTCTGTCTCTCTCTCTCAATGTCTCACTCTGTCTCTGTCTCTCTCTCTCTGTCTCTCTCACTCTCTCTTTCTTTCTGTCTCTCTCTCTCTGTCTGTCTCTCTCTCAGTCTCTGTCTCTCTCTCACTGTCTGTCCCTCTCTGTTCCTCGCACTCTATTTCCTTCTGCGTCTCTCTTTCTCTCACCCTCTGTCTCTCTCTCTCTCTGTCTCTCTCTCTGTCTCTCTCACTCTCTGTCTCCCCCATCTCTCTGTTTCTCGCTGTCTCAGTCTCTGTCTCTCTCTCTGTCTGTCTGTCTCTCTCTCTCCCACTGCCTCTCTGTCAGTCTCTCTCTCCCACTGCCTCTCTGTCTCTCTCTCTTTCTCTCTCCCTCTGTCTTCCTCTCTCTCTGTCTCACTGTCTCCCTCTCCGACTCTGTCTCTCTCTGTCTCTGTCTCTCTCTCTGTCTCTCTCTCTCCCTATGTCTCTCTCTCTCTGTCACGCTGTTTCCCTCTCTCTCCCTCACTCTGTCTCTCCTTCTGTTAGTCTCTCACTCTCTCTGTCTCTCTCTTTCTCTCACTCTGCCTCTCAGTCCGTCTCTGTCTCTCTCTCTCTGTCTCTCTCTCTCACGCTGTCTCTCACTCTCTCTCTCTCTCACTCTCTGTCTCTCTCTCTCGCTCTCTGTCTCTCTCTCTCTGTCTTTCTGTCTTTCTGTCTCTATCTCTCTGTCTCTCTCTCTCTCTGTCTTCTTTCTCTCTCTCTCTATCTCTGCCTCTGTCTCTGTCTCTCTCTCTGTCTCTCTCTCAGTCTCTGTGTCTCCCTCTCACTCTGTCTGTCTCTCTCTGTCTCTCGCACTCCATTTCCCTCTGTATCTCTCTTTCTCCCTGCCCCTGTCTCTGTCTCTCTCTCTCTGTTTCTCTCTCTCTGTCTCAGTCTCTCTGTCTCTCTGTGTCTCCCCCATCTCTCTCTCTGTTTCTCGCTGTCTCTGTCTCTGTCTCCCTGTCACTTTCTCTCTCTCTCTGTCTCCGTCTCTCTGTCTATCTCCCTCTCTGTCTATTTCGCTGTCTCTCTCTCTCTCTGTCTCTCCGTCTCACTCTCTCTCCCCCACCCCGTTTCTCTCTCTCTCTCTCTCTCTATCTCTCCCTCTGTCTCTCTCTCTGTCTCTCTCTCTCCCTCTCACTGTCACTCTGTTTCCCTCTCTCTCCCTCACTCTGTCTCTCCTTCTGTTAGTCTCTCACTCCCTCTGTCTCTCTCTTTCTCTCACTCTGCCTCTCACTCCGTCTCTGTCTCTCTCTCTCTGTCTCTCTCTCTCTCTCTCTCTCACTCTGTCTGTCTCTCTCTCTCTCTCACTCTGTCTCTCTCTCTCTCTCACTCTCTGTCTCTATCTCTCACTGTCTGTTCTCACTCTGTGTGTCTCTCATTCTGTCTCTCTCTCTCTTTCTTTCACTCTCTCACTCACTGTCTCTCTCTCTCTCTGTCTCTCTCTCTGTCCCTCTCTCTGTCTCTTTCTCGCTCTCTCTCTCTCTCTCACTCTGTCTATCTCTCTCACTCTCTCTGTCACTCTCTCCCTCTGTCTATCACTCCTGCTGTCTCTCTCTCTCACACACTCTCTCTCTATTTCTCTTTCTCTCTCTCAGTCTCTCACTCTGTCTCTCTCTCGCTCTCTGTCACAGTATCTCTGTCTCTGTCTCTCTGTCTCTCTCACTCTTTCTGTCTCTCTGACTCTCTCTGACTCTCTCTCTCTCTGTGTCTCTCTCAGTTTCTGTCTCTCTCTCTCTGTCTCTCACACTCTATTTCCCTCTGTGTCTCTCTTTCTCTCTCCCTCTGTCTCTCTCTCTCTGTTTCTCTCTATCTCTGTCTCACTCTCCCTGTCTGTGTCTCTCTTTCTCTCTCCCTCTGTCTCTCTGCCTCTCTCTCTGTCTCTCTGTCTCTCTCTCTGTGTCTCCCCATATCTCTCTCTGTCTCTCTCCCTCTCTGTCACTGTCTCCCTGTCACTCTCTCTCACCTTGTCTCCGTCTCTCTGTCTGTCTGTCTCTCTCTCTGTCACCCTCTCTCTCCGTCTCTTTCTCTCTCCCGCTGCCTCTCTGTCTATCTCTCTCTTTCTCCCTCTGTCTTCCTCTCTCTCAGTCTCACTGAGTCCCTCTCCGTCTCTCTTTTTCCCCCTTTCTCTCTCTCTGTCTCTGTCCCTCTCTGCCTCTCTCTCCCTCTGCCTCTCTATCTCTCTGTCTCTCTCTCTATCTCTCTCTCTCTCTATCTCTCTCTGTCTTTCTCTCTCCCTCTGTCTCTCCCTCTCTCTTTCTCCCTCTCTCTCTCTCTGTCACTCTGTTTCCCTCTCTCTCTCCCTCACTCTGTCTCTGTCTCTCTCTCTGTCTCTCTGTCTCTCAATCTCTCTATCTCCTATCTCACTCTCTCTGTCTCTCTGTCTCTCTCCCTCTCTGTCTCTCTCCCTCACTGTCTCTGTCTCTTAGTCTCTGTCTCTGTCTCTCTCTCTGTGACTCTCTCTCTCCCTCTCTGTATCTCTCTCTCTCCCTATCTATCTCTCTCTGCCTCTCCTTCTGTCTCTCTCTCTGTCTCTCTCTCTCACTCTCTCACTTTGTCTCTCTGTCTCTCTCTCTCACACACTCTCCCTGTCTCACTCTCTCTGTCTCTCTCTCTCTCTCTCTCACTCTGTCTCTCTCTCTCTCTGTGCCTCTCTCTCTCATTCTGTCTCACTCTCTCTCTCTACCTCTCTGTCTCACTCTCTCTCTCTGCCTCACTCTCTCTTCGCCTCACTCGCTCTCTCTCACTATCTGTCTCCCTCTCTCTCCCTGCCTCTCTCTCTCTCTCTCTCTCTCACACTCTCTCTGTCTCTCACTCTCACTGTTACTCTATCTCTCTCACTCTCTGCCTCTCTCGTCCTCACTCTCTCTGTCTGTGTCTCAGTGTCACTCTCTCTCTCTTCTTGTCTCTGTCTCTGTCTCTCTCTCTCTGCCTCTGTCTTTCTCTCTCTCTCTTCTCTCCCTCTGTCTCTGTCTGTCTGTCTCTCCCTCTCTATCTCTCTCTCTTTCTCCCTCTACCTCTCTGTCTCTCTGTCTGACTCTCTCTTACTCTCTCCCTCTGTCTCTCTCACACACACACACTGTCTCTCTCTCTCTGCCTCTCTCTCTCTCTCTGCCTCTCTCTCTCCCTCTGTCTCTCTCTCAGTCTGTCTTTCTCTCTGTCTCTCTCTCTCTGTCACTCTGTTTCTCTCTCTATCTCTCCCTCTGCCTCTGTCTCTCCCTCACACTCTCTCTCTGCCACTTTCTCACTCTCTCTCTCACTTTCTCTCTCTCTCCCTCGGTCTCTCCTTGTCTCTCTCTGTCTCCCTCTGCCTCTCTTTCTCTCTCTCCCTCTGTCTGTCTCACTCAGTCTCTCTCTCTCTGACACTCTCTCTCTAATTCTCTCCTTCTGTCTCTCTCTCTCTCTCACACACACACACATACACTCTGTCTCTCTCTGCCTCCCATTCTGTCTCACTCTCTCTGTCCCTCTCTCTCTCTCTTTGCTTCTCTTTCACTCTCTCTCTGTCACTCTCTCTCTCACTTTCTCTATCTCTCTCTCTCCCTCTGTCTTTCTCTCTCAGTGTCTCAGAATCTCAGATTCCCAGAGTCTCTGCATCTCTGCGTCTCAGAGTCTCAGAGTCTCTGCATCTCAGAGTAACTGTGTCTCAGAGTGTCTGCATGTCTGCATCTCATAGTCTCTGCGTCTCTGCGTTTCTGCGTCTCAGACTCTCAGCGTCTTTGCGTCCCTGTGTTTCAGAGTCTCTGCGTCTCAGAGTCCAAGAGTCGCTGCATCTCAGATTTTCTGCATCTCAGAGTCTCTGCGTCTCAGAGTCTCTACGAATCAGTTTCTCTGCGTCTCTGTGTCTCATAGTCTCTGCGCCTCAGAGTCTCGGAGTCTCAGCATCTCAGAGTCTCTGAGACTCTGCGTCTCAGAGTCTCGGCATCTCTGCATCTCAGAGTCTCTGCATCTCAGATGCTCAGCGTCTCTGCGTCTTAGAGTCTCTGCATCTCAAAGTCTCTGCGTCTCAGAGTCACTGCATCTCTGCGTCTCAGCATCTCTGTGTCACTGCGTCTCAGAGCCTCTGCGCTTCAGAGTCTCTGCGTCTCTGCATCTCTGCATCTCAGAGTCTCTGCGTCTCAGAGTCAATGCGTCTCAGAGTCTCTGCGTCTCAGAGTCAATGCGTCTCAGAGTCTCAGCATCTCAGAGTATCCATGTCTCAGAGTCTCTGCGTCACTGCGTCTCAGAGCCTCTGCGTCTCTGGGTCTCAGTGTCTCTGCATCTCAGGTTCTCTTCGTCTCTGTGTCTCTGTGTCTCAGGGTCTCTGCGTCTCGGAGTCTCCGCGTCTCAGAGACTTTGTGTCTCAGAGTATCTGCGTCTCTGCGTCTCAGGGTCTCTGCTTCTCTGCAACCCTGGGTCTCACTATCTCTGCGTCTCTGCATCTCTGTGTCTCTGCGTCTCAGCGTCTCTGCCTCGCTGCGTCTCAGTGTCTCTGTGTCCCTGTGTCTCAGAGTCTCTGCGTCTCAGCGTCTCTGCGTCTCAGTGTCTCTGCGTCTCAGTGTCTCTGCGTCCCTGCGTCTCAGAGTCTCTGGGTCTCAGTGTCTCTGCGTCTCAGTGTCTCTGCGTCTCAGTGTCTCTTCGTCTCTGGGTCCCAGGGTCTCTGCGCCTCAGCGTCTCTGCATCTTAGCGTCTCTGCGACTCAGTGTCTCTGCTTCTCAAGGTCTCTGCGTCTCTGCGCCTCTGCGTCTCTGGGTCTCAGGGTCTCTGCGTCTCAGAGTCTCTGGGTCGCTGCGTCTCTGCGTCTCTGGGTCTCAGTTTCTCTGCGTCTCTGGGTCTCAGCGTCTCTGCGTCTCAGAGCGTCTGTGCCTCATAGTCTCTGCCTCTCTGGGTCTCAGGGTCTCTGCGTCTCAGGTTCTCTGTGTCTCTGTGTCTCTGCGTCTCAGGTTCTCTGCGTCTCTGTGTCTCTGGGACTCAGTGTCTATGCGTCTCAGCGTCTCTGCATCTCAGAGTCTCTGCGTCTCAGTGTCTCTGCGTCTCCGAGTCTCTGTGTCTCAGAGTCTCTGCGTCTCAGAGTCTTTGCGTCTCCGAGTCTCTGGGTCTCAGTGTCTCTGCATCTCAGAGTCTCTGCGTCTCAGGGTCTCTGCCTCTCTGCGTCTCAGGGTCTCTGTGTATCTGCGTCTCTGCGTGTCTGCGTCTCAGCGTCTATGGGTCTCAGTGTGTCTGCGTCTCAGTGTCTCTGCGTATCTGCGTCTCTAGGTCTCAGTGTCTCTGCGTCTCAGGGTCTCTGCGTCTCTGCGTCTCTGGGTCTCAGTGTCTCTGCGTCTCGAATTTCTGCGTCTCTGCATCTCAGTCTCTGTGCGTCTTTGTGTCCCTTCGCCTCTGGGTCCCAGGGTCTCTGTGTCTCAGCGTCTCTGCGACTCAGTGTCTCTGCTTCTCAGTGTCTCTGCGTCTCTGCGCCACTGCGTTTCTGGGTCTCAGGGTCTCTGGGTCGCTGGTCTCAGTGACTCTGCGTCTCTGCATCTCTGTGTCTCAGAGTCTCTGCGTCTCTGGGTCTCAGTGTCTCTGCATCTCAGGTTCTCTTCGTCTCTGTGTCTCAGAGACTCTGCGTCTCAGAGTCCAAGAGTCGCTGCATCTCAGATTTTCTGCATCTCAGAGTCTCTGCGTCTCAGAGTCTCTACGAATCAGTTTCTCTGCGTCTCTGTTTCTCCAGTCTCTGCGCCTCAGAGTCTCGGAGTCTCAGCATCTCACAGTCTCTGCATCTCTGTATCTCAGAGTCTCTGCGTCTCAGAGTCTCTGCATCTCAAAGTCTCTGCATCTCAGAGTCTCAGCGTCTCTGCATCTCCGAGTCTCTGCGTCTCAGATGCTCAGCGTCTCTGCGTCTTAGAGTCTCTGCATCTCAAAGTCTCTGCGTCTCAGAGTCTCAGAGTCACTGCATCTCTGCGTCTCAGGATCTCTGTGTCACTGCATCTCAGAGCCTCTGCGCTTCAGTATCTCTGCGTCTCTGCATCTCTGCATCTCAGAGTCTCTGCGTCTCAGTGTCTCAGAGTCTCCATGTCTCAGAGTCTCTGCGTCTCTGCGTCTCAGAGTCAATGCGTCTCAGAGGTATATATAGGTATGTTCTATAGGTATGTCAAGAACAGAAGGTTGGTCAGGGCAAGATTAGGGCCAGTTACAGACAGCAGGGGGAAGTTGTGTGTGGAACCGGAGGAGATTGGAGAAGTATTGAACCAATATTTCTCTTCGGTGTTCACGCAGGGGGACATGAATATAGCTGAGGAGGACATTGGGTTGCAGGGGTGTAAAATAGACAGTATTATGGTTGATAAAGGGGATGTGCTGGAAATTCTTGAGGGGCTGAAAATAGATAAGTCCCCTGGTCCGGATGGGATCTACCCTAGGATTCTCTGGGAGGCTAGAGAGGTGATTGCAGAGCCTCTGGCTCAGATCTTCAGGTCGTCATTGGTCTCTGGTGTAGTCGCGGAGGATTGGAGGATAGCGAATGTTGTCCCATTGTTTAAGAAGGGGAACAGAGACTTTGCCGGGAATTATAGACCGGTGAGTCTTACTTCTGTTGTGGGCAAGGTTTTAGAAAAAATTATTAGGGATAGGATTTATAGTTATTTGGAGTGTAATGAATTGATTAGAAATAGTCAGCATGGTTTTGTAGCGGGTAGGTCGTGCCTTACTAACCTTATTGAGTTTTTTGAGAAGGTGACCAAAGAGGTGGATGGGGGCAAGGCAGTTGACGTGGTATACATGGATTTTAGTAAGGCGTTCGATAAGGTTCACCATGGTAGGCTTCTGCAGAAAATGCAGATGTATGGGATTGTGGGTAATCTAGGAAGTTGGATCAGGAATTGGCTATCAGATAGGAGACAGAGGGTGGTGGTGGATGGTAAATATTCATCATGGAGTACAGTTACGAGTGGTGTGCCTCAGGGATCTGTTTTGGGGCCACTGTTGTTTGTAATCTTTATTAATGATCTGGATGAGGGTATAGTTGGGTGGATTAGTAAATTTGCTGATGACACCAAAGTTGGAGGTGTGGTAGATTGTGAGGAAGGGTGTCATAGTCTGCAGGGAGACTTAGATAGGTTGCAGAGCTGGGCCGAGAGGTGGCGGATGGAATTTAATGCGGAGAAGTGTGAGGTAATTCACTTTGGTAGGAGCAACAGATGTGTCGAGTATAGGGCTAACGGGAGGACTTTGAATAGTGTGGATGAACAGAGGGATCTAGTTGTGTGTGTACATAGATCCCTGAAAGTTGGGAATCAAGTAGATAAGGTTGTTAAGAAGGCATACGGTGTCTTGGCGTTTATTGGTAGGGGGATTGAATTTAGGAGTCGCAGTGTAATGTTGCAACTGTACACTACTCTAGTGCAGCCGCACTTGGAGTACTGTGTGCAGTTCTGGTCCCCGCATTACAAGAAGGATGTGGAGGCGTTGGAGAGGGTGCAGAGGAGGTTTACTAGGATGGTGCCTGGTATGGTGGGGAGGTCCTATGAGGAGAGACTGAGGGATTTAGGGTTGTTTTCGTTGGAAAGAAGGCGGCTAAGAGGGGATCTTATTGAAACATATAAGATGATTAGAGGTTTAGATAGGGTGGATAATGATAGCCTTTTTCCTCGGATGGAGAAAGCTAGCACGAGGGAGCATGGCTTTAAATTAAGGGGGGGTAGCTACAGGACGGATGTCAGGGGTAGGTTCTTTACCCAGCGGGTGGTGAGGGATTGGAATGCCCTGCCTGCTGCAGTTGTAAATGCGTCTAGTTTGGGGGCGTTTAAGAGATCTCTGGATAGGTTTATGGACGAAAAGGGATTGGTATAGGCTAGTGGGTCATTGTTTTTGTAACTGGTCGGCGCAACATCGTGGGCCGAAGGGCCTGTTCTGCGCTGTAATGTTCTATGTTCTATGTTCTATATGTTCTATGATTCTCAGCATCTCAGAGTCTCCATGTCTCAGAGTCTCTGTGTCACTGCGTCTCAGAGCCTCTGCGCTTCAGAGTCTCTGCGTCTCTGCATCTCTGCATCTCTGCGTCTCAGAGTCTCTGCGTCTCAGGGTCTCTGCCTCTCTGCGTCTCAGGGTCTCTGTGTATCTGCGTCTCTGCGTGTCTGCGTCTCAGTGTCTCTGCGTCTCTAGGTCTCAGTGTCTCTGCGTCTCAGGGTCTCTGCGTCTCTGCGTCTCTGGGTCTCAGTGTCTCTGCGTCTCGAATTTCTGCGTCTCTGCGTCTCAGTCTCTGTGCGTCTTTGTGTCCCTTCGCCTCTGGGTCCCAGGGTCTCTGCGTCTCAGCGTCTCTGCGACTCAGTGTCTCTGCTTCTCAGTGTCTCTGCGTCTCAGTGTCTCTGCGTCTCTGCGCCACTGCGTTCCTGGGTCTCAGGGTCTCTGGGTCGCTGGTCTCAGTGACTCTGCGTCTGTGCGTCTCTGCATCTCTGGGTCTCAGCGTCTCTGAGTCACAGGGTCTCTGCATCTCTGTGTCTCAGAGTCTCTGCGTCTCTGGGTCTCAGTGTCTCTGCATCTCAGGTTCTCTTCGTCTCTGTGTCTCTGTGTCTCAGGGTCTCTGCGTCTCGGAGTCTCCACGTCTCAGAGACTTTGCGTCTCAGAGTATCTGCGTCTCTGCGTCTCAGGGTCTTTGCTTCTCTGCGTCCCTGGGTCTCAGTATCTCTGCGTCTCTGCATCTCTGCATCTCTGCGTCTCTGGGTCTCAGTGTCTCTGCGTCTCTGCGTCTCAGTGTCTCTGCCTCGCTGCGTCTCAGTGTCTCTGCGTCTCAGCGTCACAGAATCTCTGCGTCTCAGCGTGTCTGCTTCTCAGAGTCTCTGCGTCTCTGTGTCTCAGAGTCACTGCGTCTCTGCGTCCCAGAGTCTCTGAGTCTCTGCGTCTCTGGGTCTCAGTGTATCTGCTCCTTAGTGTCTCTGCGTCTCTGCGTATCTGCGTCTCAGATTTCTGCGTCTCTGCGTCTCAGTGTTTGCGTCTCTTCGTCTCAGAGTCTCAGAGTCACTGCATCTCTGCGTCTCAGCAACTCTGTGTCACTGTGTCTCAGAGCCTCTGCGCTTCAGAGTCTCTGCGTCTCAGCAACTCTGTGTCACTGTGTCTCAGAGCCTCTGCGCCTCAGTGTCTCAGAGTCTCCATGTCTCAGAGTCTCTGCGTCTCTGCGTCTCAGAGTCAATGCGTCTCTGTGTCTCAGAGACTCTGTGTTTCAGAGTCTCACCGTCTCTGCGTCTCTGCGTCTCTGCATCTCTGTGTCTCAGAGTCTCTGGGGCTCACTGTCTCTGCGTCTCTGCGTCTCAGGGTCTCTGCGTCTCAGTGGTTCTGCGTCTCTTTGCCTCTGGGTCCCATGGTGTCTGCGTCTCAGCGTCTCAGTGCCTCTGCGCCCCAGTGTCTCTGCGTCTCTGGGTCTCAGGGTCTCTGCGTCTCTTCGACTCTGCGTCTCAGCGTCTCTGCATCTCAGAGTCTCTGCGTCTCAGTGTCTCTGCGTCTCCGAGTCTCTGCGTCTCAGAGTCTCTGCGTCACCGAGTCTCTGCGTCTCCGAGTCTCTGCATCTCAGAGTGTCTGCGTCTCAGTGTCTCTGCCTCTCTGCGTCTCAGGGTCTCTGTGTATCTGCGTCTCTGTGTGTCTGCGTCTCAGCGTCTCTGGGTCTCAGTGTGTCTGCGTCTCAGTGTCTCTGCGTCTCTGCGTCTCTAGGTCTCAGTGTCTCTGCGTCTCAGGGTCTCAGTGTCTCTGCGTCTCAGGGTCTCTGCGTCTCTGCGTCTCAGGGTCTCTGCGTCTCTGCGTCTCTGGGTCTCAGTGTCTCTGCGTCTCGAATTTCTGCGTCTCTGCGTCTCAGTCTCTGTGCGTCTTTGTATCCCTTCGCCTCTGGGTCCCAGGGTCTCTGCGTCTCAGCGTCTCTGCGACTCAGTGTCTCTGCTTCTCAGTGTCTCTGCGTCTCTGCGCCACTGCGTTTCTGTTTCTCAGGGTCTCTGGGTCGCTGGTCTCAGTGACTCTGCGTCTCTGCATCTCTGTGTCTCAGAGTCTTTGCGTCTCTGGGTCTCAGTGTCTCTGCATCTCAGGTTCTCTTCGTCGCTGAGTCGCTGCATCTCAAATTTTCTGCATCTCAGAGTCTCTGCGTCTCAGAGTCTCTACGAATCAGTTTCTCTGCGTCTCTGTTTCTCATAGTCTCTGCGCCTCGGAGTCTCGGAGTCTCAGCATCTCAGAGTCTCTGCATCTCTGTATCTCAGAGTCTCTGCGTCTCAGAGTCTCAGCGTCTCTGCATCTCAGAGTCTCTGCATCTCAGAGTCTCAGCATCTCTGCATCTCAGAGTCTCTGCGTCTCAGAGTCTCAGCGTCTCTGCATCTCAGAGTCGCTGCGTCTCAGATGCTCAGCGTCTCTGCGTCTTAGAGTCTCTGCATCTCAAAGTCTCTGCGTCTCAGAGTCTCAGAGTCACTGCATCTCTGCGTCTCAGGATCTCTGTGTCACTGCATCTCAGAGCCTCTGCGCTTCAGTATCTCTGCGTCTCTGCATCTCTGCATCTCAGAGTCTCTGCGTCTCAGTGTCTCAAAGTCTCCATGTCTCTGAGTCTCTGCGTCTCTGCGTCTCAGAGTCTCTGCGTCTCAGGGTCTCTGTGTATCTGCGTCTCTGTGTGTCTGCGTTTCAGCGTCTCTGGGTCTCAGTGTGATTGCGTCTCAGTGTCTCTGCGTCTCAAGGTCTCAGTGTCTCTGCGTCTCAGGGTCTCTGCGTCTCTGGGTCTCAGGGTCTCTGCGTCTCAGGGTCTCTGCGTCTCTGCGTCTCTCGGTCTCAGTGTCTCTGCGTCTCAGGGTCTTTGCGTCTCTGCGTCTCTGGGTCTCAGTGTCTCTGCGTCTCGAATTTCTGCGTCTCTGCGTCTCAGTCTCTGTGCGTCTTTGTGTCCCTTCGTCTCTGGGTCCCAGGGTCTCTGCGACTCAGTGTCTCTGCTTCTCAGTGTCTCTGCGTCTCAGTGTCTCTGCGTCTCTGCGCCACTGCGTTTCTGGGTCTCAGGGTCTCTGGGTCGCTGGTCTCAGTGACTCTGCGTCTCTGCATCTCTGGGTCTCAGCGTCTCTGAGTCACAGGGTCTCAGGGTCTCTGCGACTCGGAGTCTCCACGTCTCAGAGACTTTGCGTCTCAGAGTATCTGCGTCTCTGTGGCTCAGGGTCTCTGCTTCTCTGCGTCCCTGGGTCTCAGTATCTCTGCGTCTCTGCGTCTCTGCATCTCTGTGTCCCTGCGTCTCTGCGTCTCAGTGTCTCTGCATCTCTTCGTCTCTGCGTCTCAGTGTCTCTGCCTCGCTGCGTCTCAGTGTCTCTGTGTCCCTGTGTCTCAGAGTCTCTGCGTCTCAGCGTCTCTGCGTCTCAGTGTCCCTGCGTCTCTGCGTCTCAGAGTCTCTGGGTCTCAGTGTCTCTGTGTTTCTGTGTCTCAGAGTCTCTGCATCTCAGCGTCTCTGCGTCTCAGTGTCTCTGAGTCTCTGCGTCTCAGGGTCTCTGCGTATCTGCGTCTCTGCGTCTCAGCATCACTGGGTCTCAGTGTGTGTGCGTCTCAGGGTCTCTGCGTCTCTACGTCTCTGGGTCTCTGTGTCTCTGCGTCTCAGGGTCTCAGGGTCTCTGCGTCTCTGCGTCTCAGGGTCTCTATGCCTCTGCGTCTCAGAGTCTCTGAGTTTCTGCATCTCTGCATCTCTGGGTCTCAGTGTCTCTGAGTCTCTGCATCTCTGGGTCTCAGTGTCTATGCTCCTCAGTGTCTCTGCATCTCTGTGTCTCTGGGACTCTATGTCTCTGTGTCTCTGGGTCTCAGTGTCTCTCCGTCTCATTGTCTGTGCGTCAGAGTGTCTCTGCTTCTCAGAGTCTCTGCTTCTCTGCGCCTCTGTGTCTCTGGATCTCAGGGTCTCTGCGTCTCAGAGTCTCAGAGTCTCTGGGTCGTTGCGTCTCTGCGTCTCTGGGTCTCAGTGTCTCTGCGTCTCAGTGTGTCTGCGTCTCAGGGTCTCTGCGTCTCTGCGTCTCAGAGTCTCTGCGTCTCTGCGTCTCAGTGTCTCTGCGTCTCTGCGTCACTGCGTCTCAGAGTATCTGTGTCTCTGCGTCTCTGCGTCTCTGGGACTCTGTGTCTCTGCGTCTCAGTTTCTCTGTGTCTCTGCATCTCAGAGTCTCTGTGTCTCTGCGTCTCAGTTTCTCTGTGTCTCTGCATCTCAGAGTCTCTGTGTCTCTGCGTCTCAGAGTCTCTGCGTCTCTGCGGCTCAGAGTCTCTGCAACTCAGGGTCTCAGCGTCTCTGGGTCTCAGTGCCTCTGCGTCTCAGGGTCTCTGTGTCTCTGCGTCTTAGGGTCTCTGCACCTCAGCATCTCACGGGCTCTGCGTCTCAGAGCCTCTGTGTCTCAGAGTCCCTGTGTGTCAGAGTCTCTGGGTCTCAGTGTCTCTGCGTCTCTGGGTCTCAGTGTCTCTGCGTCTCAGTGTCTCTGCGTCTCACTGTATCTGCGTCTCAGGGTCTCTGCGTCTCAGAGTCTCTGCATCTCTGCGTCTCAGAGTCTCTGCTACTCATAGTCTCTGGGTCTCAGGGTCTGTGCGTCTCAGGTTCTCTGCGTCTCAGGGTCTCTGTGTCTGATTGTCTCAGGGTCTCTGTGTCTCCGAGTCTCTGGGTCTCTGCGTCTCTGTGCCTCCGAGTCTCTGGGTCTCAGCGTCTCTGCGTCTCAGAGTCTCTGGGTCTCAGTGTCTCTACGTCTCTGCGTCTCAGGGTCTCTATGTCTCAGTGTCTCAGGGTCTCTGAGTTTCTGCGTCTCAGGGTCGCTGAGTCTCTGCGTCTCAGGTTCTCAGATTCTCTGCATCTCAGAGTCTCTGTGTCTCAGAGTCTCTGCGTCACTGCATCTCAGTGTTTCTGCGTCTCTGCGTCTCAGGGCCTCTGCGTCTCAGTGTCTCTGCGTCTCAGTGTCTCTACGTCTCAGCGTCTCTGGGTCTCAGTGTCTCTGCTTCTCAGGATATCTGCGTCACTTCGTCTCTGAGTCTCTGAGTCTCTGAGCATCTCTGTCTCTGAGCCTCCGTGTCGCTGAGTCTCTGAGTCACTGAGCCTCTGTGTCTCTGCGTCTCTGAGTCTCTGGGTCTCTGAGCCTCTGAGCCTCGAATTCTCTGTGTCTCTGAGCCTCTGTGTCTCTGAGTCTCTGAGCCTCTGTGTCCCTGCGTCTCTGTGTTTCTGAGTCTCTGTGTCTCTGGGCCTCTGAGCCTCTGATCCTCAGTGTCTCTGAGACTCTGAGTCTCTGCGTCTCTGAGTCTCTGAGTCACTGAGCCTCTGAGCCTCGATGTCTCTGAGTCTCTGAGTCTCTGAGCCTCTGTGTCTCTGCGTCTCTGAGTCTCAGCATCTCTGAGCCTCTGAGCCTTTATGTCTCTGAGTCTCTGAGTCTCTGAGACTCTCAGCCTCTGCGTCTCTTTGTCTCTTACTCTCTGAGTCTCTGAGTCTCTGTGTCTCTGCATCTCTGAGTCTCTGAGATTCTGTGTCTCTGAGTCTCTCTGTCTCTGAGTCTCTGCATCTCTGTGTCTCCGCGTCTCTGAGCCTCTGTGTGTCTACGTCTCTTAGCCTCGGTGTCGCTGCGTCTCTGCGCCTCTGAGTCCCGTGGTATCTGAGCCTCTGTGTCTCTGTGTCTCTGCGTCCCTGTGTCGCTGAGTCTCTGTGTCTCTGGGTCTCTGTGTCCCTGAATCTCCATGTCGCTACGTCTCGTAGTCACTGAGCCTCTGTGTATCTGTGTCTCTAAGTCTCTGCGTCTCTGTGTCTCTGGGTCTCTGTGTCTCTGTGTCTCTGAGCCTTTGTGTCTCTGCATCTCTGAGCCTCTGTGTCTCTGCGTCTCTGAGTATCTGTGTCTCTGATTCTCTGAGCATCTGTGTCTCAGTGTCTCTGCGTCTCGAATTTCTGCGTCTCTGCGTCTCAGTCTCTGTGCGTCTTTGTGTCCCTTCGCCTCTGGGTCCCAGGGTCTCTGCGTCTCAGCGTCTCTGCGACTCAGTGTCTCTGCTTCTCAGTGTCTCTGCGTCTCAGTGTCTCTGCGTCTCTGCGCCACTGCGTTTCTGGGTCTCAGGGTCTCTGGGTCGCTGGTCTCAGTGACTCTGCGTCTCTGCGTCTCTGCATCTCTGGGTCTCAGCGTCTCTGAGTCACAGGGTCTCTGCATCTCTGTGTCTCAGAGTCTCTGCGTCTCTGGGTCTCAGTGTCTCTGCATCTCAGGTTCTCTTCGTCTCTGTGTCTCTGTGTCTCAGGGTCTCTGCGTCTCGGAGTCTCCACGTCTCAGAGACTTTGCGTCTCAGAGTATCTGCGTCTCTGCGTCTCAGTCTCTGTGCGTCTTTGTGTCCCTTTGTCTCTGGGTCCCAGGGTCTCTGCGTCTCAGCGTCTCTGCGACTCAGTGTCTCTGCGTCTCTGCGCCACTGCGTTTCTGGGTCTCAGGGTCTCTGGGTCGCTGGTCTCAGTGACTCTGCGTCTCTGCGTCTCTGCGTCTCTGCATCTCTGGGTCTCTGTGCCTCTGGGTCTCTGTGCCTCTGTGTCTCTGAGCCTCTGTGTCTCTGCGTCTCTGTGTTTCTGAGACTCTGTGTCTCTGGGTCTCTGAGTCTCTGTGTCTCTGTGTCTCTGAGTCTCTGAGTCTCTGCGACTCAGTGTCTCTGCGTCTCTGCGCCACTGCGTTTCTGGGTCTCAGGGTCTCTGGGTCGCTGGTCTCAGTGACTCTGCGTCTCTGCGTCTCTGCATCTCTGGGTCTCTGTGCCTCTGGGTCTCTGTGCCTCTGTGTCTCTGAGCCTCTGTGTCTCTGCGTCTCTGTGTTTCTGAGACTCTGTGTCTCTGGGTCTCTGAGTCTCTGTGTCTCTGTGTCTCTGAGTCTCTGAGTCTCTGCATCTCTGTGTCTCTGAGTCTCTGAGCCTCTGTGTCCCTGCGTCTCTGTGTTTCTGAGTCTCTGTGTCTCTGGGTCTCTGTGTCTCTGAGTCTCTGCAACACTGTGTCTCTGCGTCTCTGAGTCTCTGCGTCTCTGAGCCTCTGAGCCTCTATATCTCTGAGTCTCTGCATCTCTGTGTCTCTGAGTCTCTGAGCCTCTGTGTCTTTGCGTCTCTGTGTTTCTGAGTCTCTGTGTCTCTGTGTCTCTGGGTCTCTGTGTCTCTGAGTCTCTGAGCCTCTGTGTCTCTGCGACTGTGTGTTTCTGAGTCTCTGTGTCTCTGGGTCGCTGTGTCTCTGAGTCTCTGAGTCTCTGTGTCTCTGTCTCTCTGCGTACCTGAGTCTCTGTGTCTCTGTGTCTCTGTGCCTCTGAGCCTCTATGTCTCTGAGTCTCTGAGTCTTTGTGTCTCTTGGTCTCTGAGCCTCTATGTCTCTGAGTCTCTGTGTCTCTGAGACTCTGAGCCTTTATATCTCTGCGTCTCTGAGTCTCTGCACATCTGTCCCTCTGAGTCTCCATGTTGCTGAGTCTCTGAGTCACTGAGCCTCTGTGTCTCTGTGTCTCTGAGCCTCTGAGCCTCTGTGCCTCTGCGTCTCTGAGTCTCTGAGCCTCTGAGTGTCTGTGTCTCTGAGCCTCTGTCTCGCTGCGACACAGAGACACAGAGACTCAGAAACACGAAGACGCAGAGACACAGAGACATCGAGGCTCAGATGCTCAGAGACCCAGAGACTCAGAGACGCAGAGACACAGAGGCTCAGAGACACAGAGACACAGAGACACAGAGACACAATGACTCAGAGACTCAGTGACACGGAGACTCAGAGACACAGATGCTCGGAGACTCAGAGACTCAGAGACGCAGAGACACAGAGGCTCAGAGATGCAGAGACACAGAGGCTCAGAGACTCAGAGACACTGAGACCCAGAGACACAGAGACTCAGAGACACAGTGACACAGAGACCCACAGACACAGAGACGCAGAGATTTAAAGACGCAGATAAACAGAGGCTCAGTGACTCAGAGACTTAGCGACATGGGGAATCAGGAACACAGAGACCCAGAGACACAGAGGCTCAGAGACTCAGAGACACAGAGGCTCAGAGTCATAGAGGCTAAGAGGCTCAGAGACCCAGAGCCTCAGAGACGCAGAGACACAAATGCTCAGTTACTCAGAGACTCAGTGACACTGAGACTCAGAGACACAGATGCTCAGAGACTCAGAGACGCAGAGACACAGAGTCTCAGAGACTCAGAGAGTAAGGGACAAAGAGAAGCAAAGGCTGACAGAGTCAGAGACACAGAGGCTCAGAGACTCAGAGAAATAGAGGCTCAGAGGCTCAGAGACCCAGAGACTCAGAGACGCAGAGACATAGAGGCTCCGAGACTCACCGACACGGAGACTCAGAGACACAGAGACACTGAGACTCAGAGACTCAGAGACGCAGAGACACAGGGGCTCAGAGACTCAGCGACTCGGAGACTCTGAGACGCAGAGACACAGAGGCCCAGGGACACGGAGACTCAGAAACACAGAGACACAGAGACACAGAGGCTCAGAGACTCAGAGACACAGAGACCCAGAGACACAGAGACACAGAGGCCCAGGGACACAGAGACACTGAGACTCAGAGTCGCAGAGACACAGAGAATCAGAGACTCAGAGATACAGAGACACAGAGACCCAGAGGCAGAGAGACTCAGAGACTCAGAGACGCAGAGAGACAGAGGCTCAGTGACTCAGGGACACAGAGACGCAGAGACACAGAGGCTCAGAGACGCAGACACACAGAGACCCAGAGACAAAGAGACACAGGGACCCAGAGACACAGAGACTCAGAGACTCAGAGACACAGAGACCCAGAGAAAAGTGACTCAGAGACTCAGAGACACAGAGACTCAGAGACACAGAGGCTCAGAGACTCAGAGACGCAGTGACTCAGAGACTCAGAGACACAGTGACTCAGAGACTCAGAGACAGAGAGGCTCAGAGGCTCAGAGACCCAGAGACTCAGAGACGCAGAGACACAGAGGCTCAGAGACTCAGAGACACAGAGACCCAAAGATACCGAGGCACAGAGACCCAGAGACACAGAGAGTCAGAAACACAGAGACACAGAGGCTCAAAGACTCAGGGACTGAGAGACACAGAGGCTCAGAGACGCAGACACACAGAGGCTCAAAGACGCAGAGACACAGAGTCCCAGAGACTCAGAGACACAGAGACCCAGAGACACAGAGACACGGAGACACAGAGACTCAGAGACACAGAGACTCAGAGACTCTGAGACATAGCGGCTCAGAGGCCCAGAGACCCAGAGACTCAGATACGCAGAGACACAGAGGCTCAGTGACTCAGAGACTCAGTGACACAGAGACTCAGTGACACAGATGCTCAAAGGCACAGAGACACAGAGACTCAGAGACACAGAGACCCAGAGACACAGAGACACTGCGACCCAGAGACACAGAGACTCAGAAACACAGAGACGCAGAGACACAGAGACTCAGAGACATCGAGGCTCAGATGCTCAGAGACCCAGAGACTCAGAGACACAGAGACACAAAGGCTCAGTGACTCAGAGACTCATGACACGGAGACTCAGAGACAGAGATGCTCAGGCTCTCAGGGGACTCAGAGTCATAGAGGCTAAGAGGCTCAGAGACCCAGAGTCTCAGAGACTCGGAGACACAAATACTCAGTTACTCAGAGACTCAGTGACACGGAGACTCAGAGACACAGATGCTCCGAGACTCAGAGACGCAGAGACACAGAGGCTCAGAGACACAGAGACTCAGAGACACAGAGACTCAGAGACACAGAGACTCAGAGACTCAGAGACACAGAGACTCAGAGACACAGAGGCTCAGAGACTCAGAGACGCAGTGACTCAGAGACTCAGAGACCCAGAGACTCAGAGACTCAGAGACATAGCGGCTCAGAGGCTCAGAGACCCAGAGACTCAGAGACACAGCGGCTCAGAGGCTCAGCGACCCAGAGACTCAGAGACGCAGAGACACGGAGGCTCAGAGACTCAGAGACTCAGCGACACAGAGACTCGGAGACACAGAGACCCAGAGACACAGAGGCTCAGAGAGTCAGAGTCTCAGAGACGCAGAGACACAGATGCTCAGTGGCTCAGAGACTCAGAAATGCAGACACACAGATGCTCAGAGACTCAGAGACTCAGAGACGTAGAGACACAGAGGCTCAGATACAGAGAGGCTCAGAGACTCAGAGTCACTGAGACGGAGAGATGCAGAGACACAGAGGCTCAGAGACTCAGAGACACAGAGACCCAGAGACACAGAGACTCAGAGACGCAGAGGGACAGAGGCACAGAGACCTGGGGACTCAGAGACGCAGAGACACAGAGGCACAGAGACGCGGACACACAGAGGTTCAGAGAAGCAGAGACACAGAGACCCAGAGACTCAGAGGCACAAAGACCTATTGAAAAGTGAAAAAGAGACTCAGAGACACAGAGACTCAGAGACTCAGAGACAGAGAGTCTCAGTGAGCAAAGAGACCCAGAGACTCAGAGACGCAGAGACACAGAGGCTCAGGGACGCAGAGACGCAGAGACACAGAGGCTCAGAGACGCAGACACACAGAAGCTCAAAGACGCAAAGACACAGAGACCCAGAGACTCAGAGAGACAGAGACCCAGAGACACAGAGACACAGAGACCCAGAGACTCAGAGACACAGAGACCCAGTGACACAGAGACCCAGAGACACAGAGACTCAGAGGCTCAGAGACCCAGAGACTCAGAGACGCAGAGACACAGAGACACAGAGACTCAGAGACACAGTGTCCCAGAGACACAGAGACACTGCGACCCAGAGACACAGAGACTCAGAAACACAGAGACGAAGCGACACAGAGGCTCAGAGACGCAGACACACAGATGCTCAGAGACGCAGACACACAGAGACGCAGAGACTCAGAGACACAGAGACCCAGAGACACAGAGACACAGAGACCCAGAGACACAGAGATTCATAGACTCAGAGACCCAGAGACTCAGAGACGCAGAGACACTGAGGCTCCGAGACTCAAAGACACGGAGACTCATCGACACAGAGACACAGAGACCCAGAGACACAGAGACTCATAGACTCAGTGACTCAGAGACTCAGTGACACGGAAACTCAGAGACAGAGATGCTCAGAGACTCAGAGACTCAGAAACACAGAGATGCAGAGACACAGATGCTCAGAGACACAGAGACACAGAGACCCAGTGACACAGAGACTCAGAGAAACAGAGACCCAGAGACACAGCGACTCAGAGATTTAGAGACGCAGATACACAGAGGCTCAGTGACTCAGAGACTTAGCGACACGGAGAATCAGGGACACAGGGACCCAGAGACACAGAGACCAGAGACTCAGAGACACAGAGGCTCAGATAGTCAGAGACGCACGACGCAGCGACACAGAGGCTCAGAGATGCAGACACACAGAGGCTCAGAGACGCAGAGACACAGAGACGCAGAGACTCAGAGACACAGAGACCCAGAGACACAGAGACTCAGAGACACAGAGACTCAGAGACATCGAGGCTCAGATGCTGAGAGACCCAGAGACTCAGAGACACAGAGACACAGAGGCTCAGTGACTCAGAGACTCAGTGACATGGAGGCTCAGAGACATAGAGGCTCAGAGACTCAGAGACACAAAGAGTCAGAGACGCAGAGACATAGAGGCTCAGAGTCTCAGTGACCCAGAGACTCAGAGATGCAGAGACACAGAGGCTCAGAGACTCAGAGACAAAGAGCCCAGAGACCCAGAGACTCAGAGATGCAGAAACACAGAGACTCATAGACTCAGAGACGCAGAGACACAGAGGGTCAGAGACACAGAGACTAAGAGACAAAGACACGCAAAGGCTGAGAGACTCAGAGAGACAGAGAGTCAGAGACTCAGAGACATCGAGGCTCAGAGGCTCAGAGACCCAGAGACCCACAGACACAGAGACTCAGAGACACAGTGACGCAGAGACACAGTGGCTCAGAGACTCAGCGACACGGAGACTCAGAGACACAGATGCTCAGAGACCCAGAGACTCAGAGACGCAGAGACACAGAGGCTCCGAGATGCAGAAACACAGAGGCCAGAGACACAGAGACCCAGAGACACAGAGATTCATAGACTCAGAGACGCAGAGATACAGAGGCTCAGAGACCCAGAGACTCAGAGACGCAGAGACACAAAGGGTCCGAGATGCAGAGACACAGAGAGTCAGAGACTCAGAGACATCGAGGCTCAGAGGCTCAGAGACCAGAGGCTCAGAGACACAGAGACACAGAGGCTCAGACACTCAGAGACACAGAGACCCAGAGACACAGAGACTCAGAAACACAGAGACGCAGAGACACAGAGGCTCAGAGACACAGAGACACAAAGACTCAGAGACTCAGGGACATCGAGGCTCAGAGGCTCAGAGACCCAGAGATTCAGTGACGCAGAGACACAGTGGCTCAGAGACTCAGAGACTCAGCGACACGGAGACTCAGAGACACAGAGACCCAGAGACACAGAGACGCAGAGACACAGATGCTCCGTGGCTCAGAGACTCAGAAATGCAGACACACAGGTGCTCAGAGACTCAGAGACTCAGAGATGCAGAGACACAAAGGCTCACAGACAGAGAGGCTCAGAGACTCAGAGTCACTGAGACTCAGAGACACATGGACTCAGAGACCCAGAGACACAGAGACACAGAGACGGAGAGATGCAGAGACACAGAGGCTCAGAGACACAGAGAACCATAGACAGAGAGACTGAGTGACAAAGAGACGCAGAGACACAGAGGCTCAGAGACTCAGAGACACAGAGACCCAGAGACACAGAGACTCAGAGACGCAAAGGGACAGAGGCACAGAGACTCGGGGACTCAGAGACGCAGAGACACAGAGGCTCAGAGACGTGGACACAAAGAGGTTCAGAGACGCAGAGACACAGAGACCCAGAGACACAGAGACTCAGAGACACAGAGACCTAGAGAGAAGTGACTCAGAGATTCAGAGACACAGAGACTCAGAGACTCAGAGACAGAGAGGCTCAGTGACAAAGAGACCCAGAGACTCAGAGACACAGAGGCTCAGAGACTCAGGGACACAGAGAGCCAGAGACACAGAGACACAGAGACCCAGGGACACAGAGAATCAGAAACACAGAGACACAGAGGCTCAGAGACTCAGGGACTCAGGGACTCAGAGACGCAGAGACACAGAGGCTCAGAGACGCAGACACACAGAGGCTCAAAGACGCAGAGACACTGAGACCCAGAGACTCAGTGACACACAGACCCAGAGACTCAGAGACACAGAGACCCAGAGACACAGAGACACAGAGACCCAGACACCCAGAGACACAGAGATTCATAGTCTCAGAGACACAGAGGCTCAGAGACTCAGAGACTCAGAGACTCAGGGACATAGAGGCTCAGTGACTCAGAGACTGAGTGACACGGTAACTCAGAGGCAGAGATGCTCAGAGACTCAGAAACAAACAGACGCAGAGACACAGAGGCTCAGAGACTCAGAGACACAGAGACTCAGAGACACAGAGGCTCAGAGACACAGATGCTCAGAGACTCAGAGACACAGAGACCCAGAGACACAGAGACACAGAGGCTCAGAGACTCAGAGACACAGAGACCCAGAGACACAGAGACTCAGAGACGCAGAGGGACAGAGGCACAGAGACTCGGGGACTCAGAGACGCAGAGACACAGAGGCTCAGAGACGCGGACACACAGAGGTTCAGAGACGCAGAGACACAGAGACCCAGAGACACAGAGACTCAGAGACACAGAGACCTAGAGAGAAGTGACTCAGAGATTCAGAGACACAGAGATTCAGAGACTCAGAGACAGAGAGGCTCAGTGACCAAGAGACCCAGAGACTCAGAGACACAGAGGCTCAGAGACTCAGGGACACAGAGAGCCAGAGACACAGAGACACAGAAACCCAGGGACACAGAGACTCAGAAACACAGAGACACAGAGGCTCAGAGACTCAGGGACTCAGAGACGCAGAGACACAGAGGCTCAAAGACGCAGAGACACTGAGACCCAGAGACTCAGAGACACAGAGACCCAGAGACACAGAGACACAGAGACCCAGAGATGCAGAGACACAGAGATTCATAGACTCAGAGACACAGAGGCACAGAGGCACAGAGACTCAGAGGCTCAGAGACATAGAGGCTCAGAGGCTCAGAGACCCAGAGACTCAGAGACTCAGAGACATAGCGGCTCAGAGACCCAGAGACTCAGAGACTCAGAGACATAGCGGCTC
Source organism: Carcharhinus amblyrhynchos (assembly GCF_965287045.1). Taxonomy (NCBI): domain Eukaryota; kingdom Metazoa; phylum Chordata; class Chondrichthyes; order Carcharhiniformes; family Carcharhinidae; genus Carcharhinus; species Carcharhinus amblyrhynchos. The sequence goes on from NW_027649800.1 coordinate 439,611, forward strand.
AGAGGCTCAGCGACCCAGAGACTCAGAGACGCAGAGACACGGAGGCTCAGAGACTCAGAGACTCAGCGACACAGAGACTCGGAGACACAGAGACCCAGAGACACAGAGGCTCAGAGAGTCAGAGTCTCAGAGACGCAGAGACACAGATGCTCAGTGGCTCAGAGACTCAGAAATGCAGACACACAGATGCTCAGAGACTCAGAGACTCAGAGATGCAGAGACACAGAGGCTCAGAGACGTAGAGACACAGAGGCTCAGATACAGAGAGGCTCAGGGACTCAGAGTCACTGAGACGGAGAGATGCAGAGACACAGAGGCTCAGAGACTCAGAGACACAGAGACCCAGAGACACAGAGACTCAGAGACGCAGAGGGACAGAGGCACAGAGACCTGGGGACTCAGAGACGCAGAGACACAGAGGCACAGAGACGCGGACACACAGAGGTTCAGAGAAGCAGAGACACAGAGACCCAGAGACTCAGAGGCACAAAGACCTATTGAAAAGTGAAAAAGAGACTCAGAGACACAGAGACTCAGAGACTCAGAGACAGAGAGTCTCAGTGAGCAAAGAGACCCAGAGACTCAGAGACGCAGAGACACAGAGGCTCAGGGACGCAGAGACGCAGAGACACAGAGGCTCAGAGACGCAGACACACAGAAGCTCAAAGACGCAAAGACACAGAGACCCAGAGACTCAGAGAGACAGAGACCCAGAGACACAGAGACACAGAGACCCAGAGACTCAGAGACACAGAGACCCAGAGACACAGAGACCCAGAGACACAGAGACTCAGAGGCTCAGAGACCCAGAGACTCAGAGACGCAGAGACACAGAGACACAGAGACTCAGAGACACAGTGTCCCAGAGACACAGAGACACTGCGACCCAGAGACACAGAGACTCAGAAACACAGAGACGAAGCGACACAGATGCTCAGAGACGCAGACACACAGAGAGCTTCTCTGAACCTCTGTGTGTCCGCGTCTCTGTGTCTCTGCGTCTCTGGGTCCCCAGGTCTCTGTGCCTCTGTCCCTCTGCGTCTCTGAGTCTCTGTGTCTCTGGGTCTCTGAGCCTATGAGCCTCTATGTCTTTGAGCCTCTGAGTCTCTGTGCCTCTGTGTCTCTGTGTCTCTGAGTCTATGAATCTCTGTGTCTCTGCATCTCTGGGTCTCTGTGTCTCTGTGTCTCTGGGTCTCTGTGTCTCTGAGTCTCTGGGTCTCAGTGTCTCTGCGTCTTTGAGCCTCTGTGTCTCTGCGTCTCTGAGTCCCTGAGTCTCTGAGCCTCTGTGTCTCTGTGTTTCTGAGTCTCTGTGTCCCTGGGTCTCTGTGTCTCTGAGACTGTGTGTTTCTGAGTCTCTGTGTCTCTGGGTCGCTGTGTCTCTGAGTCTCTGAGTCTCTGTGTCTCTGTGTCTCTGCGTATCTGAGTCTCTGTGTCTCTGTGTCTCTGTGCCTCTGAGCCTCTATGTCTCTGAGTCTCTGAGTCTTTGTGTCTCTTGGTCTCTGAGCCTCTATGTCTCTGAGTCTCTGTGTCTCTGAGACTCTGAGCCTTTATGTCTCTGCGTCTCTGAGTCTCTGCACATCTGTCCCTCTGAGTCTCCATGTTGCTGAGTCTCTGAGTCACTGAGCCTCTGTGTCTCTGTGTCTCTGAGCCTCTGAGCCTCTGTGCCTCTGCGTCTCTGAGTCTCTGAGCCTCTGAGTGTCTGTGTCTCTGAGCCTCTGTCTCGCTGCGACACAGAGACACAGAGACTCAGAAACACGAAGACGCAGAGACACAGAGACATCGAGGCTCAGATGCTCAGAGACCCAGAGACTCAGAGACGCAGAGACACAGAGGCTCAGAGACTCAGAGACACAGAGACACAGAGACACAGAGACACAATGACTCAGAGACTCAGTGACACGGAGACTCAGAGACACAGATGCTCGGAGACTCAGAGACTCAGAGACGCAGAGACACAGAGGCTCAGAGATGCAGAGACACAGAGGCTCAGAGACTCAGAGACACTGAGACCCAGAGACACAGAGACTCAGAGACACAGTGACACAGAGACCCACAGACACAGAGACGCAGAGATTTAAAGACGCAGATAAACAGAGGCTCAGTGACTCAGAGACTTAGCGACATGGGGAATCAGGAACACAGAGACCCAGAGACACAGAGGCTCAGAGACTCAGAGACACAGAGGCTCAGAGACATAGAGGCTAAGAGGCTCAGAGACCCAGAGCCTCAGAGACGCAGAGACACAAATGCTCAGTTACTCAGAGACTCAGTGACACTGAGACTCAGAGACACAGATGCTCAGAGACTCAGAGACGCAGAGACACAGAGTCTTAGAGACTCAGAGACTAAGGGACAAAGAGAAGCAAAGGCTGACAGAGTCAGAGACACAGAGGCTCAGAGACTCAGAGACATAGAGGCTCAGAGGCTCAGAGACCCAGAGACTCAGAGACGCAGAGACACAGAGGCTCCGAGACTCACCGACACGGAGACTCAGAGACACAGAGACACTGAGACTCAGAGACTCAGAGACGCAGAGACACAGGGGCTCAGAGACTCAGCGACACGGAGACTCTGAGACGCAGAGACACAGAGGCCCAGGGACACGGAGACTCAGAAACTCAGAGACGCAGAGACACAGAGGCTCGGAGACTCAGACAAACAAGGACCCAGAGACACAGAGGCTCAGAGTCGCAGAGACACAGAGAATCAGAGACTCAGAGATACAGAGACACAGAGACCCAGAGGCAGAGAGACTCAGAGACTCAGAGACGCAGAGAGACAGAGGCTCAGTGACTCAGGGACACAGAGACGCAGAGACACAGAGGCTCAGAGACGCAGACACACAGAGACCCAGAGACAAAGAGACACAGGGACCCAGAGACACAGAGACTCAGAGACTCAGAGACACAGAGACCCAGAGAAAAGTGACTCAGAGACTCAGAGACACAGAGACTCAGAGACACAGAGGCTCAGAGACTCAGAGACGCAGTGACTCAGAGACTCAGAGACACAGTGACTCAGAGACTCAGAGACAGAGAGGCTCAGAGGCTCAGAGACCCAGAGACTCAGAGACGCAGAGACACAGAGGCTCAGAGACTCAGAGACACAGAGACCCAAAGATACAGAGGCACAGAGACTAAGAGACACAGAGAGTCAGACACACAGAGACACAGAGGCTCAAAGACTCAGGGACTGAGAGACACAGAGGCTCAGAGACGCAGACACACAGAGGCTCAAAGACGCAGAGACACAGAGTCCCAGAGACTCAGAGACACAGAGACCCAGAGACACAGAGACACGGAGACACAGAGACTCAGAGACACAGAGACTCAGAGACTCTGAGACATAGCGGCTCAGAGGCCCAGAGACCCAGAGACTCAGATACGCAGAGACACAGAGGCTCAGTGACTCAGAGACTCAGTGACACAGAGACTCAGTGACACAGATGCTCAAAGGCACAGAGACACAGAGACTCAGAGACACAGAGACCCAGAGACACAGAGACACTGCGACCCAGAGACCCAGAGACTCAGAAACACAGAGACGCAGAGACACAGAGACTCAGAGACATCGAGGCTCAGATGCTCAGAGACCCAGAGACTCAGAGACACAGAGACACAAAGGCTCAGTGACTCAGAGACTCATGACACGGAGACTCAGAGACAGAGATGCTCAGGCTCTCAGGGGACTCAGAGTCATAGAGGCTAAGAGGCTCAGAGACCCAGAGTCTCAGAGACTCGGAGACACAAATGCTCAGTTACTCAGAGACTCAGTGACACGGAGACTCAGAGACACAGATGCTCCGAGACTCAGAGACGCAGAGACACAGAGGCTCAGAGATGCATAGATACAGAGGCTCAGAGACTCAGAGACTAAGAGACAAAGAGGAGCAAAGGCTGAGAGACTCAGAGACACTGAGACTCAGAGACATAGAGGTTCAGAGGCTCAGAGACCCAGAAACTCAGAGACGCAGAGACACAGAGGCTCCGAGACTCACCGACACGGAGACTCAGAGACACAGAGACACTGAGACTCAGAGACATAGAGGTTCAGAGGCTCAGAGACCCAGAAACTCAGAGACGCAGAGACACAGAGGCTCCGAGACTCACCGACACGGAGACTCAGAGACACAGAGACACTGAGACTCAGAGACGCAGAGACACAGAGGCTCAGAGACACAGATGCTCAGAGACGCAAGAAGCAGCGACACGGAGGCTCAGAGATGCAGACACACAGAGGCTCAGAGACGCAGAGACACAGAGACGCAGAGACTCAGAGACACAGAGATCCAGAGAAACAGAGACTCAGAGACACAGAGACACAGAGACACAGAAACTCAGAGACTCAGAGACTCAGAGACGCAGAGACACAGAGGCTCAGTGACTCAGAGACTGAGTGACACAGAAACTCAGAGGCAGAGATGGTCAGAGACTCAGAAACACAGAGACGCAGAGACACAGAGGCTCAGAGACTCAGAGACACAGAGGCTCAGAGACACAGATGCTCAGAGACTCAGAGACACAGAGACCCAGAGACACAGAGACTCAGAGACACAGAGACACAGAGACCCAGAGACTCAGAGATTTAGAGACGCAGGTACACAGAGGCTCAGTGACTCAGAGACTTAGCGACACGGAGAATCAGGGACACAGTGACCCAGAGACACAGAGACCAGAGACTCAGAGACTCAGAGACACAGAGACTCAGAGACACAGAGGCTCAGAGACTCAGAGACGCAGTGACTCAGAGACTCAGAGACACAGTGACTCAGAGACTCAGAGACATAGCGGCTCAGAGGCTCAGAGACCCAGAGACTCAGAGACACAGCGGCTCAGAGGCTCAGCGACCCAGAGACTCAGAGACGCAGAGACACGGAGGCTCAGAGACTCAGAGACTCAGCGACACAGAGACTCGGAGACACAGAGACCCAGAGACACAGAGGCTCAGAGAGTCAGAGTCTCAGAGACGCAGAGACACAGATGCTCAGTGGCTCAGAGACTCAGAAATGCAGACACACAGATGCTCAGAGACTCAGAGACTCAGAGATGCAGAGACACAGAGGCTCAGAGACGTATAGACACAGAGGCTCAGATACAGAGAGGCTCAGAGACTCAGAGTCACTGAGACGGAGAGATGCAGAGACACAGAGGCTCAGAGACTCAGAGACACAGAGACCCAGAGACACAGAGACTCAGAGACGCAGAGGGACAGAGGCACAGAGACCTGGGGACTCAGAGACGCAGAGACACAGAGGCACAGAGACGCGGACACACAGAGGTTCAGAGAAGCAGAGACACAGAGACCCAGAGACTCAGAGGCACAAAGACCTATTGAAAAGTGAAAAAGAGACTCAGAGACACAGAGACTCAGAGACTCAGAGACAGAGAGTCTCAGTGAGCAAAGAGACCCAGAGACTCAGAGACGCAGAGACACAGAGGCTCAGGGACGCAGAGACGCAGAGACACAGAGGCTCAGAGACGCAGACACACAGAAGCTCAAAGACGCAAAGACACAGAGACCCAGAGACTCAGAGACACAGAGACACAGAGACACAGAGACCCAGAGACTCAGAGACACAGAGACCCAGAGACACAGAGACCCAGAGACACAGAGACTCAGAGGCTCAGAGACCCAGAGACTCAGAGACGCAGAGACACAGAGACACAGAGACTCAGAGACACAGTGTCCCAGAGACACAGAGACACTGCGACCCAGAGACACAGAGACTCAGAAACACAGAGACGAAGCGACACAGAGGCTCAGAGACGCAGACACACAGATGCTCAGAGACGCAGACACACAGAGACGCAGAGACTCAGAGACACAGAGACCCAGAGACACAGAGACACAGAGATTCATAGACTCAGAGACCCAGAGACTCAGAGACGCAGAGACACTGAGGCTCCGAGACTCACAGACACGGAGACACATAGACACAGAGACACAGAGACCCAGAGACACAGAGACTCATAGACTCAGAGACGCAGAGACACAGAGGCTCAGTGACTCAGAGACTCAGTGACACGGAAACTCAGAGACAGAGATGCTCAGAGACTCAGAGACTCAGAAACACAGAGATGCAGAGACACAGATGCTCAGAGACTCAGAGACACAGAGACCCAGTGACACAGAGACTCAGAGAAACAGAGACCCAGAGACACAGAGACTCAGAGATTTAGAGACGCAGATACACAGAGGCTCAGTGACTCAGAGACTTAGCGACACGGAGAATCAGGGACACAGGGACCCAGAGACACAGAGACCAGAGACTCAGAGACACAGAGGCTCAGATAGTCAGAGACGCACGACGCAGCGACACAGAGGCTCAGAGATGCAGACACACAGAGGCTCAGAGACGCAGAGACACAGAGACGCAGAGACTCAGAGACACAGAGACCCAGAGACACAGAGACTCAGAGACACAGAGGCTCAGTGACTCAGAGACTCAGTGACATGGAGGCTCAGAGACATAGAGGCTCAGAGACTCAGAGACACAAAGAGTCAGAGACGCAGAGACATAGAGGCTCAGAGTCTCAGTGACCCAGAGACTCAGAGATGCAGAGACACAGAGACTCATAGACTCAGAGACGCAGAGACACAGAGGGTCAGAGACTCAGAGACTAAGAGACAAAGACACGCAAAGGCTGAGAGACTCAGAGAGACAGAGAGTCAGAGACTCAGAGACATCGAGGCTCAGAGGCTCAGAGACCCAGAGACCCAGAGACACAGAGACTCAGAGACACAGTGACGCAGAGACACAGTGGCTCAGAGACTCAGCGACACGGAGACTCAGAGACACAGATGCTCAGAGACCCAGAGACTCAGAGACGCAGAGACACAGAGGCTCCGAGATGCAGAAACACAGAGGCCAGAGACACAGAGACCCAGAGACACAGAGATTCATAGACTCAGAGACGCAGAGATACAGAGGCTCAGAGACCCAGAGACTCAGAGACGCAGAGACACAAAGGGTCCGAGATGCAGAGACACAGAGAGTCAGAGACTCAGAGACATCGAGGCTCAGAGGCTCAGAGACCAGAGGCTCAGAGACACAGAGACACAGAGGCTCAGACACTCAGAGACACAGAGACCCAGAGACACAGAGACTCAGAAACACAGAGACGCAGAGACACAGAGGCTCAGAGACACAAAGACACAAAGACTCAGAGACTCAGGGACATCGAGGCACAGAGGCTCAGAGACCCAGAGATTCAGTGACGCAGAGACACAGTGGCTCAGAGACTCAGCGACACGGAGACTCAGAGACACAGAGACCCAGAGACACAGAGACGCAGAGACACAGATGCTCCGTGGCTCAGAGACTCAGAAATGCAGACACACAGGTGCTCAGAGACTCAGAGACTCAGAGATGCAGAGACACAAAGGCTCACAGACAGAGAGGCTCAGAGACTCAGAGTCACTGAGACTCAGAGACACATGGACTCAGAGACCCAGAGACACAGAGACACAGAGACGGAGAGATGCAGAGACACAGAGGCTCAGAGACACAGAGACCCATAGACAGAGAGACTGAGTGACAAAGAGACGCAGAGACACAGAGGCTCAGAGACTCAGAGACACAGAGACCCAGAGACACAGAGACTCAGAGACGCAAAGGGACAGAGGCACAGAGACTCGGGGACTCAGAGACGCAGAGACACAGAGGCTCAGAGACGTGGACACACAGAGGTTCAGAGACGCAGAGACACAGAGACCCAGAGACACAGAGACTCAGAGACACAGAGACTCAGAGACACAGAGACCTAGAGAGAAGTGACTCAGAGATTCAGAGACTCAGAGACACAGAGACTCAGAGACAGAGAGGCTCAGTGACAAAGAGACCCAGAGACTCAGAGACACAGAGGCTCAGAGACTCAGGGACACAGAGAGCCAGAGACACAGAGACACTGAGACCCAGAGACTCAGAGACACAGAGACCCAGAGACACAGAGACACAGAGACCCAGAGATGCAGAGACACAGAGATTCATAGACTCAGAGACACAGAGACACAGAGGCACAGAGACTCAGAGACTCAGAGACATAGAGGCTCATAGGCTCAGAGACCCAGAGACTCAGAGACTCAGAGACATAGCGGCTCAGAGGCTCAGAGACCCAGAGACTCAGAGACACAGCGGCTCAGAGGCTCAGCGACCCAGAGACTCAGAGACGCAGAGACACGGAGGCTCAGAGACTCAGAGACTCAGCGACACAGAGACTCGGAGACACAGAGACCCAGAGACACAGAGGCTCAGAGAGTCAGAGTCTCAGAGACGCAGAGACACAGAAGCTCAGTGGCTCAGAGACTCAGAAATGCAGACACACAGATGCTCAGAGACTCAGAGACTCAGAGATGCAGAGACACAGAGGCTCAGAGAAAGAGAGACACAGAGGCTCAGATACAGAGAGGCTCAGAGACTCAGAGTCACTGAGACGGAGAGATGCAGAGACACAGAGGCTCAGAGACTCAGAGACACAGAGACCCAGAGACACAGAGACTCAGAGACGCAGAGGGACAGAGGCACAGAGACCTGGGGACTCAGAGACGCAGAGACACAGAGGCACAGAGACGCGGACACACAGAGGTTCAGAGAAGCAGAGACACAGAGACCCAGAGACTCAGAGGCACAAAGACCTATTGAAAAGTGAAAAAGAGACTCAGAGACACAGAGACTCAGAGACTCAGAGACAGAGAGTCTCAGTGAGCAAAGAGACCCAGAGACTCAGAGACGCAGAGACACAGAGACACAGAGGCTCAGAGACGCAGACACACAGAAGCTCAAAGACGCAAAGACACAGAGACCCAGAGACTCAGAGACACAGAGACCCAGAGACACAGAGACACAGAGACTCAGAGACACAGAGACCCAGAGACACAGAGACCCAGAGACACAGAGACTCAGAGGCTCAGAGACCCAGAGACTCAGAGACGCAGAGACACAGAGACACAGAGACTCAGAGACACAGTGTCCCAGAGACACAGAGACACTGCGACCCAGAGACACAGAGACTCAGAAACACAGAGACGAAGCGACACAGAGGCTCAGAGACGCAGACACACAGATGCTCAGAGACGCAGACACACAGATACGCAGAGACTCAGAGACACAGAGACCCAGAGACACAGAGACACAGAGATTCATAGACTCAGAGACCCAGAGACTCAGAGACGCAGAGACACTGAGGCTCCGAGACTCACGGACACGGAGACTCATAGACACAGAGACACAGAGACCCAGAGACACAGAGACTCATAGACTCAGAGACTCAGAGACGCAGAGACACAGAGGCTCAGTGACTCAGAGACTCAGTGACACGGAAACTCAGAGACAGAGATGCTCAGAGACTCAGAGACTCAGAAACACAGAGATGCAGAGACACAGATGCTCAGAGACTCAGAGACACAGAGACCCAGTGACACAGAGACTCAGAGAAACAGAGACCCAGAGACACAGCGACTCAGAGATTTAGAGACGCAGATACACAGAGGCTCAGTGACTCAGAGACTTAGCGACACGGAGAATCAGGGACACAGGGACCCAGAGACACAGAGACCAGAGACTCAGAGACACAGAGGCTCAGATAGTCAGAGACGCACGACGCAGCGACACAGAGGCTCAGAGATGCAGGCACACAGAGGCTCAGAGACGCAGAGACACAGAGACGCAGAGACTCAGAGACACAGAGACCCAGAGACACAGAGACTCAGAGACACAGAGACTCAGAGACATCGAGGCTCAGATGCTGAGAGACCCAGAGACTCAGAGACACAGAGACACAGAGGCTCAGTGACTCAGAGACTCAGTGACATGGAGGCTCAGAGACATAGAGGCTCAGAGACTCAGAGACACAAAGAGTCAGAGACGCAGAGACATAGAGGCTCAGAGTCTCAGTGACCCAGAGACTCAGAGATGCAGAGACACAGAGACTCATAGACTCAGAGACGCAGAGACACAGAGGGTCAGAGACTCAGAGACTAAGAGACAAAGACACGCAAAGGCTGAGTGACTCAGAGAGACAGAGAGTCAGAGACTCAGAGACATCGAGGCTCAGAGGCTCAGAGACCCAGAGACCCAGAGACACGGAGACTCAGAGACACAGTGACGCAGAGACACAGTGGCTCAGAGACTCAGCGACACGGAGACTCAGAGACACAGATGCTCAGAGACCCAGAGACTCAGAGACGCAGAGACACAGAGGCTCCGAGATGCAGAAACACAGAGGCCAGAGACACAGAGACCCAGAGACACAGAGATTCATAGACTCAGAGACGCAGAGATACAGAGGCTCAGAGACCCAGAGACTCAGAGACGCAGAGACACAAAGGGTCCGAGATGCAGAGACACAGAGAGTCAGAGACTCAGAGACATCGAGGCTCAGAGGCTCAGAGACCAGAGGCTCAGAGACACAGAGACACAGAGGCTCAGACACTCAGAGACACAGAGACCCAGAGACACAGAGACTCAGAAACACAGAGACGCAGAGACACAGAGGCTCAGAGACACAGAGACACAAAGACTCAGAGACTCAGGGACATCGAGGCTCAGAGGCTCAGAGACCCAGAGATTCAGTGACGCAGAGACACAGTGGCTCAGAGACTCAGAGACTCAGCGACACGGAGACTCAGAGACACAGAGACCCAGAGACACAGAGACGCAGAGACACAGATGCTCAGTGGCTCAGAGACTCAGAAATGCAGACACACAGGTGCTCAGAGACTCAGAGACTCAGAGATGCAGAGACACAAAGGCTCACAGACAGAGAGGCTCAGAGACTCAGAGTCACTGAGACTCAGAGACACATGGACTCAGAGACCCAGAGAAACAGAGACACAGAGACGGAGAGATGCAGAGACACAGAGGCTCACAGACTCAGAGACTAAGAGACAAAGACACGCAAAGGCTGAGTGACTCAGAGACACAGAGAGTCAGAGACATAGAGGCTCAGAGACTCAGAGGCTCAGAGACTCAGAGACTCAGAGACTCAGAGACTCAGAGACATCGAGGCTCAGAGGCTCAGAGACCCAGAGACCCAGAGACACAGAGACTCAGAGACTCAGAGACACAGTGACGCAGAGACACAGTGGCTCAGAGACTCAGCGACACGGAGACTCAGAGACACAGATGCTCAGAGACACAGAGACTCAGAGACTCAGAGACACAGATGCTCAGAGACACAGAGACTCAGAGACATAGAGGCTCAGAGACACAGAGACACAGAGGCTCCGAGACTATCCGACACGGAGACTCATTGACACAGAGACCCAGAGACACAGAGATTCATAGACTCAGAGACGCAGAGACACAGAGGCTCAGAGACCCAGAGACTCAGAGACGCAGAGACACAAATGGTCCGAGATGCAGAGACACAGAGAGTCAGAGACTCAGAGACATCGAGGCTTAGAGGCTCAGAGACCAGAGGCTCAGAAACACAGAGACACAGAGGCTCAGACACTCAGAGACACAGAGACCCAGAGACACAGAGACACAGAGACTCAGAAACACAGAGACGCAGAGACACAGAGGCTCAGAGACACAGAGACTCAGAGACTCAGGGACATCGAGGCTCAGAGGCTCAGAGACCCAGAGATTCAGTGACGCAGAGACACAGTGGCTCAGAGACTCAGAGACTCAGCGACACGGAGAGTCAGAGACACAGATGCCAAGAGACGAAGAGACGAAGAGACAAAGAGACACAGAGTCTCAGATACTCAGAGACACAGAGACTCAGAGACTCAGGGACATCGTGGCTCAGAGGCTCAGAGACCCATAGACTCAGAGATGCAGAGACACAGTGGCTCAGAGGCTCAGGACACGGCAACACGGAGACCCAGAGACACAGAGGCTCAGAGGCTCAGAGACCCAGAGACCCAGAGACACAGAGACTCAGAGACACAGTGACCCAGAGACACAGAGACACAGAGGCTCAGAGACCCAGAGACTCAGAGACGCAGAGACACAAAGGGTCCGAGATGCAGAGACACAGAGAGTCAGAGACTCAGAGACATCGAGGCTCAGAGGCTCAGAGACCAGAGGCTCAGAGACACAGAGACACAGAGACTCAGAGACACAGTGACGCAGAGACACAGTGGCTCAGAGACTCAGCGACACGGAGACTCAGAGACACAGATGCTCAGAGACACAGAGACTCAGAGACTCAGAGACACAGATGCTCAGAGACACAGAGACTCAGAGACGCAGAGACACAGAAGCTATCCGACACGGAGACTCATTGACACAGAGACACAGAGACGCAGAGACACAGAGACTCAGAGACGCAGAGACACAGAGGCTCCGAGATGCAGAGACACAGAGGCCAGAGACACAGAGACCTAGAGACACAGAGATTCATAGACTCAGAGACGCAGAGACGCAGAGACACAGAGGCTCAGAGACCCAGAGACTCAGAGACGCAGAGACACAAAGGGTCCGAGATGCAGAGACACAGAGAGTCAGAGACTCAGAGACATCGAGGCTCAGAGGCTCAGAGACCAGAGGCTCACAGACACAGAGACACAGAGGCTCAGACACTCAGAGACACAGAGACCCAGAGACACAGAGACACAGAGACTCAGAAACACAGAGACGCAGAGACACAGAGGCTCAGAGACTCAGAGACACACAGACTCAGAGACTCAGGGACATCGAGGCTCAGAGGCTCAGAGACCCAGAGATTCAGTGACGCAGAGACACAGTGGCTCAGAGACTCAGAGACTCAGCGACACGGAGAGTCAGAGACACAGATGCCAAGAGACGAAGAGACGAAGAGACAAAGAGACACAGAGTCTCAGATACTCAGAGACACAGAGACTCAGAGATTCAGGGACATCGTGGCTCAGAGGCTCAGAGACCCATAGACTCAGAGATGCAGAGACACAGTGGCTCAGAGGCTCAGGACACGGCAACACGGAGACCCAGAGACACAGAGGCTCAGAGGCTCAGAGACCCAGAGACACAGAGGCTCAGAGGCTCAGAGACGCAGAGACACAGATGCTCAGTGGCTCAGAGACTCAGAAATGCAGACACACAGGTGCTCAGAGACTCAGAGTCTCAGAGATGCAGAGACACAAAGGCTCACAGACAGAGAGGCTCAGAGACTCAGAGTCACTGAGACTCAGAGACACATGGACTCAGAGACCCAGAGACACAGAGACACAGAGACGGAGAGATGCAGAGACACAGAGGCTCAGAGACACAGAGACCCATAGACAGAGAGACTGAGTGACAAAGAGACGCAGAGACACAGAGGCTCAGAGACTCAGAGACACAGAGACCCAGAGACACAGAGACTCAGAGACGCAGAGGGACAGAGGCACAGAGACTCGGGGACTCAGAGACGCAGAGACACAGAGGCTCAGAGACGTGGACACACAGAGGTTCAGAGACGCAGAGACACAGAGACCCAGAGACACAGAGACTCAGAGACACAGAGACCTAGAGAGAAGTGACTCAGAGATTCAGAGACACAGAGACTCAGAGACTCAGAGACAGAGAGGCTCAGTGACAAAGAGACCCAGAGACTCAGAGACACAGAGGCTCAGAGACTCAGGGACACAGAGAGCCAGAGACACAGAGACACAGAGACCCAGGGACACAGAGACTCAGAAACACAGAGACACAGAGGCTCAGAGACTCAGGGACTCAGGGACTCAGAGACGCAGAGACACAGAGGCTCAGAGACGCAGACACACAGAGGCTCAAAGACGCAGAGACACTGAGACCCAGAGACTCAGTGACACACAGACCCAGAGACTCAGAGACCCAGAGACACAGAGACACAGAGACCCAGAGACACAGAGGCTCAAAGGCTCAGAGACCCAGAGACTCAGAGACGCAGAGACACAGAGACACAGAGACTCAGAGACACAGATTCCCAGAGACACAGAGACACTGCGACCCAGAGACACAGAGACTCAGAAACACAGAGACGCAGAGTCACAGAGGCTCAGAGACTCAGAGACAAAGAGACACAGATATACAGAGGCTCAGTGACTCAGAGACTTAGCCACACGGAGAATCAGGGACACAGAGACCCAGAGACCCAGAGACTCAGAGTCTCAGAGCCGCAGAGACACAGAGGCTCAGATACTCAGAGACGCAGAGATGCAGCGACACAGAGGCTCAGAGACGCAGACACACAGATGCTCAGAGACGCAGAGACACAGAGACGCAGAGACTCAGAGACACAGAGACCCAGAGACACAGAGACTCAGAGACACAGACACCCAGAGACACAGAGATTCATAGTCTCAGAGACACAGAGGCTCAGAGACTCAGAGACTCAGAGACTCAGGGACATAGAGGCTCAGTGACTCAGAGACTGAGTGACACGGTAACTCAGAGGCAGAGATGCTCAGAGACTCAGAAACAAACAGACGCAGAGACACAGAGGCTCAGAGACTCAGAGACACAGAGACTCAGAGACACAGAGGCTCAGAGACACAGATGCTCAGAGACCCAGAGACACAGAGACTCAGAGACCCAGGGACACAGAGACTCAGAAACACAGAGACACAGAGGCTCAGAGACTCAGGGACTCAGAGACGCAGAGACACAGAGGCTCAAAGACGCAGAGACACTGAGACCCAGAGACTCAGAGACACAGAGACCCAGAGACACAGAGACACAGAGACCCAGAGATGCAGAGACACAGAGATTCATAGACTCAGAGACACAGAGACACAGAGGCACAGAGACTCAGAGACTCAGAGACATAGAGGCTCATAGGCTCAGAGACCCAGAGACTCAGAGACTCAGAGACATAGCGGCTCAGAGGCTCAGAGACCCAGAGACTCAGAGACACAGCGGCTCAGAGGCTCAGCGACCCAGAGACTCAGAGACGCAGAGACACGGAGGCTCAGAGACTCAGAGACTCAGCGACACAGAGACTCGGAGACACAGAGACCCAGAGACACAGAGGCTCAGAGAGTCAGAGTCTCAGAGACGCAGAGACACAGATGCTCAGTGGCTCAGAGACTCAGAAATGCAGACACACAGATGCTCAGAGACTCAGAGACTCAGAGATGCAGAGACACAGAGGCTCAGAGACAGAGAGACACAGAGGCTCAGATACAGAGAGGCTCAGAGACTCAGAGTCACTGAGACGGAGAGATGCAGAGACACAGAGGCTCAGAGACTCAGAGACACAGAGACCCAGAGACACAGAGACTCAGAGACGCAGAGGGACAGAGGCACAGAGACCTGGGGACTCAGAGACGCAGAGACACAGAGGCTCAGAGACTCAGAGACACAGAGACCCAGAGACACACAGACTCAGAGACACAGACACCCAGAGACACAGAGATTCATAGTCTCAGAGACACAGAGGCTCAGAGACTCAGAGACTCAGAGACTCAGGGACATAGAGGCTCAGTGACTCAGAGACTGAGTGACACGGTAACTCAGAGGCAGAGATGCTCAGAGACTCAGAAACAAACAGACGCAGAGACACAGAGGCTCAGACACTCAGAGACACAGAGACCCAGAGACACAGAGACACAGAGACTCAGAAACACAGAGATGCAGAGACACAGAGGCTCAGAGACTCAGAGACACACAGACTCAGAGACTCAGGGACATCGAGGCTCAGAGGCTCAGAGACCCAGAGATTCAGTGACGCAGAGACACAGTGGCTCAGAGACTCAGAGACTCAGCGACACGGAGAGTCAGAGACACAGATGCCAAGAGACGAAGAGACGAAGAGACAAAGAGACACAGAGTCTCAGATACTCAGAGACACAGAGACTCAGAGATTCAGGGACATCGTGGCTCAGAGGCTCAGAGACCCATAGACTCAGAGATGCAGAGACACAGTGGCTCAGAGGCTCAGAGACCAGAGGCTCACAGACACAGAGACACAGAGGCTCAGACACTCAGAGACACAGAGACCCAGAGACACAGAGACACAGAGACTCAGAAACACAGAGACGCAGAGACACAGAGGCTCAGAGACTCAGAGACACACAGACTCAGAGACTCAGGGACATCGAGGCTCAGAGGCTCAGAGACCCAGAGATTCAGTGACGCAGAGACACAGTGGCTCAGAGACTCAGAGACTCAGCGACACGGAGAGTCAGAGACACAGATGCCAAGAGACGAAGAGACGAAGAGACAAAGAGACACAGAGTCTCAGATACTCAGAGACACAGAGACTCAGAGATTCAGGGACATCGTGGCTCAGAGGCTCAGAGACCCATAGACTCAGAGATGCAGAGACACAGTGGCTCAGAGGCTCAGGACACGGCAACACGGAGACCCAGAGACACAGAGGCTCAGAGGCTCAGAGACCCAGAGACACAGAGGCTCAGAGGCTCAGAGACGCAGAGACACAGATGCTCAGTGGCTCAGAGACTCAGAAATGCAGACACACAGGTGCTCAGAGACTCAGAGTCTCAGAGATGCAGAGACACAAAGGCTCACAGACAGAGAGGCTCAGAGACTCAGAGTCACTGAGACTCAGAGACACATGGACTCAGAGACCCAGAGACACAGAGACACAGAGACGGAGAGATGCAGAGACACAGAGGCTCAGAGACACA
The DNA here is from genome assembly GCF_965287045.1 of Carcharhinus amblyrhynchos. Taxonomy (NCBI): domain Eukaryota; kingdom Metazoa; phylum Chordata; class Chondrichthyes; order Carcharhiniformes; family Carcharhinidae; genus Carcharhinus; species Carcharhinus amblyrhynchos. Next base: position 456,147 of record NW_027649800.1, read on the forward strand.
GAGACCCATAGACAGAGAGACTGAGTGACAAAGAGACGCAGAGACACAGAGGCTCAGAGACTCAGAGACACAGAGACCCAGAGACACAGAGACTCAGAGACGCAGAGGGACAGAGGCACAGAGACTCGGGGACTCAGAGACGCAGAGACACAGAGGCTCAGAGACGTGGACACACAGAGGTTCAGAGACGCAGAGACACAGAGACCCAGAGACACAGAGACTCAGAGACACAGAGACCTAGAGAGAAGTGACTCAGAGATTCAGAGACACAGAGACTCAGAGACTCAGAGACAGAGAGGCTCAGTGACAAAGAGACCCAGAGACTCAGAGACACAGAGGCTCAGAGACTCAGGGACACAGAGAGCCAGAGACACAGAGACACAGAGACCCAGGGACACAGAGACTCAGAAACACAGAGACACAGAGGCTCAGAGACTCAGGGACTCAGGGACTCAGAGACGCAGAGACACAGAGGCTCAGAGACGCAGACACACAGAGGCTCAAAGACGCAGAGACACTGAGACCCAGAGACTCAGTGACACACAGACCCAGAGACTCAGAGACACAGAGACCCAGAGACACAGAGACACAGAGACCCAGAGACACAGAGGCTCAAAGGCTCAGAGACCCAGAGACTCAGAGACGCAGAGACACAGAGACACAGAGACTCAGAGACACAGATTCCCAGAGACACAGAGACACTGCGACCCAGAGACACAGAGACTCAGAAACACAGAGACGCAGAGTCACAGAGGCTCAGAGACTCAGAGACAAAGAGACACAGATATACAGAGGCTCAGTGACTCAGAGACTTAGCCACACGGAGAATCAGGGACACAGAGACCCAGAGACCCAGAGACTCAGAGTCTCAGAGCCGCAGAGACACAGAGGCTCAGATACTCAGAGACGCAGAGATGCAGCGACACAGAGGCTCAGAGACGCAGACACACAGATGCTCAGAGACGCAGAGACACAGAGACGCAGAGACTCAGAGACACAGAGACCCAGAGACACAGAGACTCAGAGACACAGACACCCAGAGACACACAGATTCATAGTCTCAGAGACACAGAGGCTCAGAGACTCAGAGACTCAGAGACTCAGGGACATAGAGGCTCAGTGACTCAGAGACTGAGTGACACGGTAACTCAGAGGCAGAGATGCTCAGAGACTCAGAAACAAACAGACGCAGAGACACAGAGGCTCAGAGACTCAGAGACACAGAGACTCAGAGACACAGAGGCTCAGAGACACAGATGCTCAGAGACCCAGAGACACAGAGACTCAGAGACCCAGGGACACAGAGACTCAGAAACACAGAGACACAGAGGCTCAGAGACTCAGGGACTCAGAGACGCAGAGACACAGAGGCTCAAAGACGCAGAGACACTGAGACCCAGAGACTCAGAGACACAGAGACCCAGAGACACAGAGACACAGAGACCCAGAGATGCAGAGACACAGAGATTCATAGACTCAGAGACACAGAGACACAGAGGCACAGAGACTCAGAGACTCAGAGACATAGAGGCTCATAGGCTCAGAGACCCAGAGACTCAGAGACTCAGAGACATAGCGGCTCAGAGGCTCAGAGACCCAGAGACTCAGAGACACAGCGGCTCAGAGGCTCAGCGACCCAGAGACTCAGAGACGCAGAGACACGGAGGCTCAGAGACTCAGAGACTCAGCGACACAGAGACTCGGAGACACAGAGACCCAGAGACACAGAGGCTCAGAGAGTCAGAGTCTCAGAGACGCAGAGACACAGATGCTCAGTGGCTCAGAGACTCAGAAATGCAGACACACAGATGCTCAGAGACTCAGAGACTCAGAGATGCAGAGACACAGAGGCTCAGAGACAGAGAGACACAGAGGCTCAGATACAGAGAGGCTCAGAGACTCAGAGTCACTGAGACGGAGAGATGCAGAGACACAGAGGCTCAGAGACTCAGAGACACAGAGACCCAGAGACACAGAGACTCAGAGACGCAGAGGGACAGAGGCACAGAGACCTGGGGACTCAGAGACGCAGAGACACAGAGGCTCAGAGACTCAGAGACACAGAGACCCAGAGACACACAGACTCAGAGACACAGACACCCAGAGACACAGAGATTCATAGTCTCAGAGACACAGAGGCTCAGAGACTCAGAGACTCAGAGACTCAGGGACATAGAGGCTCAGTGACTCAGAGACTGAGTGACACGGTAACTCAGAGGCAGAGATGCTCAGAGACTCAGAAACAAACAGACGCAGAGACACAGAGGCTCAGAGACTCAGAGACACAGAGACTCAGAGACACAGAGGCTCAGAGACACAGATGCTCAGAGACGCAGAGACACAGAGACGCAGAGACTCAGAGACACAGAGACCCAGAGACACAGAGACTCAGAGACACAGACACCCAGAGACACAGAGATTCATAGTCTCAGAGACACAGAGGCTCTGAGACTCAGAGACTCAGAGACTCAGGGACATAGAGGCTCAGTGACTCAGAGACTGAGTGACATGGTAACTCAGAGGCAGAGATGCTCAGAGACTCAGAAACAAACAGACGCAGAGACACAGATGCTCAGAGACTCAGAGACACAGAGACCCAGAGACACAGAGACACAGAGGCTCAGAGACTCAGAGACACAGAGACCCAGAGACACAGAGACTCAGAGACCCAGGGACACAGAGACTCAGAAACACAGAGACACAGAGGCTCAGAGACTCAGGGACTCAGAGACGCAGAGACACAGAGGCTCAAAGACGCAGAGACACTGAGACCCAGAGACTCAGAGACACAGAGACCCAGAGACACAGAGACACAGAGACACAGAGATGCAGAGACACAGAGATTCATAGACTCAGAGACACAGAGACACAGAGGCACAGAGACTCAGAGACTCAGTGACATAGAGGCTCATAGGCTCAGAGACCCAGAGACTCAGAGACTCAGAGACATAGCGGCTCAGAGGCTCAGAGACCCAGAGACTCAGAGACACAGCGGCTCAGAGGCTCAGCGACCCAGAGACTCAGAGACGCAGAGACACGGAGGCTCAGAGGCTCAGAGACTCAGCGACACAGAGACTCGGAGACACAGAGACCCAGAGACACAGAGGCTCAGAGAGTCAGAGTCTCAGAGACGCAGAGACACAGATGCTCAGTGGCTCAGAGACTCAGAAATGCAGACACACAGATGCTCAGAGACTCAGAGACTCAGAGATGCAGAGACACAGAGGCTCAGAGACGTAGAGACACAGAGGCTCAGATACAGAGAGGCTCAGAGACTCAGAGTCACTGAGACGGAGAGATGCAGAGACACAGAGGCTCAGAGACTCAGAGACACAGAGACCCAGAGACACAGAGACTCAGAGACGCAGAGGGACAGAGGCACAGAGACCTGGGGACTCAGAGACGCAGAGACACAGAGGCACAGAGACGCGGACACACAGAGGTTCAGAGAAGCAGAGACACAGAGACCCAGAGACTCAGAGGCACAAAGACCTATTGAAAAGTGAAAAAGAGACTCAGAGACACAGAGACTCAGAGACTCAGAGACAGAGAGTCTCAGTGAGCAAAGAGACCCAGAGACTCAGAGACGCAGAGACACAGAGGCTCAGGGACGCAGAGACGCAGAGACACAGAGGCTCAGAGACGCAGACACACAGAAGCTCAAAGACGCAAAGACACAGAGACCCAGAGACTCAGAGACACAGAGACCCAGAGACACAGAGACACAGAGACCCAGAGACTCAGAGACACAGAGACCCAGAGACACAGAGACCCAGAGACACAGAGACTCAGAGGCTCAGAGACCCAGAGACTCAGAGACGCAGAGACACAGAGACACAGAGACTCAGAGACACAGTGTCCCAGAGACACAGAGACACTGCGACCCAGAGACACAGAGACTCAGAAACACAGAGACGAAGTGACACAGAGGCTCAGAGACGCAGACACACAGATGCTCAGAGACGCAGACACACAGATACGCAGAGACTCAGAGACACAGAGACCCAGAGACACAGAGACACAGAGATTCATAGACTCAGAGACCCAGAGACTCAGAGACGCAGAGACACTGAGGCTCCGAGACTCACAGACACGGAGACTGATAGACACAGAGACACAGAGACCCAGAGACACAGAGACTCATAGACTCAGAGACTCAGAGACGCAGAGACACAGAGGCTCAGTGACTCAGAGACTCAGTGACACGGAAACTTAGAGACAGAGATGCTCAGAGACTCAGAGACTCAGAAACACAGAGATGCAGAGACACAGATGCTCAGAGACTCAGAGACACAGAGACCCAGTGACACAGAGACTCAGAGAAACAGAGACCCAGAGACACAGCGACTCAGAGATTTAGAGACGCAGATACACAGAGGCTCAGTGACTCAGAGACTTAGCGACACGGAGAATCAGGGACACAGGGACCCAGAGACACAGAGACCAGAGACTCAGAGACACAGAGGCTCAGATAGTCAGAGACGCACGACGCAGCGACACAGAGGCTCAGAGATGCAGACACACAGAGGCTCAGAGACGCAGAGACACAGAGACGCAGAGACTCAGAGACACAGAGACCCAGAGACACAGAGACTCAGAGACACAGAGACTCAGAGACATCGAGGCTCAGATGCTGAGAGACCCAGAGACTCAGAGACACAGAGACACAGAGGCTCAGTGACTCAGAGACTCAGTGACATGGAGGCTCAGAGACATAGAGGCTCAGAGACTCAGAGACACAAAGAGTCAGAGACGCAGAGACATAGAGGCTCAGAGTCTCAGTGACCCAGAGACTCAGAGATGCAGAGACACAGAGGCTCAGAGACTCAGAGACAAAGAGCCCAGAGACCCAGAGACTCAGAGATGCAGAGACACAGAGACTCATAGACTCAGAGACGCAGAGACACAGAGGGTCAGAGACTCAGAGACTAAGAGACAAAGACACGCAAAGGCTGAGAGACTCAGAGACACAGAGAGTCAGAGACTCAGAGACATAGAGGCTCAGAGACTCAGAGACTCAGAGACTCAGAGACTCAGAGACATCGAGGCTCAGAGGCTCAGAGACCCAGAGACCCAGAGACCCAGAGACTCAGAGACACAGTGACGCAGGGACACAGTGGCTCAGAGACTCAGCGACACGGAGACTCAGAGACACAGATGCTCAGAGACACAGAGACTCAGAGACTCAGAGACACAGATGCTCAGAGACACAGAGACTCAGAGACGCAGAGACACAGAGGCTATCCGACACGGAGACTCATTGACACAGAGACACAGAGACCCAGAGACTCAGAGACGCAGAGACACAGAGGCTCCGAGATGCAGAGACACAGAGGCCAGAGACACAGAGACCCAGAGACACAGAGATTCATAGACTCAGAGACGCAGAGACGCAGAGACACAGAGGCTCAGAGACCCAGAGACTCAGAGACGCAGAGACACAAAGGGTCCGAGATGCAGAGACACAGAGAGTCAGAGACTCAGAGACATCGAGGCTCAGAGGCTCAGAGACCAGAGGCTCAGAGACACAGAAACACCGAGGCTCAGACACTCAGAGACACAGAGACCCAGAGACACAGAGACACAGAGACTCAGAAACACAGAGACGCAGAGACACAGAGGCTCAGAGACACAGAGACACACAGACTCAGAGACTCAGGGACATCGAGGCTCAGAGGCTCAGAGACCCAGAGATTCAGTGACGCAGAGACACAGTGGCTCAGAGACTCAGAGACTCAGCGACACGGAGACTCAGAGACACAGAGACCCAGAGACACAGAGACGCAGAGACACAGATGCTCAGTGGCTCAGAGACTCAGAAATGCAGACACACAGGTGCTCAGAGACTCAGAGACTCAGAGATGCAGAGACACAAAGGCTCACAGACAGAGAGGCTCAGAGACTCAGAGTCACTGAGACTCAGAGACACATGGACTCAGAGACCCAGAGAAACAGAGACACAGAGACGGAGAGATGCAGAGACACAGAGGCTCACAGACTCAGAGACTAAGAGACAAAGACACGCAAAGGCTGAGTGACTCAGAGACACAGAGAGTCAGAGACATAGAGGCTCAGAGACTCAGAGGCTCAGAGACTCAGAGACTCAGAGACTCAGAGACTCAGAGACTCAGAGACTCAGAGACTCAGAGACTCAGAGACATCGAGGCTCAGAGGCTCAGAGACCCAGAGACCCAGAGACACAGAGACTCAGAGACTCAGAGACACAGTGACGCAGAGACACAGTGGCTCAGAGACTCAGCGACACGGAGACTCAGAGACACAGATGCTCAGAGACACAGAGACTCAGAGACTCAGAGACACAGATGCTCAGAGACACAGAGACTCAGAGACATAGAGGCTCAGAGACACAGAGACACAGAGGCTCCGAGACTATCCGACACGGAGACTCATTGACACAGAGACCCAGAGACACAGAGATTCATAGACTCACAGACGCAGAGACACAGAGGCTCAGAGACCCAGAGACTCAGAGACGCAGAGACACAAATGGTCCGAGATGCAGAGACACAGAGAGTCAGAGACTCAGAGACATCGAGGCTTAGAGGCTCAGAGACCAGAGGCTCAGAAACACAGAGACACAGAGGCTCAGACACTCAGAGACACAGAGACCCAGAGACACAGAGACACAGAGACTCAGAAACACAGAGACGCAGAGACACAGAGGCTCAGAGACACAGAGACTCAGAGACTCAGGGACATCGAGGCTCAGAGGCTCAGAGACCCAGAGATTCAGTGACGCAGAGACACAGTGGCTCAGAGACTCAGAGACTCAGCGACACGGAGAGTCAGAGACACAGATGCCAAGAGACGAAGAGACGAAGAGACAAAGAGACACAGAGTCTCAGATACTCAGAGACACAGAGACTCAGAGACTCAGGGACATCGTGGCTCAGAGGCTCAGAGACCCATAGACTCAGAGATGCAGAGACACAGTGGCTCAGAGGCTCAGGACACGGCAACACGGAGACCCAGAGACACAGAGGCTCAGAGGCTCAGAGACCCAGAGACCCAGAGACACAGAGACTCAGAGACACAGTGACCCAGAGACACAGAGACACAGAGGCTCAGAGACCCAGAGACTCAGAGACGCAGAGACACAAAGGGTCCGAGATGCAGAGACACAGAGAGTCAGAGACTCAGAGACATCGAGGCTCAGAGGCTCAGAGACCAGAGGCTCAGAGACACAGAGACACAGAGACTCAGAGACACAGTGACGCAGAGACACAGTGGCTCAGAGACTCAGCGACACGGAGACTCAGAGACACAGATGCTCAGAGACACAGAGACTCAGAGACTCAGAGACACAGATGCTCAGAGACACAGAGACTCAGAGACGCAGAGACACAGAGGCTATCCGACACGGAGACTCATTGACACAGAGACACAGAGACGCAGAGACACAGAGACTCAGAGACGCAGAGACACAGAGGCTCCGAGATGCAGAGACACAGAGGCCAGAGACACAGAGACCTAGAGACACAGAGATTCATAGACTCAGAGACGCAGAGACGCAGAGACACAGAGGCTCAGAGACCCAGAGACTCAGAGACGCAGAGACACAAAGGGTCCGAGATGCAGAGACACAGAGAGTCAGAGACTCAGAGACATCGAGGCTCAGAGGCTCAGAGACCAGAGGCTCACAGACACAGAGACACAGAGGCTCAGACACTCAGAGACACAGAGACCCAGAGACACAGAGACACAGAGACTCAGAAACACAGAGACGCAGAGACACAGAGGCTCAGAGACTCAGAGACACACAGACTCAGAGACTCAGGGACATCGAGGCTCAGAGGCTCAGAGACCCAGAGATTCAGTGACGCAGAGACACAGTGGCTCAGAGACTCAGAGACTCAGCGACACGGAGAGTCAGAGACACAGATGCCAAGAGACGAAGAGACGAAGAGACAAAGAGACACAGAGTCTCAGATACTCAGAGACACAGAGACTCAGAGACTCAGGGACATCGTGGCTCAGAGGCTCAGAGACCCATAGACTCAGAGATGCAGAGACACAGTGGCTCAGAGGCTCAGGACACGGCAACACGGAGACCCAGAGACACAGAGGCTCAGAGGCTCAGAGACCCAGAGACACAGAGGCTCAGAGGCTCAGAGACGCAGAGACACAGATGCTCAGTGGCTCAGAGACTCAGAAATGCAGACACACAGGTGCTCAGAGACTCAGAGTCTCAGAGATGCAGAGACACAAAGGCTCACAGACAGAGAGGCTCAGAGACTCAGAGTCACTGAGACTCAGAGACACATGGACTCAGAGACCCAGAGACACAGAGACACAGAGACGGAGAGATGCAGAGACACAGAGGCTCAGAGACACAGAGACCCATAGACAGAGAGACTGAGTGACAAAGAGACGCAGAGACACAGAGGCTCAGAGACTCAGAGACACAGAGACCCAGAGACACAGAGACTCAGAGACGCAGAGGGACAGAGGCACAGAGACTCGGGGACTCAGAGACGCAGAGACACAGAGGCTCAGAGACGTGGACACACAGAGGTTCAGAGACGCAGAGACACAGAGACCCAGAGACACAGAGACTCAGAGACACAGAGACCTAGAGAGAAGTGACTCAGAGATTCAGAGACACAGAGACTCAGAGACTCAGAGACAGAGAGGCTCAGTGACAAAGAGACCCAGAGACTCAGAGACACAGAGGCTCAGAGACTCAGGGACACAGAGAGCCAGAGACACAGAGACACAGAGACCCAGGGACACAGAGACTCAGAAACACAGAGACACAGAGGCTCAGAGACTCAGGGACTCAGGGACTCAGAGACGCAGAGACACAGAGGCTCAGAGACGCAGACACACAGAGGCTCAAAGACGCAGAGACACTGAGACCCAGAGACTCAGTGACACACAGACCCAGAGACTCAGAGACACAGAGACCCAGAGACACAGAGACACAGAGACCCAGAGACACAGAGGCTCAAAGGCTCAGAGACCCAGAGACTCAGAGACGCAGAGACACAGAGACACAGAGACTCAGAGACACAGATTCCCAGAGACACAGAGACACTGCGACCCAGAGACACAGAGACTCAGAAACACAGAGACGCAGAGTCACAGAGGCTCAGAGACTCAGAGACAAAGAGACACAGATATACAGAGGCTCAGTGACTCAGAGACTTAGCCACACGGAGAATCAGGGACACAGAGACCCAGAGACCCAGAGACTCAGAGTCTCAGAGCCGCAGAGACACAGAGGCCAAGAGACGAAGAGATGAAGAGACAAAGAGACACAGAGTCTCAGAGACTCAGAGACACAGAGACTCAGAGACTCAGGGACATCGTGGCTCAGAGGCTCAGAGACCCATAGACTCAGAGATGCAGAGACACAGTGGCTCAGAGGCTCAGAGACACGGCAACACGGAGACTCAGAGACACAGAGACCCAGAGACACAGAGACTCAGAGACATAGAGGCTCAGAGACACAGAGACACAGAGGCTCCGAGACTATCCGACACGGAGACTCATTGACACAGAGACCCAGAGACACAGAGATTCATAGACTCAGAGACGCAGAGACACAGAGGCTCAGAGACCCAGAGACTCAGAGACGCAGAGACACAAATGGTCCGAGATGCAGAGACACAGAGAGTCAGAGACTCAGAGACATCGAGGCTTAGAGGCTCAGAGACCAGAGGCTCAGAAACACAGAGACACAGAGGCTCAGACACTCAGAGACACAGAGACCCAGAGACACAGAGACACAGAGACTCAGAAACACAGAGACGCAGAGACACAGAGGCTCAGAGACACAGAGACTCAGAGACTCAGGGACATCGAGGCTCAGAGGCTCAGAGACCCAGAGATTCAGTGACGCAGAGACACAGTGGCTCAGAGACTCAGAGACTCAGCGACACGGAGAGTCAGAGACACAGATGCCAAGAGACGAAGAGACGAAGAGACAAAGAGACACAGAGTCTCAGATACTCAGAGACACAGAGACTCAGAGACTCAGGGACATCGTGGCTCAGAGGCTCAGAGACCCATAGACTCAGAGATGCAGAGACACAGTGGCTCAGAGGCTCAGGACACGGCAACACGGAGACCCAGAGACACAGAGGCTCAGAGGCTCAGAGACCCAGAGACCCAGAGACACAGAGACTCAGAGACACAGTGACCCAGAGACACAGAGACACAGAGGCTCAGAGACCCAGAGACTCAGAGACGCAGAGACACAAAGGGTCCGAGATGCAGAGACACAGAGAGTCAGAGACTCAGAGACATCGAGGCTCAGAGGCTCAGAGACCAGAGGCTCAGAGACACAGAGACACAGAGACTCAGAGACACAGTGACGCAGAGACACAGTGGCTCAGAGACTCAGCGACACGGAGACTCAGAGACACAGATGCTCAGAGACACAGAGACTCAGAGACTCAGAGACACAGATGCTCAGAGACACAGAGACTCAGAGACGCAGAGACACAGAGGCTATCCGACACGGAGACTCATTGACACAGAGACACAGAGACGCAGAGACACAGAGACTCAGAGACGCAGAGACACAGAGGCTCCGAGATGCAGAGACACAGAGGCCAGAGACACAGAGACCTAGAGACACAGAGATTCATAGACTCAGAGACGCAGAGACGCAGAGACACAGAGGCTCAGAGACCCAGAGACTCAGAGACGCAGAGACACAAAGGGTCCGAGATGCAGAGACACAGAGAGTCAGAGACTCAGAGACATCGAGGCTCAGAGGCTCAGAGACCAGAGGCTCACAGACACAGAGACACAGAGGCTCAGACACTCAGAGACACAGAGACCCAGAGACACAGAGACACAGAGACTCAGAAACACAGAGACGCAGAGACACAGAGGCTCAGAGACTCAGAGACACACAGACTCAGAGACTCAGGGACATCGAGGCTCAGAGGCTCAGAGACCCAGAGATTCAGTGACGCAGAGACACAGTGGCTCAGAGACTCAGAGACTCAGCGACACGGAGAGTCAGAGACACAGATGCCAAGAGACGAAGAGACGAAGAGACAAAGAGACACAGAGTCTCAGATACTCAGAGACACAGAGACTCAGAGACTCAGGGACATCGTGGCTCAGAGGCTCAGAGACCCATAGACTCAGAGATGCAGAGACACAGTGGCTCAGAGGCTCAGGACACGGCAACACGGAGACCCAGAGACACAGAGGCTCAGAGGCTCAGAGACCCAGAGACACAGAGGCTCAGAGGCTCAGAGACGCAGAGACACAGATGCTCAGTGGCTCAGAGACTCAGAAATGCAGACACACAGGTGCTCAGAGACTCAGAGTCTCAGAGATGCAGAGACACAAAGGCTCACAGACAGAGAGGCTCAGAGACTCAGAGTCACTGAGACTCAGAGACACATGGACTCAGAGACCCAGAGACACAGAGACACAGAGACGGAGAGATGCAGAGACACAGAGGCTCAGAGACACAGAGACCCATAGACAGAGAGACTGAGTGACAAAGAGACGCAGAGACACAGAGGCTCAGAGACTCAGAGACACAGAGACCCAGAGACACAGAGACTCAGAGACGCAGAGGGACAGAGGCACAGAGACTCGGGGACTCAGAGACGCAGAGACACAGAGGCTCAGAGACGTGGACACACAGAGGTTCAGAGACGCAGAGACACAGAGACCCAGAGACACAGAGACTCAGAGACACAGAGACCTAGAGAGAAGTGACTCAGAGATTCAGAGACACAGAGACTCAGAGACTCAGAGACAGAGAGGCTCAGTGACAAAGAGACCCAGAGACTCAGAGACACAGAGGCTCAGAGACTCAGGGACACAGAGAGCCAGAGACACAGAGACACAGAGACCCAGGGACACAGAGACTCAGAAACACAGAGACACAGAGGCTCAGAGACTCAGGGACTCAGGGACTCAGAGACGCAGAGACACAGAGGCTCAGAGACGCAGACACACAGAGGCTCAAAGACGCAGAGACACTGAGACCCAGAGACTCAGTGACACACAGACCCAGAGACTCAGAGACACAGAGACCCAGAGACACAGAGACACAGAGACCCAGAGACACAGAGGCTCAAAGGCTCAGAGACCCAGAGACTCAGAGACGCAGAGACACAGAGACACAGAGACTCAGAGACACAGATTCCCAGAGACACAGAGACACTGCGACCCAGAGACACAGAGACTCAGAAACACAGAGACGCAGAGTCACAGAGGCTCAGAGACTCAGAGACAAAGAGACACAGATATACAGAGGCTCAGTGACTCAGAGACTTAGCCACACGGAGAATCAGGGACACAGAGACCCAGAGACCCAGAGACTCAGAGTCTCAGAGCCGCAGAGACACAGAGGCCAAGAGACGAAGAGACGAAGAGACAAAGAGACACAGAGTCTCAGAGACTCAGAGACACAGAGACTCAGAGACTCAGGGACATCGTGGCTCAGAGGCTCAGAGACCCATAGACTCAGAGATGCAGAGACACAGTGGCTCAGAGGCTCAGAGACACGGCAACACGGAGACTCAGAGACACAGAGACCCAGAGACACAGAGACTCAGAGACATAGAGGCTCAGAGACACAGAGACACAGAGGCTCCGAGACTATCCGACACGGAGACTCATTGACACAGAGACCCAGAGACACAGAGATTCATAGACTCAGAGACGCAGAGACACAGAGGCTCAGAGACCCAGAGACTCAGAGACGCAGAGACACAAATGGTCCGAGATGCAGAGACACAGAGAGTCAGAGACTCAGAGACATCGAGGCTTAGAGGCTCAGAGACCAGAGGCTCAGAAACACAGAGACACAGAGGCTCAGACACTCAGAGACACAGAGACCCAGAGACACAGAGACACAGAGACTCAGAAACACAGAGACGCAGAGACACAGAGGCTCAGAGACACAGAGACTCAGAGACTCAGGGACATCGAGGCTCAGAGGCTCAGAGACCCAGAGATTCAGTGACGCAGAGACACAGTGGCTCAGAGACTCAGAGACTCAGCGACACGGAGAGTCAGAGACACAGATGCCAAGAGACGAAGAGACGAAGAGACAAAGAGACACAGAGTCTCAGATACTCAGAGACACAGAGACTCAGAGACTCAGGGACATCGTGGCTCAGAGGCTCAGAGACCCATAGACTCAGAGATGCAGAGACACAGTGGCTCAGAGGCTCAGGACACGGCAACACGGAGACCCAGAGACACAGAGGCTCAGAGGCTCAGAGACCCAGAGACCCAGAGACACAGAGACTCAGAGACACAGTGACCCAGAGACACAGAGACACAGAGGCTCAGAGACCCAGAGACTCAGAGACGCAGAGACACAAAGGGTCCGAGATGCAGAGACACAGAGAGTCAGAGACTCAGAGACATCGAGGCTCAGAGGCTCAGAGACCAGAGGCTCAGAGACACAGAGACACAGAGACTCAGAGACACAGTGACGCAGAGACACAGTGGCTCAGAGACTCAGCGACACGGAGACTCAGAGACACAGATGCTCAGAGACACAGAGACTCAGAGACTCAGAGACACAGATGCTCAGAGACACAGAGACTCAGAGACGCAGAGACACAGAGGCTATCCGACACGGAGACTCATTGACACAGAGACACAGAGACGCAGAGACACAGAGACTCAGAGACGCAGAGACACAGAGGCTCCGAGATGCAGAGACACAGAGGCCAGAGACACAGAGACCTAGAGACACAGAGATTCATAGACTCAGAGACGCAGAGACGCAGAGACACAGAGGCTCAGAGACCCAGAGACTCAGAGACGCAGAGACACAAAGGGTCCGAGATGCAGAGACACAGAGAGTCAGAGACTCAGAGACATCGAGGCTCAGAGGCTCAGAGACCAGAGGCTCACAGACACAGAGACACAGAGGCTCAGACACTCAGAGACACAGAGACCCAGAGACACAGAGACACAGAGACTCAGAAACACAGAGACGCAGAGACACAGAGGCTCAGAGACTCAGAGACACACAGACTCAGAGACTCAGGGACATCGAGGCTCAGAGGCTCAGAGACCCAGAGATTCAGTGACGCAGAGACACAGTGGCTCAGAGACTCAGAGACTCAGCGACACGGAGAGTCAGAGACACAGATGCCAAGAGACGAAGAGACGAAGAGACAAAGAGACACAGAGTCTCAGATACTCAGAGACACAGAGACTCAGAGACTCAGGGACATCGTGGCTCAGAGGCTCAGAGACCCATAGACTCAGAGATGCAGAGACACAGTGGCTCAGAGGCTCAGGACACGGCAACACGGAGACCCAGAGACACAGAGGCTCAGAGTCTCAGAGACGCAGAGACACAGATGCTCAGTGGCTCAGAGACTCAGAAATGCAGACACACAGGTGCTCAGAGACTCAGAGACTCAGAGATGCAGAGACACAAAGGCTCAAAGACAGAGAGGCTCAGAGACTCAGAGTCACTGAGACTCAGAGACACATGGACTCAGAGACCCAGAGAAACAGAGACACAGAGACGGAGAGATGCAGAGACACAGAGGCTCAGAGACACAGAGAGTCAGAGACATAGAGGCTCAGAGGCTCAGAGACTCAGAGACTCAGAGACCCAGAGACACAGAGACTCAGAGACACATGGACTCAGAGACCTAGAGAAACAGAGACACAGAGACGGAGAGATGCAGAGACACAGAGGCTCACAGACTCAGAGACTAAGAGACAAAGACACGCAAAGGCTGAGTGACTCAGAGACACAGAGAGTCAGAGACATAGAGGCTCAGAGACTCAGAGACTCAGAGACTCAGAGACATCGAGGCTCAGAGGCTCAGAGACCCAGAGACCCAGAGACACAGAGACTCAGAGACACAGTGACGCAGAGACACAGTGGCTCAGAGACTCAGCGACACGGAGACTCAGAGACACAGATGCTCAGAGACACAGAGACTCAGAGACTCAGAGACACAGATGCTCAGAGACACAGAGACTCAGAGACATAGAGGCTCAGAGACACAGAGACACAGAGGCTCCGAGACTATCCGACACGGAGACTCATTGACACAGAGACCCAGAGACACAGAGATTCATAGACTCAGAGACGCAGAGACACAGAGGCTCAGAGACACACAGACTCAGAGACTCAGGGACATCGAGGCTCAGAGGCTCAGAGACCCAGAGATTCAGTGACGCAGAGACACAGTGGCTCAGAGACTCAGAGACTCAGCGACACGGAGAGTCAGAGACACAGATGCCAAGAGACTCAGAGACGAAGAGACGAAGAGTCACAGAGTCTCAGATACTCAGAGACACAGAGACTCAGAGACTCAGGGACATCGTGGCTCAGAGGCTCAGAGACCCATAGACTCAGAGATGCAGAGACACAGTGGCTCAGAGGCTCAGGACACGGCAACACGGAGACCCAGAGACACAGAGGCTCAGAGGCTCAGAGACCCAGAGACACAGAGGCTCAGAGGCTCAGAGACGCAGAGACACAGATGCTCAGTGGCTCAGAGACTCTGAAATGCAGACACACAGGTGCTCAGAGACTCAGAGACTCAGAGATGCAGAGACACAAAGGCTCACAGACAGAGAGGCTCAGAGACTCAGAGTCACTGAGACTCAGAGACACATGGACTCAGAGACCCAGAGACACAGAGACACAGAGACGGAGAGATGCAGAGACACAGAGGCTCAGAGACACAGAGACCCATAGACAGAGAGACTGAGTGACAAAGAGACGCAGAGACACAGAGGCTCAGAGACTCAGTGACACAGAGACCCAGAGACACAGAGGCTCAGAGACTCAGAGACACAGAGACCCAGAGACACAGAGACTCAGAGACGCAAAGGGACAGAGGCACAGAGACTCGGGGACTCAGAGACGCAGAGACACAGAGGCTCAGAGACGCGGACACACAGAGATTCAGAGACGCAGAGACACAGAGACCCAGAGACACAGAGACTCAGAGACACAGAGACCTAGAGAGAAGTGACTCAGAGATTCAGAGACACAGAGACTCAGAGACTCAGAGACAGAGAGGCTCAGTGACAAAGAGACCCAGAGACTCAGAGACACAGAGGCTCAGAGACTCAGGGACACAGAGAGCCAGAGACCCAGAGACACAGAGACACAGAGACCCAGGGACACAGAGACTCATAAACACAGAGACACAGAGGCTCAGAGACTCAGGGACTCAGAGACGCAGAGACACAGAGGCTGAGAGACGCAGACACACAGAGGCTCAAAGACGCAGAGACACTGAGACCCAGAGACTCAGAGACACAGAGACCCAGAGACCCAGAGACACAGAGACCCAGAGACACAGAGACTCAAAGACTCAGTGACACATAGACCCAGAGACTCAGAGACACAGAGACCCAGAGACACAGAGACACAGAGACACAGAGACACAGAGGCTCAGAGACCCAGAGACTCAGAGACGCAGAGACACAGAGACACAGAGACTCAGAGACACAGATTCCCAGAGACACAGAGACACTGCGACCCCGAGACACAGAGACTCAGAAACACAGAGACGCAGAGTCACAGAGGCTCAGAGACTCAGAGACAAAGAGACACAGATATACAGAGGCTAAGTGACTCAGAGACTTAGCCACACGGAGAATCAGGGACACAGAGACCCAGAGACTCAGAGTCTCAGAGCCGCAGAGACACAAAGGCTCAGATACTCAGAGACGCAGAGACGCAGCGACACAGAGGCTCAGAGACGCAGACACACAGATGCTCAGAGACGCAGAGACACAGAGACGCAGAGACCCAGAGACACAGAGACTCATAGACTCAGAGACATCGAGGCTCAGATGCTCAGAGACCCAGAGACTCAGAGACGCAGAGACACAGAGGCTCAGTGACTCAGAGACTGAGTGACACGGAAACTCAGAGGCAGAGATGCTCAGAGACTCAGAAACAAACAGACGCAGAGACACAGAGGCTCAGAGACTCAGAGACACAGAGACTCAGAGACACAGAGGCTCAGAGACACAGATGCTCAGAGACTCAGAGACACAGAGACCCAGAGACACAGAGACTCAGAGACACAGAGATTCAGAGATTTAGAGACGCAGATACACAGAGGCTCAGTGACTCAGAGACTTAGCGACACGGAGAATCAGGGACACAGAGACCCAGAGACACAGAGACCAGAGACTCAGAGACTCAGAGACACAGAGGCTCAGATACTCAGAGACGCAAGACGCAGCGACACAGAGGCTCAGAGATGCAGACACACAGAGGCTCAGAGACGCAGAGACACAGAGACGCAGAGACTCAGAGACACAGAGACCCAGAGACACAGAGACTCAGAGACACAGAGACTCAGAGACATCGAGGCTCAGATGCTCAGAGACCCAGAGACTCAGAGGCACAGAGACACAGAGGCTCAGTGACTCAGAGACTCAGTGACACGGAGGCTCAGAGACACAGATGCTCAGAGACTCAGAGACTCACAAACACAGAGACGTCTGTGGCAGAGACTCTGAGTGCAGAGACCCGGAGACGCAGAGACCCTGAGATGCAGAGACACTGAGAACGAGAGACGCAGAGACGCAGAGGCTCTGAGACGCAGAGACGCAGAGACTCTGAGACGCAAAAACTCTCACTCGCAGAGACGCAGAGACCCTGATACGCAGAGACGCTGAGACACAGAGACGAAGAGACGCAGAGACACAGAGACGCTGATACGCAGAGACACTGAGATGCAGAGGCTCTGAGACGCAGAGACACTGAGAACCAGAGATGCAGAGACGCAGAGACCCGGAGACGCAGAGACACTGAGTCCCAGAGACACAGAGACGCAGAGACACAGAGACGCTGAGTCTCTGCGTCCCAGGGTCTCAGGGCCTCTGCGTCTCAGGTTCTCTGTGTCTCTGCATCTATGCGTCCCTGCATCTCAGGGTCTCTGCTTCTCTGCGCCTCAGAGTCCCTGGGTCTCAGTGTCTCTGCGTCTCAGCGTCACTGCGTCTCAGTGTCTCTGCGTCTCAGTGTCTCCGTGTCCCAGAGTCTCTGCGTTTCTGGGTCTCAGACTCTCTGCTTCTCAGGTTCTCTGCGTCTTTGTAGCGGGAAGGTCGTGCCTTACTAACCTTATTGAGTTCTTTGAGAAGGTGACCAAAGAGGTGGATAGGGGTAAGGCAGTAGATGTGGTATATATGGATTTTAGTAAGGCGTTTGATAAGGTTCACCATGGTATGCTTCTGCAGAAAATGCAGATGTATGGGATTGGTGGTAATTTAGGTACTTGGATCAGGAATTGGTTAGCAGATAGGAGACAGAGGGTGGTGGTTGATGGTAATTATTCATCATGGAGTTCGGTTACGAGTGGTGTGCCTCAGGGATCTGTTTTGGGGCCACTGCTGTTCGTAATCTTTATTAATGATCTGGATGAGGGTATAGTTGGGTGGATTAGTAAGTTTGCTGATGACACCAAAGTCGGAGGTGTGGTAGATTGTGAGGAAGGGTGTCGAAGTTTGCAGGGTGACTTGGACAGGTTGCAGAGCTGGGCCGCGAGGTGGCGGATGGAGTTTAATGCGGAGAAGTGTGAGGTAATCCATTTCGGTAGGAATAACAGATGTGTTGAGTATAGGGCTAACGGGAGGACTTTGAATAGAGTGGAGGAGCAGAGGGATCTAGGTGTATGTGTACATAGATCCCTGAAAGTTGGGAATCAAGTAGATAAGGTTGTTAAGAAGGCGTACGGTGTCTTGGCGTTTATTGGTAGGGGGATTGAATTTAGGAGTCGCAGCGTCATGTTGCAACTGTACACAACTCTGGTGCGGCCGCACTTGGAGTATTGTGTGCAGTTCTGGTCCCCACATTACAGGAAGGATGTGGAGGCTTTGGAGAGGGTGCAGAGGAGGTTTACCAGGATGTTGCCTGGTATGGAGGGGAGATCCTATGAGGAGAGACTGAGAGATTTGGGGTTGTTTTCACTGGAAAGAAGGCGGCTAAGAGGGGATCTTATAGAAACATATAAGATGATTAGAGGTTTAGATAGGGTGGATGGTGATAGCCTGTTTCCTCGGATGGAGAAATCTAGCACGAGGGGGCATGGCTTTAAATTAAGGGGGGGTAGTTATAGGACGGATGTCAGGGGCAGGTTCTTTACCCAGAGGGTGGTGAGGGACTGGAATGCCCTGCCTGCTGCAGTTGTAAATGCGCCTAGTTTGGGGGCGTTTAAGAGATTGGTGGATAGGTTTATGGACGAAAAAGGAGTGGTTTAGATTAGTGGGTCAATGTTTTTTTTTAAAAATAAGACTGGTCGGCGCAACATTGTGGGCCGAAGGGCCTGTTCCGCGCTGTAATGTTCTATGTTCTATGTTCTATGTTCTATGTGTCCCTGCGTCTCAGGGTCTCTGCTTCTCTGCGTCTCAGAGTCCCTGGGTCTCAGTCTCTCTGCGTCTCAGCGTCTCTGGTTCCCAGGGTCTCTGCGTTTCAGCGTCTTTGGTCTCAGTGTCTCTGCGTCTCTGCTTCTCAGAGTCTCAGAGTCTCTGAGTCTCTGCATCTCAGTGGCTCAGTGTCTGCGTCTCAGGGTCTCTGCGTCTCAGAGTCTCTGCATCTATGCAGCTATGCATCTCCCGGTCTCAGTGTCTCTGCGTCTCAGTGTCTCTGCGTCTTTGCGCCTCTGCGTCTCAGAGCCTCTGCGTCTCTGCGTCTCCGCGTCTCAGCGTCTCTGGGTCTCAGTCTCTCTGCGTCTCAGAGTCTCTGAGTTTCTGCCTCTCTGCGCCTCTAGGTCTCAGTGTCTCTGCGTCTCTGCGTCTCAGTGCCTCTGCGTCTCAGCGTATCTGCGTCTCAGTGTCTCTGCGTCTCTGCGTCTCTGGGTCTCAGGGTCTCTGTGTCTCTGCATCTCTGCGTCTCTGGGACTCTGTGTCTCTGCGTCTCGGGTCTCTGCGTCTCTGCATCTCTGCGTCTCAGTGTCTCAGCGCCTCTGAGTCTCAGTGTCTCTGCTTCTCAGAGTCTCTGCATCTATCCAACTATGCATCTCCCGGTCTCAGTGTCTCTGCGTCTCAGTGTCTCTGCGTCTTTGCGTCTCTGGGACTCAGTGTCTCTGTGTCTCCGCGTCTCTGCGTTTCTGCGTCTCGGAGCCTCTGCGTCTCTGCGTCTCTGAGTCTCTGCGTCTCCGCGTCTCAGCGTCTCTGGGTCTCAGTCTCTCTGCGTCTCAGAGTCTCTGAGTTTCTGCGTCTCTGCGCCTCTAGGTCTCAGTGTCTCTGCGTCTCAGCGTATCTGCCTCTCAGTGTCTCTGCGTCTCTGCGCCTCTGCGTCTCTGGGTCTCAGGGTCTCTTTGTCTCTGCATCTCTGCGTCTCTGGGACTCTGTGTCTCTGCGTCTCAGGGTCTCTGCGTCTCTGCGTCTCTGCATCTCTGCGTCTCAGTGTCTCAGCGCCTCTGCGTCTCAGTGTCTCTGTGTCTCTGCGTCTCAGAGTCTCTGATTCTCTGGGTCTCAGTGTCTCTGGCTCTCAGTATCTCTGCGTCCCTGTGTCTCAGAGTCTCTGCGTCTCAGCGTCTCTGTGTCTCTGCGTCTGTACGTCTCAGAGTCTCTGCATCTCAGAGTCTCTGCGTCTCTCCGTCTCAGTGTCTCTGCGTCTCTGCATCTCAGGGCCTCTGCGTCTCAGTGTCTCTGCATCTCAGTGTCTCTGGGACTCTGTTTCTGCGTCTCAGGGTCTCTGCGTCTCTGCGTCTCAGTGTCTCAGAGTCTCAGTTACTCTGCATCTCTGGGTCTCAGCGTCTATGCGTCTCAGAGTCTCTGGGTCTCATGGTCTCTGCCTCTCTGCGTCTCTGTGTCTCTGGGTCTCACGGTCTCAGCGTCTCTGCATCTCTGCGTCTCAGAGTCTCTGTGTCTCTGCATCTCAGAGTCTCTGCGTCTCTGGGTCTCAGTGTTTCTGCATCTCAAGGTCTCTGTGTCTCAGTGTCTCTGCGTCTCAGTGTCTCTGCATCTCAGTGTCTCTGCGTCTCAGGATTTCTGCGTCTCTGCATCTCTGAGTCTCAGGGTCTCTGCTTTTCTGGGTCTCAGTGTGTCTGCGTCTCAGGGTCTCTGCATCTCTGCGTCTCTGGGTCTCAGGGTCTCTGCGTCTCAGGTTCTCTGCGTCTCTTCGCCTCTGCGTCTCAGCGCCTCTGCGTCTCTGCCTCTCTGCGTCTCAGTGTCTCTGTGTCTCTGCGTCTCACAGTCTCAGAGTCTCGGGGTCTCAGTGTCTCTGCGTCTCTGCGTCTCAGAGTCTCTGCGTCTCAAGGTCTCTGTGTCTCAGCGTCTCAGGGTCTCTGAGTCTCTGTTTCTCAGAGTCTCTGTGTCTCAGAGTCTCTGCGTCTCAGCGTCTCAGTGTCTCTGTGTCTCTGCGCCTCTCCGTCTCAGGGTCTCTGCGTCTCAGTGTCTCTGCGTCTCTGCGTCTCTAGGTCTCAGTGCCTCTGCCTCTCAGGCTCTGTGCGTCTCTGGGTCACAGTGTCTCTGCGTCTCAGGGTCTCTGCGTCTCAGAGTCTCTGCGTCTCTGCGTCTCAGTGTCTTTGCGTCTCAGTGTCTCTGCGTCTCTGAGCCTCTGTGTCTCTGGGTCTTCGTGCATCTGCTCCTCAGTGTCTCTGCGTCTCAGAGTCTCTGCGTCTCAGGGTCTCTGCGTCTCTGCGTCTCTGGGTCTCAGTGTCTCTGCGTCTCGGGTTCCTGCATCTCTGCATCTCTGCGTCTCAGGGACTCTGTGTCTCTGCGTCTCAGTGTCTCTGCGTCTCAGTGTGTCTGCGTCTCTGTGTCTCTTCGTCTCTGCATCCCACGGTCTCTGCTTCTCAGTGTCTCTGCGTCTCAGTGTCTCTGCGTCTCAGTGTCTCTGTGTCTCTGCGCCTCTGCGTTTCTGGGTCTCAGGGTCTCTGCGTCTCAGAGTCTCTGGGACGCTCTCTGCGTCTCAGTGTCTCTGCGTCTCTGCGTCTCTGGGTCTTAGCGTCTCTGCCTCTCTGTGTCTCAGTGTCTCTGCGTCTCAGGGTCTCTGGGTCTCTGCATCTCTGCGTCTCAGTGTCTCTGCGTTTCACTGTCTCAGCGTCTCAGTTACTCTGCATCTCTGGGTCTCATGCTCTCTGCCTCTCTGCGTCTCTGTGTCTCTCGGTCTCAGGGTCTCTGTGTCTCTGCGTCTCAGAGTCTCTGTGTCTTTGCGTCTCAGTGTCTCTGCGTCTCTGCGTCTCAGAGCCTCTGCGTCTCATAGTCTCTGCCTCTCTGGGTCTCAGGGTCTCTGCGCCTTAGGTTCTCTAAGTCTCTGCGTCTCTGGGACTCAGTGCCTCTGCGTCTCTGCATCTCTGGGTCTCAGCGTCTCTGGGTCTCAGTGTCTCTACGTCTCAGGGTCTCTGCGTCTCTGCATCTCAGGGTCTCTGCATCTCAGCGTCTCAGGGTCTCTGTGTCTCTGGGACTCAGTGTCTCTGCGTCTCTGCGTCTCAGAGTCTCTGCGTCTCCGTGTCTCTGCGTCTCAGTGTCTGCGTCTCTGCGTCTCACTGTATCTGCGTCTCAGGGTCTCTGCGTCTCTGCGTCTCAGGGTCTCTGCGTCTCAGTGTCTCTGCGTCTCAGAGTCTCTGCATCTCAGCGTCTCTGCGTCTCTGTCTCTCTGCGTCTCAGGGTCTCTGTGTCCCTGTGTCTCTGCATCTCTGCGTCTCACTGTATCTGGGTCTCAGTGTCTCTGCGTATCTGCGTCTCTGGGTCTCAGGATCTCTGCGTCTCAGTGTCTCTGCATCTCAGTGTCTCTGCAAATCTGTGTCTCAGTGTCTCTGTGTCTCTGCGTCTCAGTGTCTCTGGGTCTCAGTGTGTCTGCGTCTCAGAGTCTCTGAGTCTCTGCGTCTCTGGGTCTCTGTGTCTCTGCGTTACAGAGTCTCTGAGTCTCTGCGTCTCTGGGTCTCTGTGTCTCTGCGTCTCAGAGTCTCTGAGTCTCTGAGTCTCTGCGTCTCTAGGTCTCTGTGTCTCTGCGTCTCAGAGTCTCTGAGTCTCTGCGTCTCTAGGACTCTGTGTCTCTGCGTGTCAGCGTCTCTGCGTCTCAGAGTTTCTGAGACTCTGCATCTCGGAGTCTCAGGGTCTCTGCTCCTCAGTGTCTCTGCGTCTCTGCGTCTCTGGGACTCTGTGTCTCTACGTCTCAGGATCTCTGCGTCTCTGCGTCTCAGTGTCTCTGGGTCTCAGTGTGTCTGCGTCTCAGGGTCTCTGAGACTCTGCGTCCCTGCGTCTCAGAGTGTCTGAGACTCTGCGTCTATGGGTCTCAGTGTCTCTGCTCCTCAGTGCTTCTGTGTCTCTGCGTCTCTGGGACTCTGCGTCTCTGCGTCTCAGTGTCTCTGCGTCTCTGCGTCTCAGAGTCTCTGAGACTCTGCGTCTCTGGGTCTCAGTGTCTCTGCTCCTCAGTGCCTCTGCGTCTCTGCGTCTCTGGGACTCTGCATCTCTGCGTCTCAGTGTCTCTGCGTCTCTGCGTCTCAGAGTCTCTGAGACTCTGCGTCGCTGGGTCTCAGTGTCTCTGCGTTTCTGCGCCTCTGGGTCTCAGGATCTCTGCGTCTCTGCGTCTCAGTGTCTCTGCATCTCAGTGTCTCTGCGAATCTGTGTCTCAGTGTCTCTGTGTCTCTGCGTCTCAGTGTCTCTACGTCTCTGTGTCTCTTCGTCTCTGGGCCCCAGGGTCTCTGCGTCTCAGCGTCTCTGTGACTCAGTGTCTCTGTTTCTCAGTGTCTCAGCGTCTCAGTGTCTCCAGGTCTCTGTGTCTCTTCGTCTCTGGGCCCCAGGGTCTCTGCGTCTCAGTGTCTCTGTGTCTCTGCATCTCTAGGTCTTAGCGTCTCTGCGTCTCAGAGTCTCTGCGTCTCATAGTCTCTGCCTCTCTGTGTCTCAGCGTCTCAGTGTCTCCAGGTCTCTGTGTCTCTTCGTCTCTGGGCCCCAGGGTCTCTGCGTCTCAGTGTCTCTGCGTCTCTGCATCTCTGGGTCTTAGCGTCTCTGCGTCTCAGAGTCTCTGCGTCTCATAGTCTCTGCCTCTCTGTGTCTCAGGGTCTCAGAGTCTCATAGTCTCTGCCTCTCTGGGTCTCAGGGTCTCTGTGTCTCAGGTTCTCTGCTGTCTGCGGCTCTGGGACTCACTGTCTCAGCGTCTCAGAGTCTCTGTGTCTCACTGTATCTGCGTCTCACGGTCTCTGCGTCTCACGGTCTCTGCGTCTCATAGTCTCTGCCTCTCTGGGTCTCAGGGTCTCTGCGTCTTAGGATCTCTTAGTCTCTGCGTCTCTGGGACTCAGTGTCTCTGCGTCTCTGCATCTCTGGGTCTCAGCGTCTCTGGGTCTCAGTGTCTCTGCGTCTCAGGGACTCTGCGTCTCTGGGACTCAGTGTCTCTGCGTCTCTGCATCCCTGGGTCTCAGCGTCTCAGTGTATCTGTGTCTCAGGGTCTCTGCGTCTCTGCGTCTCACTGTATCTGCGTCTCAGGGTCTCTGCGTCTCTGCGTCTCAGGGTCTCTGCGTCTCAGTGTCTCTGTGTCTCAGAGTCTCTGCGTCTCAGCGTCCCTGCGTCTCTGCCTCTCTGCGAATCAGTGTCTCTGTGTCCCTGTGTCTCTGCGTCTCTGTGTCTCACAGTCTCTGCGTCTCAGAGTCTCTGGGTCTCAGTGTCTCTGCGTCTCTGAGTCACTGCGTCTCAGGGTCTTTGCACCTCAGCGTCTCAGGGTCTCTGAGTCTCTGCTCCTCAGTGTCTCTGCGTCTCTGGGACTCTGTGTCTCTGCGTCTCAGTGTCTCTGCATCTCAGGGCTTCTGCGTCTCAGCATGTCTGAGTCTCAGTGTCTCTGCGTCTCAGCGTCTCTGGGTCTCAGTGTCTCTGCCTCTCAGGATCTCTGGGTCTCAGTGTCTCTGCGTCTCAGCGTCTCTGCGTCTCAGCGTCCCTGCGTCTCAGCGTCTCTGCGTCTCAGTGTCTCTGCGTCTCAGGGTCTCTGCGTCTCAGGTTCTCTGCGTCTCTGCGTCTCAGTGTCTCTGTGTCCTTGTGTCTCAGAGTCTCTGCGTCTCAGAGTCTCTGCGTCTCAGAGTCTCTGCGTCTCAGCGTCTCTGCTTCTCAGTTTCTCTGCATCTCAGGGTCTCGGCGTCTCAGGTTCCCCTGCGTCTCTGCGACTCAGTGTCTCTGTGCCCCTGTGTCTCAAAGTTTCTGCGTCTCAGAGTCTCTGCGTCTCAGAGTCTCTGGGTCTCAGTGTCTCTGCGTCTCTGCGTCTCAGCGTCTCAGCGTCTCAGTGTCTGTGTCCCTGTGTGTCAGAGTCTCTGCGTCTCAGAGTCTCTGCGTCTCAGAGTCTCTGGGTCTCAGTGTCTCTGAGTCTCTGCTTCTCAGACTCTTTGTGCCTCAGAGTCTCTGCGTCTCAGGGTCTCTACGCCTCTACGTCTCAGAGTCTCTGAGTTTCTGCGTCTCTGCGTGTCTGGGTCTCAGAGTCTCTGCGTCTCAGAGTCTCTGGGTCTCAAGGTCTCTGCGTCTCTGCGTCTCAGGGTCTCAGCGTCTCTGGGTCTCATTGTCTCTGCGTCTCAGGGTCTTGCGTCTCAGGGTCTCTACGCCTCTGCGTCTCAGAGTCTCTAAGTTTCTGCGTCTCTGCGTGTCTGGGTCTCAGTGTCCCTGCGTCTCTGCGTTTCTGCGTCTCTGCATCTCTGCGTCTCAGAGTCTCTGCATCTCTGCGTCTCAGGGAGACTGTGTGTCTGCGTCTCTGGGTCTCAGTGTCTCTGCGTCTCAGGTTTCTGCGTCTCTGCGTCTCAGAGTCTCTGCGTCTCTGCGTCTCAGTGTCTCTGCGTCTCAGTGTCTCTACGTCTCTGTGTCTCTTCGTCTCTGGACCCCAGGGTCTCTGTGTCTCTGCGTCTATGCGGCTCAGTGTCTCTGCTTCTCAGTTTCTCTGCGATTCAGTGTCTCTGCATCTCTATGCCTCTGCGTTTCTGGGTCTCAGGTTCTCTCCGTCTTTGAGTCTCTGGGTTGCTGCGTCTCTGTGTCTCTGCGTCTCTGGGACTCAATGTCTCTGCGTCTCTGCGTCTCTGCATCTCTGGGTCTCAGCGTCTCTGCGTCTCAGGGTCTCTGCGTCTCTGCGTCTCAGGGTCTCTGTGTCTCAGGGTCTCTGCGTCTCTGCATCTCTGGGTCTCAGCGTCTCAGTGTCTCTGCGTCTCAGTGTCTCTGCGTCTCAGTGTCTCTCCGTCTCAGAGTCTCTGCGTCTCTGCGTCTCTGCGTCTCACTGTCTCTGCGTCTCAGTGTCTCAGAGTCTCAGTTACTCTGCATCTCTGGGTCTCAGCGTCTATGCGTCTCAGAGTCTCTGGGTCTCATGGTCTCTGCCTCTCTGCGTCTCTGTGTCTCTGGGTCTCAGGGTCTCAGCGTCTCTGGGTCTCAGGGTCTCTGCGTCTCAGAGTCTCTGTGTCTCTGCATCTCAGAGTCTCTGCGTCTCTGGGTCCCAGTGTTTCTGCATCTCAAGGTCTCTGCGCCTCTGTGTCTCTGCGACTCAGGACCTCAGTATCTATGCGCCTCAAGTCTCTGCGTCTCAGTGTCTCTGCATCACTGCGTCTCTGGATCTCAGTGTCTCTGCGTCTCCTGGTCTCACTGTCTCTGCGTCTCAGTGTCTCTGCATCTTTGCGCCCCTGGACTCAGTGTCTCTGCACCTCAGGGTCTCTGCTTCTCTGCGTCTCAGAGTCCCTGGTTCTCAGTGTCTCTGCGTCTCAGTGTCTCAGTGTCTCTGCGTCTCAGCGTCTCAGCGTCTCTGCGTCTCTGGGTCTCAGTGTCTCTGGGTCTCAGGGTCTCTGCGCCTCTGCGTCTCAGATTCTCTGAGTTTCTGCGTCTATGCGTCTCTGCGTCTCTTGGTCCCAGAGTCTCTGTGTCTCAGCGTCTCTGCGTGTCAGTGTCTCAGTGTCTCTGCGTCTCAGCGTCACTGCGTCTCAGCATCTCAGCGTCTCAGTGTCTCTGCGTCTCTGCGTCTCAGAGCCTCTGCGTCTCTGGTTCTCAGTGTCTCTGCGTCTCGGTGTCTCTGGGTCTCAGTGTCTCTGCGTCTCTGCGTCTCAGCGTCTCTGCGTCTCAGTGTCTCTGCGTCTCTGCGTCTCTGCGTCTCAGGGTCTCTGCTTCTCTGCGTCTCAGAATCTCTGAGTCTATGCATCTATGCATCTCCCTGTCTCAGTGTCTCTGCGTCTTTGCGTCTTTGGGACTCAGTGTCTCTGCATCTCCGGGCCTTGCGTCTCTGCGTCTCAGAGTCTCTGCCTCTCAGAGACTCCGCGTCTCTGCGTCTCTGCGTCCTTGCGTCCCCGCGTCTCAGCGTCTCTGGTTCTCAGTCTCTGTACGTCTCAGGGTCTCTGCGTTTTTGCGTCTCCGGGTCTCAGTGACTCTGCGCCTCAGGGTCTCTGCATCTCTGCGTCCCTGCGTCTCAGGACCTCTGCTTATCTGCATCTCAGAGTCCCTGGGTCTCAGTCTCTCTGCGTCTCAGCGTCTCTGTTTCCCAGGGTCTCTGCATTTCAGCATCTCTGTGTCTCAGTGTCTCTGCGTCTCTGCATCTCTGTGTCTCAGTGTCTCTGCGTCTCTGCATCTCTGCGTCGCAGGGTCTCTGCGTCTCTGCGTCTCTGCGTCTCTGGGTCTCAGTGTCTCAGTGTCTCAGTGTCTCGGCGTGTCTGCGTCTCTGCGTCTCAGGGTCTCTACGCCTCTGCGTCCCAGAGTCACTGAGTTTCTGCTTCTCTGGGTCTCTGGGTCTCTGCGTCTCAACGTCTCTGCGTCTCAGCGTCTCAGTGTCTCTGTGTCTCTGCGTCTCAGCATCTCAGCGTCTCATTGTCTCTGTGTCACTGCATCTCTGGGTTGCAGCGTCTCAGAGTCACTGCATCTCAGTGTCTCTGCGCCTCTATGTCTCTGTATCTCTGCATCTCAGCGTCTCTGCGTCTCTGCATCTCTGGTTCTCAGCGTCTCTGCGTCTCAGAGTCTCTGCGTCTCTGGGTCTCAGGGTCTCAGCGTCTCTGCGTCTCAGTGTCTCAGAGTCTCAGTTACTCTGCATCTCTGGGTCTCAGCGTCTATGCGTCTCAGAGTCTCTGGGTCTCATAGTCTCTGCCTCTCTGGGTCTCAGGGTCTCAGCGTCTCTGCGTCTCAGAGTCTCTGTGTCTCTGCGTCTCAGAGTCTCTGCGTTTCTGGGTCTCAGTGTTTCTGCATCTCAAGGTCTCTGCGCCTCAGTGTCTCTGCATCTCAGTGTCTCTCCGTCTCAGTGTCTCTGCGTCTCTGCATCTCAGAGTCTCTCCGTCTCAGCGTCTCAGCGTCTCTGCGTCTCAGCGTCTCTGCGTCTCTGCGTCTCAGCGTCTCGGTGTCTCTGTGTCTCAGGGTCTCTGCATCTCTGCATCTCTGGGTTACAGCATCTCAGAGCCTCTGTGTCTCTGAGTGTGTGCGTCTCAGTGTCTCTGCGTCTCAGTGTTCCTGCGTCACTGCGTCTCTGGATCTCAATGTCTCTGCATCTCCTGGTCTCAGTGTCTCTGCGTCTCGGTGTCTCTGTGTCTCTGCATCTCAGGATTTCTGCGTCTCTGGGTCTCAGTGTGTCTGCGTCTCAGGGATTCTGCGTCGCTATGTCTCAGTGTCTATGCGTCTCAGGGTCTCTGCGTCTCTGCGTCTCTGGGTCTCAGGGTCTCTGCGTCTCATGTTCTCTGCGTCTCTTCGTCTCTGCGTCTCATGTTCTCTGCGTCTCTTCGTCTCTGCGTCTCATGTTCTCTGCGTCTCTTCGTCTCTGCGTCTCAGTGTCTCTGCGTCTCTGCGGCTCACAGTCTCTGCGTCTCAGAGTCTCTGGGTCTCAGTGTCTCTGCGTCTCTGAGTCTCAGAGTCTCTGCGTCTCAAGGTCTCTGTGTCTCAGCGTCTCAGGGTCTCTGAGTCTCTGCTTCTCAGAGTCTCTGTGTCTGTGTGTCTCTGCGTCTTTCCGTCTCAGGGTCTCTGCGTACCTGCGTCTCTGCGTCTCAGAGTCTCTGGGTCTCAGTGTGTCTGCGTCTCTGCGTCTCTAGGTCTCAGTGTCTCTGCCGCTCAGGCTCTCTGCGTTTCTGGGTCTCAGTGTCTCTGCGTCTCTTGGTCTCACTGTCTCTGCGTCTCAGGGTCTCTACGCCTCTGTGTCTCAGAGTCTCTGAGTTTCTGTGTCTCTGTGCCTCAGTGTCTCAGTGTCTCTGCCTCTCTGCATCTCTGTGTCTCTGCGTCTCTGTGTCTCTGCGTCTCTGCGTCTCAGAGTCTCTGAGTCTCTGCGTCTCAGTGTTTCTGCATCTCTGCGTCTCAGTGTCTCTGCGTCTCTGAGTCTCTGCGTCTCTGGGTCTCCGTGTCTCTGCTGCTCATTGTCTCTGCGTCTCTGGGACTCTGTGTCTCTGCGACACAGGGTCTCGGCGTCTCAGAGTCTCTGCGTCTCTGCGTCTCTGGGACTCAGTGTCTCTGTTTCTCTGCATCTCAGGGTCTCTGCGCCTCAGAGTCTCTGCGTCTCAGAGTCTCAGGGTCTCTGTGTCTCAGGGTCTCTGTGTCTCTGCGTCTCTGGGTCTCAGGGTCTCTGCGTCTTGTGTCTCTTTGTCTCTGGGTCCCAGGGTCTCTGCGTCTCAGCGTCTCTGCGACTCAGTGTCTCTGCGTCTCAGTGTATCTGCTTCTCAGGGTCTCTGCGTCTCTGCGTCTCAGAGCCTCTGCGTCTCTTGATCTCATGGTCTCTGCGTCTCAGATTCTCTGCGTCTCTGCGTCTCTGGGACTCAGTGGCTCTGCGTCTCAGGTTCTCTGTGTCTCTGCGTCTCAGGGTCTCAGAGTCTCTGCGTCTCTGCGTCTCTGCGTCTCAGTTTCTCAGAGTCTCAGAGTCTCAGTTACTCTGCATCTCTGGGTGTCAGCGTCTCAGAGTCTCTGTGTCTTTGCGTCTCTGGGTCTCAGTGTTTCTGCATCTCAAGATCTCTGCGTCTCAGTGTCTCTGCGTCTCAGTGTCTCTCCGTCTCAGCGTCTCTGCGTCTCTGCGTCTCAGCGTCTCTGTGTCTCAGCGTCTCTGCGCCTCTGGGTCTCTGTGTCTCAGGGTCTCTGCATCTCTGCATCTCTGGGCTACAGCGTCTCAGAGCCTCTGTGTCTCTTTGTCTCTGCGTCTCAGTGTCTCAGCATCTCTGGGTCTCAGTGCCTCTGCGCCTCTATGTCTCTGTATCTCAGCGTCTCAGCGTCTCTGCGTTTCAGTGTCTATCCGTCTCTGCGTCTCTGGTTCTCAGCGTCTCTGTGTCTCAGAGTCTCTGCGTCTCTGCGTCTCTGGGTCTCAGTCTCTCTGCGTCTCAGTGTCTCTGCGTCTCAGGGTCTCTGTGTCTCTGCGTCTCTGGGTCTCTGCGTCTCTGCGTCTCTGCGTCTCTGTGTCTCAGTGTCTTTGCGTCTCAGGGTCTCTGCGTCTCAGAGTCTCTGCGTCTCAGCGTCTCTACGCTTTTGCGTCTCAGAGTCTCTGATTTTCTGCGTCTCTGCGTCTCTGGGTCTCAGTGTCTCTGTGTCTCAGTGTCTCTGTGTCTCAGTGTCTCTGCGTCTCAGCGTCTCAGAGTCTCTGCGTCTCAGTGTCTCTGCGTCTCAGAGTTTCTGAGCCAATGCGTCTCTGAGTCTCAGCGTCTCGGCGTCTCTGCGTCTGTGCTTCTCTGCGTCTCTGCGTCTCAGCGTCTCTGTGTCTCGGCGTGTCTGCGTCTCTGCGTCTCAGCATCTCTGCGTCTCAGCGTCTGAACGTCTCAGCGTCTCTGAGTTTCTGTGTCTCAGTGTCTCTGCGTCCCTGCGTCTCAGTGTCTCACCGTCTCTGCGTCTCAGTGTCTCAGCGTCTCAGAGTCTCTGCGTCTCAGCGTCTCAGCGTCTCTGCGTCTCAGAGCCTCAGCTTCTCGGCGTCTCGGTGCCTCAGTATCTCTGCGTCTCAGTGTCTCTGCGTCTCTGCCTCTCAGTGTCTCAGCGTCTCTGAGTCTCTGCGTCTCAGCGTCTCTGCGTCTCTGTGTCTCAGAGTCTCTGCGTCTCAGTGTCTCTACGTCTCTGCGTCTCTGTTTCTCTGGGTCTCAGTGTCTCTGCATCTCAGGGTGTCTGCGTCTCAGCGCCTCTGGGTTTCAGGGTCTCAGGGTCTCTGCGTCTCAGGTTCTCTGCGTCTATGCGTCCCTGCATCTCAGGGTCTCTGCTTCTCTGTGTCGCAGAGTCCCTGGTTCTCAGTGTCATTGCGTCTCAGCTTCTCTGGGTCCCAGGGTTCTGCGTCTCAGCGCTTCCAGGTCTCAGGGTCTCTGCGTCTCAGGATCTCTGCTTCTCTGCGTCTCAGCGTCTCTGCGTCTCAGGGTCTCCTCATCTCTGCGTCTCAGAGTCCCTGCATCTTTGCGTCTCAGCGCCTCTGCGTGTCAATGTCTCAGGGTCTCTGTGTCTCTGCGTCTCAGCGTCTCTGGGTCCCAGGGTCTCTGCGTCTCTGGGTCTCAGTGTGTCTGTGTCTCCGGTTCTCTGTGTCTATGCGTCCCTGCGTCTCAGGGTTTCTGCTTCTCTGCGTCTCAGAGTCCCTGGGTCTCAGTGTCTCTGCGTCTCAGTGTCTCTTCGTCTCTGCGTCTCTGCGTTTCAGGGTCTCCTCATCTCTGCGTCTCAGAGTCTTTGTGTCTCAGAGTCCCTGCATCTTTGAGTCTCTGCGTGTCAGTGTCTCAGGGTCTCTGTGTCTCAGTGTCTCTGCGACTCAGTTTCTCTGCGACTCATGGTCTCTGCGTCTCTGTGTCTCCGGGTCTCTGGGTCTCAGAGTCTCTGTCTCTCAGAGACTCTGCATCTCTGCGTCTCTGGATCTCTGCATCTCAGCGTCTCAGTGTCTCTTGGTCTCAGTCTCTCTGCGTCTCAGGGTCTCTGCGTCTCTGCGTCTCGAGGTCTCAGTGTCTCTGCATCTCAGGGTCTCTGCGTCATTTCGTCTCACTGTCTCTGCGTCTCAGGGTCTCTGTGTCTCAGATTCTCTGTGTATCTGCGTCTATGCGTCCGTGCGTCTCAGGGTCTCTGCTTCTCTGCGTCTCAGCGTCTCTGAGTCTCAGTGTCTCCGCCTCTCTGTGTCTCTGGGTCTCAGCGTCTCTGAGTCTCAGTGTCTCAGTGTCTCTGCGTCTCTGTGTCTCAGTGTCTCTTCGTCTCTGCGTCTCAGGGTCTCCTCATCTCTGCGTCTCAGAGTCCCTGCATCTTTGCGTCTCAGCGTCTCTGCGTGTCGGTGTCTCAGGGTCTCTGTGTCTCTGCGTCCCAGCGTCTCTGCGTCTCAGGGTCTCTGCATCTCTGCGTCTCTGCATCTCTGGATCTCTGCGTCACCGCGTCTCAGCGGCTCTGGGTCTCAGTCTCTCTGCGTCTCAGTGTCTCTGCGTCTCTGTGTCTCAGAGTCTCTGCGTCTCAGTGTCTCTACGTCTCTGCGTCTCAGTGTCTCTGCGTCTCAGGGTGTCTGCGTCTCAGCGCCTCTGGGTTTCAGGGTCTCAGCGTCTCTGCGTCTCAGGTTCTCTGCGCCTATCATCCCTGGGTCTCAGTGTCTCTGCGTCTCAGCGTCTTTGGGTCTCAGTGTCATTGCGACTCAGCTTCTCTGGGTCCCAGGGTTCTGCGTCTCAGCGCTTCTGGGTCTCAGGGTCTCTGCGTCTCAGGATCTCTGCTTCTCTGCGTCTCAGAGTCCCTGGGTCTCAGTGTCTCTGCGTCTCAGCGTCTCTGGGTCCCAGGGTCTCTGCGTCTCTGGGTCTCAGTGTGTCTGCGTCTCCGGTTCACTGTGTCTCTGCGTCCCTGCGTCTCAGGGTCTCTGCTTCTCTGCGTCTCAGAGTCCCTGGGTCTCAGTGTCTCTGCGTCTCAGTGTCTCTTCGTCTCTGCGTCTCTGCGTTTCAGGGTCTCCTCATCTCTGCGTCTCAGAGTCTTTGCGTCTCATTGTCCCTGCATCTTTGAGTCTCTGCGTGTCAGTGTCTCAGGGTCTCTGTGTCTCAGTGTCTCTGTGACTCAGTTTCTCTGCGACTCAGGGTCTCTGCGTCTCTGTGTCTCCGGGTCTCTGGGTCTCAGAGTATCTGCCTCTCAGAGACTCTGCATCTCTGCGTCTCTGCGTCTCTGGATCTCTGCATCTCCGCGTCTCAGTGTCTCTTGGTCTCAGTCTCTCTGCGTCTCAGGGTCTCTGCGTCACTGCGTCTCTGGGTCTCAGTGTCTCGGCGTCTCTGCGTCTCTGGGTCTCAGGGTCTCTGTGTCTCAGATTCTCTGTGTATCTGCGTCTATGCGTCCGTGCGTCTCAGGTTCACTGCTTCTCTGCGTCTCAGCGTCTCTGAGTCTCAGTGTCTCCGCCTCTCTGTGTCTCTGGGTCTCAGCGTCTCTGAGTCTCAGTGTCTCAGTGTCTCTGCGTCTCAGCGTCTCTGTGACTCAGTGTCTCTTCGTCTCTACGTCTCAGAGTCCCTGCATCTTTGCGTCTCAGCGTCTCTGCATGTCAGTGTCTCAGGGTCTCCGTGTCTCTGCGTCTCAGCGTCTCAGCGTCTCTACGTCTCTGCGTGTCAGTGTCTCTGCGTCTCCGGGTCTCTGTGTCTCAGCATCTCTGCGTCTCAGTGTCTCTACGTCTCCGGTTCTCTGCGTCTCTGTGTCTCAGCGTCTCTGCGTCTCAGTGTCTCTACGTCTCCGGTTCTCTGCGTCTCAGCGTCTCTGCATCTCAGTGTCTCTGCGTCTCTGGGTCTCTGCGTCTCTGCGTCTCCGGGTCTCTGCATCTCAGAGTCTCTGCATCTCTGCGTCTCTGGATCTCTGCGTCACCGCGTCTCAGCGTCTCTGGGTCTCAGTCTCTCTGCGTCTCAGGGTCTCTGCGTCTCTGCGTCTCAGGGTCACTGCGTCTCAGATTCTCTCAGTTTCTGCGTCTATGCGTCTCTGCGTCTCTGGGTCACAGGGTCTCTGCGTCTCAGCGTCTCAGCGTCTCTGCGTCTCTGCCTCTCAGCGTCTCAGGGTCTCTGCCTCTCAGAGTCTCTGTGTCTCAGAGTCTCTGCATCTCAGCGTCTCAGTGTCTCTGCGTCTCTGCGTCTCAGAGTCTCTGAGTCTCTGCGTCTCAGTGTCTCTGCTCCTCAGTGTCTCTGCGTCTCTGCGTATCAGGGACTCTGTGTCTCTGCGTCTCAGGGTCTCTGCGTCTCAGAGTCCCTGTGTCTCAGAGTCTCTGCGTCTCTGCATCTCCGGGTCTCTGCGTCTCTGGGTCTCAGTGTCTCTGCATCTCGGGTTTCTGTGTCTCTACGTCTCTGCATCTCAGGGTCTCTGTGTCTCAGTGTCTCTGCGTCTCAGTGTCTCTGCGTCTCTGTGTCTCTTCGTCTCAGCGTCCCATGGTCTCTGCGTCTTAGCGTCTCTGCGACTCAGTGTCTCTGCTTCTTAGTGTCTCTGCGACTCTGCGCCTCTCCGTCTCTGTGTCTCAGTGTCTCTGCGTCTCAGTGTCACTGCGTCTCTGCGTTTCAGGGTCTCAGGATCTCTGCGTCTCAGTGTCTCTGCGTCTCAGGGTCTCTGCGTCTCTGCATCTCAGCGTCTCTGGGTCTCAGTGTGTGCATCTCAGCATCTCTGCGTCACTAGGTCTCAGTGTCTCTGCGTCTCAGGCTCTCTACGCCTCTGCGTCTCAGAGTCTCTAAGTTTCTGCGTCTCTGCGTGTCTGGGTCTCAGTGTCTCTGCATCTCTGTGTCTCTGGGACTCTGTGTCTATGCATCTCAGGGTCTCGGTGTCTCAGAGTCTCTGCATCTCTGCGTCTCAGCGTCTCAGTGTCTCTGCGTCTCTGCGTCTCAGGGTCTCTGCGTCTCTGCGTCTCAGGGTCTCTACGCCTCTGCGTCTCAGAGTCTCTAAGTTTCTGCGTCTCTGCGTCTCAGTGTCTCTGCTCCTCTGCGTCTCAGCGTCTCTGTGTCTCAGCGTCTCCTCGTCTCAGTGTCTCTACGTCTCCGGTTCTCTGCGTCTCAGCGTCTCTGCATCTCAGTGTCTCTGCGTCTCTGCGTCTCTGCGTCTCCGGGTCTCTGCGTCTCAGAGTCTCTGCATCTCTGCGTCTCTGGATCTCTGCGTCACCGCGTCTCAGCGTCTCTGGGTCTCAGTCTCTCTGCGTCTCAGGGACTCTGCGTCTCTGCGTCTCAGATTCTCTCAGTTTCTGTGTCTATGCGTCTCTGCGTCTCTGGGTCACAGGGTCTCTGCGTCTCAGCGTCTCAGCGTCTCTGCATCTCTGCGTCTCAGCGTCTCTACGTCTCTGCGTCTCTGCCTCTCAGCGTCTCAGGGTCTCTGAGTCTCTGCCTCTCAGAGTCTCTGCGTCTCAGAGTCCCTGCATCTTTGCGTCTCAGCGTCTCTGCATGTCAGTGTCTCAGGGTCTCCGTGTCTCTGCGTCTCAGCGTCTCAGCGTCTCTACGTCTCTGCGTGTCAGTGTCTCTGCGTCTCCGGGTCTCTGTGTCTCAGCATCTCTGCGTCTCAGTGTCTCTACGTCTCCGGTTCTCTGCGTCTCAGCGTCTCTGCATCTCAGTGTCTCTGCGTCTCTGGGTCTCTGCGTCTCTGCGTCTCCGGGTCTCTGCATCTCAGAGTCTCTGCATCTCTGCGTCTCTGGATCTCTGCGTCACCGCGTCTCAGCGTCTCTGGGTCTCAGTCTCTCTGCGTCTCAGGGTCTCTGCGTCTCTGCGTCTCAGGGTCACTGCGTCTCAGATTCTCTCAGTTTCTGCGTCCATGCGTCTCTGCGTCTCTGGGTCACAGGGTCTCTGCGTCTCAGCGTCTCTGCGTCTCTGCCTCTCAGCGTCTCAGGGTCTCTGCCTCTCAGAGTCTCTGTGTCTCAGAGTCTCTGCATCTCAGCGTCTCAGTGTCTCTGCGTCTCTGCGTCTCAGAGTCTCTGAGTCTCTGCGTTTCTGCGTCTCAGTGTCTCTGCTCCTCAGTGTCTCTGCGTCTCTGCGTATCAGGGACTCTGTGTCTCTGCGTCTCAGGGTCTCTGCGTCTCAGAGTCCCTGTGTCTCAGAGTCTCTGCGTCTCTGCATCTCCAGGTCTCTGCGTCTCTGGGTCTCAGTGTCTCTGCATCTCGGGTTTCTGTGTCTCTACGTCTCTGCATCTCAGGGTCTCTGTGTCTCAGTGTCTCTGCGTCTCAGTGTCTCTGCGTCTCTGTGTCTCTTCGTCTCAGGGTCCCATGGTCTCTGCGTCTTAGCGTCTCTGCGACTCAGTGTCTCTGCTTCTTAGTGTCTCTGCGACTCTGCGCCTCTGCGTCTCTGTGTCTCAGTGTCTCTGCGTCTCAGTGTCACTGCGTCTCTGCGTTTCAGGGTCTCAGGATCTCTGCGTCTCAGTGTCTCTGCGTCTCAGGGTCTCTGCGTCTCTGCATCTCAGCGTCTCTGGGTCTCAGTGTGTGCATCTCAGCATCTCTGCGTCACTAGGTCTCAGTGTCTCTGCGTCTCAGGCTCTCTACGCCTCTGCGTCTCAGAGTCTCTAAGTTTCTGCGTCTCTGCGTGTCTGGGTCTCAGTGTCTCTGCATCTCTGTGTCTCTGGGACTCTGTGTCTATGCATCTCAGGGTCTCGGTGTCTCAGAGTCTCTGCGTCTCAGAGTCTCTGCATCTCTGCGTCTCTGCGTCTCAGTGTCTCTGCGTCTCTGCGTCTCAGGGTCTCTGCGTCTCTGCGTCTCAGGGTCTCTACGCCTCTGCGTCTCAGAGTCTCTAAGTTTCTGCGTCTCTGCGTCTCTGCGTCTCAGTGTCTCTGCTCCTCTGCGTCTCAGCGTCTCTGTGTCTCAGCGTCTCCTCGTCTCAGTGTCTCTACGTCTCCGGTTCTCTGCGTCTCAGCGTCTCTGCATCTCAGTGTCTCTGCGTCTCTGCGTCTCTGCGTCTCCGGGTCTCTGCGTCTCAGAGTCTCTGCATCTCTGCGTCTCTGGATCTCTGCGTCAACGCGTCTCAGCGTCTCTGGGTCTCAGTCTCTCTGCGTCTCAGGGACTCTGCGTCTCTGCGTCTCAGGGTCACTGCGTCTCAGATTCTCTCAGTTTCTGTGTCTATGCGTCTCTGCGTCTCTGGGTCACAGGGTCTCTGCGTCTCAGCGTCTCAGCGTCTCTGCATCTCTGCGTCTCAGCGTCTCTACGTCTCTGCGTCTCTGCCTCTCAGCGTCTCAGGGTCTCTGAGTCTCTGCCTCTCAGAGTCTCTGTGTCTCAGAGTCTCTGCATCTCAGCGTCTCAGTGTCTCTGCGTCTCAGAGTCTCTGAGTCTCTGCGTTCTGCGTCTCTGCGTCTCAGTGTCTCTGCTCCTCAGTGTCTCTGCGTCTCTGCGTATCAGGGACTCTGTGTCTCTGCGTCTCAGGGTCTCTGCGTCTCAGAGTCCCTGTGTCTCAGAGTCTCTGCGTCTCTGCATCTCCAGGTCTCTGCGTCTCTGGGTCTCAGTGTCTCTGCATCTCGGGTTTCTGCGTCTCTACGTCTCTGCATCTCAGGGTCTCTGTGTCTCAGTGTCTCTGCGTCTCAGTGTCTCTGCGTCTCTGTGTCTCTTCGTCTCAGGGTCCCATGGTCTCTGCGTCTTAGCGTCTCTGCGACTCAGTGTCTCTGCGACTCTGCGCCTCTGCGTCTCTGTGTCTCAGTGTCTCTGCGTCTCAGTGTCACTGCGTCTCTGCGTTTCAGGGTCTCAGGGTCTCTGCGTCTCAGTGTCTCTGCGTCTCTGAGTCTCAGCGTCTATGTGTCTCAGAATCTCTGCGACTCATAGTCTCTGCCTCTCGGTGTCTCAGGGTCTCTGCATCTCAGGTTCTCTGCGTCTCTGGGACTAGTGTCTCTGCGTCTCAGGGTCCCTGTGTCTCCGCGTCTCAGGGTCTCAGGGTCTCAGAGTCTCTGCGTCTCTGCGTCTCAGTGTCTCAGAGTCTCAGTTACGCTGCATCTCTGGGTCTCAGCGTCTATGCGTCTCAGAGTCTCTGGGTCTCATGGTCTCTGCCTCTCTGCGTCTCTGTGTCTCTGGGTCCCAGGGTCTCAGCGTCTCTGCATCTCAGATCTCTGTGTCTCTGCGTCTCCGAGTCTCTGCGACTCTGGGTCTCAATGTCTCTGCATCTCAGGGTCTCTGTGTCTCAGTGTCTCTGCGTCTCTGCATCTCAGAGTATCTCCGTCTCAGCGTCTCTGTGTCTCAGAGTCTCTGCATCTCAGAGTCTCTCCGTCTCAGCGTCTCTGTGTCTCAGAGTCTCTGCATCTCTGGGTCTCAGTGTCTCAGTGTCTCTGGGTCTCAGTGTCTCTGCGTGTCAGTGTCTCTGCGTCTCTATGTCTCTGTGTCTCTGCGTCTCAGGGTCTCAGTCTCTCTGTGTCACTGCGTCTCTGGATCTCAGTGTCTCTGCGTCTCCTGGTCTCAGTGTCTCTGCATCTCTGCGTCTCTGCATCTCTGGGTCTCAGTGTCTCTGCGTGTCAGTGTCTCTGTGTCTCTATGTCTCAATGTCTTTGCGTCTCCAGGTCTCAGGGTCTCTGCGTCTTAGAGTCTCCGCATCTCATATACTCTGCGTCTCAGACTGTCGGCAACTCTGCGTCTCCGCATCTCTGGGTCTCAGTGTGTCTGTGTCTCAGGGTCTCTGCGTCTCTGCGTCTCTGGGTCTCAGTGTCTCTGCGTCTCTGCGTATCTGCGTCTCTACGTCTCTGCGTCTCAGTGTCTCAAGGTCTCTGCGTCTGAGCGTCTCAGGGTCTCTGAGTCTCTGCGTCTCAGAGCCTCAGTGTCTCTGCGCCTCAGCATGTCTGCGTCTCAGTGCCTCTGCGTCTCTTCGCCACTGGGTCCCAGGGTCTCTGCGTCTCAGCGTCCCTGCATCTCAGGGTCTCTGCGTCTCAGGTTCTCTGCGTCTCATTGTCTCTGTGTTTGTGTCTCACAGTCTCTGCGTCTCAGAGTCTCTGCATCTCAGAGTCTCTGCATCTCAGAGTCTCTGCGTCTCTGCGTCTCAGCGTCTCAGTGTCTCTGTGTCCCTGTGTGTCAGAGTCTCTGCGTCTCAGGGTCTCTGCGTCTCTGCGTCTCAGCGTCTCTAGGTCTCAGTGTCTCTGCGTCTCAGCGTCTCTGCGTCACTAGGTCTCAGTGTCTCTGCGTCTCTGCGTCTCAGGCTCTCTACGCCTCTGCGTCTCAGAGTCTCTAAGTTTCTGCGTCTCTGCGTGTCTGGGTCTCAGTGTCTCTGCTCCTCAGTGTCTCTGCGTCTCTGGGACTCTGTGTCTCTGCGTCTCTGCGTCTCATTGTCTCTGTGTCCCTGTGTCTCACAGTCCCTGCGTCTCAGAGTCTCTGCATCTCAGAGTCTCTGGGTCTCAGGGTCTCTGCGTCTCAGAGTCTCTGTGTCTCTGCGTCTCAGTGTCTTTGCATCTCAGGGCCTCTGCGTCTCAGCATGTCTGCGTCTCAGCATGTCTGCGTCTCAGTGTCTCGGCGTCTCAGCGTCTCTGGGTCTCAGTGTCTCTGTGTGTCAGTGTCTCTGCGTTCTATGTCTCTGTGTCTCTGCGTCTCAGGGTCTCAGTCTCTCTGCGTCTCAGAGTCTCTGTGTCACTGCGTCTCTGGATATCAGTGTCTCTGCGTCTCCTGGTCTCAGTGTCTCTGCATCTCTGGGTCTCAGTGTCTCAGTGTCTCTGGGTCTCAGTGTCTCTGCGTGTCAGTGTCTCTGTGTCTCTATGTCTCTGCGTCTTTGCGTCTCCTGGTCTCAGGGTCTCTGCGTCTCAGAGTCTCCGCGTCTCATATACTCTGCGTCTCAGAGTGTCTGCATCTCTGCGTCTCCGCATCTTTGGGTCTCAATGTGTCTGCGTCTCTGGGTCTCAATGTCTCTGCGTCTCTGCGTCTCAGTGTCTCTGCGTCTCTGCGTATCTGCGTATCTGCGTCTCAGTGTCTCAAGGTCTCTGCGTCTGAGCGTCTCAGGGTCTCTGAGTCTCTGTGTCTCAGAGTCTCAGAGTCTCTGTGTCTCAGCGTCTCTGCGTCTCAGCGTCTCAGGGTCTCAGAGTCTCTGCGTCTCAGAGTCTCCGTGTCTCTGCGTCTCAGTGTCTCTGCGTCTCAGCATGTCTGCGTCTCAGCATGTCTGCGTCTCAGTGTCTCTGCCTCTCAGGATCTCTGCGTCT
The DNA here is from genome assembly GCF_965287045.1 of Carcharhinus amblyrhynchos. Lineage (NCBI taxonomy): Eukaryota > Metazoa > Chordata > Chondrichthyes > Carcharhiniformes > Carcharhinidae > Carcharhinus > Carcharhinus amblyrhynchos. The sequence continues at coordinate 495,990 of NW_027649800.1, forward strand.
CTGTGTCTCAGTGCCTCTGCGTCTCTTCGCCTCTGGGTCCCAGGGTCTCTGCGTCTCAGCGTCCCTGCGTCTCAGCGTCTCAGCGTGTCAGTGTCTCTGCGTCTCAGGGTCTCTGCGTCTCACAGTCTCTGCGTCTCAGAGTCTCTGCATCTCAGAGTCTCTGCGTCTTAGCGTCTCAGTGTCTCTGTGTCCCTGTGTGTCAGAGTCTCTGCGTCTCAGAATCTCTGGGTCTCAGCGTCTCAGTGTCTCTGCGTCTCAGGGTCTCTGCGTCTCTGCATCTCAGCGTCTCTGGGTCCTAGTGAGAGCGTCTCTGCGTCACTAGGTCTCAGTGTCTCTGCGTCTCTGCGTCTCAGGCTCTCTACGCCTCTGCGTCTCAGAGTCTCTAAGTTTCTGCGTCTCTGCGTGTCTGGGTCTCAGTGTCTCTGCATCTCTGTGTCTCTGGGACTCTGTGTCTATGCATCTCAGGGTCTCTGTGTCTCAGAGTCTCTGCATCTCAGAGTCTCTGCATCTCTGCGTCTCAGCGTCTCAGTGTCTCTGCGTCTCTGCGTCTCAGGGTCTCTGCGTCTCTGCGTCTCAGGGTCTCTACGCCTCTGCGTCTCAGAGTCTCTAAGTTTCTGCGTCTCTGCGTCTCAGTGTCTCTGCTCCTCTGCGTCTCAGCGTCTCTGGGACTCTGTGTCCCTGCGTCTCAGGGTCTCTGCGTCTCAGAGTATCTGCATCTCTGCGTCTCAGGGTGACTGCGTCTCTGCGTCTCTGGGTCTCAGTGTCTCTGCGTCTCGGGTTTCTGCATCTCTGCGTCTCAGGGTCTCTGCCTCTCTGTGTCTCAGTGTCTCTACGTCTCTGTGTCTCTTTGTCTCTGGGCCCCAGGGCCTCTGCGTCTCAGCGTCTCTGCTTCTCTGGGTCTCAGCGTCTCTGCATCTCAGAGTCTCTGCGCCTCATAGTCTCTGCCTCTCGGTGTCTCAGGGTCTCTGCGTCTCAGGTTCTCTGTGTCTCTGGGACTCTGCATCTCTGGGTCTCAGTGTCTCTGCGTCTCTGGGTCCGAGTGTCTCTGCGTCTCAGAGTCTCTGCGTCACTGCGTCTCCTGGTCTCAGTGTCTCTGCGTCTCAGTGTCTCTGCGTCTCACTGTCTCTGCGTCTTTGCGTCCCTGGACTCAGTGTCTCTGTGTCTCAGGGTCTCTGCGTCTCAGAGTCTCCGCGTCTCAGAGTCTCTGCGTCTCTGCGTCGCTATGTCTCAGTGTCTTTGCGTCTCTGCGTCTCTGCGTATCTGCGTCTCTACGTCTCAGCATCTCAGCATCTCAAGGTCTCTGCATCTCAGCGTCTCAGGGTCTCTGAGTCTCTGTGTCTCAGGCTCTCTGCATCTCAGGGCCTCAGAGTCTCAGAGTCTCTGCATCTCAGAGTCTCTGTTTCTCTGGCTCTCAGTGTCTCTGCACCTCAGGGCCTCTGCGTCTCAGCGTGTCTGCGTCTCAGTGTCTCTGCGTCTCAGCGTCTCTGGGTCTCAGTGTCTCTGCGTCTCAGCGTCTCTGCGTCTCAGTGTCTCTGCGTCTTAGTGCCTCTGCGTCTCTTCGCCTCTGTGTCCCAGGGTGTCTGCGTCTCAGCGCCCCTGCGTCTCAGTGTCTCTGCGTCTCAGTGTCTCTGCGTCACAAGGTCTCAGGGTCTCTACGCCTCTATGTCTCAGACTCTCTGAGTTTCTGCGTGTCTGGCTCTCAGAGTCTCTGCGTCTCAGTGTCTCTGCGTCTCAGGGTCTCTGCGTCTCTGGGTCTCAGCGTCCCTGGGTCTCAGTGTGTGAGTCTCAGCGTCTCTGCGTCACTAGGTCTCATTGTCTCTGCGTCTCAGGGTCTCGGCGTCTCAGGTTCTCTGCGTCTCAGCATCTCTGCCTCTCTGCGTCTCAGTGTCTCTGTGTCCCTGTGTCTCAGAGTCTCTGCGTCTCAGAGTCTCTGAGTCTCTGCGTCTCAGAGTCTCTGCGTCTCAGGGTCTCTGCGTCTCAGCGTCTCAGTGTCTCTGTGTCCCTGTGTCTCAGAGTCTCTGCGTCTCAGGGTCTCTGCGTCTCAGAGTCTCTGGGCCTCAGTGTCTCTGAGTCTCTGCTTCTTAGACTCTCTGCGTCTCAGTGTCTCAGTGTCTCTGCGTCTCAGTGCCTCTGCGTCTCTGTGTCTCTGCGTCACAAGGTCTCAGGGTCTCTACGCCTCTACATCTCAGACTCTCTGAGATTCTGCGTGTCTGGGTCTCAGGGTCTCTGCGTCTCAGGTTTCTGCGTCTCTGCGTCTCTGCGTCTCAGGGTCTCTGCGTCTCTGCGTCTTAGTGTCTCTGCGTCTCAGTGTCTCTACGTCTCTGTGTCTCTTTGTCTCTGGGCTCCAGGGTTTCTGCATCTCAGCGTCTCTGCGACTCAGTGTCTCTTTCTCAGTGTCTCTGCGATTCAGTGTCTCTGCATCTCTGCGCCTCTGCGTTTCTGGGTCTCAGGGTCTCTGCGTCTTTGAGTCTCTGGGTCGCTGCGTCTCTGTGTCTCTGGGTCTCAGTGTATCTACATCTCTGCATCTCTGGGTCTCAGCGTCTCTGCGTCTCAGTGTATCTGCGTCTCAGCGTCTCTGGGTCTCTGCGTCTCTGGGTCCCAGGGTCTCTGTGTCTCAGGGTCTCTGCATCTCTGCGTCTCTGGGTCTCAGCGTCTATGCATCTCAGAGTCTCTGCACCTCATAGTCTCTGCCTCTCGGTGTCTCAGGGTCTTTGCGTCTCAGGTTCTCTGCTTCTCTGGGACTCAGTGTCTCTGCGTCTCAGTGTCTCAGTGTCTCAGAGTCTCAGTTACTCTGCATCTCTGGGTCTCAGCGTCTATGAGTCTCAGAATCTTTGGGTCTCATGGTCTCTGCCTCACTGCATCTCTGTGTCTCTGGGTCTCAGGGTCTCAGCGTCTCTGCGTCTTAGAGCCTCTGTGTCTCTGCATCTCAGAGTCTCTGCGTCTCTGGGTCTCAGTGTTTCTGCATCTCAAGGTCTCTGTGCCTCAGTGTCTCAGTGTCTCAGTGTGTGAGAGTCTCAGTGTCTCAGTGTTTCTGTGCCGCAAAATCTCAGTTTCTCTGTGCCTCAGTGTCTCAGTGTCCCAGAGTCTCAGTGTCGCAGTGTCTCAGAGTCTCAGTGCCTCAGTGTTTCAATGTCTCAGTGTCTCAGAGTCTCAGTGTCTCTGTGTCTCTGTGCCTTAGTGTCTCAGGGTCTCTGTGCCACTGTGTCTCTGTGCCTCAGTGTCTCAGTGTCCCAGAGTCTCAGTGCCTTAGTGTTTCAGTGTCTCAGTGTCTCAGTGTCTCAGGATCTCAGTGACTCAGTCTCAGTGTCTCTGTGTCTCACTGTCTCAGTGTCTCTGTTTCTCAGTGTCTCAGAGTCTCTGTGTTTCTGTGTCTCAGTGCCACATTGTCTCTGTGTCTCAGTCTCTCTGCGCCTCAGTGTCTCAGTGTTTCAGTGCCTCAGTATTTCAGTGTCTCTGTGCCTCAGTGTCTCAGTGCATCAGAGTCTCAGTGTCTCTTTGTCTCCGTGTCGCAGTGTCTCAGTGTCTCAGTGTCTCTGTGTCTCAGTGTCTCTGTGCCTCAGTGTCTCAGTGTCTCAGTGTGTCTGTGCCTCAGTGTCTCAGAGTCTCTGTGCCTCAGAATCTCTGTGCCTCAGTGTCTCAGAGTCTCAGAGTCTCAGTATCTCAGTGTCTCTGCGTTCAGCGTCTCAGTGTCTCAGTGTCTCGGTGCCTCAGTGTCTCTGTGTCTCAGTGTCTCTGTGTATCTGTGTCTCAGTGTCTCTGTGCCTCAAAGTCTCAGTTTCTCTGTGTCTCAGTGTCTCAGTGTCCCAGAGTCTCAGTGTCTCAGTGTCTCAGTTACTCAGAGTCTCAGTGCCTCTGTGTCTCAGTGCCTCAGTGTTTCAGTGTCTCAGTGTCTCAGAGTCTCAGTGTCTCTGTGCCTCTGTGTCGTGTGCCTCAGTGTCTCAGTTTCTCAGTGTCTCAGGTCTCTGTGTCTCTGTGTCTCAGTGTCTCTGTGCCACAGTGTCCCGGTGCCACAGTGCCACAGAGTCTCAGTGTCTCCGTGTCTCAGTGTCTCTGTGTCTCACTGTCTCAGTGTTTCTGTTTCTCCGTTGTTCAGAGTCTCAGTGTCTCTATGCCTCAGTGTCTCAGTGTCTCAGAGTCTCTGTGTCTCTGTGTCTCAGTGCCACATTGTCTCTGTGTCTCAGTCTCTCTGTCCCTCAGTGTCTCAGTGTTTCAGTGCCTCAGTGTTTCAGCGTCTCTGTGCCTCAGTGTCTCAGTGTATCAGAGTCTCAGAGTCTCTGTGTCTCCGTGTTGCAGTGTCTCAGAGTCTCAGTGTCTCAGTGTCTCTGTGTCTCTGTGCCTCAGTGTCTCAGTGTCTCAGTACCTCAGTGTCTCAGAGTCTCTGTGCCTCAGACTCTCGGTGTCTCTGTGCCTCAGTGTCTCAGAGTCTCAGTATCTCAGTGTCTGTGTGTCTCTGTGTCTCAGAGTCTCAGTGTCACAGTGTCTCAGTGTCTCTGAGTCTAAGAGTCTCTGTGTCTCAGTGTCTCTGTGCCTCAGTGTCTCAGTGTCTCAGTGTTTGAGAGTCTAAGTGTCTCAGTGTTTCTGTGCCTCAAAATCTCAGTTTCTCTGTGCCTCAGTTTCTCAGTGTCCCAGAGTCTCAGTGTCTCAGAGTCTCAGTGCCTCTGTGTCTCAGTGCCTCAGTGCCTCAGTGTTTCAGTGTCACAGTGTCTCTGTGTCTCTGTGTCTCAGTGTCTCAGTATCTCTGTGCCTCAGTGTCTCAGTGTCTCAGGGTCTCTGTGTCTCTGTGTCTCTGTGTCTCAGTGTCTCTGTGCCACTGTGTCTCAGTGCCTCTGTGCCTCACTGTCCCAGTGTCTCTGTTTCTCAGTGTCTCAGAGTCTCAGTGTCTCTGTGCCTCAGTGTCTCAGTGTCTCAGAGTCTCTGTGTCTCTGTGTCTCTGTGTCTCTGAGTCTCAGTGCCTCATTGTTTCTGTGTCTCAGTGTCTCTGTGCCTCAGTGTCTCAGTGTTTCAGTGCATCAGTATTTCATTGTCTCTGTGCCTCAGTGTCTTCTTGTTACAGAGTCTCAGTGTCTCAGTGCCTCATTGTCTCTGCGTCTCACTGTCTCTGTGCCTCAGTGTCTCAGAGTCTCAGAGTCTCAGTGTCTCAGTGTCTCAGTGTCTCAGTGTCTGTGTGTCTCAGTGTCTTAGAGTGTCAGTGTCTCAGAGTTTCAGTGTCTCTGTGCCTCTGTGTCTCAGTGTCTCAGTGTGTGAGAGTCTCAGTGTCTCAGTGTTTCTGTGCCTCAAAATCTCAGTTTCTCTGTGCCTCAGAGTCTCAGTGTCCCAGAATCTCAGTGTCTCTGTGTCTCTGTGCCTCAGTGTCTCAGTGTCTCAGTGTGTGAGAGTCTTAGTGTCTCAGTGTTTCTGTGCCTCAAAATCGCAGTTTCTCTGTGCCTCAGTGTCTCAGTGTCCCAGAGTCTCAGTGTCCCAGTGTCTCAGAGTCTCAGTGCCTCTCTGTCTCAGTGCCTCAGTGTCTCAGTGTCTCAGTGTTTCAGTGTCTCAGTGTCTCAGAGTCTCAGTGCCTCTGTGTCTCAGTGCCTCAGTGTCTCTGTGTCTCTGTGTCTCAGTATCTCTGTGCCTCAGTGTCTCAGAGTGTCAGGGTCTCTGTGTCTCTGTGTCTCTGTGTCTCAGTGTCTCTGTGCCACAGTGTCTCTGTGCCTCAGTGTCACAGTGTCTCAGTGTCTCAGAGTCTCAATGTCTCTGTTTCTCAGTGTCTCAGAGTCTCAGTGTCTCTGTGCCTCAGTGTCTCAGTGTCTCTATGCCTCAGTCTCTCAGTGTCTCAGAGTCTCTGTGTCTCTGTATCTCTGTGTCTCAGAGTCTCAGTGCCTCATTGTCTCTGTGTCTCAGTGTCTCTGTGCCTCATTGTCTCAGTGTCTCAGTGTTTCTGTGCCTCAAACTCTCAGTTTCTCTGTGCCTCAGTGTCTCAGTGTCCCAGAGTCTCAGTGTCGCAGTGTCTCAGAGTCTCAGTGCCTCAGTGTTTCAGTGTCTCAGTGTCTCAGAGTCTCAGTGTCTATGTGTCTCTGTGCCTCAGTGTCTCTGGGTCTCTGTGTCTCAGTGTCTCTGCGCCACTGTGTCTCTGTGCCTCAGTGCCTCAGTGTTTCAGTGTCTCAGTGTCTCAGGATCTCAGTGTCTCAGTGTCTCAGTGTCCCAGAGTCTCAGTGCCTCAGTGTTTCAGTGTCTCACTGTCTCAGTGTCTCTGTTTCTCAGTGTCTCAGAGTCTCTGTGTTTCTGTGTCGTCAGTGCCACGTTGTCTCTGTGTCTCAGTCTCTCTGCGCCTCAGTGTCTCAGTGTTTCAGTGCCTCAGTATTTCAGTGTCTCAGTGCCTCAGTGTCTCAGTGTATCAGAGTCTCAGTGTCTCTTTGTCTCCGTGTCGCAGTGTCTCAGAGTCTCACTGTCTTAGTGTCTCAGTGTCTCTGTGTCTCTGTGCCTCAGTGTCTCAGTGTCTCTGTGCCTCAGTGTCTCAGAGTCTCAGAGTCTCAGTATCTCAGTGTCTCTGTGTTCAGTGTCTCAGTGTCTCGGTGCCTCAGTGTCTCTGTGTCTCTGTGTCTCAGTGTCTCAGAGTCTCCGTGTCTCTGTGTCTCTGTGCCTCAGTGTCTCAATGTCTCAGTATGTGAGAGTGTCAGTGTCTCAGTGTTTCTGTGCCTCAAAATCTCAGTTTCTCTGTGTCTCAGTGTCTCAGTGTCCCAGAGTCTCAGTGTCTCAGTGTCTCAGTTACTCAGAGTCTCAGTGCCTCAGTGTTTCAGTGTCTCATTGTCTCAGAGTCTCAGTGTCTCTGTGCCTCTGTGTCGTGTGCCTCAGTGTCTCAGTTTCTCAGTGTCTCAGGGTCTCTGTGTCTCTGTGTCTCAGTGTCTCTGTGCCACAGTGTCCCTGTGCCACAGTGCCACAGAGTCTCAGTGTCTCAGAGTCTCAGTGTCTCTATGCCTCAGTGTCTCAGTGTCTCAGAGTCTCTGTGTCTCTGTGTCTCAGTGCCACATTGTCTCTGTGTCTCAGTCTCTCTGTCCCTCAGTGTGTCAGTGTTTCAGTGCCTCAGTGTTTCAGTGTCTCTGTGCCTCAGTGTCTCAGTGTATCAGAGTCTCAGAGTCTCTGTGTCTCCGTGTTGCAGTGTCTCAGAGTCTCAGTGTCTCTGTGTCTCTGTGTCTCTTTGCCTCAGTGTCCCAGTGTCTCTGTACCTCAGTGTCTCAGAGTCTCTGTGCCTCAGACTCTCGGTGTCTCTGTGCCTCAGTGTCTCAGAGTCTCAGTATCTCAATGTCTCTGTGTCTCTGTGTCTCAGAGTCTCAGTGTCACAGTGTCTCAGTGTCTCAGAGTCTAAGAGTCTCTGTGTCTCTGTGTCTCAGTGTCTCTGTGTCTCTGTGCCTCAGTGTCTCAGTGTTTGAGAGTCTCAGTGTCTCAGTGTTTCTGTGCCTCAAAATCTCAGTTTCTCTGTGCCTCAGTTTCTCAGTGTCCCAGAGTCTCAGTGTCTCAGAGTCTCAGTGCCTCTGTGTCTCAGTGCCTCAGTGCCTCAGTGTTTCAGTGTCTCAGTGTCTCTGTGTCTCAGTGTCTCAGTATCTCTGTGCCTCAGTGTCTCAGTGTCTCAGGGTCTCTGTGTCTCTGTGTCTCAGTGTCTCTGTGCCACTGTGTCTCAGTGCCTCTGTGCCTCACTGTCCCAGTGTCTCTGTTTCTCAGTGTCTCAGAGTCTCAGTGTCTCTGTGCCTCAGTGTCTCAGTGTCTCTATGCCTCAGTCTCTCAGTGTCTCAGAGTCTCTGTGTCTCTGTGTCTCAGTGCCTCATTGTTTCTGTGTCTCAGTGTCTCTGTGCCTCAGTGTCTCAGTGTTTCAGTGCCTCAGTATTTCAGTGTCTCTGTGCCTCAGTGTCTTCTTGTAACAGTGTCTCAGTGCCTCATTGTCTCTGCGTCTCACTGTCTGTGTGCCTCAGTGTCTCAGAGTCTCAGTGTCTCAGTGTCTCAGTGTCTCAGTGTCTCAGTGTCTGTGTTTCTCAGTGTCTTAGAGTGTCAGTGTCTCAGAGTTTCAGTGTCTCTGTGCCTCAGTGTCTCAGTGTCTCAGTGTCTCAGTGTGTGAGAGTCTCATTGTCTCAGTGTTTCTGTGCCTCAAAATCTCAGTTTCTCTGTGCCTCAGTGTCTCAGTGTCCCAGAGTCTCAGTGTCTCTGTGTCTCTGTGCCTCAGTGTCTCAGTGTCTCAGTGTCTCAGTGTGTGAGAGTCTTAGTGTCTCAGTGTTTCTGTGCCTCAAAATCGCAGTTTCTCTGTGCCTCAGTGTCTCTGCGTCCCAGAGTCTCAGTGTCCCAGTGTCTCAGAGTCTCAGTGCCTCTCTGTCTCAGTGCCTCAGTGTCTCAGTGTTTCAGTGTCTCAGTGTCTCAGAGTCTCAGTGCCTCTGTGTCTCAGTGCCTCAGTGTCTCTGTGTCTCTGTATCTCTGTGCCTCACTGTCTCAGAGTGTCAGGGTCTCTGTGTCTCTGTGTCTCAGTGTCTCTGTGCCACAGTGTCTCTGTGCCTCAGTGTCACAGTGTCTCAGTGTCTCAGAGTCTCAATGTCTCTGTTTCTCAGTGTCTCAGAGTCTCAGTGTCTCTGTGCCTCAGTGTCTCAGTGTCTCTATGCCTCAGTCTCTCAGTGTCTCAGAGTCTCTGTGTCTCTGTGTCTCAGAGTCTCAGTGCCTCATTGTCTCAGTGTCTCAGTGTTTCTGTGCCTCAAAATCTCAATTTCTCTGTGCCTCAGTGTCTCAGTGTCCCAGAGTCTCAGTGTCGCAGTGTCTCAGAGTCTCAGTGCCTCAGTGTTTCAGTGTCTCAGTGTCTTAGAGTCTCAGTGTCCCTGTGTCTCTGTGCCTCAGTGTCTCTGGGTCTCTGCGTCTCAGTGTCTCTGGGTCTCTGTGTCTCAGTGTCTCTGCGCCACTGTGTCTCTGTGCCTCAGTGCCTCAGTGTTTCAGTGTCTCAGTGTCTCAGGATCTCAGTGTCTCTGTGTCTCAGTGTCTCTGTGTTTCACAGTCTCAGTGTCTCTGTATCTCAGTGTCTCAGAGTCTCAGTGTTTCTGCGTCTCAGTGCCACATTGTCTCTGTGTCTCAGTCTCTCTGCGCCTCAGTGTCTCAGTGTTTCAGTGCCTCAGTATTTCACTGTCTCTGTGCCTCAGTGTCTCAGTGTATCAGAGTCTCAGTGCCTCTTTGTCTCCGTGTCGCAGTGTCTCAGAGTCTCAGTGTCTCAGTGTCTCTGCGTCTCAGTGTCTCTGTGCCTCAGTGTCTCTGTGCCTGTGTCTCAGTGTCTCAGTGTCTCTGTGCCTCAGTGTCTCAGAGTCTCTGTGCCTCAGAATCTCGGTGCCTCTGTGCCTCAGTGTCTCGAGTCTCAGAGTCTCAGTATCTCAGTGTCACTGTGTTCAGTGTCTCAGTGTCTCGGTGCCTCAGTGTCTCTGGGTCTCAGTGTCTCTTTGTATCTGTGTCTCAGTGTCTCTGTGTCTCAGTGTCTCAGTGTCTCAGAGTCTCAGTGTCTCTCTGTCTCAGTGCCTCTGTGTCTCACTGTCTCAGTGTCTCTGTGACTCAGTTCTCAGAGTCTCAGTGTCTCAGAGTCTCTGTGTCTCTGTGTCTCTGTGTCTCTGTGTCTCAGAGTCTCTGTGTCTCTGTGCCTCAGTGTCTCAGTGTCTCCGTGTCTCAGTGTGTGTGAGTCTCAGTGTCTCAGTGTTTCTGTGCCTCAAAATCTCAGTTTCTCTGTGCCTCAGTGTCTCAGTGTCCCAGAGTCTCAGTGTCGCAGTGTCTCAGAGTCTCAGTGCCTCTGTGTCTCTGTGTCACTGTGCCTCAGTGTCTCAGTGTCTCAGTGTCCCAGAGTCTCAGTGCCTCAGTGTTTCAGTGTCTCAGTGTCTCAGTGTCTCAGGATCTCAGTGTTTCAGAGTCTCAGTGTCTCTGTGTCTCACTGTCTCAGTGTCTCTGTTTCTCAGTGTCTCAGAGTCTCTGTGTTTCTGTGTCTCAGTGCCACGTTGTCTCTGTGTCTCAGTCTCTCTGTGCCTGTGTCTCAGTGTATCAGAGTCTCAGTGTCTCTTTGTCTCCGTGTCGCAGTGTCTCAGAGTCTCAGTGTCTCAGTGTCTCTGTGTCTCTGTGCCTCAGTGTCTTAGTGTCTCTGTGCCTCAGTGTCTCAGAGTCTCAGAGTCTCAGTATCTCAGTGTCTCTGTGTCTCAGAGTCTCTGTGTCTCTGTGCCTCAGTGTCTCTGTGTCTCTGTGCCTCAGTGTCTCAGTGTTTCAGTGTTTGAGAGACTCAGTGTCTCAGTGTTTCTGTGCCTCAAAATCTCAGTTTCTCTGTGCCTCAGTTTCTCAGGTTCCCAGAGTCTCAGTGCCTTTGTGTCTCAGTGCCTCAGTGCCTCAGTGTTTCAGTGTCTCTGTGTCTCTGTGTCTCAGTGTCTCAGTATCTCTGTGCCTCAATGTCTCAGTGTCTCAGGGTCTCTGTGTCTCTGTGTCTCAGTGTCTCAGTGCCTCTGTGTCTCAGTGCCTCAGTGCCTCAGTGTTTCAGTGTCTCAGTGTCTCTGTGTCTCAGTGTCTCAGTATCTCTGTGCCTCAGTGTCTCAGTGTCTCAGGGTCTCTGTGTCTCTGTGTCTCAGTGTCTCTGTGCCACTGTGTCTCAGTGCCTCTGTGCCTCACTGTCCCAGTGTCTCTGTTTCTCAGTGTCTCAGAGTCTCAGTGTCTCTGTGCCTCAGTGTCTCAGTGTCTCTATGCCTCAGTCTCTCAGTGTCTCAGAGTCTCTGTGTCTCTGTGTCTCTGTGTCTCAGTGCCTCATTGTCTCTGTGCCTCAGTGTCTCAGTGTTTCAGTGCCTCAGTATTTCAGTGTCTCTGTGCCTCAGTGTCTTCTTGTAACTGAGTCTCAGTGTCTCAGTGCCTCAGTGTCTCAGTGCCTCATTGTCTCTGCGTCTCACTGTCTGTGTGCCTCAGTGTCTCAGAGTCTCAGTGTCTCAGTGTCTCAGTGTCTCAGTGTCTGTGTGTCTCAGTGTCTTAGAGTGTCAGTGTCTCAGAGTTTCAGTGTCTCTGTGCCTCTGTGTCTCAGTGTCTCAGTGTCTCAGTGTGTGAGAGTCTCAGTGTCTCAGTGTTTCTGTGCCTCAAAATCTCAGTTTCTCTGTGCCTCAGTGTCTCAGTGTCCCAGAGTCTCAGTGTCTCTGTGTCTCTGTGCCTCAGTGTCTCAGTGTCTCAGTGTCTCAGTGTGTGAGAGTCTTAGTGTCTCAGTGTTTCTGTGCCTCAAAATCGCAGTTTCTCTGTGCCTCAGTGTCTCAGTGTCCCAGAGTCTCAGTGTCTCAGTGTCTCAGTTACTCAGAGTCTCAGTGCCTCTGTGTCTCAGTGCCTCAGTGTTTCAGTGTCTCAGTGTCTCAGAGTCTCAGTGTCTCTGTGCCTCTGTGTCGTGTGCCTCAGTGTCTCAGTTTCTCAGTGTCTCAGGTCTCTGTGTCTCTGTGTCTCAGTGTCTCTGTGCCACAGTGTCCCTGTGCCACAGTGCCACAGAGTCTCAGTGTCTCCGTGTCTCAGTGTCTCTGTGTCTCACTGTCTCAGTGTTTCTGTTTCTCAGTGTCTCAGAGTCTCAGTGTCTCTATGCCTCAGTGTCTCAGTGTCTCAGAGTCTCTGTGTCTCTGTGTCTCAGTGCCACATTGTCTCTGTGTCTCAGTCTCTCTGTCCCTCAGTGTCTCAGTGTTTCAGTGCCTCAGTGTTTCAGCGTCTCTGTGCCTCAGTGTCTCAGTGTATCAGAGTCTCACAGTCTCTGTGTCTCCGTGTTGCAGTGTCTCAGAGTCTCAGTGTCTCAGTGTCTCTGTGTCTCTGTGCCTCAGTGTCTTAGTGTCTCTGTGCCTCAGTGTCTCAGAGTCTCAGAGTCTCAGTATCTCAGTGTCTCTGTGTCTCAGTGTCTCGGAGTCTCAGAGTCTCTGTGTCTCTGTGCCTCAGTGTCTCTGTGTCTCTGTGCCTCAGTGTCTCAGTGTTTCAGTGTTTGAGAGACTCAGTGTCTCAGTGTTTCTGTGCCTCAAAATCTCAGTTTCTCTGTGCCTCAGTTTCTCAGGTTCCCAGAGTCTCAGTGCCTTTGTGTCTCAGTGCCTCAGTGCCTCAGTGTTTCAGTGTCTCTGTGTCTCTGTGTCTCAGTGTCTCAGTATCTCTGTGCCTCAATGTCTCAGTGTCTCAGGGTCTCTGTGTCTCTGTGTCTCAGTGTCTCAGTGCCTCTGTGTCTCAGTGCCTCAGTGCCTCAGTGTTTCAGTGTCTCAGTGTCTCTGTGTCTCAGTGTCTCAGTATCTCTGTGCCTCAGTGTCTCAGTGTCTCAGGGTCTCTGTGTCTCTGTGTCTCAGTGTCTCTGTGCCACTGTGTCTCAGTGCCTCTGTGCCTCACTGTCCCAGTGTCTCTGTTTCTCAGTGTCTCAGAGTCTCAGTGTCTCTGTGCCTCAGTGTCTCAGTGTCTCTATGCCTCAGTCTCTCAGTGTCTCAGAGTCTCTGTGTCTCTGTGTCTCTGTGTCTCAGTGCCTCATTGTCTCTGTGCCTCAGTGTCTCAGTGTTTCAGTGCCTCAGTATTTCAGTGTCTCTGTGCCTCAGTGTCTTCTTGTAACAGAGTCTCAGTGTCTCAGTGCCTCAGTGTCTCAGTGCCTCATTGTCTCTGCGTCTCACTGTCTGTGTGCCTCAGTGTCTCAGAGTCTCAGTGTCTCTGTGTCTCAGTGTATCAGTGTCTCAGTGTCTGTGTGTCTCAGTGTCTTAGAGTGTCAGTGTCTCAGAGTTTCAGTGTCTCTGTGCCTCTGTGTCTCAGTGTCTCAGTGTGTGAGAGTCTCAGTGTCTCAGTGTTTCTGTGCCTCAAAATCTCAGTTTCTCTGTGCCTCAGTGTCTCAGTGTCCCAGAGTCTCAGTGTCTCTGTGTCTCTGTGCCTCAGTGTCTCAGTGTCTCAGTGTCTCAGTGTGTGAGAGTCTTAGTGTCTCAGTGTTTCTGTGCCTCAAAATCGCAGTTTCTCTGTGCCTCAGTGTCTCAGTGTCCCAGAGTCTCAGTGTCTCAGTGTCTCAGTTACTCAGAGTCTCAGTGCCTCTGTGTCTCAATGCCTCAGTGTTTCAGTGTCTCGGTGTCTCAGAGTCTCAGTGTCTCTGTGCCTCTGTGTCGTGTGCCTCAGTGTCTCAGTTTCTCAGTGTCTCAGGTCTCTGTGTCTCTGTGTCTCAGTGTCTCTGTGCCACAGTGTCCCTGTGCCACAGTGCCACAGAGTCTCAGTGTCTCCGTGTCTCAGTGTCTCTGTGTCTCACTGTCTCAGTGTTTCTGTTTCTCAGTGTCTCAGAGTCTCAGTGTCTCTATGCCTCAGTGTCTCAGTGTCTCAGAGTCTCTGTGTCTCTGTGTCTCAGTGCCACATTGTCTCTGTGTCTCAGTCTCTCTGTCCCTCAGTGTCTCAGTGTTTCAGTGCCTCAGTGTTTCAGCGTCTCTGTGCCTCAGTGTCTCAGTGTATCAGAGTCTCACAGTCTCTGTGTCTCCGTGTTGCAGTGTCTCAGAGTCTCAGTGTCTCTGTGTCTCTGTGCCTCAGTGTCTCAGTGTCTCAGTACCTCAGTGTCTCAGAGTCTCTGTGCCTCAGACTCTCGGTGTCTCTGTGCCTCAGTGTCTCAGAGGCTCAGAGTCTCAGTATCTCAGTGTCTCTGTGTCTCTGTGTCTCAGAGTCTCAGTGTCACAGTGTCTCAGTGTCTCTGAGTCTAAGAGTCTCTGTGTCTCTGTGTCTCAGTGTCTCTGTGTCTCTGTGCCTCAGTGTCTCAGTGTCTAAGTGTTTGAGAGTCTCAGTGTCTCAGTGTTTCTGTGCCTCAAAATCTCAGTTTCTCTGTGCCTCAGTTTCTCAGTGTCCCAGAGTCTCAGTGTCTCAGAGTCTCAGTGCCTCTGTGTCTCAGTGCCTCAGTGCCTCAGTGTTTCAGTGTCTCAGTGTCTCTGTGTCTCAGTGTCTCAGTATCTCTGTGCCTCAGTGTCTCAGTGTCTCAGGGTCTCTGTGTCTCTGTGTCTCAGTGTTCTGTGCCACTGTGTCTCAGTGCCTCAGTGCCTCACTGTCCCAGTGTCTCTGTTTCTCAGTGTCTCAGAGTCTCAGTGTCTCTGTGCCTCAGTGTCTCAGTGTCTCTATGCCTCAGTCTCTCAGTGTCTCAGAGTCTCTGTGTCTCTGTGTCTCTGAGTCTCAGTGCCTCATTGTTTCTGTGTCTCAGTGTCTCTGTGCCTCAGTGTCTCAGTGTTTCAGTGCCTCAGTATTTCATTGTCTCTGTGCCTCAGTGTCTTCTTGTAACAGAGTCTCAGTGTCTCAGTGCCTCATTGTCTCTGCGTCTCACTGTCTCTGTGCCTCAGTGTCTCAGAGTCTCAGTGTCTCTGTGTCTCAGTGTCTCAGTGTCTGTGTGTCTCAGTGTCTTAGAGTGTCAGTGTCTCAGAGTTTCAGTGTCTCTGTGCCTCTGTGTCTCAGTGTCTCAGTGTGTGAGAGTCTCAGTGTCTCAGTGTTTCTGTGCCTCAAAATCTCAGTTTCTCTGTGCCTCAGTGTCTCAGTGTCCCAGAGTCTCAGTGTCTCTGTGTCTCTGTGCCTCAGTGTCTCCGTGTCTCAGTGTGTGTGAGTCTCAGTGTCTCAGTGTTTCTGTGCCTCAAAATCTCAGTTTCTCTGTGCCTCAGTGTCTCAGTGTCCCAGAGTCTCAGTGTCGCAGTGTCTCAGAGTCTCAGTGCCTCTGTGTCTCTGTGTCACTGTGCCTCAGTGTCTCAGGGTCTCTATGCCACTGTGTCTCTGTGCCTCAGTGTCTCAGTGTCCCAGAGTCTCAGTGCCTCAGTGTTTCAGTGTCTCAGTGTCTCAGTGTCTCAGGATCTCAGTGTTTCAGAGTCTCAGTGTCTCTGTGTCTCACTGTCTCAGTGTCTCTGTTTCTCAGTGTCTCAGAGTCTCTGTGTTTCTGTGTCTCAGTGCCACGTTGTCTCTGTGTCTCAGTCTCTCTGTGCCTCAGTGTCTCAGTGTATCAGAGTCTCAGTGTCTCTTTGTCTCCGTGTCGCAGTGTCTCAGAGTCTCAGTGTCTCAGTGTCTCTGTGTCTCTGTGCCTCAGTGTCTTAGTGTCTCTGTGCCTCAGTGTCTCAGAGTCTCAGAGTCTCAGTATCTCAGTGTCTCTGTGTCTCAGTGTTTCAGAGTCTCAGAGTCTCTGTGTCTCTGTGCCTCAGTGTCTCTGTGTCTCTGTGCCTCAGTGTCTCAGTGTTTCAGTGTTTGAGAGACTCAGTGTCTCAGTGTTTCTGTGCCTCAAAATCTCAGTTTCTCTGTGCCTCAGTTTCTCAGGTTCCCAGAGTCTCAGTGCCTTTGTGTCTCAGTGCCTCAGTGCCTCAGTGTTTCAGTGTCTCTGTGTCTCTGTGTCTCAGTGTCTCAGTATCTCTGTGCCTCAATGTCTCAGTGTCTCAGGGTCTCTGTGTCTCTGTGTCTCAGTGTCTCAGTGCCTCTGTGTCTCAGTGCCTCAGTGCCTCAGTGTTTCAGTGTCTCAGTTTCTCTGTGTCTCAGTGTCTCAGTATCTCTGTGCCTCAGTGTCTCAGTGTCTCAGGGTCTCTGTGTCTCTGTGTCTCAGTGTCTCTGTGCCACTGTGTCTCAGTGCCTCTGTGCCTCACTGTCCCAGTGTCTCTGTTTCTCAGTGTCTCAGAGTCTCAGTGTCTCTGTGCCTCAGTGTCTCAGTGTCTCTATGCCTCAGTCTCTCAGTGTCTCAGAGTCTCTGTGTCTCTGTGTCTCAGTGTCTCAGTGCCTCATTGTCTCTGTGCCTCAGTGTCTCAGTGTTTCAGTGCCTCAGTATTTCAGTGTCTCTGTGCCTCAGTGTCTTCTTGTAACAGAGTCTCAGTGTCTCAGTGCCTCAGTGTCTCAGTGCCTCATTGTCTCTGCGTCTCACTGTCTGTGTGCCTCAGTGTCTCAGAGTCTCAGTGTCTCAGTGTCTCAGTGTCTCAGTGTCTGTGTGTCTCAGTGTCTTAGAGTGTCAGTGTCTCAGAGTTTCAGTGTCTCTGTGCCTCTGTGTCTCAGTGTCTCAGTGTCTCAGTGTGTGAGAGTCTTAGTGTCTCAGTGTTTCTGTGCCTCAAAATCGCAGTTTCTCTGTGCCTCAGTGTCTCAGTGTCCCAGAGTCTCAGTGTCTCAGTGTCTCAGTTACTCAGAGTCTCAGTGCCTCTGTGTCTCAGTGCCTCAGTGTTTCAGTGTCTCAGTGTCTCAGAGTCTCAGTGTCTCTGTGCCTCTGTGTCGTGTGCCTCAGTGTCTCAGTTTCTCAGTCTCTCAGGTCTCTGTGTCTCTGTGTCTCAGTGTCTCTGTGCCACAGTGTCCCTGTGCCACAGTGCCACAGAGTCTCAGTGTCTCCGTGTCTCAGTGTCTCTGTGTCTCACTGTCTCAGTGTTTCTGTTTCTCAGTGTCTCAGAGTCTCAGTGTCTCTATGCCTCAGTGTCTCAGTGTCTCAGAGTCTCTGTGTCTCTGTGTCTCAGTGCCACATTGTCTCTGTGTCTCAGTCTCTCTGTCCCTCAGTGTCTCAGTGTTTCAGTGCCTCAGTGTTTCAGCGTCTCTGTGCCTCAGTGTCTCAGTGTATCAGAGTCTCACAGTCTCTGTGTCTCCGTGTTGCAGTGTCTCAGAGTCTCAGTGTCTCTGTGTCTCTGTGCCTCAGTGTCTCAGTGTCTCAGTACCTCAGTGTCTCAGAGTCTCTGTGCCTCAGACTCTCGGTGTCTCTGTGCCTCAGTGTCTCAGAGGCTCAGAGTCTCAGTATCTCAGTGTCTCTGTGTCTCAGAGTCTCAGTGTCACAGTGTCTCAGTGTCTCTGAGTCTAAGAGTCTCTGTGTCTCTGTGTCTCAGTGTCTCTGTGTCTCTGTGCCTCAGTGTCTCAGTGTCTAAGTGTTTGAGAGTCTCAGTGTCTCAGTGTTTCTGTGCCTCAAAATCTCAGTTTCTCTGTGCCTCAGTTTCTCAGTGTCCCAGAGTCTCAGTGTCTCAGAGTCTCAGTGCCTCTGTGTCTCAGTGCCTCAGTGCCTCAGTGTTTCAGTGTCTCAGTGTCTCTGTGTCTCAGTGTCTCAGTATCTCTGTGCCTCAGTGTCTCAGTGTCTCAGGGTCTCTGTGTCTCTGTGTCTCAGTGTTCTGTGCCACTGTGTCTCAGTGCCTCAGTGCCTCACTGTCCCAGTGTCTCTGTTTCTCAGTGTCTCAGAGTCTCAGTGTCTCTGTGCCTCAGTGTCTCAGTGTCTCTATGCCTCAGTCTCTCAGTGTCTCAGAGTCTCTGTGTCTCTGTGTCTCTGAGTCTCAGTGCCTCATTGTTTCTGTGTCTCAGTGTCTCTGTGCCTCAGTGTCTCAGTGTTTCAGTGCCTCAGTATTTCATTGTCTCTGTGCCTCAGTGTCTTCTTGTTACAGAGTCTCAGTGTCTCAGTGCCTCATTGTCTCTGCGTCTCACTGTCTCTGTGCCTCAGTGTCTCAGAGTCTCAGTGTCTCTGTGTCTCAGTGTCTCAGTGTCTGTGTGTCTCAGTGTCTTAGAGTGTCAGTGTCTCAGAGTTTCAGTGTCTCTGTGCCTCTGTGTCACAGTGTCTCAGTGTGTGAGAGTCTCAGTGTCTCAGTGTTTCTGTGCCTCAAAATCTCAGTTTCTCTGTGCCTCAGTGTCTCAGTGTCCCAGAGTCTCAGTGTCTCTGTGTCTCTGTGCCTCAGTGTCTCCGTGTCTCAGTGTGTGTGAGTCTCAGTGTCTCAGTGTTTCTGTGCCTCAAAATCTCAGTTTCTCTGTGCCTCAGTGTCTCAGTGTCCCAGAGTCTCAGTGTCGCAGTGTCTCAGAGTCTCAGTGCCTCTGTGTCTCTGTGTCACTGTGCCTCAGTGTCTCAGGGTCTCTATGCCACTGTGTCTCTGTGCCTCAGTGTCTCAGTGTCTCAGTGTCCCAGAGTGTCAGTGCCTCAGTGTTTCAGTGTCTCAGTGTCTCAGTGTCTCAGGATCTCAGTGTTTCAGTGTCTCAGTGTCTCTGTGTCTCACTGTCTCAGTGTCTCTGTTTCTCAGTGTCTCAGAGTCTCTGTGTTTCTGTGTCTCAGTGCCACGTTGTCTCTGTGTCTCAGTCTCTCTGTGCCTCAGTGTCTCAGTGTCTCAGTGTCTCAGTGTATCAGAGTCTCAGTGTCTCTTTGTCTCCGTGTCGCAGTGTCTCAGACTCTCAGTGTCTCAGTGTCTCTGTGTCTCTGTGCCTCAGTGTCTTAGTGTCTCTGTGCCTCAGTGTCTCAGAATCTCAGAGTCTCAGTGTCTCTGTGTCTCAGTGTCTCAGAGTCTCAGAGTCTCTGTGTCTCTGTGCCTCAGTGTCTCTGTGTCTCTGTGCCTCAGTGTCTCAGTGTTTCAGTGTTTGAGAGACTCAGTGTCTCAGTGTTTCTGTGCCTCAAAATCTCAGTTTCTCTGTGCCTCAGTTTCTCAGGTTCCCAGAGTCTCAGTGCCTTTGTGTCTCAGTGCCTCAGTGCCTCAGTGTTTCAGTGCCTCTGTGTCTCTGTGTCTCAGTGTCTCAGTATCTCTGTGCCTCAAGTCTCAGTGTCTCAGGGTCTCTGTGTCTCTGTGTCTCAGTGTCTCAGTGCCTCTGTGTCTCAGTGCCTCAGTGCCTCAGTGTTTCAGTGTCTCTGTGTCTCAGTGTCTCAGTATCTCTGTGCCTCAGTGTCTCAGTGTCTCAGGGTCTCTGTGTCTCTGTGTCTCAGTGTCTCTGTGCCACTGTGTCTCAGTGCCTCTGTGCCTCACTGTCCCAGTGTCTCTGTTTCTCAGTGTCTCAGAGTCTCAGTGTCTCTGTGCCTCAGTGTCTCAGTGTCTCTATGCCTCAGTCTCTCAGTGTCTCAGAGTCTCTGTGTCTCTGTGTCTCTGTGTCTCAGTGCCTCATTGTCTCTGTGCCTCAGTGTCTCAGTGTTTCAGTGCCTCAGTATTTCAGTGTCTCTGTGTCTCAGTGTCTCTGTGCCACAGTGTCCCTGTGCCACAGTGCCACAGAGTCTCAGTGTCTCCGTGTCTCAGTGTCTCTGTGTCTCACTGTCTCAGTGTTTCTGTTTCTCAGTGTCTCAGAGTCTCAGTGTCTCTATGCCTCAGTGTCTCAGTGTCTCAGAGTCTCTGTGTCTCTGTGTCTCAGTGCCACATTGTCTCTGTGTCTCAGTCTCTCTGTCCCTCAGTGTCTCAGTGTTTCAGTGCCTCAGTGTTTCAGCGTCTCTGTGCCTCAGTGTCTCAGTGTATCAGAGTCTCACAGTCTCTGTGTCTCCGTGTTGCAGTGTCTCAGTGTCTCTGTGTCTCTGTGCCTCAGTGTCTCAGTGTCTCAGTACCTCAGTGTCTCAGAGTCTCTGTGCCTCAGACTCTCGGTGTCTCTGTGCCTCAGTGTCTCAGAGGCTCAGAGTCTCAGTATCTCAGTGTCTCTGTGTCTCTGTGTCTCAGAGTCTCAGTGTCACAGTGTCTCAGTGTCTCTGAGTCTAAGAGTCTCTGTGTCTCTGTGTCTCAGTGTCTCTGTGTCTCTGTGCCTCAGTGTCTCAGTGTCTAAGTGTTTGAGAGTCTCAGTGTCTCAGTGTTTCTGTGCCTCAAAATCTCAGTTTCTCTGTGCCTCAGTTTCTCAGTGTCCCAGAGTCTCAGTGTCTCAGAGTCTCAGTGCCTCTGTGTCTCAGTGCCTCAGTGCCTCAGTGTTTCAGTGTCTCAGTGTCTCTGTGTCTCAGTGTCTCAGTATCTCTGTGCCTCAGTGTCTCAGGGTCTCTGTGTCTCAGTGTTCTGTGCCACTGTGTCTCAGTGCCTCTGTGCCTCACTGTCCCAGTGCCTCTGTTTCTCAGTGTCTCAGAGTCTCAGTGTCTCTGTGCCTCAGTGTCTCAGTGTCTCTATGCCTCAGTCTCTCAGTGTCTCAGAGTCTCTGTGTCTCTGTGTCTCTGTGTCTCAGTGCCTCATTGTCTCTGTGCCTCAGTGTCTCAGTGTTTCAGTGCCTCAGTATTTCAGTGTCTCTGTGTCTCAGTGTCTCTGTGCCACAGTGTCCCTGTGCCACAGTGCCACAGAGTCTCAGTGTCTCCGTGTCTCAGTGTCTCTGTGTCTCACTGTCTCAGTGTTTCTGTTTCTCAGTGTCTCAGAGTCTCAGTGTCTCTATGCCTCAGTGTCTCAGTGTCTCAGAGTCTCTGTGTCTCTGTGTCTCAGTGCCACATTGTCTCTGTGTCTCAGTCTCTCTGTCCCTCAGTGTCTCAGTGTTTCAGTGCCTCAGTGTTTCAGCGTCTCTGTGCCTCAGTGTCTCAGTGTATCAGAGTCTCACAGTCTCTGTGTCTCCGTGTTGCAGTGTCTCAGAGTCTCAGTGTCTCTGTGTCTCTGTGCCTCAGTGTCTCAGTGTCTCAGTACCTCAGTGTCTCAGAGTCTCTGTGCCTCAGACTCTCGGTGTCTCTGTGCCTCAGTGTCTCAGAGGCTCAGAGTCTCAGTATCTCAGTGTCTCTGTGTCTCAGAGTCTCAGTGTCACAGTGTCTCAGTGTCTCTGAGTCTAAGAGTCTCTGTGTCTCTGTGTCTCAGTGTCTCTGTGTCTCTGTGCCTCAGTGTCTCAGTGTCTAAGTGTTTGAGAGTCTCAGTGTCTCAGTGTTTCTGTGCCTCAAAATCTCAGTTTCTCTGTGCCTCAGTTTCTCAGTGTCCCAGAGTCTCAGTGTCTCAGAGTCTCAGTGCCTCTGTGTCTCAGTGCCTCAGTGCCTCAGTGTTTCAGTGTCTCAGTGTCTCTGTGTCTCAGTGTCTCAGTATCTCTGTGCCTCAGTGTCTCAGTGTCTCAGGGTCTCTGTGTCTCTGTGTCTCAGTGTTCTGTGCCACTGTGTCTCAGTGCCTCAGTGCCTCACTGTCCCAGTGTCTCTGTTTCTCAGTGTCTCAGAGTCTCAGTGTCTCTGTGCCTCAGTGTCTCAGTGTCTCTATGCCTCAGTCTCTCAGTGTCTCAGAGTCTCTGTGTCTCTGTGTCTCTGAGTCTCAGTGCCTCATTGTTTCTGTGTCTCAGTGTCTCTGTGCCTCAGTGTCTCAGTGTTTCAGTGCCTCAGTATTTCATTGTCTCTGTGCCTCAGTGTCTTCTTGTTACAGAGTCTCAGTGTCTCAGTGCCTCATTGTCTCTGCGTCTCACTGTCTCTGTGCCTCAGTGTCTCAGAGTCTCAGTGTCTCTGTGTCTCAGTGTCTCAGTGTCTGTGTGTCTCAGTGTCTTAGAGTGTCAGTGTCTCAGAGTTTCAGTGTCTCTGTGCCTCTGTGTCACAGTGTCTCAGTGTGTGAGAGTCTCAGTGTCTCAGTGTTTCTGTGCCTCAAAATCTCAGTTTCTCTGTGCCTCAGTGTCTCAGTGTCCCAGAGTCTCAGTGTCTCTGTGTCTCTGTGCCTCAGTGTCTCCGTGTCTCAGTGTGTGTGAGTCTCAGTGTCTCAGTGTTTCTGTGCCTCAAAATCTCAGTTTCTCTGTGCCTCAGTGTCTCAGTGTCCCAGAGTCTCAGTGTCGCAGTGTCTCAGAGTCTCAGTGCCTCTGTGTCTCTGTGTCACTGTGCCTCAGTGTCTCAGGGTCTCTATGCCACTGTGTCTCTGTGCCTCAGTGTCTCAGTGTCTCAGTGTCCCAGAGTGTCAGTGCCTCAGTGTTTCAGTGTCTCAGTGTCTCAGTGTCTCAGGATCTCAGTGTTTCAGTGTCTCAGTGTCTCTGTGTCTCACTGTCTCAGTGTCTCTGTTTCTCAGTGTCTCAGAGTCTCTGTGTTTCTGTGTCTCAGTGCCACGTTGTCTCTGTGTCTCAGTCTCTCTGTGCCTCAGTGTCTCAGTGTCTCAGTGTCTCAGTGTATCAGAGTCTCAGTGTCTCTTTGTCTCCGTGTCGCAGTGTCTCAGACTCTCAGTGTCTCAGTGTCTCTGTGTCTCTGTGCCTCAGTGTCTTAGTGTCTCTGTGCCTCAGTGTCTCAGAATCTCAGAGTCTCAGTGTCTCTGTGTCTCAGTGTCTCAGAGTCTCAGAGTCTCTGTGTCTCTGTGCCTCAGTGTCTCTGTGTCTCTGTGCCTCAGTGTCTCAGTGTTTCAGTGTTTGAGAGACTCAGTGTCTCAGTGTTTCTGTGCCTCAAAATCTCAGTTTCTCTGTGCCTCAGTTTCTCAGGTTCCCAGAGTCTCAGTGCCTTTGTGTCTCAGTGCCTCAGTGCCTCAGTGTTTCAGTGCCTCTGTGTCTCTGTGTCTCAGTGTCTCAGTATCTCTGTGCCTCAAGTCTCAGTGTCTCAGGGTCTCTGTGTCTCTGTGTCTCAGTGTCTCAGTGCCTCTGTGTCTCAGTGCCTCAGTGCCTCAGTGTTTCAGTGTCTCTGTGTCTCAGTGTCTCAGTATCTCTGTGCCTCAGTGTCTCAGTGTCTCAGGGTCTCTGTGTCTCTGTGTCTCAGTGTCTCTGTGCCACTGTGTCTCAGTGCCTCTGTGCCTCACTGTCCCAGTGTCTCTGTTTCTCAGTGTCTCAGAGTCTCAGTGTCTCTGTGCCTCAGTGTCTCAGTGTCTCTATGCCTCAGTCTCTCAGTGTCTCAGAGTCTCTGTGTCTCTGTGTCTCTGTGTCTCAGTGCCTCATTGTCTCTGTGCCTCAGTGTCTCAGTGTTTCAGTGCCTCAGTATTTCAGTGTCTCTGTGTCTCAGTGTCTCTGTGCCACAGTGTCCCTGTGCCACAGTGCCACAGAGTCTCAGTGTCTCCGTGTCTCAGTGTCTCTGTGTCTCACTGTCTCAGTGTTTCTGTTTCTCAGTGTCTCAGAGTCTCAGTGTCTCTATGCCTCAGTGTCTCAGTGTCTCAGAGTCTCTGTGTCTCTGTGTCTCAGTGCCACATTGTCTCTGTGTCTCAGTCTCTCTGTCCCTCAGTGTCTCAGTGTTTCAGTGCCTCAGTGTTTCAGCGTCTCTGTGCCTCAGTGTCTCAGTGTATCAGAGTCTCACAGTCTCTGTGTCTCCGTGTTGCAGTGTCTCAGTGTCTCTGTGTCTCTGTGCCTCAGTGTCTCAGTGTCTCAGTACCTCAGTGTCTCAGAGTCTCTGTGCCTCAGACTCTCGGTGTCTCTGTGCCTCAGTGTCTCAGAGGCTCAGAGTCTCAGTATCTCAGTGTCTCTGTGTCTCTGTGTCTCAGAGTCTCAGTGTCACAGTGTCTCAGTGTCTCTGAGTCTAAGAGTCTCTGTGTCTCTGTGTCTCAGTGTCTCTGTGTCTCTGTGCCTCAGTGTCTCAGTGTCTAAGTGTTTGAGAGTCTCAGTGTCTCAGTGTTTCTGTGCCTCAAAATCTCAGTTTCTCTGTGCCTCAGTTTCTCAGTGTCCCAGAGTCTCAGTGTCTCAGAGTCTCAGTGCCTCTGTGTCTCAGTGCCTCAGTGCCTCAGTGTTTCAGTGTCTCAGTGTCTCTGTGTCTCAGTGTCTCAGTATCTCTGTGCCTCAGTGTCTCAGGGTCTCTGTGTCTCAGTGTTCTGTGCCACTGTGTCTCAGTGCCTCTGTGCCTCACTGTCCCAGTGCCTCTGTTTCTCAGTGTCTCAGAGTCTCAGTGTCTCTGTGCCTCAGTGTCTCAGTGTCTCTATGCCTCAGTCTCTCAGTGTCTCAGAGTCTCTGTGTCTCTGTGTCTCTGAGTCTCAGTGCCTCATTGTTTCTGTGTCTCAGTGTCTCTGTGCCTCAGTGTCTCAGTGTTTCAGTGCCTCAGTATTTCATTGTCTCTGTGCCTCAGTGTCTTCTTGTTACAGAGTCTCAGTGTCTCAGTGCCTCATTGTCTCTGCGTCTCACTGTCTCTGTGCCTCAGTGTCTCAGAGTCTCAGTGTCTCTGTGTCTCAGTGTCTCAGTGTCTGTGTGTCTCAGTGTCTTAGAGTGTCAGTGTCTCAGAGTTTCAGTGTCTCTTTGCCTCTGTGTCTCAGTGTCTCAGTGTGTGAGAGTCTCAGTGTCTCAGTGTTTCTGTGCCTCAAAATCTCAGTTTCTCTGTGCCTCAGTGTCTCAGTGTCCCAGAGTCTCAGTGTCTCTGTGTCTCTGTGCCTCAGTGTCTCAGTGTCTCAGTGTGTGAGAGCCTTAGTGTCTCAGTGTTTCTGTGCCTCAAAATCGCAGTTTCTCTGTGCCTCAGTGTCTCAGTGTCCCAGAGTCTCAGTGTCCCAGTGTCTCAGAGTCTCAGTGCCTCTCTGTCTCAGTGCCTCAGTGTCTCAGTGTTTCAGTGTCTCAGTGTCTCAGAGTCTCAGTGCCTCTGTGTCTCAGTGCCTCAGTGTCTCTGTGTCTCTGTGTCTCAGTATCTCTGTGCCTCAGTGTCTCAGAGTGTCAGGGTCTCTGTGTCTCTGTGTCTCAGTGTCTCTGTGCCACAGTGTCTCTGTGCCTCAGTGTCACAGTGTCTCAGTGTCTCAGAGTCTCAATGTCTCTGTTTCTCAGTGTCTCAGAGTCTCAGTGTCTCAGTGTCTCAGTGTCTCAGTGTCTGTGTGTCTCAGTGTCTTAGAGTGTCAGTGTCTCAGAGTTTCAGTGTCTCTGTGCCTCTGTGTCTCAGTGTCTCAGTGTGTGAGAGTCTCAGTGTCTCAGTGTTTCTGTGCCTCAAAATCTCAGTTTCTCTGTGCCTCAGTGTCTCAGTGTCTCAGTGTCCCAGAGTCTCAGTGTCTCTGTGTCTCTGTGCCTCAGTGTCTCAGTGTCTCAGTGTGTGAGAGTCTTAGTGTCTCAGTGTTTCTGTGCCTCAAAATCGCAGTTTCTCTGTGCCTCAGTGTCTCAGTGTCCCAGAGTCTCAGTGTCCCAGTGTCTCATATCTCAGTGCCTCTCTGTCTCAGTGCCTCAGTGTCTCAGTGTTTCAGTGTCTCAGTGTCTCAGTGTCTCAGAGTCTCAGTGCCTCTGTGTCTCAGTGCCTCAGTTTCTCTGTGTCTCTGTGACTCTGTGTCTCTGTGTCTCAGTATCTCTGTGCCTCAGTGTCTCAGAGTGTCAGGGTCTCTGTGTCTCTGTGTCTCGGTGTCTCAGTGTCTCTGTGCCACAGTGTCTCTGTGCCTCAGTGTCACAGTGTCTCAGTGTCTCAGAGTCTCAATGTCTCTGTTTCTCAGTGTCTCAGAGTCTCAGTGTCTCTGTGCCTCAGTGTCTCAGTGTCTCTATGCCTCAGTCTCTCAGTGTCTCAGAGTCTCTGTGTCTCTGTGTCTCAGAGTCTCAGTGCCGCATTGTCTCTGTGTCTCAGTGTCTCTGTGCCTCATTGTCTCAGTGTCTCAGTGTTTCTGTGCCTCAAACTCTCAGTTTCTCTGTGCCTCAGTGTCTCAGTGTCCCAGAGTCTCAGTGTCGCAGTGTCTCAGAGTCTCAGTGCCTCAGTGTTTCAGTGTCTCAGTGTCTCAGAGTCTCAGTGTCTATGTGTCTCTGTGCCTCAGTGTCTCTGGGTTTCTGTGTCTCAGTGTCTCTGCGCCACTGTGTCTCTGTGTCTCTGTGCCTCAGTGCCTCAGTGTTTCAGTGTCTCAGTGTCTCAGGATCTCAGTGTCTCAGTGTCTCAGTGTCCCAGAGTCTCAGTGTCTCAGTGTCTCTGTGTCTCAGTGTCTCAGAGTCTCTGTGTTTCTGTGTCGTCAGTGCCACGTTGTCTCTGTGTCTCAGTCTCTCTGCGCCTCAGTGTCTCAGTGTTTCAGTGCCTCAGTATTTCAGTGTCTCTGTGCCTCAGTGTCTCAGTGTATCAGAGTCTCAGTGTCTCTTTGTCTCCGTGTCGCAGTGTCTCAGAGTCTCAGTGTCTCAGTGTCTCTGTGTCTCTGTGCCTCAGTGCCTTAGTGTCTCTGTGCCTCAGTGTCTCAGAGTCTCAGAGTCTCAGTATCTCAGTGTCTCTGTGTCTCAGTGTCTCAGAGTCTCAGAGTCTCTGTGTCTCTGTGCCTCAGTGTCTCTGTGTCTCTGTGCCTCAGTGTCTCAGTGTTTCAGTGTTTGAGAGACTCAGTGTCTCAGTGTTTCTGTGCCTCAAAATCTCAGTTTCTCTGTGCCTCAGTTTCTCAGGTTCCCAGAGTCTCAGTGTCTCAGAGTCTCAGTGCCTTTGTGTCTCAGTGCCTCAGTGCCTCAGTGTTTCAGTGTCTCTGTGTCTCTGTGTCTCAGTGTCTCAGTATCTCTGTGCCTCAATGTCTCAGTGTCTCAGGGTCTCTGTGTCTCAGTGTCTCAGTGCCTCTGTGTCTCAGTGCCTCAGTGCCTCAGTGTTTCAGTGTCTCAGTGTCTCTGTGTCTCAGTGTCTCAGTATCTCTGTGCCTCAGTGTCTCAGTGTCTCAGGGTCTCTGTGTCTCTGTGTCTCAGTATCTCTGTGCCACTGTGTCTCAGTGCCTCTGTGCCTCACTGTCCCAGTGTCTCTGTTTCTCAGTGTCTCAGAGTCTCAGTGTCTCTGTGCCTCAGTGTCTCAGTGTCTCTATGCCTCAGTCTCTCAGTGTCTCAGAGTCTCTGTGTCTCTGTGTCTCTGTGTCTCTGTGTCTCAGTGCCTCATTGTCTCTGTGCCTCAGTGTCTCAGTGTTTCAGTGCCTCAGTATTTCAGTGTCTCTGTGCCTCAGTGTCTTCTTGTAACAGAGTCTCAGTGTCTCAGTGCCTCATTGTCTCTGCGTCTCACTGTCTGTGTGCCTCAGTGTCTCAGAGTCTCAGTGTCTCTGTGTCTCAGTGTCTCAGTGTCTCAGTGTCTGTGTGTCTCAGTGTCTTAGAGTGTCAGTGTCTCAGAGTTTCAGTGTCTCTGTGCCTCTGTGTCTCAGTGTCTCAGTGTCTCAGTGTGTGAGAGTCTCAGTGTCTCAGTGTTTCTGTGCCTCAAAATCTCAGTTTCTCTGTGCCTCAGTGTCTCAGTGTCCCAGTGTCTCAGTGTCTCTGTGTCTCTGTGCCTCAGTGTCTCAGTGTCTCAGTGTCTCAGTGTGTGAGAGTCTTAGTGTCTCAGTGTTTCTGTGCCTCAAAATCGCAGTTTCTCTGTGCCTCAGTGTCTCAGTGTCCCAGAGTCTCAGTGTCTCAGTGTCTCAGTTACTCAGAGTCTCAGTGCCTCTGTGTCTCAGTGCCTCAGTGTTTCAGTGTCTCGGTGTCTCAGAGTCTCAGTGTCTCTGTGCCTCTGTGTCGTGTGCCTCAGTGTCTCAGTTTCTCAGTGTCTCAGGTCTCTGTGTCTCTGTGTCTCAGTGTCTCTGTGCCACAGTGTCCCTGTGCCACAGTGCCACAGAGTCTCAGTGTCTCCGTGTCTCAGTGTCTCTGTGTCTCACTGTCTCAGTGTTTCTGTTTCTCAGTGTCTCAGAGTCTCAGTGTCTCTATGCCTCAGTGTCTCAGTGTCTCAGAGTCTCTGTGTCTCTGTGTCTCAGTGCCACATTGTCTCTGTGTCTCAGTCTCTCTGTCCCTCAGTGTCTCAGTGTTTCAGTGCCTCAGTGTTTCAGCGTCTCTGTGCCTCAGTGTCTCAGTGTATCAGAGTCTCACAGTCTCTGTGTCTCCGTGTTGCAGTGTCTCAGAGTCTCAGTGTCTCTGTGTCTCTGTGCCTCAGTGTCTCAGTACCTCAGTGTCTCAGAGTCTCTGTGCCTCAGACTCTCGGTGTCTCTGTGCCTCAGTGTCTCAGAGGCTCAGAGTCTCAGTATCTCAGTGTCTCTGTGTCTCTGTGTCTCAGAGTCTCAGTGTCACAGTGTCTCAGTGTCTCTGAGTCTAAGAGTCTCTGTGTCTCTGTGTCTCAGTGTCTCTGTGTCTCTGTGCCTCAGTGTCTCAGTGTCTAAGTGTTTGAGAGTCTCAGTGTCTCAGTGTTTCTGTGCCTCAAAATCTCAGTTTCTCTGTGCCTCAGTTTCTCAGTGTCCCAGAGTCTCAGTGTCTCAGAGTCTCAGTGCCTCTGTGTCTCAGTGCCTCAGTGCCTCAGTGTTTCAGTGTCTCAGTGTCTCTGTGTCTCAGTGTCTCAGTATCTCTGTGCCTCAGTGTCTCAGTGTCTCAGGGTCTCTGTGTCTCTGTGTCTCAGTGTTCTGTGCCACTGTGTCTCAGTGCCTCAGTGCCTCACTGTCCCAGTGTCTCTGTTTCTCAGTGTCTCAGAGTCTCAGTGTCTCTGTGCCTCAGTGTCTCAGTGTCTCTATGCCTCAGTCTCTCAGTGTCTCAGAGTCTCTGTGTCTCTGTGTCTCTGAGTCTCAGTGCCTCATTGTTTCTGTGTCTCAGTGTCTCTGTGCCTCAGTGTCTCAGTGTTTCAGTGCCTCAGTATTTCATTGTCTCTGTGCCTCAGTGTCTTCTTGTTACAGAGTCTCAGTGTCTCAGTGCCTCATTGTCTCTGCGTCTCACTGTCTCTGTGCCTCAGTGTCTCAGAGTCTCAGTGTCTCTGTGTCTCAGTGTCTCAGTGTCTGTGTGTCTCAGTGTCTTAGAGTGTCAGTGTCTCAGAGTTTCAGTGTCTCAGTGCCTCTGTGTCTCAGTGTCTCAGTGTGTGAGAGTCTCAGTGTCTCAGTGTTTCTGTGCCTCAAAATCTCAGTTTCTCTGTGCCTCAGTGTCTCAGTGTCCCAGAGTCTCAGTGTCTCTGTGTCTCTGTGCCTCAGTGTCTCAGTGTGTGAGAGTCTTAGTGTCTCAGTGTTTCTGTGCCTCAAAATCGCAGTTTCTCTGTGCCTCAGTGTCTCTGTGTCCCAGAGTCTCAGTGTCCCAGTGTCTCAGAGTCTCAGTGCCTCTCTGTCTCAGTGCCTCAGTGTCTCAGTGTTTCAGTGTCTCAGTGTCTCAGAGTCTCAGTGCCTCTGTATCTCAGTGCCTCAGTGTCTCTGTGTCTCTGTGTCTCAGTATCTCTGTGCCTCAGTGTCTCAGTGTTTCAGGGTCTCTGTGTCTCTGTGTCTCTGTGTCTCTGTGTCTCTGTGTCTCAGTGTCTCTGTGCCACAGTGTCTCTGTGCCTCAGTGTCACAGTGTCTCAGTGTCTCAGAGTCTCAATGTCTCTGTTTCTCAGTGTCTCAGAGTCTCAGTGTCTCAGTGTCTCAGTGTCTGTGTGTCTCAGTGTCTTAGAGTGTCAGTGTCTCAGAGTTTCAGTGTCTCTGTGCCTCTGTGTCTCAGTGTCTCAGTGTGTGAGAGTCTCAGTGTCTCAGTGTTTCTGTGCCTCAAAATCTCAGTTTCTCTGTGCCTCAGTGTCTCAGTGACCCAGAGTCTCAGTGTCTCTGTGTCTCTGTGCCTCAGTGTCTCAGTGTGTGAGAGTCTTAGTGTCTCAGTGTTTCTGTGCCTCAAAATCGCAGTTTCTCTGTGCCTCAGTGTCTCAGTGTCCCAGAGTCTCAGTGTCCCAGTGTCTCAGAGTCTCAGTGCCTCTCTGTCTCAGTGCCTCAGTGTCTCAGTGTTTCAGTGTCTCAGTGTCTCAGAGTCTCAGTGCCTCTGTGTCTCAGTGCCTCAGTGTCTCTGTGTCTCTGTGTCTCAGTATCTCTGTGCCTCAGTGTCTCAGAGTGTCAGGGTCTCTGTGTCTCTGTGTCTCTGTGTCTCAGTGTCTCTGTGCCACAGTGTCTCTGTGCCTCAGTGTCACAGTGTCTCAGTGTCTCAGAGTCTCAATGTCTCTGTTTCTCAGTGTCTCAGTGTCTCAGTGTCTCTGTGTCTCAGTGTCTCAGTGTCTCAGTGTGTGAGAGTCTTAGTGTCTCAGTGTTTCTGTGCCTCAAAATCGCAGTTTCTCTGTGCCTCAGTGTCTCAGTGTCCCAGAGTCTCAGTGTCTCAGTGTCTCAGTTACTCAGAGTCTCAGTGCCTCTGTGTCTCAGTGTCTCAGTGTTTCAGTGTCTCAGTGTCTCAGAGTCTCAGTGCCTCTGTGTCTCAGTGCCTCAGTGTCTCTGTGTCTCTGTGTCTCTGTGTCTCAGTATCTCTGTGCCTCAGTGTCTCAGAGTGTCAGGGTCTCTGTGTCTCTGTGTCTCTGTGTCTCAGTGTCTCTGTGCCACAGTGTCTCTGTGCCTCAGTGTCACAGTGTCTCAGTGTCTCAGAGTCTCAATGTCTCTGTTTCTCAGTGTCTCAGAGTCTCAGTGTCTCTGTGCCTCAGTGTCTCAGTGTCTCTATGCCTCAGTCTCTCAGTGTCTCAGAGTCTCTGTGTCTCTGTGTCTCAGAGTCTCAGTGCCTCATTGTCTCTGTGTCTCAGTGTCTCTGTGCCTCATTGTCTCAGTGTCTCAGTGTTTCTGTGCCTCAAACTCTCAGTTTCTCTGTGCCTCAGTGTCTCAGTGTCCCAGAGTCTCAGTGTCGCAGTGTCTCAGAGTCTCAGTGCCTCAGTGTTTCAGTGTCTCAGTGTCTCAGAGTCTCAGTGTCTATGTGTCTCTGTGCCTCAGTGTCTCTGGGTTTCTGTGTCTCAGTGTCTCTGCGCCACTGTGTCTCTGTGCCTCAGTGCCTCAGTGTTTCAGTGTCTCAGTGTCTCAGGATCTCAGTGTCTCAGTGTCTCAGTGTCCCAGTGTCTCAGTGCCTCAGTGTTTCAGTGTCTCACTGTCTCAGTGTCTCTGTTTCTCAGTGTCTCAGAGTCTCTGTGTTTCTGTGTCGTCAGTGCCACGTTGTCTCTGTGTCTCAGTCTCTCTGCGCCTCAGTGTCTCAGTGTTTCAGTGCCTCGGTGTTTCAGTGTCTCTGTGCCTCAGTGTCTCAGTGTATCAGAGTCTCAGTGTCTCTTTGTCTCCGTGTCGCAGTGTCTCAGAGTCTCACTGTCTTAGTGTCTCTGTGTCTCAGTGTCTCTGTGCCTCAGTGTCTCAGTGTCTCTGTGCCTCAGTGTCTCAGAGTCTCAGAGTCTCAGTATCTCAGTGTCTCTGTGTTAAGTGTCTCAGTGTCTCGGTGCCTCAGTGTCTCTGTGTCTCAGTGTCTCAGAGTCTCCGTGTCTCTGTGTCTCTGTGCCTCAGTGTCTCAATGTCTTGGTATGTGAGAGTGTCAGTGTCTCAGTGTTTCTGTGCCTCAAAATCTCAGTTTCTCTGTGTCTCAGTGTCTCAGTGTCCCAGAGTCTCAGTGTCTCAGTGTCTCAGTTACTCAGAGTCTCAGTGCCTCAGTGTTTCAGTGTCTCATTGTCTCAGAGTCTCAGTGTCTCTGTGCCTCTGTGTCGTGTGCCTCAGTGTCTCAGTTTCTCAGTGTCTCAGGGTCTCTGTGTCTCTGTGTCTCAGTGTCTCTGTGCCACAGTGTCCCTGTGCCACAGTGCCACAGAGTCTCAGTGTCTCCGTGTCTCAGTGTCTCTGTGTCTCACTGTCTCAGTGTTTCTGTTTCTCAGTGTCTCAGAGTCTCAGTGTCTCTATGCCTCAGTGTCTCAGTGTCTCAGAGTCTCTGTGTCTCTGTGTCTCAGTGCCACATTGTCTCTGTGTCTCAGTCTCTCTGTCCCTCAGTGTCTCAGTGTTTCAGTGCCTCAGTGTTTCAGCGTCTCTGTGCCTCAGTGTCTCAGTGTATCAGAGTCTCAGAGTCTCTGTGTCTCCGTGTTGCAGTGTCTCAGAGTCTCAGTGTCTCAGTGTCTCTGTGTCTCTTTACCTCAGTGTCCCAGTGTCTCTGTACCTCAGTGTCTC
The DNA here is from genome assembly GCF_965287045.1 of Carcharhinus amblyrhynchos. Classification (NCBI taxonomy): domain Eukaryota; kingdom Metazoa; phylum Chordata; class Chondrichthyes; order Carcharhiniformes; family Carcharhinidae; genus Carcharhinus; species Carcharhinus amblyrhynchos. Next base: position 527,192 of record NW_027649800.1, read on the forward strand.
AGAGTCTCTGTGCCTCAGACTCTCGGTGTCTCTGTGCCTCAGTGTCTCAGAGTCTCAGTATCTCAATGTCTCTGTGTCTCTGTGTCTCAGAGTCTCAGTGTCACAGTGTCTCAGTGTCTCAGAGTCTAAGAGTCTCTGTGTCTCTGTGTCTCAGTGTCTCTGTGTCTCTGTGCCTCAGTGTCTCAGTTATTGAGAGTCTCAGTGTCTCAGTGTTTCTGTGCCTCAAAATCTCAGTTTCTCTGTGCCTCAGTTTCTCAGTGTCCCAGAGTCTCAGTGTCTCAGAGTCTCAGTGCCTCTGTGTCTCAGTGCCTCAGTGCCTCAGTGTTTCAGTGTCTCAGTGTCTCAGTGTCTCAGTATCTCTGTGCCTCAGTGTCTCAGTGTCTCAGGGTCTCTGTGTCTCTGTGTCTCTGTGCCACTGTGTCTCAGTGTCTCTGTGCCTCAGTGTCACAGTGTCTCAGTGTCTCAGAGTCTCAATGTCTCTGTTTCTCAGTGTCTCAGAGTCTCAGTGTCTCTGTGCCTCAGTGTCTCAGTGTCTCTATGCCTCAGTCTCTCAGTGTCTCAGAGTCTCTGTGTCTCTGTGTCTCTGTGTCTCAGTGCCTCATTGTTTCTGTGTCTCAGTGTCTCTGTGCCTCAGTGTCTCAGTGTTTCAGTGCCTCAGTTTTTCAGTGTCTCTGTGCCTCAGTGTCTTCTTGTAACAGAGTCTCAGTGTCTCAGTGCCTCATTGTCTCTGCGTCTCACTGTTTGTGTGCCTCAGTGTCTCAGAGTCTCAGTGTCTCTGTGTCTCAGTGTCTCAGTGTCTCAGTGTCTGTGTGTCTCAGTGTCTTAGAGTGTCAGTGTCTCAGAGTTTCAGTGTCTCTGTGCCTCTGTGTCTCAGTGTCTCAGTGTCTCAGTGTGTGAGAGTCTCATTGTCTCAGTGTTTCTGTGCCTCAAAATCTCAGTTTCTCTGTGCCTCAGTGTCTCAGTGTCCCAGAGTCTCAGTGTCTCTGTGTCTCTGTGCCTCAGTGTCTCAGTGTCTCAGTGTCTCAGTGTGTGAGAGTCTTAGTGTCTCAGTGTTTCTGTGCCTCAAAATCGCAGTTTCTCTGTGCCTCAGTGTCTCTGTGTCCCAGAGTCTCAGTGTCCCAGTGTCTCAGAGTCTCAGTGCCTCTCTGTCTCAGTGCCTCAGTGTCTCAGTGTTTCAGTGTCTCAGTGTCTCAGAGTCTCAGTGCCTCTGTGTCTCAGTGCCTCAGTGTCTCTGTGTCTCTGTATCTCTGTGCCTCACTGTCTCAGAGTGTCAGGGTCTCTGTGTCTCTGTGTCTCAGTGTCTCTGTGCCACAGTGTCTCTGTGCCTCAGTGTCACAGTGTCTCAGTGTCTCAGAGTCTCAATGTCTCTGTTTCTCAGTGTCTCAGAGTCTCAGTGTCTCTGTGCCTCAGTGTCTCAGTGTCTCTATGCCTCAGTCTCTCAGTGTCTCAGAGTCTCTGTGTCTCTGTGTCTCAGAGTCTCAGTGCCTCATTGTCTCTGTGTCTCAGTGTCTCTGTGCCTCATTGTCTCAGTGTCTCAGTGTTTCTGTGCCTCAAAATCTCAATTTCTCTGTGCCTCAGTGTCTCAGTGTCCCAGAGTCTCAGTGTCGCAGTGTCTCAGAGTCTCAGTGCCTCAGTGTTTCAGTGTCTCAGTGTCTTTGAGTCTCAGTGTCCCTGTGTCTCTGTATCTCAGTGTCTCTGGGTCTCTGTGTCTCAGTGTCTCTGGGTCTCTGTGTCTCAGTGTCTCTGCGCCACTGTGTCTCTGTGCCTCAGTGCCTCAGTGTTTCAGTGTCTCAGTGTCTCTGTGCCTCAGTGTCTCAGTGTCTCAGTGTCTCTGTGTTTCACAGTCTCAGTGTCTCTGTTTCTCAGTGTCTCAGAGTCTCAGTGTTTCTGCGTCTCAGTGCCACATTGTCTCTGTGTCTCAGTCTCTCTGCGCCTCAGTGTCTCAGTGTTTCAGTGCCTCAGTATTTCAGTGTCTCTGTGCCTCAGTGTCGCAGTGTCTCAGAGTCTCAGTGTCTCAGTGTCTCTGCGTCTCAGTGTCTCTGTGCCTGTGTCTCAGTGTCTCAGTGTCTCTGTGCCTCAGTGTCTCAGAGTCTCTGTGCCTCAGAATCTCGGTGCCTCTGTGCCTCAGTGTCTCGAGTCTCAGTATCTCAGTGTCACTGTGTTCAGTGTCTCAGTGTCTCAGTGTCTCGGTGCCTCATTGTCTCTGTGTCTCAGTGTCTCTTTGTATCTGTGTCTCAGTGTCTCAGTGTCTCTGTGTCTCAGTGTCTCAGTGTCTCAGAGTCTCAGTGTCTCTCTGTCTCAGTGCCTCTGTGTCTCACTGTCTCAGTGTCTCTGTGACTCAGTTCTCAGAGTCTCAGTGTCTCAGAGTCTCAGTGTCTCTGTGTCTCTGTGTCTCAGAGTCTCTGTGTCTCTGTGCCTCAGTGTTTCTGTGTCTCCGTGTCTCAGTGTGTGTGAGTCTCAGTGTCTCAGTGTTTCTGTGCCTCAAAATCTCAGTTTCTCTGTGCCTCAGTGTCTCAGTGTCCCAGAGTCTCAGTGTCGCAGTGTCTCAGAGTCTCAGTGCCTCTGTGTCTCTGTGTCACTGTGCCTCAGTGTCTCAGGGTCTCTATGCCACTGTGTCTCTGTGCCTCAGTGTCTCAGTGTCTCAGTGTCCCAGAGTCTCAGTGCCTCAGTGTTTCAGTGTCTCAGTGTCTCAGGATCTCAGTGTTTCAGAGTCTCAGTGTCTCTGTGTCTCACTGTCTCAGTGTCTCTGTTTCTCAGTGTCTCAGAGTCTCTGTGTTTCTGTGTCTCAGTGCCACGTTGTCTCTGTGTCTCAGTCTCTCTGTGCCTCAGTGTCTCAGTGTATCAGAGTCTCAGTGTCTCTTTGTCTCCGTGTCGCAGTGTCTCAGAGTCTCAGTGTCTCAGTGTCTCTGTGTCTCTGTGCCTCAGTGTCTTAGTGTCTCTGTGCCTCAGTGTCTCAGAGTCTCAGAGTCTCAGTATCTCAGTGTCTCTGTGTCTCAGTGTCTCAGAGTCTCAGAGTCTCTGTGTCTCTGTGCCTCAGTGTCTCTGTGTCTCTGTGCCTCAGTGTCTCAGTGTTTCAGTGTTTGAGAGACTCAGTGTCTCAGTGTTTCTGTGCCTCAAAATCTCAGTTTCTCTGTGCCTCAGTTTCTCAGGTTCCCAGAGTCTCAGTGCCTTTGTGTCTCAGTGCCTCAGTGCCTCAGTGTTTCAGTGTCTATGTGTCTCTGTGTCTCAGTGTCTCAGTATCTCTGTGCCTCAATGTCTCAGTGTCTCAGGGTCTCTGTGTCTCTGTGTCTCAGTGTCTCAGTGCCTCTGTGTCTCAGTGCCTCAGTGCCTCAGTGTTTCAGTGTCTCAGTGTCTCTGTTTCTCAGTGTCTCAGAGTCTCAGTGTCTCTGTGCCTCAGTGTCTCAGTGTCTCTATGCCTCAGTCTCTCAGTGTCTCAGAGTCTCTATGTCTCTGTGTCTCTGAGTCTCAGTGTCTCATTGTTTCTGTGTCTCAGTGTCTCTGTGCCTCAGTGTCTCAGTGTTTCAGTGCCTCAGTATTTCAGTGTACTCTGTGCCTCAGTGTCTTCTTGTAACAGAGTCTCAGTGTCTCAGTGCCTCCTTGTCTCTGTGTCTCAGTGTCTCTGTGCCACAGTGTCTCAGAGTGTCCGTGTCTCAGAGTCTCAGTGACTCTGTGTCTCTGTGTCTCAGTGTCACAGTGTCTCAGTGTCTGTGTGTCTCAGTGTCTCAGAGTGTCAGTGTCTCAGAGTCTCAGTGTCTCAGTGTCTCAGTGTGTGAGAGTCACAGTGTCTCAGTGTTTCTGTGCCTCAAAATCTCAGTTTCTCTGTGCCTCAGTTTCTCAGTGTCCCAGAGTCTCAGTGTCTCAGAGTCTCAGTGTCTCTGTGTCTCAGTGCCTCAGTGCCTCAGTGTCTCAGTGTCTCAGTGTCTCTTTGTCTCTGTGGCTCTGTGTCTCTGTGTCTCAGTGTCTCAGTATCTCTGTGCCTCAGTGTCTCAGTGTCTCTGTGTCTCAGTGTCTCAGTGTCTGTTTCTCAGTGTCTCAGAGTCTCAGTGTCTCTGTGCCTCAGTGTCTCAGTGTCTCTATGCCACAGTCTCCCAGTGTCTCAGAGTCTCTGTGTCTCTGTGTCTCTGAGTCTCTGAGTCTCAGTGCCTCATTGTTTCTGTGTCTCAGTGTCTCTGTGCCTCACTGTCTCAGTGTTTCAGTGCCTCAGTATTTCAGTGTCTCTGTGCCTCAGTGTCTTATTGTAACAGAGTCTCAGTGTCTCAGTGCCTCATTGTCTCTGTGTATCAGTGTCTCTGTGCCTCAGTGTCTCAGAGTCTCAGTGTCTCAGAGTCTCAGTGTCTCTGTGTCTCAGGTTCTCTGTGTCTCTGTGCCTCAGTGTCTCAGTGTCTCAGTGTGTGAGAGTCTCAGTGTCTCAGTCTTTCTGTACCTCAAAATCTCAGTTTCTCTGTGCCTCAGTGTCTCAGTGTCCCAGAGTCTCAGTGTCTCAGTGCCTCTGTGTCTCAGTGCCTCAGTGCCTCAGTGTTTCAGTGTGTCAGTGTCTCAGAGTCTCAGTGTCTCTGTGTCTCTGTGTCTCTGTGCCTCAGTGTCTCAGGATCTCTGTGTCTCTGTGTCTCTGTGTCGCAGTGTCCCTGTGCCACAGTGTCTCTGTGCCTCAGTGCCACAGCGTCTCAGTGTCTCAGGATCTCAGTGTCTCTGTATCTCAGTGTCTCTTTGTCTCACTTTCTCAGTGTCTCTGTTTCTCAGTGTCTCAGAGTCTCATTGTCTCTATGCCTCAGTGTCTCAGATTCTCTGTGTCTCTGTGCCTCAGTGCCTCATATTACCTGTGTCTCAGTCTCTCTGTGCCTCAGTGCCACAGTGTCTCTGGATCTCAGTGTCTCTGTGTATCAGTGTCTCAGTGTCTCTTTGTCTCAGAGTCTCAGTGTCCCTGTGTCTCTTTGTCTCAGAGTCTCAGTGTCCCTGTGTCTCAGAGTCTCAGTGTCTCAGTGTCTCAGTGTCTCTGTGTCTCAGTGTCTCAGTGTCTCTGTGCCTCAGGTTCTCAGAGTCTCAGTGTCTCTGTGTCTATGTGTCTCAGTGTCTCCGTGCCTCAGTGTCTCTGTGTCTCAGTGTCTCTGTGTCTCTGTGCCTCAGTGTCTCAGAGTCTCAGAGTCTCAGTGCCTCTGTGTCTCAGTGCCTGTGTGTCTCAGAGTTTCAGTATCTCAGTGTCTCTGAGTCTAAGTGTCTCTGTGTCTCTGTGCCTCAGTGCCTCAGTGTCTCAGTGTTTGAGAGTCTCAGTGTCTCAGTGTTTCTGTGCCTCAAAATCTCAGTTTCTCTGTGCCTCAGTTTCTCAGTGTCCCAGAGTCTCAGTGTCTCAGTGCCTCTGTGTCTCAGTGCCTCAGTGCCTCAGTGTCTCTGTGTCGCTGTGTCTCTGTGTCTCAGAGTCTCAGTGTCTCTGTGCCTCAGTGTCTCAGTGTCTGTATGCCTCAGTCTCTCAGTGTCTCAGAGTCTCTGTGTCTCTGAGTCTCTGAGTCTCAGTGCCACATTGTTTCTGTGTCTCAGTGTCTCTGTGCCTCAGTGTCTCAGTGTTTCAGTGCCTCAGAATTTCAGTGTCCCTGTGCCTCAGTGTCTTATTGTAACAGAGTCTCAGTGTCTCAGTGCCTCATTGTCTCTGTGTCTCAGTGTCTCTGTGCCTCAGTGTCTCAGAGTCACAGTGTCTCAGAGTCTCAGTGCCTCTGTGTCTCTGTGTCTCTGTGCCTCAGTGTCTCAGTGTGTCAGTGTCTCAGAGTCTCAGTGTCTCTGTGTCTCTGTGTCTCTGTGCCTCAGTGTCTCAGTGTCTCAGGATCTCTGTGTCTCTGTGTCTCAGTGTCTCTGTGCCACAGTGTCTCTGTGCCTCAGTGCCACAGTGTCTCAGTGTCTCAGGATCTCAGTGTCTCTGTATCTCAGTGTCTCTTTGTCTCACTTTCTCAGTGTCTCTGTTCCTCAGTGTCTCAGAGTCCCAGTGTCTCTATGCCTCAGTGTCTCAGATTCTCTGTGTCTCTGTGTCTCAGTGCCTCATATTACCTGTGTCTCAGTCTCTCTGTGCCTCAGTGCCACAGTGTCTCAGTGTCTCTGGATCTCAGTGTCTCTGTGTATCAGTGTCTCAGTGTCTCTTTGTCTCAGAGTCTCAGTGTCCCTGTGTCTCAGTGTCTCAGTGTCTCTGTGTCTCAGTGTCTCAGTGTCTCTGTGCCTCAGGTTCTCAGAGTCTCAGTGTCTCTGTGTCTATGTGTCTCAGTGTCTCGGTGCCTCAGTGTCTCTGTGTCTCAGTGTCTCTGTGTCTCTGTGCCTCAGTGTCTCAGACTCTCAGTGCCTCTGTGTCTCAGTGCCTCAGTGTCTCAGTGTCTCACTGCCTCAGTGCCTCTGTGTCTCACTGTCTCAGTGTCTCTGTTTCTCAGTGTCTCAGAGTCTCAGTGCCTCACTGTCTCAGTGTCTCAGTGTCTCTTTGTCTCAGAGTCTCAGTGTCCCTGTGTCTCAGTGTCTCTGTGTCTCAGTGTCTCAGTGTCTCTGTGCCTCAGGTTCTCAGAGTCTCAGTGTCTCTGTGTCTATGTGTCTCAGTGTCTCGGTGTCTCAGTGTCACTGTGTCTCTGTGTCTCAGTGTCTCTGTGCCACAGTGTCTCTGTGCCTCAGTGTCACAGTGTCTCAGTGTCTCAGAGTCTCAGTGTCTCACTGCCTCAGTGCCTCTGTGTCTCACTGTCTCAGTGTCTCTGTTTCTCAGTGTCTCAGAGTCTCAGTGCCTCAGTGTCTCAGTGTCTCTGTGCCTCACTGTCTCAGTCTCTCAGTGTCTCAGGGTCTCTGTGTCTCTGTGCCTCAGTGACTCTATGCCACAGTGTCTCTGTTCCCAGAGTCTCAGTGTCTCTCTGTCTAAGTGCCTCTGTGTCTCACTGTCTCAGTGTCTCTGTTTCTCAGTGTCTCAGAGTCTCAGTGTCTCTGTGCCTCAGTGTCTCAGTGTCTCTGTGCCTCAGTCTCTCAGTGCCTCATTGTCTCTGTGTCTCAGTGTCTCTGTGCCTCAGTGTCTCAGTGTTTCAGTGCCTCAGTATTTCAGTGTCTCTGTGCCTCAGTGTCTTAGTGCAACAGAGTCTCAGTGTCTCAATGCCTCATTGTCTCTGTGTCTCAGTGTCTCTGTGCCTCAGAGTCTCAGTGTCTCAGTGACTGTGTGTCTCAGTGTCTCAGTGTCTCAGAGTCTCAGTGTCTCAGTGTCTCATGTGTCTCTGTATCTCTGTGCTTCAGTGTCTCAGTGTCTCAGTGTGTGAGAGTCTCAGTGTCTCAGTGTCCCAGAGTCTCAGTGTCTCAGTGTCTCAGAGTCTCAGTGTCTCTCTGCCTCAGTGCCTCTGTGTCTCACTGTCTCAGTGTCTCTGTTTCTCAGTGTCTCAGAGTCTCAGTGCCTCTGTGTCTCATTGTCTCAGTGTCTCTGTGCCTCAGTGTCTCAGTCTCTCTGCGTCTTTGTGCCTCAGTGTCTCAGATTCTCTGTATCTCAGTGTCTCAGTGTCTTAGTGTCTCTGTGTCTCTTGGCATCAGTGTCTCAGTGTCTCTGCGCCACAGTGTCTCTGTGCCTCAATGTCTCAGTGTCTCAGTGTCTCAGAGTCTCAGTGTCTCAGTGTCTCTGTGTCTCAGTGTCTCAGAGTCTCAGTGTCTCTATGTCTAGGTGTCTCAGTGTATCGGTGCCTCAGTGTTTCCGTGTCTCAGAGTGTCAGTGTGTCTGTGTCTCAGTGTCTCTGTGCCTCTGTGTCTCAGCGTCTCAGTGTCTCTGAGCCTCAGTATCTCTGTGTCTATGTGCCTCAGTGTCTTTGTGCCTCAGTGTCTCAGAGTCTCAGTATCTCAGCGTCTCTGTGTCACTGTGTCTCATTGTCTCTGTGTCTCAGTGTCTCTGTGCCTCAGTGTCTCAGTGTCTAAGTGTCTCAGTCTCTCACTGTCTCAGTGTCTCTCTTTCTCAGTGTCTCAGAGTCTCTGTGTCTCTGTGTCTCAGTGCCACATTGTCTCTGTGTCTCAGTCTCTCTGCGCCTCAGTGTCTTAGTGTTTCAGTGCCTCAGTATTTCAGTGTCTCTGTGCCTCAGTGTCTCAGTGTATCAGAGTCTCCGTGTCTCTGTGTCTCCGTGTCTCCGTGTCTCAGTGTCTCAGTGTCTCAGTGTCTCTGTGCCTCAGTGTCTCAGTGTCTCAGTGTCTCTGTGCCTCAGTGTCTCTGTGTCTCTGTGCCTCAGTGTCTCTCTGCCACAGTGTCTCTGTGTCTCAGAGTCTCAGTGTCTCTCTGTCTAAGTGCCTCTGTGCCTCACTGTCTCAGTGTCTCTGTTTCTCAGTGTCTCAGAGTCTCAGTGTCTCTGTGCCTCAGTGTCTCAGTGTCTCTGTGCCTCAGTCTCTCAGTGCCTCACTGTCTCTGTGTCTCCGTGTCTCTGTGCCTCAGTGTCTCAGTGTTTCAGTGCCTCAGTATTTCAGTGTCTCTGTGCCTCAGTGTCTTAGTGCAACAGAGTCTCAGTGTCTCAATGCCTCATTGTCTCTGCGTCTCAGTGTCTCTGTGCCTCAGTGTCTCAGTGTCTCAGTGACTGTGTGTCTCAGTGTCTCAGAGTCTCAGTGTCTCAGTGTCTCTGTATCTCTGTGCTTCAGTTTCTCAGTGTCTCAGTGTGTGAGAGTCTCAGTGTCTCAGTGTCCCAGAGTCTCAGTGTCTCAGTGTCTCAGAGTCTCAGTGCCTCTGTGTCTCAGTGCCTCAGTGTTTCAGTGTCTCCGTGTCTCAGAGTCTCTGTGTCTCTGTGTCTCTGTGCCACAGTGTCTCTGTGCCTTAGTGTCATAGTGTCTCAGTGTCTCAGAGTCTCAGTGTCTCTCTGCCTCAGTGCCTCTGTGTCTCACTGTCTCAGTGTCTCTGTTTCTCAGTGTCTCAGAGCCTCAGTGCCTCAGTGTCTCATTGTCTCAGTGTCTCTGTGCCTCAGTGCCTCAGTCTCTCTGCGTCTCTGTGCCTCAGTGTCTCAGATTCTCTGTGTCTCAGTGTCTTAGTGTCTCTGTGTCTCTTGGCATCAGTGTCTCAGTGTCTCTGCGCCACAGTGTCTCTGTGCCTCAATGTCTCAGTGTCTCAGTGTCTCAGTGTCTCAGAGTCTCAGTGTCTCTGTGTCTCAGTGTCTCAGAGTCTCAGTGTCTCTATGTCTAGGTGTCTCAGTGTATCGGTGCCTCAGTGTTTCCGTGTCTCAGAGTGTCAGTGTGTCTGTGTCTCAGTGTCTCTGTGCCTCTGTGTCTCAGCGTCACAGTGTCTCTGAGCCTCAGTATCTCTGTGTCTATGTGCCTCAGTGTCTTTGTGCCTCAGTGTCTCAGAGTCTCAGTATCTCAGCGTCTCTGTGTCACTGTGTCTCATTGTCTCTGTGTCTCAGAGTCTCTGTGCCTCAGTGTCCCAGTGTCTAAGTGTCTCAGTCTCTCACTGTCTCAGTGTCTCTGTTTCTCAGTTTCTCAGAGTCTCTGTGTCTCTGTGTCTCAGTGCCACATTGTCTCTGTGTCTCAGTCTCTCTGCGCCTCAGTGTCTTAGTGTTTCAGTGTCTCTGTGCCTCAGTGTCTCAGTGTATCAGAGTCTCCGTGTCTCTGTGTCTCCGTGTCTCAGTGTCTCAGTGTCTCTGTGTCTCAGTGTCTCTGTGCCTCAGTGTCTCAGTGTCTCAGTGTCTCTGTGCCTCAGTGTCTCTGTGCCTCAGTGTCTCAGTGTCTCAGTGTCTCTGTGTCTCAGTGTCTCAGGATCTCAGTGTCTCAGTGTCTCAGTGTCTCAGTGTCTCAGTGTCTCTGTGCCTCAGTGTCTCTGTGCCTCAGTGTCTCAGTGTCTCTGTGTCTCAGTGTCTCAGGATCTCAGTGTCTCAGTGTCTCAGTGTCTCAGAGTCTCAGTTTCTCTGTGTCTCAGTGTCTCAGAGTCTCACTGTCTCTATGTCTAGGTGTCTCAGTGTATCGGTGCCTCAGTGTTTCCGTGTCTCAGAGTGTCAGTGTGTCTGTGTCTCAGTGTCTCTGTGCCTCAGTGTCTCAGTGTCTCTGAGTCTCAGTATCTCAGTGTCTATGTGCCTCAGTGTCTTTGTGCCTCAGTGTCTCAGAGTCTCAGTATCTCAGCGTCTCTGTGTCACTGTGTCTCATTGTCTCTGTGTCTCAGTGTCTCTGTGCCTCAGTGTCTCAGTGTCTAAGTGTCTCAGTCTCTCACTGTCTCAGTGTCTCTGTTTCTCAGTGTCTCAGAGTCTCTGTGTCTCTGTGTCTCAGAGCCACATTGTCTCTGTGTCTCAGTCTCTCTGCGCCTCAGTGTCTTAGTGTTTCAGTGCCTCAGTATTTCAGTGTCTCTGTGCCTCAGTGTCTCAGTGTATCAGAGTCTCCGTGTCTCTGTGTCTCCGTGTCTCAGTGTCTCAGTGTCTCTGTGTCTCAGTGTCTCTGTGCCTCAGTGTCTCAGTGTCTCTGTGCCTCAGTGTCTCAGAGTCTCAGTGTCTCAGTGTCTCTGTGTCTCTGTGTCTCAGTGTCTCTGTGCCTCATGTCTCAGTATCTCAGTGTCTCTGCGTCTCAGTGTCTCAGAGTCTCAGTGTCTCAGAGTCTCAGAGTCTCAGTGTCTGTGTCTCAGTGTCTCTGTGCCACAGTGTCTCTGTGCCTCAGTGCCACAGTGTCTCAGTGTCTCAGGATCTCAGTGTCTCTGTGTCTCAGTGTCTCGGTGTCTCACTGTCTCAGTGTCTCTGTTTCCCAGTGTCTCAGAGTCCCTGTGTCTCTGTGTCTCAGTGCCACATTGTCTCTGTGTCTCAGTCTCTCTGTTTCTCAGTGTCTCAGTGTCTCTGTGCCTCAGTGCCTCAGAGTCTCAGAGTCTCAGTATCTCAGTGTCTCTGTGTCTCAGTGTCTCAGTGTCTCAGAGTCTCAGTGTCTCAGAGTCTCAGTGTCTCTGTGTCTCTGTGCCGCAGTGTCTCAGTGTCTCAGTGTGTGAGAGTCTCAGTGTCTCAGTGTTTCTGTGCCTCAAAATCTCAGTTTTTCTGTGCCTCAGTGTCTCAGTGTCCCAGAGTCTCAGTGTCTCAGAGTTTCAGTGCCTCTTTGTCTCAGTGCCTCAGTGCCTCAGTGTTTCAGTGTCTCAGTGTCTCATGGTCTCTGTGTCTCAGTGTCTCTGTGCCACAGTGTCTCTGTGCCACAGTGTCTCTGTGCCTCAGTGCCACAGTGTCGCAGTGTCTCAGGATCTCAGTGTCTCTGTATCTCAGTGTCTCAGAGTCTCAGTGTCGCTATGCCTCAGTGTCTCAGTGTCTCGGATTCTCTGTGTCTCAGTGTGTCAGCGCCTCATTGTCTCTGTGTCTCAGTCTCTCTGTGCCTCAGTGCCACAGTGTCTCAGTGTCTCAGGAACTCTGTGTCTCTGTGTACCAGTGCCTCAGTGTCTCAGTGTCTCTGTGTCTCAGTGTCTCAGTGTCTCTGTGCCCCAGTGTCTCAGAGTCTCAGTGTCTCTGTGTCTATGTGTGTCAATGTCTCGGTGCCTCAGTGTCTCGGTGTCTCAGTGTCTCTGTGTTTCAGTGTCTCTGTGCCTCTTTGTCTCTGTGCCTCAGTGTCTCAGAGTCTCAGAGTCTCAGTATGTCAGTGTCTCAGTGTCTCAGTGACTCAGTGTCTTAGAGTCTCAGAGTCTCTGTGTCTCTGTGTCTCTGTGCCTCAGTGTCTCAGTGTTTGAGAGTCTCAGTGTCTCAGTGTTTCTGTGCCTCAAAATCTCAGTTTCTCTGTGTCTCAGTGTCTCAGTTTCCAGAATCTCAGTGTCTCAGAGCCTCAGTGCCTCTGTGTCTCAGTGCCTTAGTGTCTCAGTGTTTCAGTGTCTCAGTGTCTCTGTGTCTCGGTATCTCTGTGCCTCAGTGTCTCAGAGTCTCTGGGTCTCTGTGTCTCTGTGTCTCAGTGTCTCTGTGCCTCAGCGTCTCAGTTGTCTCTATGCCTCGGTGTCACAGTGTCTCAGTGTCTCAGAGTCTCAGTGTCTCTCTGTCTCAGTGCCTCTGTGTCTCACTGTCTCAGTGTCTTTGTGTCTCTGAGTCTCAGTGCCTCATTGTCTCTGTGTCTCAGTGTCTCAGTGTCTCAGAGTTTCAGTGTCACAGTGTCTCAGAGTCTCAGTGTCTCTGTGTCTCAGTGTCTCAGTGTATCTGTGTCTAAGTGTCTCCGTGTGGCTGTGTCTCAGTGTCTCAGAGTCTCAGGGTCTCAGTGTCTCTGTGTCTCTGTGTCTCAGTGTCTCAGTGTCTCAGAGTTTCAGTTTCTCAGTGTCTCAGAGTCTCAGTGTCTCTCTGTCTCAGTGTCTCAGTGTATCTGTGTCTAAGAGTCTCCGTGTGGCTGTGTCTCAGTGTCTCTGAGTCTCAGTGTCTCTGTGTCTCTGTGTCTCAGTGTCTCTGTGACTCTGTGTCTCAGTGTCTCGGTGACTCGGTGTCTCAGTGTCTCAGTGTCTCTGTGTCTCAGTGTCTGAGTCTCGGTGTCTCAGTGTCTCAGTGTCTCTGTGTCTCAGTGTCTCTGTGTCTCAGTGTCTCAGAGTCTCAGTGTCTCTGTGTCTCTGTGTCTCGGTGTCTCTGTGTCTCGGTGTCTCAGTGTCTCAGTGTCTCTGTGTCTCAGTGCCTCTGTGTCTCAGTGTCTCAGTGTCTCTGTGTCTCTGTGTCTCAGTGTCTCAGAGTCTCAGTGTCTCAGTGTCTCTGTGTCTCAGTGTCTCTGTGTCTAAGTGTCTCAGTGACTCAGTGTCTCTGTGTCTCAGTGTCTCTGTGTCTCAGTGTCTCAGAGTCTCAGTGTCTCTGTGTCTCGGTGTCTCGGAGTCTCAGTGTCTCTGTGTCTCGGTGCCTCGGTGTCTCAGTGACTCTGTGTCTCGGTGACTCTGTGTCTCAGTGTTCAGAGTCTCAGTGTCTCTCTGTTTCAGTGTCGCTGTGTCTCTGTGTCTCGGTGTCTCTGTGTCTCGGTGTCTCAGTGTCTCTGTGTCTCAGTGTCTCTGTGTCTCAGTGTCTCAGAGTCTCAGTGTCTCTGTGTCTCAGTGTCTCAGAGTTTCAGTGTCTCAGAGTCTCAGTGTGTCTGTGTCTCAGTGTGTCTGTGTCTCGGTGTCTCAGAGTCTCAGTGTCTCTGTGTCTCAGTGTCTGTGTGTCCCAGTGTCTCAGAGTCTCAGTGTCTCTGGGTCTCAGTGTCTCTGTGCCACAGTGTCTGAGAGTTTCAGTGTCTCAGTTTCTCAGTGACTCTGTGTCTCTGTGTCTCTGTGACTCTGTGTCTCAGTGTCTCAGAGTCTCGGTGCCTCAGTGTCTCAGTGTCTCTGTGTCTCTGGGTCTCAGTGTCCCTGTGTTTCTGTGTGTCAGTGTCTCAGATCTCAGTGTCTCTGAGTCTCAGTGTCTCTGTGTCTCAGTGACTCAGAGTCTCAGTGTCTCTGTGTCACTGTGGCTCAGTGTCTCTGTGTCTCAGAGTCTCAGTGTCTCTGTGTCTCAGTGTCTCTGTGTCTCAGTGTCTTTGTGTCTCTGTGTCTCAGTGTCTGTGTCTCAGAGTCACAGTGACTCAGTGTCTCTGTGTCTCAGTGTCTCAGTGTCTCAGTGTCTCAGTGTCTCAGAGTCTCAGGGTCTCAGTGCATCAGTGTCTCAGAGTCTCAGTGTCTCTGTGTCTCAGTGTCTCTGTGTCTCAGTGTCTCAGAGTCTCATTGTTTCTGTGTCTCAGTGTCTCAGTGTCTCAGACTCTCAGTGTCTCAGAACCTCGGTGTCTCTGTGTCTCGGTGTCTCAGAGTCTCAGTGTCTCTGTGTCTCAGTGTCTGTGTGTCACAGTGTCTCAGAGTCTCAGTGTCACTGTGTCTCATTGTCTTTGTGTCTCAGTGTCTCAGTGTCTGTGTCTCAGTGTCGCAGTGACTCAGTGGCTCTGTGTCTCAGAGTCTCAGTGTCTCAGAGTCTCAGTGTCTCTGTGTCTTAGTGTCTCAGAGTCACATTGTTCCTGTGTCTCAGTGTCTCAGTGTCTCCGAGTCTCAGTGTCTCAGCGTCTCAGTGTCTCAGAGCCTCGGTGTCTCTGTGACTCGGTGTCTCTGTGTCTCGGTGTCTCTCTGTCTCTGTGTCTCAGAATCACAGTGTCTCTGTGTCTCAGTGTCTGTGTGTCACAGGTCTCAGAGTCTCAGTGTCTCTGTGTCTCAGTTTCTCTGTGTCTCTGTGTCTCTGTGCCACAGTGTCTCAGGGTCTCATTGTCTCAATGTCTCAGAGTCTCTGTGTCTCTGTATCTCTGTGTCTCTGTGTCTCAGTGTCTCTGTGTCTCAGTGTCTCAGAGTTTCAGTGTCACAGTGTCTCAGAGTCTCAGTGTCTCGGAGTCTCAGTGTCTCAGTGTCTCTGTGCCTCAGTGTCTGTGCGTCCCACTGTCTCAGAGTCTCAGTGTCTCTGGGTCTCAGTGTCTCTGTGTCTCTGTGCCACAGTGTCTCAGAGTCTCAGTGTCTCAGTTTCTCAGTGACTCTGTGTCTCTGTGTCTCAGTGTCTCAGTGTCTCTGTGTCTCTGTGTCTCAGTGTCTCTGTGTCTAAGTGTCTCAGTGACTCAGTGTCTCTGTGTCTCAGTGTCTCTGTGTCTCAGAGTCTCAGTGTCTCGGTGTCTCGGTGTCTCAGTGTCTCTGTGTCTCAGTGTCTCAGTGCCTCAGTGTCTCTGTGCCTCAGTGTCTCTGTGTCTCAGTGTCCCAGAGTCTCAGAGACACAGAGACACAGAGACACCGAGACACAGAGACACAGTGAAACTGTGTCTCGGTGCCTCGGTGTCTCAGTGTCTCTGTGTCTCTGTGTCTCGGTGACTCTGTGTCTCAGTGTCTCAGAGTCTCAGTGTCTCTCTGTCTCAGTGTCTCTGTGTCTCGGTGTCTCTGTGTCTCGGTGTCTCAGTGTCTCTGTGTCTCAGTGTCTCTGTGTCTCAGTGTCTCAGAGTCTCAGTGTCTCTGTGTCTCAGTGTCTCAGAGTTTCAGTGTCTCAGTGTCTCAGTGTCTCTGTGTCTCAGTGTGTCTGTGTCTCGGTGTCTCAGAGTCTCAGTGTCTCTGTGTCTCAGTGTCTGTGTGTCCCAGTGTCTCAGAGTCTCAGTGTCTCTGGGTCTCAGTGTCTCAGTGTCTCTGTGCCACAGTGTCTGAGAGGTTCAGTGTCTCAGTTTCTCAGTGACTCTGTGTCTCTGTGTCTCTGTGACTCTGTGTCTCAGTGTCTCAGAGTCTCGGTGCCTCAGTGTCTCTGTGTCTCTGTGTCTCTGGGTCTCAGTGTCCCTGTGTTTCTGTGTGTCAGTGTCTCAGATCTCAGTGTCTCTGAGTCTCAGTGTCTCTGTGTCTCAGTGACTCAGAGTCTCAGTGTCTCTGTGTCTATGTGTCTCAGTGTCTCAGTGTCTCTGTGTCTCAGACTCTCAGTGTCTCTGTGTCTCAGTGTCTCTGTGTCTCAGTGTCTTTGTGTCTCTGTGTCTCAGTGTCTGTGTTTCAGAGTCACAGTGACTCACTGTCTCTGTGTCTCAGTGTCTCTGTGTCTCAGTGTCTCAGTGTGTCAGAGTCTCAGGGTCACAGTGACTCAGTGTCTCAGAGTCTCAGTGTCTCAGTGTCTCTGTGTCTCAGTGTCTCTGTGTCTCAGTGTCTCAGAGTCTCATTGTTTCTGTGTCTCAGTGTCTCAGTGTCTCAGAGTCTCAGTGTCTCAGTGTCTCAGAGCCTCGGTGTCTCTGTGTCTCGGTGTCTCTGTGTCTCGGTGTCTCAGAGTCTCAGTGTCTCTGTGTCTCAGTGTCTGTGTGTCACAGTGTCTCATATTCTCAATGTCACTGTGTCTCAGTGTCTTTGTGTCTCTGTGTCTCAGTGTCTGTGTCTCAGTGTCACAGTGTCTCTGTGTCTCAGTGTCTCTGTGTCTCTGTGTCTCAGAGTCTCAGTGTCTCAGTGTCTCTGTGTCCCAGTATCTCTGTGTCTCAGTGTCTCAGTGTCTGTGTGTTTCAGTGTCTCAGAGTCTCAGTGTCTCTGAGTATCTGTGTCTCAGTGTCTCTGTGTCTCAGTGTCTCTGTGTCTCAGTGAATCTATGTCTCGGTGTCTCAGTGTCTCAGTGTCTCGGTGTCTCAGTGTCTCTGTGTCTCTGTGTCTCAGAGTCTCAGAGTCTCAGTGTCTCTGTGTCACAGTGACTCTGTGTCTCTGTGTCTCAGTGTCTCAGAGTCTCAGTGTCTCTGTGTCTCTGTGTCTCAGAGTCTCAGAGTCTCAGTGTCTCTGTGTCACAGTGACTCTGTGTCTCAGTGCCTCAGTGTCTCAGAGTCTCAGTGTCTCTGTGTCTCAGTGTCTCAGTGTATCTGTGTCTAAGTGTCTCCGTGTGGCTGTGTCTCAGTGTCTCAGAGTCTCAGTGTCTCTGTGTCTCAGTGTCTCTGTGACTCTGTGTCTCAGTGTCTCAGAGTCTCAGTGTCTCAGTGTCTCTGTGTCTCAGTGTCTCTGTGTCTCGGTGTCTCAATGTCTCAGTGTTTCAGTGTCTCTGTGTCTCAGTGTCTGTGTGTCTCAGTGTCTCAAGTCTCGGTGTCTCACTGTCTCTGTGTATCATTGTCTCTGTGTCTCAGTGTCTCGGTGACTCAGTGTCTCGGTGTCTCAGTGTCTCAGTGTCTCTGTGTCTCAGCGTCTCAGAGTCTCGGTGTCTCAGTGTCTCAGTGTCTCTGTGTCTCAGTGTCTCTGTGTCTCAGTGTCTCAGAGTCTCAGTGTCTCTGTGTCTCTGTGTCTCGGTGTCTCTGTGTCTCGGTGTCTCAGTGTCTCAGTGTCTCTGTGTCTCAGTGCCTCTGTGTCTCAGTGTCTCAGTGTCTCTGTGTCTCTGTGTCTCAGTGTCTCAGAGTCTCAGTGTCTCAGTGTCTCTGTGTCTCAGTGTCTCTGTGTCTAAGTGTCTCAGTGACTCAGTGTCTCTGTGTCTCAGTGTCTCTGTGTCTCAGAGTCTCAGTGTCTCGGTGTCTCGGTGTCTCGGTGTCTCAGTGTCTCTGTGTCTCGGTGCCTCGGTGTCTCAGTGTCTCTGTGTCTCGGAGACTCTGTGCCTCAGTGTCTCAGAGTCTCAGTGTCTCTCTGTCTCAGTGTCTCTGTGTCTCGGTGCCTCGTTGTCTCTGTGTCTCGGTGTCTCAGTGTCTCTGTGTCTCAGTGTCTCTGTGTCTCAGTGTCTCAGAGTCTCAGTGTCTCTGTGTCTCAGTGTCTCAGAGTTTCAGTGTCTCAGAGTCTCAGTGTGTCTGTGTCTCAGTGTGTCTGTGTCTCGGTGTCTCAGAGTCTCAGTGTCTCTGTGTCTCAGTGTCTGTGTGTCCCAGTGTCTCAGAGTCTCAGTGTCTCTGGGTCTCAGTGTCTCAGTGTCTCTGTGCCACAGTGTCTGAGAGTTTCAGTGTCTCAGTTTCTCAGTGACTCTGTGTCTCTGTGTCTCTGTGACTCTGTGTCTCAGTGTATCAGAGTCTCGGTGCCTCAGTGTCTCAGTGTCTCTGTGTCTCTGGGTCTCAGTGTCCCTGTGTTTCTGTGTGTCAGTGTCTCAGATCTCAGTGTCTCTGAGCCTCAGTGTCTCTGTGTCTCAGTGACTCAGAGTCTCAGTGTCTCTGTGTCTCTGTGTCTCAGTGTCTCTGTGTCTCAGAGTCTCAGTGTCTCTGTGTCTCAGTGTCTCTGTGTCTCAGTGTCTTTGTGTCTCTGTGTCTCAGTGTCTGTGTCTCAGAGTCACAGTGACTCAGTGTCTCTGTGTCTCAGTGTCTCTGTGTCTCAGTGTCTCAGTGTCTCAGAGTCTCAGGGTCTCAGTGTCTCAGTGTCTCAGAGTCTCAGTGTCTCTGTGTCTCAGTGTCTCTGTGTCTCAGTGTCTCAGAGTCTCATTGTTTCTGTGTCTCAGTGTCTCAGTGTCTCAGACTCTCAGTGTCTCAGAACCTCGGTGTCTCTGTGTCTCGGTGTCTCAGAGTCTCAGTGTCTCTGTGTCTCAGTGTCTGTGTGTCACAGTGTCTCAGAGTCTCAGTGTCACTGTGTCTCATTGTCTTTGTGTCTCAGTGTCTCAGTGTCTGTGTCTCAGTGTCACAGTGACTCAGTGGCTCTGTGTCTCTGAGTCTCAGTGTCTCAGAGTCTCAGTGTCTCTGTGTCTTAGTGTCTCAGAGGTAACATTGTTCCTGTGTCTCAGTGTCTCAGTGTCTCTGAGTCTCAGTGTCTCAGCGTCTCAGTGTCTCTGTGTCTCGGTGTCTCTGTGTCTCGGTGTCTCTCTGTCTCTGTGTCTCAGAATCACAGTGTCTCTGTGTCTCAGTGTCTGTGTGTCACAGGTCTCAGAGTCTCAGTGTCTCTGTGTCTCAGTTTCTCTGTGTCTCTGTGTCTCTGTGCCACAGTGTCTCAGGGTCTCATTGTCTCAGTTTCTCAGTGTCTCTGTGTCTCTGTGTCTCAATGTCTCTGTGTCTCTGTATCTCTGTATCTCTGTGTCTCTGTGTTCCTGTGTGTCAGTGTCTCAGAGTCTCAGTGTCTCTGCGTCTCAGTGTCACAGTGCCTCTGTGTCTGTGTGTCTCAGAGTCTCAGTGTCTCTGTGTCTCGGTGTCTCAGTGCCTCAGAGTCTGAGTGTCTCTGTGTCTCTGTGGCTCAGTGTCTCAGTGTCTCAGGGATTCAGTGTCTCAGTGTCTCTGTGTCTCAGTGTCTCAGAGTCTCAGTGTCTCTGTGTCCCTGTGTCTCAGTGTCTCAGAGTCTCAGTGTCTCTGTGTCTCTGTGTCTCAGTGTCTCAGTGTCTCAGAGTTTCAGTGTCACAGTGTCTCAGAGTCTCAGTGTCTCTGTGTCTCAGTGTCTCAGTGTATCTGTGTCTAAGTGTCTCCGTGTGGCTGTGTCTCAGTGTCTCAGAGTCTCAGAGTCTCAGTGTCTCTGTGTCTCTGTGTCTCAGTGTCTCAGTGTCTCAGAGTTTCAGTTTCTCAGTGTCTCAGAGTCTCAGTGTCTCTCTGTCTCAGTGTCTCAGTGTATCTGTGTCTAAGAGTCTCCGTGTGGCTGTGTCTCAGTGTCTCTGAGTCTCAGTGTCTCTGTGTCTCAGTGTCTCTGTGACTCTGTGTCTCAGTGTCTCAGAGTCTCAGTGTCTCAGTGTCTCTGTGTCTCAGTGTCTCTGTGTCTCGGTGT
Organism: Carcharhinus amblyrhynchos; assembly: GCF_965287045.1. Classification (NCBI taxonomy): domain Eukaryota; kingdom Metazoa; phylum Chordata; class Chondrichthyes; order Carcharhiniformes; family Carcharhinidae; genus Carcharhinus; species Carcharhinus amblyrhynchos. Next base: position 546,168 of record NW_027649800.1, read on the forward strand.
CTCAATGTCTCAGTGTTTCAGTGTCTCTGTGTCTCAGTGTCTCTGTGTCTCAGTGTCTCAAGTCTCAGTGTCTCACTGTCTCTGTGTTTCATTGTCTCTGTGTCTCAGTGTCTCGGTGACTCGGTGTCTCAGTGTCTCAGTGTCTCTGTGTCTCAGTGTCTCAGAGTCTCGGTGTCTCAGTGTCTCAGTGTCTCTGTGTCTCAGTGTCTCTGTGTCTCAGTGTCTCAGAGTCTCAGTGTCTCTGTGTCTCTGTGTCTCGGTGTCTCTGTGTCTCGGTGTCTCAGTGTCTCAGTGTCTCTGTGTCTCAGTGCCTCTGTGTCTCAGTGTCTCAGTGTCTCTGTGTCTCTGTGTCTCAGTGTCTCAGAGTCTCAGTGTCTCAGTGTCTCTGTGTCTCAGTGTCTCTGTGTCTAAGTGTCTCAGTGACTCAGTGTCTCTGTGTCTCAGTGTCTCTGTGTCTCAGTGTCTCAGAGTCTCAGTGTCTCTGTGTCTCGGTGTCTCGGAGTCTCAGTGTCTCTGTGTCTCGGTGCCTCGGTGTCTCAGTGTCGCTGTGTCTCGGTGTCTCGGTGTCTCTGTGTCTCGGTGTCTCAGTGTCTCTGTGTCTCAGTGTCTCTGTGTCTCAGTGTCTCAGAGTCTCAGTGTCTCTGTGTCTCAGTGTCTCAGAGTTTCAGTGTCTCAGAGTCTCAGAGCCTCGGTGTCTCTGTGTCTCAGTGTGTCTGTGTCTCGGTGTCTCAGAGTCTCAGTGTCTCTGTGTCTCAGTGTCTGTGTGTCCCAGTGTCTCAGAGTCTCAGTGTCTCTGGGTCTCAGTGTCTCAGTGTCTCTGTGCCACAGTGTCTGAGAGTTTCAGTGTCTCAGTTTCTCAGTGACTCTGTGTCTCTGTGTCTCTGTGACTCTGTGTCTCAGTGTCTCAGAGTCTCGGTGCCTCAGTGTCTCAGTGTCTCTGTGTCTCTGGGTCTCAGTGTCCCTGTGTTTCTGTGTGTCAGTGTCTCAGATCTCAGTGTCTCTGAGTCTCAGTGTCTCTGTGTCTCAGTGACTCAGAGTCTCAGTGTCTCAGTGTCTCTGTGTCTCAGTGTCTCAGTGTCTCTGTGTCTCAGAGTCTCAGTGTCTCTGTGTCTCAGTGTCTCTGTGTCTCAGTGTCTTTGTGTCTCTGTGTCTCAGTGTCTGTGTCTCAGAGTCACAGTGACTCAGTGTCTCTGTGTCTCAGTGTCTCTGTGTCTCAGTGTCTCAGTGTCTCAGAGTCTCAGGGTCTCAGTGCCTCAGTGTCTCAGAGTCTCAGTGTCTCTGTGTCTCAGTGTCTCTGTGTCTCAGTGGCTCAGAGTCTCATTGTTTCTGTGTCTCAGTGTCTCAGTGTCTCAGACTCTCAGTGTCTCAGAACCTCGGTGTCTCTGTGTCTCGGTGTCTCAGAGTCTCAGTGTCTCTGTGTCTCAGTGTCTGTGTGTCACAGTGTCTCAGAGTCTCAGTGTCACTGTGTCTCATTGTCTTTGTGTCTCAGTGTCTCAGTGTCTGTGTCTCAGTGTCGCAGTGACTCAGTGGCTCTGTGTCTCAGAGTCTCAGTGTCTCAGAGTCTCAGTGTCTCTGTGTCTTAGTGTCTCAGAGTCACATTGTTCCTGTGTCTCAGTGTCTCAGTGTCTCCGAGTCTCAGTGTCTCAGCGTCTCAGTGTCTCAGAGCCTCGGTGTCTCTGTGACTCGGTGTCTCTGTGTCTCGGTGTCTCTCTGTCTCTGTGTCTCAGAATCACAGTGTCTCTGTGTCTCAGTGTCTGTGTGTCACAGGTCTCAGAGTCTCAGTGTCTCTGTGTCTCAGTTTCTCTGTGTCTCTGTGTCTCTGTGCCACAGTGTCTCAGGGTCTCATTGTCTCAGTTTCTCAGTGTCTCTGTGTCTCAATGTCTCAGAGTCTCTGTGTCTCTGTATCTCTGTGTCTCTGTGTCTCAGTGTCTCTGTGTCTCAGTGTCTCAGAGTTTCAGTGTCACAGTGTCTCAGAGTCTCAGTGTCTCGGAGTCTCAGTGTCTCAGTGTCTCTGTGCCTCAGTGTCTGTGCGTCCCACTGTCTCAGAGTCTCAGTGTCTCTGGGTCTCAGTGTCTCTGTGTCTCTGTGCCACAGTGTCTCAGAGTCTCAGTGTCTCAGTTTCTCAGTGACTCTGTGTCTCTGTGTCTCAGTGTCTCAGTGTCTCTGTGTCTCTGTGTCTCAGTGTCTCAGTGTATCTGTGTCTCAGTGTCTCAGAGTCTCAGTGTCTCTGTGTCTCAGTGTCTCTATGACTCTGTGTCTCAGTGTCTCAGAGTCTCAGTGTCTCAGTGTCTCTGTGTCTCAGTGTCTCTGTGTCTCGGTGTCTCAACGTCTGAGTGTCTCAGTGTCTCTGTGTCTCAGTGTCTCTGTGTCTCAGTGTCTCAGAGTCTCAGTGTCTCAGTGTCTCTGTGTATCATTGTCCCTGTGTCTCAGTGCCTCAGTGGCTCACTGTCTCAGTGTGTCAGTGCCTCAGTGCCACAGTGTCTCCGTGACTCAGTGTCTCTGTGTTTCAGTGTGGCAGTGTCTCATTCTTTCTGTGTCTCAGTGAATTTGTGTGTCAGTGCCTCAGTGCCACAGTGTCCAGGTGTCTCCGTGTCTCTGTATCTCAGTGTCTCTGTCTCTTGTGTCTCAGCGTCTCAGAGTCTCAGTGCCTCAGTGTGTCAGAGTCTCAGAGTCTCAGTGTCTCAGTGCCTCAGTGTGTCTGCGTCTCAGTGTCTAAGTTTCTCAGAGTCTTTGTGTCTCTGTGTCCCAATGTCTCAGTGTCTCTGTGTCTCAATGACTCAGTTTCTGTGTCTCAGAGTCTCAGTGTCTCTGTGTCTCTGTGCCTCAGAGTCTCTGTGTCTCTGTGTCTCAGTGACTCTGTGTCTCAGTGTCTCAGTGTCCTGTGTCTCAGTGTCTCAGTGTCTCTGTGTCTCCGTGTCTGTGTGTCTCAGAGTCTCAGAGTCTCAGTGTCTCAGTGTCTCAGTGTCTCAGGGATTCAGTGTCTCAGTGTCTCTGTGTCTCAGTGTCTCAGAGTCTCAGTGTCTCTGTGTCCCTGTGTCTCAGTGTCTCAGAGTCACAGTGTCTCTGTGTCTCTGTGTCTCAGTGTCTCAGTGTCTCAGAGTTTCAGTGTCACAGTGTCTCAGAGTCTCAGTGTCTCGGGGTCTCAGTGTCTCAGTGTCCCTGTGTCTCAGTGTCTCAGAGTCTCAGTGTCTCTGTGTCTCAGTGTCTCAGTGTCTCAGAGTTTCAGTGTCACAGTGTCTCAGAGTCTCAGTGTCTCGGGGTCTCAGTGTCTCAGTGCCTCTGTGCCTCAGTGTCTGTGTGTCCCAGTGTCTCAGAGTCTCAGTGTCTCTGGGTCTCAGTGTCTCTGTGTCTCTGTGCCACAGTGTCTCAGAGTCTCAGTGTCTCAGTTTCTCAGTGACTCTGTGTCTCTGTGTCTCTGTGTCTCTGTGTCTCAGTGTCCCTGTGTTTCTGTGTGTCAGTGTCTCAGAGTCTCAGTGTCTCAGAGTCTCAGCGTCTCTCTGTCTCAGTGTCTCTGTGTCTCAGTGCCTCAGAGTCTCAGTGTCTCTGTGTCTCAGTGTCTCAGTGTCTCAGAGTCACAGAATCTCTGGGCCTCAGTTTCTAAGTGTCTCAGAGTCTCAGTGTCTCTTAGTCTCAGTGTCTCTGTGTCTCAGTTTATCAGAGTCTCAGTGTCTCTGTGTATCTGTGCCTCAGTGTCTCAGTGTTTCTGTGTCTCTGTGTCTCAGAGTCTCAGTCTCTCAGTGTCTCAGAGTCTCAGTGTCTCTGTGTCTCTGTGTCTCAGTGTCTCTGTGTCTAAGTGTCTCTGTGTCTCAGTGTCTCAGAGTCTCAGTGTCTCTGTGTCTCAGTGTCTCTGTGTCTCAGTGCCTCAGAGTCTCAGTGTCTCTGTGTCTCAGTGTCTCAGAGTCTCAGAATCTCTAAGCCTCTGTTTCTCAGTGTCTCAGAGTCTCAGTGTCTCTGAGTCTCAGTGTCTCTGTGTCTCAGTTTATCAGAGTCTCAGTGTCCCTGAGTCTCTGTGTCTCAGAGTCTCAGTGTCTCAGTGTCTCTGTGTCTCTGTGTCTCAGTGTCTCTGTGTCTAAGTGTCTCTGTGTCTCAGTGTCTCAGAGTCTCAGTGTCTCTCTGTCTCAGTTTCTCTGTGTCTCTGTGTCTCAGTGTCACAGAGTCTCAGTGTCTCAGTGTCTCAGAGTCTCAGTGTCTCTGTGTCTCAGTGTCTCTGTGTCTCAGTGCCTCAGAGTCTCAGTGTCTCTGTGTCTCAGTGTCTCAGAGTCTCAGAATCTCTAAGCCTCTGTTTCTCAGTGTCTCAGAGTCTCAGTGTCTCTGAGTCTCAGTGTCTCTGTGTCTCAGTTTATCAGAGTCTCAGTGTCCCTGAGTCTCTGTGTCTCAGAGTCTCAGTGTCTCTGTGTCTCTGTGGCTCAGTGTCTCAGAGTCTCTGTACCTCAGTGTATCTGTGACTCTGTGTCTCAGTGTCTCAGTGTTTCTGTGTCTCGGTGTCTCAGTGTCTCTGTGTCTCAGAGTCTCAGTGTCTCTGTGTCTCTGTGGCTCAGTGTCTCAGAGTCTCTGTGCCTCAGTGTCCCAGTGTCTCAGTGTCTCAGTGTCTCAGAGTCTCAGTGTCTCTGTGTCTCATATTCTCAGTGTCTCTGTGTCTCAGTGTCTCTGTGTCTCAGTGTCTTTGTGTCTCTGTGTCTCAGTGTCTGTGTCTCAGAGTCACAGTGACTCAGTGTCTCTGTGTCTCTGTGTCTCAGTGTCTCAGAGTCTCATTGTTTCTGTGTCTCAGTGTCTCAGTGTCTCTGTGTCTCAGTGTCTCAGAGTCTCAGTGTCTCAGAGCCTCGGTGTCCCTGTGTCTCGGTGTCTCTGTGTCTCTGTGTCTCGGTGTCTCGGTGTCTCAGATTCTCAGTGTCTCTGTGTCTTAGTGTCTGTGTGTCACAGTGTCTCAGAGTCTCAGTGTCTCTGTGTCTCAGTTTCTCTGTGTCTCTGTGTCTCTGTGCCACAGTGTCTCAGAGTCTCAGTGTCTCAGTTTATCAGTTTCTCTGTATCTCTGTGTCTCTGTGTTCCTGTGTGTCAGTGTCTCAGAGACTCAGTGTCTCTGTGTCTCAGAGTCTCAGTGTCTCTGTGTCTCAGTGTATCTGCGTCTCAGTGTCTCAGAGTCTCAGTGTCTCTGTATCTCAGTGTCTCAGAGACTCAGTGTCTCTGTCTCTGTGTGTCTCAGTGTCTCAGAGTCTCAGTGTCTCTGTGTCTCAGTGTCTCAGAGTCTCAGTGTCTCTGTGTCTCAGTGTCTCAGTGTCACAGAGTTTCAGTGTCACAGTGTCTCAGAGTCTCAGTGTCTCAGTTTGTCAGTGACTCTGTGTCTCTCTGTCACAGTGCCTCAGTGTCTCAGTGTCTCTGTGTCTCAGTGTCCCCGCGTTTCTGTGTGTCAGTGTCTCAGAGTCTCAGTGTCTCAGGGTCTCAGTGTCTCTGTGTCTCAGTGTCTCTGTGTCTCAGTGCCTCAGAGTCTCAGTGTCTCTGTGTCTCAGTGTCCCTGTGTCTCAGAGTCTCAGTGTCTCTGGGCCTCTGTTTCTCAGTGTCTCAGTGTCTCAGTGTCTCTGAGTCTCAGTGTCTCTGTGTCTCTGTGGCTCAGTGTCTCAGAGTCTCAGTGTCTCTCTGTCTCAGTGTCTCTGTGTCTCAGTGTCTCAGTGTTTGTGTGTCTCTGTGTCTCAGTTTCTCTGTGTCACTGTGTCTCAGAGTCTCTGTGTCTCTGTGCCTCAGTGTCTCAGTGTCTCTGTGTCTCTGTGTCTCTGTGTCTCTGTGTCTCAGTGTCTCAGAGTCTCAGTGTCTCTGTGTCTCAGATTCTTAGTGTCTCTGTGTCTCAGTGTCTCTGTGTCTCAATGTCTTTGTGTATCTGTGTCTCAGTGTCTGTGTCTCAGAGTCACAGTGACTCAGTGTCTCTGTGTCTCAGTGTCACTGTGTCTCTGTGTCTCAGTGTCTCAGTGTCTCAGAGTCTCAGTGTCTCTGTGTCTCAGTGTCTCTGTCTCTCAGTGTCTCAGAGTCTCAGTGTCTCAGTGTCTCAGAGTCTCAGTGTCTCAGTGTCTCAGTGTCTCAGTGTTTCTGTGTCTCAGTGTCTCAGTGTCTCTGTGTCTCTGTGTCTCTGTGTCTCAGTGTCTCAGTATCTCAGTGTCTCAGAGAATCAGTGTCTCTGTGTCTCTGTGTCTCAGTGTCTCTGTGTCTCTGTGTCTCAGTGTCTCAGAGTCTCAGTGTCTCTCTGTCTCAGTGTCTCTGTGTCTCTGTGGCTCAGTGTCTCAGAGTCTCAGTGTCTCTCTGTCTCAGTGTCTCTGTGTCTCAGTGTCTCAGTGTTTGTGTGTCTCTGTGTCTCAGTTTCTCTGTGTCTCTGTGTCTCTGTGTCTCTGTGTCTCAGTGTCTCAGAGTCTCAGTGTCTCTGTGTCTCAGATTCTTAGTGTCTCTGTGTCTCAGTGTCTCTGTGTCTCAATGTCTTTGTGTATCTGTGTCTCAGTGTCTGTGTCTCAGAGTCACAGTGACTCAGTGTCTCTGTGTCTCAGTGTCACTGTGTCTCTGTGTCTCAGTGTCTCAGTGTCTCAGAGTCTCAGTGTCTCTGTGTCTCAGTGTCTCTGTCTCTCAGTGTCTCAGAGTCTCAGTGTCTCAGTGTCTCAGAGTCTCAGTGTCTCAGTGTCTCAGTGTCTCAGTGTTTCTGTGTCTCAGTGTCTCAGTGTCTCTGTGTCTCTGTGTCTCTGTGTCTCAGTGTCTCAGTATCTCAGTGTCTCAGAGAATCAGTGTCTCTGTGTCTCTGTGTCACAGAGTCTCAGTGTCTCAGTGTCTCAGAGTCTCAGTGTCTCTGTGTCTCAGATTCTTAGTGTCTCTGTGTCTCAGTGTCTCTGTGTCTCAATGTCTTTGTGTATCTGTGTCTCAGTGTCTGTGTCTCAGAGTCACAGTGACTCAGTGTCTCTGTGTCTCAGTGTCACTGTGTCTCTGTGTCTCAGTGTCTCAGTGTCTCAGAGTCTCAGTGTCTCAGTGTCTCAAAGTCTCAGTGTCTCTGTGTCTCAGTGTCTCTGTCTCTCAGTGTCTCAGAGTCTCATTGTTTCTGTGTCTCAGTGTCTCAGTGTCTCTGTGTCTCAGTGTCTCAGAGTCTCAGTGTCTCAGCGTCTCAGTGTCTCAGAGCCTCGGTGTCTCTGTGTCTCGGTGTCACTGTGTCTCGGTATCTCTGTGTCTCGGTGTCTCGGTGTCTCAGAATCTCAGTGTCTCTGTGCCTCAGTGTCCGTGAGTCACAGTGTCTCAGAGTCTCAGTGTCTCTGTGTCTCAGTTTCTCTGTGTCTCTGTGTCTCGGTGCCACAGTGTCTCAGTGTCTCAGTTTCTCAGTTTCTCTGTGTCTCTGTGTCTCAGTGTCTCAGAGTCTCTGTGTCTCTGTATCTCTGTGTCTCTGTGTTCCTGTGTGTCAGTGTCTCAGAGTCTCAGTGTCTCTGTGTCTCAGAGTCTCAGTGTCTCTGTGTCTCAGTGTATCTGCGTCTCAGTGTCTCAGAGTCTCAGTGTCTCTGTGTCTCAGTGTCTCAGAGACTCAGTGTCTCTGTGTCTGTGTGTCTCAGTGTCTCAGAGTCTCAGTGTCTCTGTGTCTCGGTGTCTCAGTGTCTCAGAGTCTGAGTGTCTCTGTGTCTCTGTGGCTCAGTGTCTCAGTGTGTCTGTGTCTCAGTGTCTCTGTGAGTCTGTGTCTCAGTGTCTCAGTGTCTCAGAGATTCAGTGTCTCAGTGTCTCTGTGTTTCAGTGTCTCAGAGACTCAGTGTCTCTGTGTCACAGTGTCTCAGAGTCTCAGTGTCTCTGTGTCTCTGTGTCTCTGTGTCACAGTGTCTCAGTGTCTCAGAGTCTCTGCGTCCCAGTGTCTCTGTGTCTCTGTGTCTCAGTGTCTCAGAGTCTGTGTGTCTCAGTGTCCCTGTGTTTCTGTGTGTCAGTGTCTCAGAGTCTCAGTGTCTCAGAGTCTCAGTGTCTCTGTGTCTCAGTGCCTCAGAGTCTCAGTGTCTCAGTGTCTCAGAGTCTCAGTGTCTCTGGGCCTCTGTTTCTCAGTGTCTCAGAGTCTCAGTGTCTCTGAGTCTCAGTGTCTCTGTGTCTCTGTGGCTCAGTGTCTCAGAGTCTCAGTGTCTCTGTGTCTCAGTGTCTCAGTGTTTGTGTGTCTCAGTGTTTGTGTGTCTCTGTGTCTCAGTGTCTCTGTGTCTCTGTGTCCCAGAGTCTCAGTGTCTCAGTGTTTCAGTGTCTCAGAGTCTCAGTGTCTCTGTGTCTCAGTGTCTCAGTGTCTCAGAGTCTCATTGTTTCTGTGTCTCAGTGTCTCAGTGTCTCTGTGTCTCAGTGTCTCAGAGTCTCAGTGTCTCAGAGTCTCGGTGTCTCGGTGTCTCGGTGTCGCAGAGTCTCAGCGTCTCTGTGGCTCAGTGTCTGTGTGTCTCAGTGTGTCAGAGTCTCTGTGTCTCTGTGTCTCTGTGTCTCTGCGTCTCAGTGTCTCAGTGTCTCTGTGTCTCAGTGTCTCTGTGTCTCAGTGTCTCGGAGTCTCAGTGTCTCTGTGTCTCAGTGTCTCTGAGTCTCTGCGTCTCTGCGTCTCAGTGTCTCTGTGTCTCTGCGTCTCTGTGTCTCATTGTCTCAGTGTCTCTGTGTCTCAGTGTCTCTGTGTCTCTGTGTCTCAGTGTCTCAGTGTCTCCGAGTGTCAGTGTCTCTGTGTCTCAGTGTCTCTGTGTCTCAGTGTCTCAGTGTCTCAGAGTCTCGGTGTCTCTGTGTCTCTGTGTCTCTGTGTCTCGGTGTCGCAGAGTCTCAGTGTCTCTGAGTCTCTGTGTCACAGTGTCTCAGAGTCTCTGTGCCTCAGTGTCTCTGTGTCTCAGTGTCTCTGTGTCTCAGTGCCTCTGTGTCTCTGTGTCTCAGAGTCTCAGTGTCTCAGCGTCTCAGAGTCTCAGTGTCTCTGTGTCTCTGTGTCTCAGTGTCTCAGAGTCTCGGTGTCTCTGTGTCTCTGTGTCTCTGTGTCTCGGTGTCGCAGAGTCTCAGTGTCTCTGAGTCTCTGTGTCAAAGTGTCTCAGAGTCTCTGTGCCTCAGTGTCTCTGTGTCTCAGTGTATCTGTGTCTCAGTGCCTCAGTGTCTCTGTGTCTCAGTGTCTCTGTGTCTCTGTGTCTCAGAGTCTCAGTGTCTCAGTGTATCAGTGTCTCTGTGTCTCAGTGCCTCTGTGTCTCTGTGTCTCAGTGCTTCAGAGTCTCAGAGTCTCAGTGTTTCAGTGTCTCAGACTCTCAGAGTCTCAGTGTCTCAGTGTCTCAGAGTCTCAGTGCCTCAGTGTCTCTGTGTCTCAGTGTCTCAGAGTCTCAGTGTCTCAGCGTCTCAGTGTCTCAGAGCCTCGGTGTCTCTGTGTCTCGGTGTCTCTGTTTCTCTGTGTCTCGGTGTCTCGGTGTCTCAGAGTCTCAGTGTCTCTGTGCCTCAGTGTCCGTGTGTCACAGTGTCTCAGAGTCTCAGTGTCTCTGTGTCTCAGTTTCTCTGTGTCTCTGTGTCTCGGTGCCACAGTGTCTCAGCGTCTCAGTGTTTCAGTTTCTCAGTATCTCTGTGTCTCTGTGTCTCAGTGTCTCAGAGTCTCTGTGTCTCTGTATCTCTGTGTCTCTGTGTCTCTGTGTTCCTGTGTGTCAGTGTCTCAGAGTCTCAGTGTCTCTGTGTCTCAGAGTCTCAGTGTCTCTGTGTCTCAGTGTATCTGCATCTCAGTGTCTCAGAGTCTCAGTGTCTCTGTGTCTCAGTGTCTCAGAGACTCAGTGTCTCTGTGTCTGTGTGTCTCAGTGTCTCAGAGTCTCAGTGTCTCTGTGTCTCGGTGTCTCAGTGTCTCAGAGTCTGAGTGTCTCTGTGTCTCTGTGGCTCAGTGTCTCTGTGACTCTGTGTCTCAGTGTCTCTGTGTTTCAGTGTCTCAGAGTCTCAGTGTCTCTGTGTCTCTGTGTCTCAGTTTCTCAGTGTCTCAGAGTTTCAGTGTCACAGTGTCTCAGAGTATGTGTCTGAGTTTCTCAGTGACTCTGTGTCTCTGTGTCACAGTGTCTCAGTGTCTCAGAGTCTCTGCGTCCCAGTGTCTCTGTGTCTCTGTGTCTCAGTGTCTCAGAGTCTGTGTGTCTCAGTGTCCCTGTGTTTCTGTGTGTCAGTGTCTCAGAGTCTCAGTGTCTCAGAGTCTCAGTGTCTCTGTGTCTCTGTGTCTCACTGTCTCTGTGTCTCAGTGCCTCAGAGTCTCAGTGTCTCAGTGTCTCAGTGTCTCAGAGTCTCAGTGTCTCTGGGCCTCTGTGTTTCTGTGTCTCAGAGTCTCAGTGTCTCTGAGTCTCAGTGTCTCTGTGTCTCTGTGGCTCAGTGTCTCAGAGTCTCAGTGTCTCTGTGTCTCAGTGTCTCAGTGTTTGTGTGTCTCAGTGTTTGTGTGTCTCTGTGTCTCAGATTGATTGATTGGTCGACCCATGTTGGACGTGGGAGGCTCAAGGAAGAGTTCTTGGAATGCTGCCGGGATAGTTTCCTCAAACAGTGTGTGTTGGAGCCGACGAGGGAGCGAGCCATCTTGGATCTGGTGCTATGTAATGAGGCGGGTAGAATTAGGGACCTTGTGGTGAAGGATCCTCTTGGGGAGAGTGATCATTGTATGGTGGAGTTTCTGGTGCAGATGGAGGAGGAGAAAGTGGGTTCCCGGACACGCGTCCTTTGTTTGAATAGAGGGAAATACCGTCGGATGAGAGAAGAATTGGCGAATGTGGACTGGGAGAGCGCGTTGGAGGGAGGGTCTGTTAAGGAGCAGTGGAGGATCTTTAAGGAGATCTTTCTTGGTGCTCAACGGAAATTTATTCCGATGGTCAAAAAGGATAGTAGGAAGAGAGGTAATAAGCCGTGGATAACAAAGGAGGTGAAGGAAAGTGTTAAACTAAAAGCGGAGGAATTTAGAGTAGCTAAGAGTAGTGGGCGAGAAGAGGATTGGGAGAGGTTTAAATGTCAACAAAGATTGACAAAGAAGTTGATAAGGAAGGGTAGGAGAAACTATGAAGCTGGGCTAGCGCTTAATATAAAAAAGGATAGCAAGAGTTTTTATAAATATATAAAAAGGAAGAGGCTGGCTAGGGTGAATGTTGGTCCTTTAGAGGATGAGAAAGGGGACCTAGTGGTAGGGGATGGGGATATGGCTAAGATATTGAATAATTTTTTTGTTTCTGTCTTCACGGAGGAGGACGTGAATAATTTGCCGGGTGTTAGCGATAGAAAGGTGGTAGGACTGGAGGGTCTTAATGACATTACTGTTACTAGAAAGGCGGTGCTCGACAGACTGGAGGGGCTGATTGTGGACAAGTCCCCAGGACCGGATGGAATGCATCCGAGGGTTCTGAAAGAAATGGCGGAGGTGATAGTGGATGCCTTGGTGGTTATTTTCCAAACGTCGCTGGATTCCGGGGAAGTGCCGGATGATTGGAAAACGGCTAATGTTACGCTGTTGTTTAAGAAGGGTGCCAGGCAAAAGGCGGGGAATTATAGGCCGGTTAGTTTAACATCTGTGGCAGGTAAAATGTTAGAATCTGTCATCAAGGAGGAAATTGCGAGGCATCTTGAAGGGAATTGCTTGATAGAGCAGACGCAGCACGGTTTCATTAAAGGGAAGTCGTGTCTGACAAATTTACTGGAGTTCTATGAGGATGTGTCTAGGGCGGTGGATAGAGGAGAGCCGGTGGATGTGGTCTTTCTAGATTTTCAGAAAGCGTTTGACAAAGTGCCTCACAAGAGGTTATTGCAGAAGGTCGAGGGACATGGAGTTGGGGGTAAGGTGTTAGCGTGGATAGAAGATTGGTTGTCAAATAGGAGACCGAGAGTGGGGGTCAACGGGTGCTATTCGGATTGGCGGATGGTGACTAGTGGAGTGCCCCAGGGGTCGGTGCTGGGGCCTCAGCTTTTTACCATTTATATAGATGATCTGGAGGAGGGAACCGAGTGTAGAGTGTCGAAATTTGCTGATGACACCAAGATTGGGGAACGGCAAATTGTGCGGAGGGTGTGGAGAGTCTGCAGAAGGATCTAGATAGGCTGGGCGAATGGGCCAGGAAATGGCAAATGGAATTTAATGTTGGCAAGTGTGAGGTGGTCCACTTTGGTAGGAAAAATGGTAGGAAGGACTATTACTTACGAGGCGAAAAACTGCAGCAGGCGACGGTGCAGAGGGACCTCGGGGTCCTTGTGCATGAGTCGCAAAAACCCAGCTTGCAGGTGCAGCAGGTGGTCAGGAAGGCGAATGGGATGCTGGCCTTCATAGCGAAGGGGATTGAATATAAAAGTAGGGAGGTCTTGCTGCAGCTGTATAGGGCATTGGTGAGGCCGCAACTGGAGTACTGTGTGCATTTTTGGGCGCCACACCTGCGCAAAGATATTTTGGCCTTGGAGGGAGTGCAGAGGAGGTTTACTAGGCTGATACCGGAGTTGAGGGGGTTGAGCTATGAGGAGAGGCTGAATAAACTAGGCTTGTACTCGTTAGAGTTTAGAAGAATGAGAGGAGATCTCATTGAGACGTATAAGATGATGAATGGGATGGATAGGATAGAGGTGGAAAGACTCTTCCCGCTCAAAAAAGACAATAGGACGAGGGGGCACAGCCTCAAGATAAAAGGGGGGCGGTTTAGAACAGAGTTGAGGAGGAACTTCTTCACTCAAAGGGTGGTGAATCTCTGGAATTCTCTGCCCGTTGAAGTGGTGGAGGCTGCCTCGCTAAATATTTTTAAGACACGGGTTGATGGGTTTTTGATAGGAGAGGGGATTAAGGGTTATGGGGAGAGGGCGGGAAAGTGGAACTGAGCAGCGACAGATCAGCCATGATCTTATTGAATGGCGGGGCAGGCTCGAAGGGCTGGATGGCCTACTCCTGCTCCTATTTCTTATGTTCTTATGTTCTTATGTTCAGTGTCTCTGTGTCTCTGTGTCTCAGAGTCTCAGTGTCTCAGTGTTTCAGTGTCTCAGAGTCTCAGTGTCTCTGTGTCTCAGTGTCTCAGTGTCTCAGAGTCTCATTGTTTCTGTGTCTCAGTGTCTCTGTGGCTCAGTGTCTCAGAGTCTCAGTGTCTCTGTGTCTCAGTGTCTCAGTGTTTGTGTGTCTCAGTGTTTGTGTGTCTCTGTGTCTCAGTGTCTCTGTGTCTCAGTGTCTCAGAGTCTCGGTGTCTCGGTGTCGCAGAGTCTCTGCGTCTCTGTGGCTCAGTGTCTGTGTGTCTCAGTGTGTCAGAGTCTCTGTGTCTCTGTGTCTCTGCGTCTCAGTGTCTCAGTGCCTCTGTGTCTCAGTGTCACAGAGTCTCAGTGTCTCTGTGTCTCAGTGTCTCGGAGTCTCAGTGTCTCTGTGTCTCAGTGTCTCTGAGTCTCTGCATCTCTGCGTCTCAGTGTCTATGTGTCTCTGTGTCTCTGTGTCTCTGTGTCTCATTGTCTCAGTGTCTCAGTGTCTCTGTGTCTCAGTGTCTCAGTGTCTCCGAGTGTCAGTGTCTCTGTGTCTCAGTGTCTCAGTGTCTCAGTGTCTCAGAGTCTCGGTGTCTCTGTGTCTCTGTGTCTCTGTGTCTCTGTGTCTCGGTGTCGCAGAGTCTCAGTGTCTCTGAGTCTCTGTGTCACAGTGTCTCAGAGTCTCTGTGCCTCAGTGTCTCTGTGTCTCAGTGTCTCAGTGTCTCTGTGTCTCAGTGTCTCTGTGTCTCTGTGTCTCAGAGTCTCAGTGTCTCAGTGTCTCAGAGTCTCAGTGTCTCTGTGTCTCTGTGTCTCAGTGTCTCTGTGTCTAAGTGTCTCTGTGTCTCAGTGTCTCAGAGATTCAGTGTCTCAGTGTCTCTGTGCCTCAGTGTCTCAGTGTCTCTGTGTCTCAGAGTCTCAGTGTCTCTGTGTCACTGTGTCTCTCTGTCTCAATGTCTCTGTGCCTCTGTGTCTCAGTGTCAGAGAGTCTCAGTGTCTCAGTGTCTCAGAGTCTCAGTGTGTCTGTGTCTCAGTGTCTCAGATTCTCAGTGTCTCTGTGTCTCAGTGTCTCAGAGTCTCAGTGTCTCTGTGTCTCTGTTCCTGTGTGTCAGTGTCTCAGAGCCTCAGTGTCTCTGTGTCTCAGAGTCTCAGTGTCTCTGTGTCTCAGTGTATCTGCGCCTCAGTGTCTCAGAGTCTCAGTGCTTCTGTGTCTCAGTGTCTCAGAGACTCAGTGTCTCTGTGTCTGTGTGTCTCAGTGTCTCAGAGTCTCAGTGTCTCTGTGTCTCGGTGTCTCAGTGTCTCAGAGTCTGAGTGTCTGTGTCTCTGTGGCTCAGTGTCTCAGTGTCTCTGTGTCTCAGTGTCTCTGTGACTCTGTGTCTCAGTGTCTCAGTGTCTCAGAGATTCAGTGTCTCAGCGTCTCTGTGTTTCAGTGTCTCAGAGTCTCAGTGTCTCTGTGACTCTGTGTCTCAGTGTCTCAGTGTCTCAGAGATTCAGTGCCTCAGTGTCTCTGTGTTTCAGTGTCTCAGAGTCTCGGTGTCTCTGTGTCTCTGTGTCTCGGTGTCGCAGAGTCTCAGTGTCTCTGAGTCTCTGTGTCACAGTGTCTCAGAGTCTCTGTGCCTCAGTGTCTTTGTGTCTCAGTGTCTCAGTGTCTCTGTGTCTCAGTGTCTCTGTGTCTCTGTGTCTCAGAGTCTCAGTGTCTCTGTGTCTCTGTGTCTCAGTGTCTCTGTGTCTAAGTGTCTCTGTGTCTCAGTGTCTCAGAGATTCAGTGTCTCAGTGTCTCTGTGCCTCAGTGTCTCAGTGTCTCTGTGTCTCAGAGTCTCAGAGTCTCAGTGTCTCTGTGTCACTGTGTCTCTCTGTCTCAATGTCTCTGTGCCTCTGTGTCTCAGTGTCAGAGAGTCTCAGTGTCTCAGAGTCTCAGTGTCTCTGTGTCTCAGTGTCTCAGATTCTCAGTGTCTCTGTGTCTCAGTGTCTCAGAGTCTCAGTGTCTCTGTGTCTCTGTTCCTGTGTGTCAGTGTCTCAGAGTCTCAGTGTCTCTGTGTCTCAGTGTATCTGCGCCTCAGTGTCTCAGAGTCTCAGTGCTTCTGTGTCTCAGTGTCTCAGAGACTCAGTGTCTCTGTGTCTGTGTGTCTCAGTGTCTCAGAGTCTCAGTGTCTCGGTGTCTCAGTGTCTCAGAGTCTGAGTGTCTCTGTGTCTCTGTGGCTCAGTGTCTCAGTGTCTCTGTGTCTCAGTGTCTCTGTGACTCTGTGTCTCAGTGTCTCAGTGTCTCAGATATTCAGTGTCTCTGTGTTTCAGTGTCTCAGAGTCTCAGTGTCTCTGTGACTCTGTGTCTCAGTGTCTCAGTGTCTCAGAGATTCAGTGCCTCAGTGTCTATGTGTTTCAGTGTCTCAGAGTCTCAGTGTCTCTGTGGCTCTGTGTCTCAGTGTCTCAGAGTCTCAGTGTCTCTGTGTCTCTGTGTCTCAGTGTCTCAGTGTCTCAGAGTTTCAGTGTCACAGTGTCTCAGAGTCTTAGTGTCTCAGTTTCTCAGTGAATCTGTGTCTCTGTGTGTCAGTGTCTCAGAGTCTCAGTGTCTCAGAGTCTCAGTGTCTCTGTGTCTCAGTGTCTCTGTGTCTCAGTGCCTCAGAGTCTCAGTGTCTCTGTGTCTCAGTGTCTCAGTGTCTCTGAGTCTCAGAGTCTCAGTGTCTCTGTGTCTCAGTTTCTCTGTGTCTCAGTGCCTCAGAGTCTCAGTGTCTCTGTGTCACAGTGTCTCAGAGTCTCGGTGTCTCTGTGTCTCGGTGTCTCTGTGTCTCGGTGTCGCAGAGTCTCAGTGTCTCTGTGTCTCAGTGTCTGTGTGTCTCAGTGTGTCAGAGTCTCTGTGTCTCTGTGTCTCATTGTCTCTGTGTCTCTGCGTCTCAGTGTCTCAGTGCTTCTGTGTCTCAGTGTCACAGAGTCTCAGTGTCTCAGTGTCGCAGTGTCTCAGTGTCTCAGTGTCTCAGAGTCTCAGTGTCTCTGTGTCTCAGTGTCTCTGAGTCTCTGCGTCACTGTGTCTCAGTGTCTCTGTGTCTCAGTGTCTCTGTGTCTCAGTGTCTCTGTGTCTCTGTGTCTCAGAGTCTCAGTATCTCAGTGTCTCAGAGACTCAGAGTCTCTCTGTCTGTGTGTCTCAGTGTCTCAGAGTCTCTGTGTCTCTGTGTCTCGGTGTCTCAGTGTCTCAGAGTCTGAGTGTCTCTGTGTCTCTGTGGCTCAGTGTCTCAGTGTCTCTGTGTCTCAGAGTCTCAGTGTCTCTCTGTCTCAGTGTCTCTGTGTCTCAGAGTCTCAGTGTCTCTGTGTCTCAGTTTCTCTGTGTCTCAGTGCCTCAGAGTCTCAGTGTCTCTGTGTCACAGTGTCTCAGAGTCTCTGTGTCCCAGTGTCTCTGTGTCTCTCTGTGACAGTGTCTCAGAGTCTCAGTGTCTCAGAGTCTCAGTGTCTCTGTGTCTCAGTGTCTCTGTGTCTCAGTGCCTCAGAGTCTCAGTGTCTCTGTGTCTCAGTGTCTCAGTTCTCAGAGTCTCAGTGTCTCTGGGCCTCTGTTTCTCAGTGTCTCAGAGTCTCAGTGTCTCTGAGTCTCAGTGTCTCTGTGTCACCGTGGCTCAGTGTCTCAGAGTCTCTGTGTCTCTGTCTCAGTGTCTCAGTGTTTGTGTGTCTCTGTGTCTCAGTGTCTCTGTGTCTCAGAGTCTCAGTGTCTCAGTGACTCAGTGTCTCAGAGTCTCTGAGTCTCAGTGTCTCTGTGTCTCTGTGGCTCAGTGTATCACAGTCTCTGTGCCTCATTGTCTCTGTGTCCCTGTGACTCAGTGTCTCAGTGTCTCTGTGCCTCAGTGTCTCTGTGTCTCTGTGTCTCAGAGTCTCAGTGTCTCAGAGTCTCAGTGTCTCAGTGTCTCAGTGTCTCAGAGTCTCTGTGTCTCTGTGTCTCTGTGTCTCAGTGCCTCTGTGTCTAAGTGTCTCTGTGTCTCAGTGTCTCAGAGTCTCAGTGTCTCTGTGTCTCTGTGTCTCAGTGTCTCAGAGTCTCAGTGTCTCTCTGTCTCAGTGTCTCTGTGTCCCAGTGTCTCTGTGTCTCTCTGTGACAGTGTCTCAGAGTCTCAGTGTCTCAGAGTCTCAGTGTCTCTGTGTCTCAGTGTCTCTGTGTCTCAGTGCCTCAGAGTCTCAGTGTCTCTGTGTCTCAGTGTCTCAGTTCTCAGAGTCTCAGTGTCTCTGGGCCTCTGTTTCTCAGTGTCTCAGAGTCTCAGTGTCTCAGTGACTCAGTGTCTCAGAGTCTCAGTGTCTTGTGTCTCTGTGTCTCTGTGTCTCAGAGTCACAGAGTCTCAGAGTCTCAATGTTTCAGTGTCTCAGAGTCTCAGTGTCTCAGTGTCTCTGAGTCTCGGTGTCTCAGTGTCTCAGAGACTCAGTGTCTCTGTGTCTCTGTGTCTCAGTGTCTCAGTGTCTCTGTGTCTCAGTGTATCTGTGACTCTGTGTCTCGGTGTCTCAGAGATTCAGTGTCTCAGTGTCTCTGTGTTTCAGTGTCTCAGAGTCTCAGTGTCTCTGTGCCTCTGTGTCTCAGTGTCTCAGTGTCTCTGTGTCTCTGTGTCTCAGTGTCTCAGAGTCTCAGTGTCTCAGTGTCTCTGTGTCTCAGTGTCTCTGTGTCTAAGTGTCTCAGTGACTCAGTGTCTCTGTGTCTCAGTGTCTCTGTGTCTCAGTGTCTCAGAGTCTCAGTGTCTCTGTGTCTCGGTGTCTCGGAGTCTCAGTGTCTCTGTGTCTCGGTGCCTCGGTGTCTCAGTGTCGCTGTGTCTCGGTGTCTCGGTGTCTCTGTGTCTCGGTGTCTCAGTGTCTCTGTGTCTCAGTGTCTCTGTGTCTCAGTGTCTCAGAGTCTCAGTGTCTCTGTGTCTCAGTGTCTCAGAGTTTCAGTGTCTCAGAGTCTCAGAGCCTCGGTGTCTCTGTGTCTCAGTGTGTCTGTGTCTCGGTGTCTCAGAGTCTCAGTGTCTCTGTGTCTCAGTGTCTGTGTGTCCCAGTGTCTCAGAGTCTCAGTGTCTCTGGGTCTCAGTGTCTCAGTGTCTCTGTGCCACAGTGTCTGAGAGTTTCAGTGTCTCAGTTTCTCAGTGACTCTGTGTCTCTGTGTCTCTGTGACTCTGTGTCTCAGTGTCTCAGAGTCTCGGTGCCTCAGTGTCTCAGTGTCTCTGTGTCTCTGGGTCTCAGTGTCCCTGTGTTTCTGTGTGTCAGTGTCTCAGATCTCAGTGTCTCTGAGTCTCAGTGTCTCTGTGTCTCAGTGACTCAGAGTCTCAGTGTCTCAGTGTCTCTGTGTCTCAGTGTCTCAGTGTCTCTGTGTCTCAGAGTCTCAGTGTCTCTGTGTCTCAGTGTCTCTGTGTCTCAGTGTCTTTGTGTCTCTGTGTCTCAGTGTCTGTGTCTCAGAGTCACAGTGACTCAGTGTCTCTGTGTCTCAGTGTCTCTGTGTCTCAGTGTCTCAGTGTCTCAGAGTCTCAGGGTCTCAGTGCCTCAGTGTCTCAGAGTCTCAGTGTCTCTGTGTCTCAGTGTCTCTGTGTCTCAGTGGCTCAGAGTCTCATTGTTTCTGTGTCTCAGTGTCTCAGTGTCTCAGACTCTCAGTGTCTCAGAACCTCGGTGTCTCTGTGTCTCGGTGTCTCAGAGTCTCAGTGTCTCTGTGTCTCAGTGTCTGTGTGTCACAGTGTCTCAGAGTCTCAGTGTCACTGTGTCTCATTGTCTTTGTGTCTCAGTGTCTCAGTGTCTGTGTCTCAGTGTCGCAGTGACTCAGTGGCTCTGTGTCTCAGAGTCTCAGTGTCTCAGAGTCTCAGTGTCTCTGTGTCTTAGTGTCTCAGAGTCACATTGTTCCTGTGTCTCAGTGTCTCAGTGTCTCCGAGTCTCAGTGTCTCAGCGTCTCAGTGTCTCAGAGCCTCGGTGTCTCTGTGACTCGGTGTCTCTGTGTCTCGGTGTCTCTCTGTCTCTGTGTCTCAGAATCACAGTGTCTCTGTGTCTCAGTGTCTGTGTGTCACAGGTCTCAGAGTCTCAGTGTCTCTGTGTCTCAGTTTCTCTGTGTCTCTGTGTCTCTGTGCCACAGTGTCTCAGGGTCTCATTGTCTCAGTTTCTCAGTGTCTCTGTGTCTCAATGTCTCAGAGTCTCTGTGTCTCTGTATCTCTGTGTCTCTGTGTCTCAGTGTCTCTGTGTCTCAGTGTCTCAGAGTTTCAGTGTCACAGTGTCTCAGAGTCTCAGTGTCTCGGAGTCTCAGTGTCTCAGTGTCTCTGTGCCTCAGTGTCTGTGCGTCCCACTGTCTCAGAGTCTCAGTGTCTCTGGGTCTCAGTGTCTCTGTGTCTCTGTGCCACAGTGTCTCAGAGTCTCAGTGTCTCAGTTTCTCAGTGACTCTGTGTCTCTGTGTCTCAGTGTCTCAGTGTCTCTGTGTCTCTGTGTCTCAGTGTCTCAGTGTATCTGTGTCTCAGTGTCTCAGAGTCTCAGTGTCTCTGTGTCTCAGTGTCTCTATGACTCTGTGTCTCAGTGTCTCAGAGTCTCAGTGTCTCAGTGTCTCTGTGTCTCAGTGTCTCTGTGTCTCGGTGTCTCAACGTCTGAGTGTCTCAGTGTCTCTGTGTCTCAGTGTCTCTGTGTCTCAGTGTCTCAGAGTCTCAGTGTCTCAGTGTCTCTGTGTATCATTGTCCCTGTGTCTCAGTGCCTCAGTGGCTCACTGTCTCAGTGTGTCAGTGCCTCAGTGCCACAGTGTCTCCGTGACTCAGTGTCTCTGTGTTTCAGTGTGGCAGTGTCTCATTCTTTCTGTGTCTCAGTGAATTTGTGTGTCAGTGCCTCAGTGCCACAGTGTCCAGGTGTCTCCGTGTCTCTGTATCTCAGTGTCTCTGTCTCTTGTGTCTCAGCGTCTCAGAGTCTCAGTGCCTCAGTGTGTCAGAGTCTCAGAGTCTCAGTGTCTCAGTGCCTCAGTGTGTCTGCGTCTCAGTGTCTAAGTTTCTCAGAGTCTTTGTGTCTCTGTGTCCCAATGTCTCAGTGTCTCTGTGTCTCAATGACTCAGTTTCTGTGTCTCAGAGTCTCAGTGTCTCTGTGTCTCTGTGCCTCAGAGTCTCTGTGTCTCTGTGTCTCAGTGACTCTGTGTCTCAGTGTCTCAGTGTCCTGTGTCTCAGTGTCTCAGTGTCTCTGTGTCTCCGTGTCTGTGTGTCTCAGAGTCTCAGAGTCTCAGTGTCTCAGTGTCTCAGTGTCTCAGGGATTCAGTGTCTCAGTGTCTCTGTGTCTCAGTGTCTCAGAGTCTCAGTGTCTCTGTGTCCCTGTGTCTCAGTGTCTCAGAGTCACAGTGTCTCTGTGTCTCTGTGTCTCAGTGTCTCAGTGTCTCAGAGTTTCAGTGTCACAGTGTCTCAGAGTCTCAGTGTCTCGGGGTCTCAGTGTCTCAGTGTCCCTGTGTCTCAGTGTCTCAGAGTCTCAGTGTCTCTGTGTCTCAGTGTCTCAGTGTCTCAGAGTTTCAGTGTCACAGTGTCTCAGAGTCTCAGTGTCTCGGGGTCTCAGTGTCTCAGTGCCTCTGTGCCTCAGTGTCTGTGTGTCCCAGTGTCTCAGAGTCTCAGTGTCTCTGGGTCTCAGTGTCTCTGTGTCTCTGTGCCACAGTGTCTCAGAGTCTCAGTGTCTCAGTTTCTCAGTGACTCTGTGTCTCTGTGTCTCTGTGTCTCTGTGTCTCAGTGTCCCTGTGTTTCTGTGTGTCAGTGTCTCAGAGTCTCAGTGTCTCAGAGTCTCAGCGTCTCTCTGTCTCAGTGTCTCTGTGTCTCAGTGCCTCAGAGTCTCAGTGTCTCTGTGTCTCAGTGTCTCAGTGTCTCAGAGTCACAGAATCTCTGGGCCTCAGTTTCTAAGTGTCTCAGAGTCTCAGTGTCTCTTAGTCTCAGTGTCTCTGTGTCTCAGTTTATCAGAGTCTCAGTGTCTCTGTGTATCTGTGCCTCAGTGTCTCAGTGTTTCTGTGTCTCTGTGTCTCAGAGTCTCAGTCTCTCAGTGTCTCAGAGTCTCAGTGTCTCTGTGTCTCTGTGTCTCAGTGTCTCTGTGTCTAAGTGTCTCTGTGTCTCAGTGTCTCAGAGTCTCAGTGTCTCTGTGTCTCAGTGTCTCTGTGTCTCAGTGCCTCAGAGTCTCAGTGTCTCTGTGTCTCAGTGTCTCAGAGTCTCAGAATCTCTAAGCCTCTGTTTCTCAGTGTCTCAGAGTCTCAGTGTCTCTGAGTCTCAGTGTCTCTGTGTCTCAGTTTATCAGAGTCTCAGTGTCCCTGAGTCTCTGTGTCTCAGAGTCTCAGTGTCTCAGTGTCTCTGTGTCTCTGTGTCTCAGTGTCTCTGTGTCTAAGTGTCTCTGTGTCTCAGTGTCTCAGAGTCTCAGTGTCTCTCTGTCTCAGTTTCTCTGTGTCTCTGTGTCTCAGTGTCACAGAGTCTCAGTGTCTCAGTGTCTCAGAGTCTCAGTGTCTCTGTGTCTCAGTGTCTCTGTGTCTCAGTGCCTCAGAGTCTCAGTGTCTCTGTGTCTCAGTGTCTCAGAGTCTCAGAATCTCTAAGCCTCTGTTTCTCAGTGTCTCAGAGTCTCAGTGTCTCTGAGTCTCAGTGTCTCTGTGTCTCAGTTTATCAGAGTCTCAGTGTCCCTGAGTCTCTGTGTCTCAGAGTCTCAGTGTCTCTGTGTCTCTGTGGCTCAGTGTCTCAGAGTCTCTGTACCTCAGTGTATCTGTGACTCTGTGTCTCAGTGTCTCAGTGTTTCTGTGTCTCGGTGTCTCAGTGTCTCTGTGTCTCAGAGTCTCAGTGTCTCTGTGTCTCTGTGGCTCAGTGTCTCAGAGTCTCTGTGCCTCAGTGTCCCAGTGTCTCAGTGTCTCAGTGTCTCAGAGTCTCAGTGTCTCTGTGTCTCATATTCTCAGTGTCTCTGTGTCTCAGTGTCTCTGTGTCTCAGTGTCTTTGTGTCTCTGTGTCTCAGTGTCTGTGTCTCAGAGTCACAGTGACTCAGTGTCTCTGTGTCTCTGTGTCTCAGTGTCTCAGAGTCTCATTGTTTCTGTGTCTCAGTGTCTCAGTGTCTCTGTGTCTCAGTGTCTCAGAGTCTCAGTGTCTCAGAGCCTCGGTGTCCCTGTGTCTCGGTGTCTCTGTGTCTCTGTGTCTCGGTGTCTCGGTGTCTCAGATTCTCAGTGTCTCTGTGTCTTAGTGTCTGTGTGTCACAGTGTCTCAGAGTCTCAGTGTCTCTGTGTCTCAGTTTCTCTGTGTCTCTGTGTCTCTGTGCCACAGTGTCTCAGAGTCTCAGTGTCTCAGTTTATCAGTTTCTCTGTATCTCTGTGTCTCTGTGTTCCTGTGTGTCAGTGTCTCAGAGACTCAGTGTCTCTGTGTCTCAGAGTCTCAGTGTCTCTGTGTCTCAGTGTATCTGCGTCTCAGTGTCTCAGAGTCTCAGTGTCTCTGTATCTCAGTGTCTCAGAGACTCAGTGTCTCTGTCTCTGTGTGTCTCAGTGTCTCAGAGTCTCAGTGTCTCTGTGTCTCAGTGTCTCAGAGTCTCAGTGTCTCTGTGTCTCAGTGTCTCAGTGTCACAGAGTTTCAGTGTCACAGTGTCTCAGAGTCTCAGTGTCTCAGTTTGTCAGTGACTCTGTGTCTCTCTGTCACAGTGCCTCAGTGTCTCAGTGTCTCTGTGTCTCAGTGTCCCCGCGTTTCTGTGTGTCAGTGTCTCAGAGTCTCAGTGTCTCAGGGTCTCAGTGTCTCTGTGTCTCAGTGTCTCTGTGTCTCAGTGCCTCAGAGTCTCAGTGTCTCTGTGTCTCAGTGTCCCTGTGTCTCAGAGTCTCAGTGTCTCTGGGCCTCTGTTTCTCAGTGTCTCAGTGTCTCAGTGTCTCTGAGTCTCAGTGTCTCTGTGTCTCTGTGGCTCAGTGTCTCAGAGTCTCAGTGTCTCTCTGTCTCAGTGTCTCTGTGTCTCAGTGTCTCAGTGTTTGTGTGTCTCTGTGTCTCAGTTTCTCTGTGTCACTGTGTCTCAGAGTCTCTGTGTCTCTGTGCCTCAGTGTCTCAGTGTCTCTGTGTCTCTGTGTCTCTGTGTCTCTGTGTCTCTGTGTCTCAGTGTCTCAGAGTCTCAGTGTCTCTGTGTCTCAGATTCTTAGTGTCTCTGTGTCTCAGTGTCTCTGTGTCTCAATGTCTTTGTGTATCTGTGTCTCAGTGTCTGTGTCTCAGAGTCACAGTGACTCAGTGTCTCTGTGTCTCAGTGTCACTGTGTCTCTGTGTCTCAGTGTCTCAGTGTCTCAGAGTCTCAGTGTCTCTGTGTCTCAGTGTCTCTGTCTCTCAGTGTCTCAGAGTCTCAGTGTCTCAGTGTCTCAGAGTCTCAGTGTCTCAGTGTCTCAGTGTCTCAGTGTTTCTGTGTCTCAGTGTCTCAGTGTCTCTGTGTCTCTGTGTCTCTGTGTCTCTGTGTCTCAGTGTCTCAGTATCTCAGTGTCTCAGAGAATCAGTGTCTCTGTGTCTCTGTGTCTCAGTGTCTCTGTGTCTCTGTGTCTCAGTGTCTCAGAGTCTCAGTGTCTCTCTGTCTCAGTGTCTCTGTGTCTCTGTGTCTCTGTGTCACAGAGTCTCAGTGTCTCAGTGTCTCAGAGTCTCAGTGTCTCTGTGTCTCAGATTCTTAGTGTCTCTGTGTCTCAGTGTCTCTGTGTCTCAATGTCTTTGTGTATCTGTGTCTCAGTGTCTGTGTCTCAGAGTCACAGTGACTCAGTGTCTCTGTGTCTCAGTGTCACTGTGTCTCTGTGTCTCAGTGTCTCAGTGTCTCAGAGTCTCAGTGTCTCAGTGTCTCAAAGTCTCAGTGTCTCTGTGTCTCAGTGTCTCTGTCTCTCAGTGTCTCAGAGTCTCATTGTTTCTGTGTCTCAGTGTCTCAGTGTCTCTGTGTCTCAGTGTCTCAGAGTCTCAGTGTCTCAGCGTCTCAGTGTCTCAGAGCCTCGGTGTCTCTGTGTCTCGGTGTCACTGTGTCTCGGTATCTCTGTGTCTCGGTGTCTCGGTGTCTCAGAATCTCAGTGTCTCTGTGCCTCAGTGTCCGTGAGTCACAGTGTCTCAGAGTCTCAGTGTCTCTGTGTCTCAGTTTCTCTGTGTCTCTGTGTCTCGGTGCCACAGTGTCTCAGTGTCTCAGTTTCTCAGTTTCTCTGTGTCTCTGTGTCTCAGTGTCTCAGAGTCTCTGTGTCTCTGTATCTCTGTGTCTCTGTGTTCCTGTGTGTCAGTGTCTCAGAGTCTCAGTGTCTCTGTGTCTCAGAGTCTCAGTGTCTCTGTGTCTCAGTGTATCTGCGTCTCAGTGTCTCAGAGTCTCAGTGTCTCTGTGTCTCAGTGTCTCAGAGACTCAGTGTCTCTGTGTCTGTGTGTCTCAGTGTCTCAGAGTCTCAGTGTCTCTGTGTCTCGGTGTCTCAGTGTCTCAGAGTCTGAGTGTCTCTGTGTCTCTGTGGCTCAGTGTCTCAGTGTGTCTGTGTCTCAGTGTCTCTGTGAGTCTGTGTCTCAGTGTCTCAGTGTCTCAGAGATTCAGTGTCTCAGTGTCTCTGTGTTTCAGTGTCTCAGAGACTCAGTGTCTCTGTGTCACAGTGTCTCAGAGTCTCAGTGTCTCTGTGTCTCTGTGTCTCTGTGTCACAGTGTCTCAGTGTCTCAGAGTCTCTGCGTCCCAGTGTCTCTGTGTCTCTGTGTCTCAGTGTCTCAGAGTCTGTGTGTCTCAGTGTCCCTGTGTTTCTGTGTGTCAGTGTCTCAGAGTCTCAGTGTCTCAGAGTCTCAGTGTCTCTGTGTCTCAGTGCCTCAGAGTCTCAGTGTCTCAGTGTCTCAGAGTCTCAGTGTCTCTGGGCCTCTGTTTCTCAGTGTCTCAGAGTCTCAGTGTCTCTGAGTCTCAGTGTCTCTGTGTCTCTGTGGCTCAGTGTCTCAGAGTCTCAGTGTCTCTGTGTCTCAGTGTCTCAGTGTTTGTGTGTCTCAGTGTTTGTGTGTCTCTGTGTCTCAGTGTCTCTGTGTCTCTGTGTCCCAGAGTCTCAGTGTCTCAGTGTTTCAGTGTCTCAGAGTCTCAGTGTCTCTGTGTCTCAGTGTCTCAGTGTCTCAGAGTCTCATTGTTTCTGTGTCTCAGTGTCTCAGTGTCTCTGTGTCTCAGTGTCTCAGAGTCTCAGTGTCTCAGAGTCTCGGTGTCTCGGTGTCTCGGTGTCGCAGAGTCTCAGCGTCTCTGTGGCTCAGTGTCTGTGTGTCTCAGTGTGTCAGAGTCTCTGTGTCTCTGTGTCTCTGTGTCTCTGCGTCTCAGTGTCTCAGTGTCTCTGTGTCTCAGTGTCTCTGTGTCTCAGTGTCTCGGAGTCTCAGTGTCTCTGTGTCTCAGTGTCTCTGAGTCTCTGCGTCTCTGCGTCTCAGTGTCTCTGTGTCTCTGCGTCTCTGTGTCTCATTGTCTCAGTGTCTCTGTGTCTCAGTGTCTCTGTGTCTCTGTGTCTCAGTGTCTCAGTGTCTCCGAGTGTCAGTGTCTCTGTGTCTCAGTGTCTCTGTGTCTCAGTGTCTCAGTGTCTCAGAGTCTCGGTGTCTCTGTGTCTCTGTGTCTCTGTGTCTCGGTGTCGCAGAGTCTCAGTGTCTCTGAGTCTCTGTGTCACAGTGTCTCAGAGTCTCTGTGCCTCAGTGTCTCTGTGTCTCAGTGTCTCTGTGTCTCAGTGCCTCTGTGTCTCTGTGTCTCAGAGTCTCAGTGTCTCAGCGTCTCAGAGTCTCAGTGTCTCTGTGTCTCTGTGTCTCAGTGTCTCAGAGTCTCGGTGTCTCTGTGTCTCTGTGTCTCTGTGTCTCGGTGTCGCAGAGTCTCAGTGTCTCTGAGTCTCTGTGTCAAAGTGTCTCAGAGTCTCTGTGCCTCAGTGTCTCTGTGTCTCAGTGTATCTGTGTCTCAGTGCCTCAGTGTCTCTGTGTCTCAGTGTCTCTGTGTCTCTGTGTCTCAGAGTCTCAGTGTCTCAGTGTATCAGTGTCTCTGTGTCTCAGTGCCTCTGTGTCTCTGTGTCTCAGTGCTTCAGAGTCTCAGAGTCTCAGTGTTTCAGTGTCTCAGACTCTCAGAGTCTCAGTGTCTCAGTGTCTCAGAGTCTCAGTGCCTCAGTGTCTCTGTGTCTCAGTGTCTCAGAGTCTCAGTGTCTCAGCGTCTCAGTGTCTCAGAGCCTCGGTGTCTCTGTGTCTCGGTGTCTCTGTTTCTCTGTGTCTCGGTGTCTCGGTGTCTCAGAGTCTCAGTGTCTCTGTGCCTCAGTGTCCGTGTGTCACAGTGTCTCAGAGTCTCAGTGTCTCTGTGTCTCAGTTTCTCTGTGTCTCTGTGTCTCGGTGCCACAGTGTCTCAGCGTCTCAGTGTTTCAGTTTCTCAGTATCTCTGTGTCTCTGTGTCTCAGTGTCTCAGAGTCTCTGTGTCTCTGTATCTCTGTGTCTCTGTGTCTCTGTGTTCCTGTGTGTCAGTGTCTCAGAGTCTCAGTGTCTCTGTGTCTCAGAGTCTCAGTGTCTCTGTGTCTCAGTGTATCTGCATCTCAGTGTCTCAGAGTCTCAGTGTCTCTGTGTCTCAGTGTCTCAGAGACTCAGTGTCTCTGTGTCTGTGTGTCTCAGTGTCTCAGAGTCTCAGTGTCTCTGTGTCTCGGTGTCTCAGTGTCTCAGAGTCTGAGTGTCTCTGTGTCTCTGTGGCTCAGTGTCTCTGTGACTCTGTGTCTCAGTGTCTCTGTGTTTCAGTGTCTCAGAGTCTCAGTGTCTCTGTGTCTCTGTGTCTCAGTTTCTCAGTGTCTCAGAGTTTCAGTGTCACAGTGTCTCAGAGTATGTGTCTGAGTTTCTCAGTGACTCTGTGTCTCTGTGTCACAGTGTCTCAGTGTCTCAGAGTCTCTGCGTCCCAGTGTCTCTGTGTCTCTGTGTCTCAGTGTCTCAGAGTCTGTGTGTCTCAGTGTCCCTGTGTTTCTGTGTGTCAGTGTCTCAGAGTCTCAGTGTCTCAGAGTCTCAGTGTCTCTGTGTCTCTGTGTCTCACTGTCTCTGTGTCTCAGTGCCTCAGAGTCTCAGTGTCTCAGTGTCTCAGTGTCTCAGAGTCTCAGTGTCTCTGGGCCTCTGTGTTTCTGTGTCTCAGAGTCTCAGTGTCTCTGAGTCTCAGTGTCTCTGTGTCTCTGTGGCTCAGTGTCTCAGAGTCTCAGTGTCTCTGTGTCTCAGTGTCTCAGTGTTTGTGTGTCTCAGTGTTTGTGTGTCTCTGTGTCTCAGATTGATTGATTGGTCGACCCATGTTGGACGTGGGAGGCTCAAGGAAGAGTTCTTGGAATGCTGCCGGGATAGTTTCCTCAAACAGTGTGTGTTGGAGCCGACGAGGGAGCGAGCCATCTTGGATCTGGTGCTATGTAATGAGGCGGGTAGAATTAGGGACCTTGTGGTGAAGGATCCTCTTGGGGAGAGTGATCATTGTATGGTGGAGTTTCTGGTGCAGATGGAGGAGGAGAAAGTGGGTTCCCGGACACGCGTCCTTTGTTTGAATAGAGGGAAATACCGTCGGATGAGAGAAGAATTGGCGAATGTGGACTGGGAGAGCGCGTTGGAGGGAGGGTCTGTTAAGGAGCAGTGGAGGATCTTTAAGGAGATCTTTCTTGGTGCTCAACGGAAATTTATTCCGATGGTCAAAAAGGATAGTAGGAAGAGAGGTAATAAGCCGTGGATAACAAAGGAGGTGAAGGAAAGTGTTAAACTAAAAGCGGAGGAATTTAGAGTAGCTAAGAGTAATGGGCGAGAAGAGGATTGGGAGAGGTTTAAATGTCAACAAAGATTGACAAAGAAGTTGATAAGGAAGGGTAGGAGAAACTATGAAGCTGGGCTAGCGCTTAATATAAAAAAGGATAGCAAGAGTTTTTATAAATATATAAAAAGGAAGAGGCTGGCTAGGGTGAATGTTGGTCCTTTAGAGGATGAGAAAGGGGACCTAGTGGTAGGGGATGGGGATATGGCTAAGATATTGAATAATTTTTTTGTTTCTGTCTTCACGGAGGAGGACGTGAATAATTTGCCGGGTGTTAGCGATAGAAAGGTGGTAGGACTGGAGGGTCTTAATGACATTACTGTTACTAGAAAGGCGGTGCTCGACAGACTGGAGGGGCTGATTGTGGACAAGTCCCCAGGACCGGATGGAATGCATCCGAGGGTTCTGAAAGAAATGGCGGAGGTGATAGTGGATGCCTTGGTGGTTATTTTCCAAACGTCGCTGGATTCCGGGGAAGTGCCGGATGATTGGAAAACGGCTAATGTTACGCTGTTGTTTAAGAAGGGTGCCAGGCAAAAGGCGGGGAATTATAGGCCGGTTAGTTTAACATCTGTGGCAGGTAAAATGTTAGAATCTGTCATCAAGGAGGAAATTGCGAGGCATCTTGAAGGGAATTGCTTGATAGAGCAGACGCAGCACGGTTTCATTAAAGGGAAGTCGTGTCTGACAAATTTACTGGAGTTCTATGAGGATGTGTCTAGGGCGGTGGATAGAGGAGAGCCGGTGGATGTGGTCTTTCTAGATTTTCAGAAAGCGTTTGACAAAGTGCCTCACAAGAGGTTATTGCAGAAGGTCGAGGGACATGGAGTTGGGGGTAAGGTGTTAGCGTGGATAGAAGATTGGTTGTCAAATAGGAGACCGAGAGTGGGGGTCAACGGGTGCTATTCGGATTGGCGGATGGTGACTAGTGGAGTGCCCCAGGGGTCGGTGCTGGGGCCTCAGCTTTTTACCATTTATATAGATGATCTGGAGGAGGGAACCGAGTGTAGAGTGTCGAAATTTGCTGATGACACCAAGATTGGGGAACGGCAAATTGTGCGGAGGGTGTGGAGAGTCTGCAGAAGGATCTAGATAGGCTGGGCGAATGGGCCAGGAAATGGCAAATGGAATTTAATGTTGGCAAGTGTGAGGTGGTCCACTTTGGTAGGAAAAATGGTAGGAAGGACTATTACTTACGAGGCGAAAAACTGCAGCAGGCGACGGTGCAGAGGGACCTCGGGGTCCTTGTGCATGAGTCGCAAAAACCCAGCTTGCAGGTGCAGCAGGTGGTCAGGAAGGCGAATGGGATGCTGGCCTTCATAGCGAAGGGGATTGAATATAAAAGTAGGGAGGTCTTGCTGCAGCTGTATAGGGCATTGGTGAGGCCGCAACTGGAGTACTGTGTGCATTTTTGGGCGCCACACCTGCGCAAAGATATTTTGGCCTTGGAGGGAGTGCAGAGGAGGTTTACTAGGCTGATACCGGAGTTGAGGGGGTTGAGCTATGAGGAGAGGCTGAATAAACTAGGCTTGTACTCGTTAGAGTTTAGAAGAATGAGAGGAGATCTCATTGAGACGTATAAGATGATGAATGGGATGGATAGGATAGAGGTGGAAAGACTCTTCCCGCTCAAAAAAGACAATAGGACTAGGGGGCACAGCCTCAAGATAAAAGGGGGGCGGTTTAGAACAGAGTTGAGGAGGAACTTCTTCACTCAAAGGGTGGTGAATCTCTGGAATTCTCTGCCCGTTGAAGTGGTGGAGGCTGCCTCGCTAAATATTTTTAAGACACGGGTTGATGGGTTTTTGATAGGAGAGGGGATTAAGGGTTATGGGGAGAGGGCGGGAAAGTGGAACTGAGCAGCGACAGATCAGCCATGATCTTATTGAATGGCGGGGCAGGCTCGAAGGGCTGGATGGCCTACTCCTGCTCCTATTTCTTATGTTCTTATGTTCTTATGTTCAGTGTCTCTGTGTCTCTGTGTCTCAGAGTCTCAGTGTCTCAGTGTTTCAGTGTCTCAGAGTCTCAGTGTCTCTGTGTCTCAGTGTCTCAGTGTCTCAGAGTCTCATTGTTTCTGTGTCTCAGTGTCTCTGTGGCTCAGTGTCTCAGAGTCTCAGTGTCTCTGTGTCTCAGTGTCTCAGTGTTTGTGTGTCTCAGTGTTTGTGTGTCTCTGTGTCTCAGTGTCTCTGTGTCTCAGTGTCTCAGAGTCTCGGTGTCTCGGTGTCGCAGAGTCTCTGCGTCTCTGTGGCTCAGTGTCTGTGTGTCTCAGTGTGTCAGAGTCTCTGTGTCTCTGTGTCTCTGCGTCTCAGTGTCTCAGTGCCTCTGTGTCTCAGTGTCACAGAGTCTCAGTGTCTCTGTGTCTCAGTGTCTCGGAGTCTCAGTGTCTCTGTGTCTCAGTGTCTCTGAGTCTCTGCATCTCTGCGTCTCAGTGTCTATGTGTCTCTGTGTCTCTGTGTCTCTGTGTCTCATTGTCTCAGTGTCTCAGTGTCTCTGTGTCTCAGTGTCTCAGTGTCTCCGAGTGTCAGTGTCTCTGTGTCTCAGTGTCTCAGTGTCTCAGAGTCTCGGTGTCTCTGTGTCTCTGTGTCTCTGTGTCTCTGTGTCTCGGTGTCGCAGAGTCTCAGTGTCTCTGAGTCTCTGTGTCACAGTGTCTCAGAGTCTCTGTGCCTCAGTGTCTCTGTGTCTCAGTGTCTCAGTGTCTCTGTGTCTCAGTGTCTCTGTGTCTCTGTGTCTCAGAGTCTCAGTGTCTCAGTGTCTCAGAGTCTCAGTGTCTCTGTGTCTCTGTGTCTCAGTGTCTCTGTGTCTAAGTGTCTCTGTGTCTCAGTGTCTCAGAGATTCAGTGTCTCAGTGTCTCTGTGCCTCAGTGTCTCAGTGTCTCTGTGTCTCAGAGTCTCAGTGTCTCTGTGTCACTGTGTCTCTCTGTCTCAATGTCTCTGTGCCTCTGTGTCTCAGTGTCAGAGAGTCTCAGTGTCTCAGTGTCTCAGAGTCTCAGTGTGTCTGTGTCTCAGTGTCTCAGATTCTCAGTGTCTCTGTGTCTCAGTGTCTCAGAGTCTCAGTGTCTCTGTGTCTCTGTTCCTGTGTGTCAGTGTCTCAGAGCCTCAGTGTCTCTGTGTCTCAGAGTCTCAGTGTCTCTGTGTCTCAGTGTATCTGCGCCTCAGTGTCTCAGAGTCTCAGTGCTTCTGTGTCTCAGTGTCTCAGAGACTCAGTGTCTCTGTGTCTGTGTGTCTCAGTGTCTCAGAGTCTCAGTGTCTCTGTGTCTCGGTGTCTCAGTGTCTCAGAGTCTGAGTGTCTGTGTCTCTGTGGCTCAGTGTCTCAGTGTCTCTGTGTCTCAGTGTCTCTGTGACTCTGTGTCTCAGTGTCTCAGTGTCTCAGAGATTCAGTGTCTCAGCGTCTCTGTGTTTCAGTGTCTCAGAGTCTCAGTGTCTCTGTGACTCTGTGTCTCAGTGTCTCAGTGTCTCAGAGATTCAGTGCCTCAGTGTCTCTGTGTTTCAGTGTCTCAGAGTCTCGGTGTCTCTGTGTCTCTGTGTCTCGGTGTCGCAGAGTCTCAGTGTCTCTGAGTCTCTGTGTCACAGTGTCTCAGAGTCTCTGTGCCTCAGTGTCTCTGTGTCTCAGTGTCTCAGTGTCTCTGTGTCTCAGTGTCTCTGTGTCTCTGTGTCTCAGAGTCTCAGTGTCTCTGTGTCTCTGTGTCTCAGTGTCTCTGTGTCTAAGTGTCTCTGTGTCTCAGTGTCTCAGAGATTCAGTGTCTCAGTGTCTCTGTGCCTCAGTGTCTCAGTGTCTCTGTGTCTCAGAGTCTCAGAGTCTCAGTGTCTCTGTGTCACTGTGTCTCTCTGTCTCAATGTCTCTGTGCCTCTGTGTCTCAGTGTCAGAGAGTCTCAGTGTCTCAGAGTCTCAGTGTCTCTGTGTCTCAGTGTCTCAGATTCTCAGTGTCTCTGTGTCTCAGTGTCTCAGAGTCTCAGTGTCTCTGTGTCTCTGTTCCTGTGTGTCAGTGTCTCAGAGTCTCAGTGTCTCTGTGTCTCAGTGTATCTGCGCCTCAGTGTCTCAGAGTCTCAGTGCTTCTGTGTCTCAGTGTCTCAGAGACTCAGTGTCTCTGTGTCTGTGTGTCTCAGTGTCTCAGAGTCTCAGTGTCTCGGTGTCTCAGTGTCTCAGAGTCTGAGTGTCTCTGTGTCTCTGTGGCTCAGTGTCTCAGTGTCTCTGTGTCTCAGTGTCTCTGTGACTCTGTGTCTCAGTGTCTCAGTGTCTCAGATATTCAGTGTCTCTGTGTTTCAGTGTCTCAGAGTCTCAGTGTCTCTGTGACTCTGTGTCTCAGTGTCTCAGTGTCTCAGAGATTCAGTGCCTCAGTGTCTATGTGTTTCAGTGTCTCAGAGTCTCAGTGTCTCTGTGGCTCTGTGTCTCAGTGTCTCAGAGTCTCAGTGTCTCTGTGTCTCTGTGTCTCAGTGTCTCAGTGTCTCAGAGTTTCAGTGTCACAGTGTCTCAGAGTCTTAGTGTCTCAGTTTCTCAGTGAATCTGTGTCTCTGTGTGTCAGTGTCTCAGAGTCTCAGTGTCTCAGAGTCTCAGTGTCTCTGTGTCTCAGTGTCTCTGTGTCTCAGTGCCTCAGAGTCTCAGTGTCTCTGTGTCTCAGTGTCTCAGTGTCTCTGAGTCTCAGAGTCTCAGTGTCTCTGTGTCTCAGTTTCTCTGTGTCTCAGTGCCTCAGAGTCTCAGTGTCTCTGTGTCACAGTGTCTCAGAGTCTCGGTGTCTCTGTGTCTCGGTGTCTCTGTGTCTCGGTGTCGCAGAGTCTCAGTGTCTCTGTGTCTCAGTGTCTGTGTGTCTCAGTGTGTCAGAGTCTCTGTGTCTCTGTGTCTCATTGTCTCTGTGTCTCTGCGTCTCAGTGTCTCAGTGCTTCTGTGTCTCAGTGTCACAGAGTCTCAGTGTCTCAGTGTCGCAGTGTCTCAGTGTCTCAGTGTCTCAGAGTCTCAGTGTCTCTGTGTCTCAGTGTCTCTGAGTCTCTGCGTCACTGTGTCTCAGTGTCTCTGTGTCTCAGTGTCTCTGTGTCTCAGTGTCTCTGTGTCTCTGTGTCTCAGAGTCTCAGTATCTCAGTGTCTCAGAGACTCAGAGTCTCTCTGTCTGTGTGTCTCAGTGTCTCAGAGTCTCTGTGTCTCTGTGTCTCGGTGTCTCAGTGTCTCAGAGTCTGAGTGTCTCTGTGTCTCTGTGGCTCAGTGTCTCAGTGTCTCTGTGTCTCAGAGTCTCAGTGTCTCTCTGTCTCAGTGTCTCTGTGTCTCAGAGTCTCAGTGTCTCTGTGTCTCAGTTTCTCTGTGTCTCAGTGCCTCAGAGTCTCAGTGTCTCTGTGTCACAGTGTCTCAGAGTCTCTGTGTCCCAGTGTCTCTGTGTCTCTCTGTGACAGTGTCTCAGAGTCTCAGTGTCTCAGAGTCTCAGTGTCTCTGTGTCTCAGTGTCTCTGTGTCTCAGTGCCTCAGAGTCTCAGTGTCTCTGTGTCTCAGTGTCTCAGTTCTCAGAGTCTCAGTGTCTCTGGGCCTCTGTTTCTCAGTGTCTCAGAGTCTCAGTGTCTCTGAGTCTCAGTGTCTCTGTGTCACCGTGGCTCAGTGTCTCAGAGTCTCTGTGTCTCTGTCTCAGTGCCTCAGTGTTTGTGTGTCTCTGTGTCTCAGTGTCTCTGTGTCTCAGAGTCTCAGTGTCTCAGTGACTCAGTGTCTCAGAGTCTCTGAGTCTCAGTGTCTCTGTGTCTCTGTGGCTCAGTGTATCACAGTCTCTGTGCCTCATTGTCTCTGTGTCCCTGTGACTCAGTGTCTCAGTGTCTCTGTGCCTCAGTGTCTCTGTGTCTCTGTGTCTCAGAGTCTCAGTGTCTCAGAGTCTCAGTGTCTCAGTGTCTCAGTGTCTCAGAGTCTCTGTGTCTCTGTGTCTCTGTGTCTCAGTGCCTCTGTGTCTAAGTGTCTCTGTGTCTCAGTGTCTCAGAGTCTCAGTGTCTCTGTGTCTCTGTGTCTCAGTGTCTCAGAGTCTCAGTGTCTCTCTGTCTCAGTGTCTCTGTGTCCCAGTGTCTCTGTGTCTCTCTGTGACAGTGTCTCAGAGTCTCAGTGTCTCAGAGTCTCAGTGTCTCTGTGTCTCAGTGTCTCTGTGTCTCAGTGCCTCAGAGTCTCAGTGTCTCTGTGTCTCAGTGTCTCAGTTCTCAGAGTCTCAGTGTCTCTGGGCCTCTGTTTCTCAGTGTCTCAGAGTCTCAGTGTCTCAGTGACTCAGTGTCTCAGAGTCTCAGTGTCTTGTGTCTCTGTGTCTCTGTGTCTCAGAGTCACAGAGTCTCAGAGTCTCAATGTTTCAGTGTCTCAGAGTCTCAGTGTCTCAGTGTCTCTGAGTCTCGGTGTCTCAGTGTCTCAGAGACTCAGTGTCTCTGTGTCTCTGTGTCTCAGTGTCTCAGTGTCTCTGTGTCTCAGTGTATCTGTGACTCTGTGTCTCGGTGTCTCAGAGATTCAGTGTCTCAGTGTCTCTGTGTTTCAGTGTCTCAGAGTCTCAGTGTCTCTGTGGCTCTGTGTCTCAGTGTCTCAGAGTCTCAGTGTCTCTGTGTCTCTGTGTGTCAGTGTCTCAGAGTCTCAGTGTCTCAGAGTCTCAGTGTCTCTGTGTCTCAGTGTCTCTGTGTCTCAGTGTCTTTGTGTCTCTGTGTCTCAGTGCCTCAGAGTCTCAGTGTCTCTGTGTCTCAGTGTCTCAGAGTCTCAGTGTCTCTGTGTCTCAGTTTCTCTGTGTCTCAGTGCCTCAGAGTCTCAGTGTCTCTGTGTCACAGTGTCTCAGAGTCTCTGTGTCCCAGTTTCTCTGTGTCTCTGTGTGTCAGTGTCTCAGAGTCTCAGTGCCTCAGAGTCTCAGTGTCTCTGTGTCTCAGTGTCTCAGTTCTCAGAGTCTCAGTGTCTCTGGGCCCCTGTTTCTCAGTGTCTCAGAGTCTCAGTGTCTCTGAGTCTCAGTGTCTCTGTGTCACTGTGGCTCAGTGTCTCGGAGTCTCAGTGTCTCTGTCTCAGTGTCTCAGTGTTTGTGTGTCTCTGTGTCTCAGTGTCTCTGTGTCTCAGAGTCACAGAGTCTCAGAGTCTCAGTGTTTCAGTGTCTCAGAGTTTCAGTGTCTCTGTGTCTCTGTGTCTCTGTGTCTCAGAGTCTCATTGTTTCTGTGTCTCAGTGTCTCAGTGTCTCAGTGTCTCAGTGTCTCTGTGTCTCTGTGTCTCGGTGTCTCTGTGTCTCGGTGTCTCTGTGTCTCGGTGTCGCAGAGTCTCAGTGTCTCTGTGTCTCAGTGTCTGTGTGTCTCAGAGTGTCAGAGTCTCTGTGTCTCTGTGTCTCAGTGTCTCTGTGTCTCTGCGTCTCAGTGTCTCAGTGCCTCTGTGTCTCAGTGTCACAGAGTCTCAGTGTGTCAGTGTCGCAGTGTCTCTGTGTCTCAGTGTCTCAGAGTGTCAGTGTCTCTGTGTCTCAGTGTCTCTGAGTCTCTGCGTCACTGTGTCTCAGTGTCTCTGTGTCTCAGTGTCTCTGTGTCTCTGTGTCTCAGTGTCTCAGTGTCTCTGTTTCTCAGTGTCTCTGTGTCTCTGTGTCTCAGAGTCTCAGTGTCTCAGTGTCTCAGAGTCACAGAGTCTCAGAGTCTCAGTGTTTCAGTGTCTCAGAGTCTCAGTGTCTCTGTGTCTCTGTGTCTCTGTGTCTCAGAGTCTCATTGTTTCTGTGTCTCAGTGTCTCAGTGTCTCTGTGTCTCAGTGTCTCTGAGTCTCTGCGTCACTGTGTCTCAGTGTCTCTGTGTCTCAGTGTCTCTGTGTCTCAGTGTCTCTGTGTCTCTGTGTCTCAGAGTCTCAGTATCTCAGTGTCTCAGAGACTCAGTGTCTCTCTGTCTGTGTGTCTCAGTGTCTCAGAGTCTCTGTGTCTCTGTGTCTCGGTGTCTCAGTGTCTCAGAGTCTGAGTGTCTCTGTGTCTCTGTGGCTCAGTGTCTCAGTGTCTCTGTGTCTCAGAGTCTCAGTGTCTCTCTGTCTCAGTGTCTCTGTGTCTCAGAGTCTCAGTGTCTCTGTGTCTCAGTTTCTCTGTGTCTCAGTGCCTCAGAGTCTCAGTGTCTCTGTGTCACAGTGTCTCAGAGTCTCTGTGTCCCAGTGTCTCTGTGTCTCTCTGTGACAGTGTCTCAGAGTCTCAGTGTCTCAGAGTCTCAGTGTCTCTGTGTCTCAGTGTCTCTGTGTCTCAGTGCCTCAGAGTCTCAGTGTCTCTGTGTCTCAGTGTCTCAGTTCTCAGAGTCTCAGTGTCTCTGGGCCTCTGTTTCTCAGTGTCTCAGAGTCTCAGTGTCTCTGAGTCTCAGTGTCTCTGTGTCACCGTGGCTCAGTGTCTCAGAGTCTCTGTGTCTCTGTCTCAGTGTCTCAGTGTTTGTGTGTCTCTGTGTCTCAGTGTCTCTGTGTCTCAGAGTCTCAGTGTCTCAGTGACTCAGTGTCTCAGAGTCTCAGTGTCTTGTGTCTCTGTGTCTCTGTGTCTCAGAGTCACAGAGTCTCAGAGTCTCAATGTTTCAGTGTCTCAGAGTCTCAGTGTCTCAGTGTCTCTGAGTCTCGGTGTCTCAGTGTCTCAGAGACTCAGTGTCTCTGTGTCTCTGTGTCTCAGTGTCTCAGTGTCTCTGTGTCTCAGTGTATCTGTGACTCTGTGTCTCGGTGTCTCAGAGATTCAGTGTCTCAGTGTCTCTGTGTTTCAGTGTCTCAGAGTCTCAGTGTCTCTGTGGCTCTGTGTCTCAGTGTCTCAGAGTCTCAGTGTCTCTGTGTCTCTGTGTGTCAGTGTCTCAGAGTCTCAGTGTCTCAGAGTCTCAGTGTCTCTGTGTCTCAGTGTCTCTGTGTCTCAGTGTCTTTGTGTCTCTGTGTCTCTGTGTCTCAGTGCCTCAGAGTCTCAGTGTCTCTGTGTCTCAGTGTCTCAGTGTCTCAGAGTCTCAGTGTCTCTGTGTCTCAGTTTCTCTGTGTCTCAGTGCCTCAGAGTCTCAGTGTCTCTGTGTCACAGTGTCTCAGAGTCTCTGTGTCCCAGTGTCTCTGTGTCTCTGTGTGTCAGTGTCTCAGAGTCTCAGTGCCTCAGAGTCTCAGTGTCTCTGTGTCTCAGTGTCTCAGTTCTCAGAGTCTCAGTGTCTCTGGGCCCCTGTTTCTCAGTGTCTCAGAGTCTCAGTGTCTCTGAGTCTCAGTGTCTCTGTGTCACTGTGGCTCAGTGTCTCGGAGTCTCAGTGTCTCAGTGTTTGTGTGTCTCTGTGTCTCAGTGTCTCTGTGTCTCAGAGTCTCAGTGTCTCAGTGTCTCAGAGTCTCAGTGTCTTGTGTCTCTGTGTCTCTGTGTCTCAGAGTCACAGAGTCTCAGAGTCTCAGTGTTTCAGTGTCTCAGAGTTTCAGTGTCTCTGTGTCTCTGTGTCTCTGTGTCTCAGAGTCTCATTGTTTCTGTGTCTCAGTGTCTCAGTGTCTCTGTGTCTCAGTGTCTCAGTGTCTCAGTGTCTCAGTGTCTCGGTGTCTCTGTGTCTCGGTGTCGCAGAGTCTCAGTGTCTCTGTGTCTCAGTGTCTGTGTGTCTCAGAGTGTCAGAGTCTCTGTGTCTCTGTGTCTCAGTGTCTCTGTGTCTCTGCGTCTCAGTGTCTCAGTGCCTCTGTGTCTCAGTGTCACAGAGTCTCAGTGTGTCAGTGTCGCAGTGTCTCTGTGTCTCAGTGTCTCAGAGTGTCAGTGTCTCTGTGTCTCAGTGTCTCTGAGTCTCTGCGTCACTGTGTCTCAGTGTCTCTGTGTCTCAGTGTCTCTGTGTCTCTGTGTCTCAGTGTCTCTGTTTCTCAGTGTCTCTGTGTCTCTGTGTCTCAGAGTCTCAGTGTCTCAGTGTCTCAGAGTCTCAGTGTCTCTGTGTCTCTGTGGCTCAGTGTATCACAGTCTCTGTGCCTCATTGTCTCTGTGTCCCTGTGACTCAGTGTCTCAGTGTCTCTGTGCCTCAGTGTCTCTGTGTCTCTGTGTCTCAGAGTCTCAGTGTCTCAGAGTCTCAGTGTCTCTGAGTCTCAGTGTCTCAGTGTCTCAGAGTCTCTGTGTCTCTGTGTCTCAGTGCCTCTGTGTCTAAGTGTCTCTGTGTCTCAGTGTCTCAGAGTCTCAGTGTCTCTGTGTCTCAGTGTCTCAGAGTCTCTGTGTCTCAGTGTCTCAGAGTCTCAGTGTCTCTCTGTCTCAGTGTCTCTGTGTCTCAGAGTCTCAGAGTCTCTGTTTCTCTGTGTCTCAGAGTCTCAGAGTCTCAGTGTATCAGTGTCTCTGTGTCTCAGTGCCTCAGTGTCTCAGATTCTCAGTGTCTCAGTGTCTCAGAGTTTCAGTGTCTCTGTGTCTCTGTGTCTCAGTGTCTCAGTGTCTCAGAGTTTCAGTGTCACAGTGTCTCAGAGTCTTAGTGTCTCAGTTTCTCAGTGACTCTGTGTCTCTGTGTGTCAGTGTCTCAGAGTCTCAGTGTCTCTGTGTCTCAGTGTCTCTGTGTCTCAGTGCCTCAGAGTCTCAGTGTCTCTGTGTCTCAGTGTCTCAGTGTCTCAGTGTCTCAGAGTCTCAGTGTCTCTGTGTCTCAGTTTCTCTGTGTCTCAGTGCCTCAGAGTCTCAGTGTCTCTGTGTCACAGTGTCTCAGAGTCTCTGTGTCCCAGTGTCTCTGTGTCTCTCTGTGACAGTGTCTCAGAGTCTCAGTGTCTCAGAGTCTCAGTGTCTCTGTGTCTCAGTGTCTCTGTGTCTCAGTGCCTCAGAGTCTCAGTGTCTCTGTGTCTCAGTGTCTCAGTTCTCAGAGTCTCAGTGTCTCTGGGCCTCTGTTTCTCAGTGTCTCAGAGTCTCAGTGTCTCTGAGTCTCAGTGTCTCTGTGTCACTGTGGCTCAGTGTCTCGGAGTCTCAGTGTCTCTGTCTCAGTGTCTCAGTGTTTGTGTGTCTCTGTGTCTCAGTGTCTCTGTGTCTCTGTGTCTCAGAGTCTCAGTGTCTCAGTGTCTCAGAGTCTCAGTGTCTTGTGTCTCTGTGTCTCTGTGTCTCAGAGTCACAGAGTCTCAGTGTCTCAGTGTTTCAGTGTCTCAGAGTCTCAGTGTCTCTGTGTCTCTGTGTCTCAGAGTCTCATTGTTTCTGTGTCTCAGTGTCTCAGTGTCTCTGTGTCTCAGTGTCTCAGAGTCTCAGTGTCTCAGTGTCTCAGTGTCTCAGAGTCTCGGTGACTCTGTGTCTCGGTGTCTCTGTGTCTCGGTGTCTCTGTGTCTCGGTGTCGCAGAGTCTCAGTGTCTCTGTGTCTCAGTGTCTCAGTGTCTCAGAGTCTCTGTGTCTCTGTGTCTCTGTGTCTCAGTGCCTCTGTGTCTAAGTGTCTCTGTGTCTCAGTGTCTCAGAGTCTCAGTGTCTCTGTGTCTCAGTGTCTCAGAGTCTCTGTGTCTCAGTGTCTCAGAGTCTCAGTGTCTCTCTGTCTCAGTGTCTCTGTGTCTCAGAGTCTCAGAGTCTCTGTTTCTCTGTGTCTCAGAGTCTCAGTGTATCAGTGTCTCTGTGTCTCAGTGCCTCAGTGTCTCAGATTCTCAGTGTCTCAGTGTCTCAGAGTCTCAGTGTCTCTGTGTCTCTGTGTCTCAGTGTCTCAGTGCCTCAGAGTTTCAGTGTCACAGTGTCTCAGAGTCTTAGTGTCTCAGTTTCTCAGTGACTCTGTGTCTCTGTGTGTCAGTGTCTCAGAGTCTCAGTGTCTCAGAGTCTCAGTGTCTCTGTGTCTCAGTGTCTCTGTGTCTCAGTGCCTCAGAGTCTCAGTGTCTCTGTGTCTCAGTGTCTCAGTGTCTCAGAGTCTCAGTGTCTCTGTGTCTCAGTTTCTCTGTGTCTCAGTGCCTCAGAGTCTCAGTGTCTCTGTGTCACAGTGTCTCAGAGTCTCTGTGTCCCAGTGTCTCTGTGTCTCTCTGTGACAGTGTCTCAGAGTCTCAGTGTCTCAGAGTCTCAGTGTCTCTGTGTCTCAGTGTCTCTGTGTCTCAGTGCCTCAGAGTCTCAGTGTCTCTGTGTCTCAGTGTCTCAGTTCTCAGAGTCTCAGTGTCTCTGGGCCACTGTTTCTCAGTGTCTCAGAGTCTCAGTGTCTCTGAGTCTCAGTGTCTCTGTGTCACTGTGGCTCAGTGTCTCGGAGTCTCAGTGTCTCTGTCTCAGTGTATCACAGTCTCTGTGCCTCATTGTCTCTGTGTCCCTGTGACTCAGTGTCTCAGTGTCTCTGTGCCTCAGTGTCTCTGTGTCTCTGTGTCTCAGAGTCTCAGTGTCTCAGTGTCTCAGTGTCTCTGTGTCTCTGTGTCTCAGTGCCTCTGTGTCTAAGTGTCTCTGTGTCTCAGTGTCTCAGAGTCTCAGTGTCTCTGTGTCTCTGTGTCTCAGTGTCTCAGAGTCTCAGTGTCTCTCTGTCTCAGTGTCTCAGAGTCTCTGTGTCCCAGTGTCTCTGTGTCTCTCTGTGACAGTGTCTCAGAGTCTCAGTGTCTCAGAGTCTCAGTGTCTCTGTGTCTCAGTGTCTCTGTGTCTCAGTGCCTCAGAGTCTCAGTGTCTCTGTGTCTCAGTGTCTCAGTTCTCAGAGTCTCAGTGTCTCTGGGCCTCTGTTTCTCAGTGTCTCAGAGTCTCAGTGTCTCTGAGTCTCAGTGTCTCTGTGTCACTGTGGCTCAGTGTCTCGGAGTCTCAGTGTCTCTGTCTCAGTGTCTCAGTGTTTGTGTGTCTCTGTGTCTCAGTGTCTCTGTGTCTCTGTGTCTCAGAGTCTCAGTGTCTCAGTGACTCAGTGTCTCAGAGTCTCAGTGTCTTGTGTCTCTGTGTCTCAGAGTCTCATTGTTTCTGTGTCTCAGTGTCTCAGTGTCTCTGTGTCTCAGTGTCTCAGACTCTCAGTGTCTCAGTGTCTCGGTGTCTCTGTGTCTCTGTGTCTCTGTGTCTCGGTGTCGCAGAGTCTCAGTGTCTCTGTGTCTCAGTGTCTGTGTGTCTCAGAGTGTCAGAGTCTCTGTGTCTCTGTGTCTCAGTGTCTCTGTGTCTCTGCGTCTCAGTGTCTCAGTGCCTCTGTGTCTAAGTGTCACAGAGTCTCAGTGTGTCAGTGTCGCAGTGTCTCTGTGTCTCAGTGTCTCAGAGTGTCAGTTTCTCTGTGTCTCAGTGTCTCTGAGTCTCTGCGTCACTGTGTCTCAGTGTCTCTGTTTCTCAGTGTCTCTGTGTCTCTGTGTCTCAGAGTCTCAGTGTCTCAGTGTCTCAGAGTCTCAGTGTCTCTGTGTCACTGTGGCTCAGTGTATCACAGTCTCTGTGCCTCATTGTCTCTGTCTCCCTGTGACTCAGTGTCTCAGTGTCTCTGTGCCTCAGTGTCTCTGTGTCTCTGTGTCTCAGAGTCTCCGTGTCTCAGAGTCTCAGTGTCTCTGTGTCTCAGTGTCTCAGTGTCTCAGAGTCTCTGTGTCTCTGTGTCTCTGTGTCTCAGTGCCTCTGTGTCTAAGTGTCTCTGTGTCTCAGTGTCTCAGAGTCTCAGTGTCTCTGTGTCTCAGTGTCTCAGAGTCTCTGTGTCTCAGTGTCTCAGAGTCTCAGTGTCTCTCTGTCTCAGTGTCTCTGTGTCTCAGAGTCTCAGAGTCTCTGTTTCTCTGTGTCTCAGAGTCTCAGAGTCTCAGTGTATCAGTGTCTCTGTGTCTCAGTGCCTCAGTGTCTCAGATTCTCAGTGTCTCAGTGTCTCAGAGTCTCAGTGTCTCTGTGTCTCTGTGTCTCAGTGTCTCAGTGTCTCAGAGTTTCAGTGTCACAGTGTCTCAGAGTCTTAGTGTCTCAGTTTCTCAGTGACTCTGTGTCTCTGTGTGTCAGTGTCTCAGAGTCTCAGTGTCTCAGAGTCTCAGTGTCTCTGTGTCTCAGTGTCTCTGTGTCTCAGTGCCTCAGAGTCTCAGTGTCTCTGTGTCTCAGTGTCTCAGTGTCTCAGAGTCTCAGTGTCTCTGTGTCTCAGTTTCTCTGTGTCTCAGTGCCTCAGAGTCTCAGTGTCTCTGTGTCACAGTGTCTCAGAGTCTCTGTGTCCCAGTGTCTCTGTGTCTCTCTGTGACAGTGTCTCAGAGTCTCAGTGTCTCAGAGTCTCAGTGTCTCTGTGTCTCAGTGTCTCTGTGTCTCAGTGCCTCAGAGTCTCAGTGTCTCTGTGTCTCAGTGTCTCAGTTCTCAGAGTCTCAGTGTCTCTGGGCCTCTGTTTCTCAGTGTCTCTGAGTCTCAGTGTCTCTGTGTCACTGTGGCTCAGTGTCTCGGAGTCTCAGTGTCTCTGTCTCAGTCTATCACAGTCTCTGTGCCTCAATGTCTCTGTGTCCCTGTGACTCAGTGTCTCAGTGTCTCTGTGCCTCAGTGTCTCAGTGTCTCTGTGTCTCAGTGTCTCAGTTCTCAGAGTCTCAGTGTCTCTGGGCCTCTGTTTCTCAGTGCCTCTGTGTCTAAGTGTCTCTGTGTCTCTGTGTCTCAGTGTCTCAGAGTCTCAGTGTCTCTCTGTCTCAGTGTCTCAGAGTCTCTGTGTCCCAGTGTCTCTGTGTCTCTCTGTGACAGTGTCTCAGAGTCTCAGTGTCTCAGAGTCTCAGTGTCTCTGTTCTCAGTGTCTCTGTGTCTCAGTGCCTCAGAGTCTCAGTGTCTCTGTGTCTCAGTGTCTCAGTTCTCAGATTCTCAGTGTCTCTGGGCCTCTGTTTCTCAGTGTCTCAGAGTCTCAGTGTCTCTGAGTCTCAGTGTCTCTGTGTCACTGTGGCTCAGTGTCTCGGAGTCTCAGTGTCTCTGTCTCAGTGTCTCAGTGTTTGTGTGTCTCTGTGTCTCAGTGTCTCTGTGTCTCTGTGTCTCAGAGTCTCAGTGTCTCAGTGACTCAGTGTCTCAGAGTCTCAGTGTCTTGTGTCTCTGTGTCTCAGAGTCTCATTGTTTCTGTGTCTCAGTGTCTCAGTGTCTCTGTGTCTCAGTGTCTCAGAGTCTCAGTGTCTCAGTGTCTCAGTGTCTCGGTGTCTCGGTGTCTCGGTGTCGCAGAGTCTCAGTGTCTCTGTGTCTCAGTGTCTGTGTGTCTCAGAGTATCAGAGTCTCTGTGTCTCTGTGTCTCAGTGTCTCTGTGTCTCTGCGTCTCAGTGTCTCAGTGCCTCTGTGTCTAAGTGTCACAGAGTCTCAGTGTGTCAGTGTCGCAGTGTCTCTGTGTCTCAGTGTCTCAGAGTGTCAGTTTCTCTGTGTCTCAGTGTCTCTGAGTCTCTGCGTCACTGTGTCTCAGTGTCTCTGTTTCTCAGTGTCTCTGTGTCTCTGTGTCTCTGTGTCTCAGAGTCTCAGTGTCTCAGAGTCTCAGTGTCTCTGTGTCTCTGTGGCTCAGTGTATCACAGTCTCTGTGCCTCATTGTCTCTGTGTCCCTGTGACTCAGTGTCTCAGTGTCTCTGTGCCTCAGTGTCTCTGTGTCTCTGTGTCTCAGAGTCTCCGTGTCTCAGAGTCTCAGTGTCTCTGTGTCTCAGTGTCTCAGTGTCTCAGAGTCTCTGTGCCTCTGTGTCTCTGTGTCTCAGTGCCTCTGTGTCTAAGTGTCTCTGTGTCTCAGTGTCTCAGAGTCTCAGTGTCTCTGTGTCTCAGTGTCTCAGAGTCTCTGTGTCTCAGTGTCTCAGAGTCTCAGTGTCTCTCTGTCTCAGTGTCTCTCTGTCTCAGTGTCTCTGTGTCTCAGAGTCTCAGAGTCTCTGTTTCTCTGTGTCTCAGAGTCTCAGAGTCTCAGTGTATCAGTGTCTCTGTGTCTCAGTGCCTCAGTGTCTCAGATTCTCAGTGTCTCAGTGTCTCAGAGTCTCAGTGTCTCTGTGTCTCTGTGTCTCAGTGTCTCAGTGTCTCAGAGTTTCAGTGTCACAGTGTCTCAGAGTCTTAGTGTCTCAGTTTCTCAGTGACTCTGTGTCTCTGTGTGTCAGTGTCTCAGAGTCTCAGTGTCTCAGAGTCTCAGTGTCTCTGTGTCTCAGTGTCTCTGTGTCTCAGTGCCTCAGAGTCTCAGTGTCTCTGTGTCTCAGTGTCTCAGTGTCTCAGAGTCTCAGTGTCTCTGTGTCTCAGTTTCTCTG
Source organism: Carcharhinus amblyrhynchos (assembly GCF_965287045.1). Lineage (NCBI taxonomy): Eukaryota > Metazoa > Chordata > Chondrichthyes > Carcharhiniformes > Carcharhinidae > Carcharhinus > Carcharhinus amblyrhynchos. The sequence goes on from NW_027649800.1 coordinate 589,619, forward strand.
TGTCTCAGTGCCTCAGAGTCTCAGTGTCTCTGTGTCACAGTGTCTCAGAGTCTCTGTGTCCCAGTGTCTCTGTGTCTCTCTGTGACAGTGTCTCAGAGTCTCAGTGTCTCAGAGTCTCAGTGTCTCTGTGTCTCAGTGTCTCTGTGTCTCAGTGCCTCAGAGTCTCAGTGTCTCTGTGTCTCAGTGTCTCAGTTCTCAGAGTCTCAGTGTCTCTGGGCCTCTGTTTCTCAGTGTCTCAGAGTCTCAGTGTCTCTGAGTCTCAGTGTCTCTGTGACACTGTGGCTCAGTGTCTCGGAGTCTCAGTGTCTCTGTCTCAGTGTCTCAGTGTTTGTGTGTCTCTGTGTCTCAGTGTCTCTGTGTCTCTGTGTCTCAGAGTCTCAGTGTCTCAGTGTCTCAGAGTCTCAGTGTCTTGTGTCTCTGTGTCTCTGTGTCTCAGAGTCACAGAGTCTCAGTGTCTCAGTGTTTCAGTGTCTCAGAGTCTCAGTGTCTCTGTGTCTCTGTGTCTCAGAGTCTCATTGTTTCTGTGTCTCAGTGTCTCAGTGTCTCTGTGTCTCAGTGTCTCAGAGTCTCAGTGTCTCAGTGTCTCAGTGTCTCAGAGTCTCGGTGTCTCTGTGTCTCGGTGTCTCTGTGTCTCGGTGTCTCTGTGTCTCGGTGTCGCAGAGTCTCAGTGTCTCTGTGTCTCAGTGTCTGTGTGTCTCAGAGTGTCAGAGTCTCAGTGTCTCTGTTTCTCAGTGTCACTGTGTCTCTGTGTCTCAGAGTCTCAGTGTCTCAGTGTCTCAGAGTCTCAGTGTCTCTGTGTCTCTGTGTCTCTGTGTCTCAGTGCCTCTGTGTCTAAGTGTCTCTGTGTCTCAGTGTCTCAGAGTCTCAGTGTCTCAGAGTCTCAGTGTCTCTGTGTCTCAGAGTCTCAGTGTCTCTGTGTCTCAGTGTCTCAGAGTGTCAGTGTCTCTGTGTCTCTGTGTCTCTGAGTCTCTGCGTCACTGTGTCTCTGTGTCTCTGTGTCTCAGCGTCTCAGTGTCTCTGTTTCTTAGTGTCTCTGTGTCTCAGTGTCTCAGTGTCTCAGTGTCTCAGTGTCTCAGTGTCTCTGTGTCTCGGTGTCTCGGTGTCTCAGTGTCTCAGTGTCTCTGTGTCTCAGTGTCTCTGTGTCTCGGTGTCTCTGTGTCTCAGAGTCTCAGTGTCTCTGTGTCTCAGTGTCTCAGAGTGTCAGTGTTTCTGTGTCTCAGTGTCTCTGAGTCTCTGCGTCACTGTGTCTCTGTATCTCTGTGTCTCAGTGTCTCAGTGTCTCTGTTTCTCAGTGTCTCTGTGTCTCTGTGTCTCAGAGTCTCAGTGTCTCAGTGTCTCAGAGTCTCAGTGTCTCTGTGTCTCTGTGGCTCAGTGTATTACAGTCTCTGTGCCTCATTGTCTCTGTGTCCCTGTGACTCAGTGTCTCAGTGTCTCTGTGCCTCAGTGTCTCTGTGTCTATGTGTGTCAGAGTCTCAGTGTCTCAGAGTCTCAGTGTCTCAGTGTCTCAGTGTCTCAGAGTCTCTGTGTCTCTGTGTCTCTGTGTCTCAGTGCCTCTGTGTCTAAGTGTCTCAGTGTCTCAGTGTCTCAGAGTCTCAGTGTCTCTGTGTCTCAGTGTCTCAGAGTCTCTGTGTCTCAGTGTCTCAGAGTCTCAGTGTCTCTCTGTCTCAGTGACTCTGTGTCTCTGTGTCTCAGAGTCTCAGTGTCTCAGTGTCTCAGAGTCTCAGTGTCTCTGTGTCTCTGTGGCTCAGTGTATCACAGTCTCTGTGCCTCATTGTCTCTGTGTCCCTGTGACTCAGTGTCTCAGTGTCTCTGTGCCTCAGTGTCTCTGTGTCTCTGTGTCTCAGAGTCTCAGTGTCTCAGAGTCTCAGTGTCTCTGTGTCTCAGTGTCTCAGTGTCTCAGAGTCTCTGTGTCTCTGTGTCTCTGTGTCTCAGTGCCTCTGTGTCTAAGTGTCTCTGTGTCTCAGTGTCTCAGAGTCTCAGTGCCTCTGTGTCTCTGTGTCTCAGTGTCTCAGAGTCTCTGTGTCTCAGTGTCTCAGAGTCTCAGTGTCTCTGTGTCTCAGAGTCTCAGAGTCTCTGTTTCTCTGTGTCTCAGAGTCTCAGAGTCTCAGTGTATCAGTGTCTCTGTGTCTCAGTGCCTCAGTGTCTCAGATTCTCAGTGTCTCAGTGTCTCAGAGTCTCAGTGTCTCTGTGTCTCTGTGTCTCAGTGTCTCAGTGTCTCAGAGTTTCAGTGTCACAGTGTCTCAGAGTCTTAGTGTCTCAGTTTCTCAGTGACTCTGTGTCTCTGTGTGTCAGTTTCTCAGAGTCTCAGTGTCTCAGAGTCTCAGTGTCTCTGTGTCTCAGTGTCTCTGTGTCTCAGTGCCTCAGAGTCTCAGTGTCTCTGTGTCTCAGTGTCTCAGAGTCTCAGTGTCTCTGTGTCTCAGTTTCTCTGTGTCTCAGTGCCTCAGAGTCTCAGTGTCTCTATGTCACAGTGTCTCAGAGTCTCTGTGTCCCAGTGTCTCTGTGTCTCTCTGTGACAGTGTCTCAGAGTCTCAGTGTCTCAGAGTCTCAGTGTCTCTGTGTCTCAGTGTCTCTGTGTCTCAGTGCCTCAGAGTCTCAGTGCCTCTGTGTCTCAGTGTCTCAGTTCTCAGAGTCTCAGTGTCTCTGGGCCTCTGTTTCTCAGTGTCTCAGAGTCTCAGTGTCTCTGAGTCTCAGTGTCTCTGTGTCACTGTGGCTCAGTGTCTCGGAGTCTCAGTGTCTCTGTCTCAGTGTCTGAGTGTTTGTGTGTCTCAGTGTCTCAGTGTCTCTGTGCCTCTGTGTCTCAGTGTCTCAGTGTCTCAGTGCCTCAGTGTCTCAGAGTCTCAGTTCTCTGTGTCTCTGTGCCTCTGTGTCTCTGTGCCTCAGTGTCTCAGAGTTTCATTGTCTCAGTGTCTCAGAGTCTCGGTGTCTCTGTGTCTCAGGGTCTCAGTGCCTCTGCGCCTCAGTGTCTCAGTGTCTCAGTGTCTCAGTATGTCTGTGTCTCAGTGTCTCTGTGTCTCTGTGCCTCAGTGTCTCAGTGTCTCTATGTCTCAGTGTCTCTGTGCCTCAGTGTCTCAGTGTCTCAGTGCCTCAGTGTCTCAGAGTCTCAGTGCCTCTGTGTCTCAGTTTCTCTGTGACTCAGTGTCTCAGTGTCTCTGTGCCTCAGTGTCTCAGTGTCTCTATGTCTCTGGGCCTCAGTGTCTCAGTGTCTCAGTGTCTCAGAGTCTCAGTGTCTCTGTGTCTCTGTGCCTCAGTGTCTCAGTGTCTCAGTGTCTCAGAGTCTCAGAGCCTCTGTGTCTCAGTTTCTCTGTGACTCAGTCTCTCAGTGTCTCTGTGCCTCAGTGTCTCAGTGTCTCTGTGTCTCTGTGTCTCTGTGTCTCAGTGCCTCAGAGTCTCAGTGTCTCTGTGTCTCTTTGTCTCAGTGTCTCTGTGCCTCCGTGTCTCAGTGTCTCAGAGTCTCCGTGTCTCTGTGTCTCTTGGTCTCAGTGTCTCTGTGCCTCACTGTTTCAGTGTCTCAGATTCTCAGTGTCTCATTGTCTCTGTGTCTCAGTGTCTCTGTGTCTCAGAGTCTCAGTGTCTCTGTGTCTCTGTGTCTCTGCGTCTCAGTGTCTCATAGTCTCAGTTTCTCAGAGTCTCTGTGTCTCAGTGTCTCAGTGTCTCTGTGTGTCTGTGTCTCAGTGTCTCAGAGTCTCTGTGTCTCAATGTCTCAGTGTCTCAGTGAATCTGTGTCTCTGTGTCTCTGTGCCTTAGTGTCTCAGTGTCTCAGAGTCTCTGTGTCTCTGTGTCTCTGTGCCTCAGTGTCTCAGTGTTTCAGAGTCTTAGTGTCTCAGTGTCTCTGTGTCTCTCTGTCTCAGTGCCTCTCTGCCTCTGTGCCTCAGTGTCTGTGTTTCAGTGTCTCAGATTCTCAGTGACTCCGTGTCTCAGTGTCTCAGAGTCTCAGTGTCTCTGTGTCTCTGTTTCTCATTGTCTCTGTGCCTCAGTGTCTCAGTCTCTCAGTGTCTCACAGTCTCAGTGTGTCTGTGTCTCAGCGTCTCTGTGTCTCTGTGCCTCTGTGTCTCAGTTTCTCAGTGTCTCAGTGTCTCCGAGTATCATTGTCTCAGTGTCTCAGTGTCTCAGAGTCTCAGCGTCTCTGTGTCTCAGTGCCTCTGCGCCTCAGTGTCTCTGTGTTTCAGTGTCTCAGAGTCTCCGAGTCTCAGCGTCTCTGTGCCTCAGTGACTCTGCGTCTCAGGGTCTCAGTGTCTCAGAGTCTCTGTGTCTCAGTGTCTCATTCTCAGAGCCTCAGAGACTCTGTGTCTCAGTGTCCCTGTGTCTCAGTGTCCTGTGTCTCAGTGTGTCTGCGCCTCAGTGTCTCAGTGTCTCAGTGTCTCTGTGTCTCAGTGCCTCAGAGTTTCAGAGTCTCATTGTCTCAGTGTCTGAGAGTCTCAGTGTCTAAGTGTCTCAGTGTCTCTGTGCCTCAGTGTCTCAGTGTCTCAGTGTCTCGGTTTCGCAGTGTCTCTGTGTCTCTGTGCCTCAGTGACATAGTCTCTCTGTGTCTCAGTGTCTATGTGCCTCTGAGCCTCAGTGTCTCTGTGTCTCAGTGTCTCTTTGTCTCAGTGTCTCAGTGTCTCATTGTCTCATTGTCTCAGAGGCTCAGTGTCTCTGTGTCTCTGTGTGTCTGTTTCTCAGTGTCTCATTGTCTCAGAGTCTCAGTGTCTATGGGTCTCTGTGTCTCAGTGTCACTGTGTCTCTGTGCCTCAGTGTCTCAGTGTCTCAGAGTCTCAGTGTCTCTGTGTCTCTTTGTCTCAGTGTCTCTGTGCCTCAGTGTCTCTGTGTCTCTGGGCCTCAGTGTCTCAGTGTCTCAGAGTCTCAGTGTCTCTGTGTCTCTTTGTCTCAGTGTCTCTGTGCCTCAGTGTCTCAGTGTCTCGGAGTCTCAGTGCCTCTGTGTCTCAGTTTCTCTGTGACTCACTCTCTCAGTGTCTCTGTGCCTCAGTGTCTCAGTGTCTCTGTGTCTCTGGGCCTCAGTGTCTCAGTGTCTCAGAGTCTCAGTGTCTCTGTGTCTCTTTGTCTCAGTGTCTCTGTGCCTCCGTGTCTCAGTGTCTCAGAGTCTCCGTGTCTCTGTGTCTCTTGGTCTCAGTGTCTCTGTGCCTCAGTGTCTCTGTGTCTCTGTGCCTCAGTGTCTCAGTGTCTCAGAGTCTCCGTGTCTCTGTGTCTCTTGGTCTCAGTGTCTCTGTGCCTCAGTGTCTCAGTGTCTCTGTGTCTCTGTGCCTCAGTGTCTCAGTGTCTCAGAGTCTCAGTGTCTCTGTGTCTCTGTGTCTCAGTGTGTTTGTGTCTCAGTGTCTCAATGTCTCAGAGTCTCAGTGTCTCTGTGTCTCAATGTCTCAGTGTCTCTTTATCTCAATGTCTCTGAGTCTGAGTGTCTCAGTGTCTCAGTGTCTCTGTGCCTCAGTGTCTCAGTGTCTCAGTGCCTCAGTGTCTCAGAGTCTCAGTTCTCTGTGTCTCTGTGCCTCTGTGTCTCTGTGTCTAAGTGTCTCAGTGTCACCGAGTTTCATTGTATCAGTGTCTCAGTGTCTCTGTGTCTCAGGGTCTCAGTGCCTCTGCGCCTCAGTGTCTCAGAGTCTCTGTGTCTCAGTGTCTCAGTGTGTCTGTGTCTCAGTGACTCTGTGTCTCTGTGCCTCAGTGTCTCAGTGTCTCAGAGTCTCAGTGTCTATGTGTCTCTTTGTCTCAGTGTCTCTGTGCGTCCGTGCCTCAGTGTCTCAGAGTCTCCGTGTCTCTGTGTCTCTTGGTCTCAGTGCCTCTGTGCCTCAGTGTCTCAGTGTCTCTGTGTCTCTGTGCCTCAGTGTCTCAGTGTCTCAGAGTCTCAGTGTCTCTGTGTCTCAGTGTGTCTGTGTCTCAGTGTCTCAGAGTCTCAGTGTCTCTGTGTCTCAATGTCTCAGTGTCTCTGTGTCTCAATGTCTCTGAGTCTGAGTGTCTCAGTGTCTCAGAGTCTCAGTGTCTCAGTGTCTCTGTGCCTCTGTGTCTCAGTGTCTCAGTGCCTCAGTGTCTCAGAGTCTCAGTTCTCTGTGTCTCTGTGCCTCTGTGTCTCTGTGCCTCAGTGTCTCAGAGTTTCATTGTCTCAGTGTCTCAGAGTCTCAGTGTCTCTGTGTCTCAGGGTCTCAGTGCCTCTGCGCCTCAGTGTCTCAGTGTCTCAGAATCTCTGTGTCTCAGTGTCTCAGTATGTCTGTGTCTCAGTGTCTCTGTGTCTCTGTGCCTCAGTGTCTCAGTGTCTCAGAGTCTCAGTGTCTCAGTGTCTCAGTGTCTCTGTGTCTCTGTGCCTCAGTGTCTCAGTGTCTCAGAGTCTCAGAGCCTCTGTGCCTCAGTTTCTCTGTGACTCAGTCTCTCAGTGTCTCTGTGCCTCAATGCCTCAGTGTCTCTGTGTCTCAATGTCTCTGAGTCTGAGTGTCTCCGTGTCTCAGTGTCTCTGTGCCTCAGTGTCTCAGTGTCTCAGTGCCTCAGTGTCTCAGAGTCTCAGTTCTCTGTGTCTCTGGGCCTCTGTGTCTCTGTGTCTAAGTGTCTCAGTGTCACCGAGTTTCATTGTATCAGTGTCTCAGTGTCTCTGTGTCTCTGTGTCTCAGTGCCTCTGCGCCTCAGTGTCTCAGAGTCTCTGTGTCTCAGTGTCTCAGTATGTCTGTGTCTCAGTGTCTCTGTGTCTCTGTGCCTCAGTGTCTCAGTGTCTCAGAGTCTCAGTGTCTCAGTGTCTCAGAGTCTCAGTGTCTCTGTGTCTCTGTGCCTCAGTGTCTCAGTGTCTCAGTGTCTCAGAGTCTCAGAGCCTCTGTGTCTCAGTTTCTCTGTGACTCAGTCTCTCAGTGTCTCTGTGCCTCAGAGTCTCAGTGTCTCTGTGTCTCTTTGTCTCAGTGTCTCTGTGCCTCCGTGTCTCAGTGTCTCAGAGTCTCCGCGTCTCTGTGTCTCTTGGTCTCAGTGTCTCTGTGCCTCACTGTTTCAGTGTCTCAGATTCTCAGTGTCTCATTGTCTCTGTGTCTCATTGTCTCTGTGTCTTAGTGTCTCTGTGTCTCAGAGTCTCAGAGTCTCTGTGCCTCAGTGTCTCTGTGTCTCTGTGTCTCTGCGTCTCAGTGTCTCATAGTCTCAGTGTCTCAGAGTCTCTGTGTCTCAGTGTCTCAGTGTCTCTGTGTGTCTGTGTCTCAGTGTCTCAGAGTCTCAGTGTCTCTGAGTCTCAGAGTCTCTGTGTCTCAATGTCTCAGTGTCTCAGTGAATCTGTGTCTCTGAGTCTCTGTGCCTTAGTGTCTCAGTGTCTCAGAGTCTCTGTGTCTCTGTGTCTCTGTGTCTCTGTGCCTCAGTGTCTCAGTGTCTCAGTGTCTCAGAGTCTTAGTGTCTCAGTGTCTCTGTGTCTCTCTGTCTCATTGCCTCTCTGCCTCTGTGCCTCAGTGTCTGTGTTTCAGTGTCTCAGATTCTCAGTGACTCCGTGTCTCAGTGTCTCAGAGTCTCAGTGTCTCTGTGCCTCAGTGCCTCAGTGTCTCTGTGTCTCTGGGCCTCAGTGTCGCAGTGTCTCAGAGTCTCAGTGTCTCTGTGTCTCTTTGTCTCAGTGTCTCTGTGCCTCAGTGTCTCAGTGTCTCTGAGTCTCAGTGCCTCTGTGTCTCAGTTTCTCTGTGACTCAGTCTCTCAGTGTCTCTGTGCCTCAGTGTCTCAGTGTCTCTGTGTCTCTGGGCCTCAGTGTCTCAGTGCCTCAGAGTCTCAGTGTCTCTGTGTCTCTTTGTCTCAGTGTCTCTGTGCCTCCGTGTCTCAGTGTCTCAGAGTCTCCGTGTCTCTGTGTCTCTTGGTCTCAGTGTCTCTGTGCCTCAGTGTCTCTGTGTCTCTGTGCCTCAGTGTCTCAGTGTCTCAGAGTCTCCGTGTCTCTGTGTCTCTTGGTCTCAGTGTCTCTGTGCCTCAGTGTCTCAGTGTCTCTGTGTCTCTGTGCCTCAGTGTCTCAGTGTCTCAGAGTCTCAGTGTCTCTGTGTCTCTGTGTCTCAGTGTGTTTGTGTCTCAGTGTCTCATTGTCTCAGAGTCTCAGTGTCTCTGTGTCTCAATGTCTCAGTGTCTCTGTGTCTCAATGTCTCTGAGTCTGAGTGTCTCAGTGTCTCAGTGTGTCTGTGCCTCAGTGTCTCAGTATCTCAGTGCCTCAGTGTCACAGAGTCTCAGTTCTCTGTGTCTCTGTGCCTCTGTGTCTCTGTGTCTAAGTGTCTCAGTGTCACCGAGTTTCATTGTCTCAGTGTCTCAGTGTCTCTGTGTCTCCGGGTCTCAGTGCCTCTGCGCCTCAGTGTCTCAGTGTCTCAGAGTCTCTGTGTCTCAGTGTCTCAGTGTGTCTGTGTCTCAGTGTCTCTGTGTCTCTGTGCCTCAGTGTCTCAGTGTCTCAGAGTCTCCGTGTCTCTGTGTCTCTTGGTCTGAGTGCCTCTGTGCCTCAGTGTCTCAGTGTCTCTGTGTCTCGGTGCCTCAGTGTCTCAGTGTCTCAGAGTCTCAGTGTCTCTGTGTCTCTGTGTCTCAGTGTGTCTGTGTCTCAGTGTCTCAGAGTCTCAGTGTCTCTGTGTCTCCATGTCTCAGTGTCTCTGTGTCTCAATGTCTCTGAGTCTGAGTGTCTCAGTGTCTCAGTGTCTCAGTGTCTCAGAGTCTCAGTGTCTCTGTGTCTCAGGGTCTCAGTGCCTCTGCGCCTCAGTGTCTCAGTGTCTCAGAATCTCTGTGTCTCAGTATGTCTGTGTATCAGTGTCTCTGTGTTTCTGTGCCTCAGTGTCTCAGTGTCTCAGAGTCTCAGTGTCTCTGTGTCTCTGTGCCTCAGTGTCTCAGTGTCTCAGTGTCTCAGAGTCTCAGAGCCTCTGTGTCTCAGTTTCTCTATGACTCAGTCTCTCAGTGTCTCTGTGCCTCAATGTCTCAGTGTCTCTGTGTCTCAATGTCTCTGAGTCTGAGTGTCTCCGTGTCTCAGTGTCTCTGTGCCTCAGTGTCTCAGTGTCTCAGTGCCTCAGTGTCTCAGAGTCTCAGTTCTCTGTGTCTCTGTGCATCTGTGTCTCTGTGTCTAAGTGTCTCAGTGTCACCGAGTTTCATTGTATCAGTGTCTCAGTGTCTCTGTGTCTCAGGGTCTCAGTGCCTCTGCGCCTCAGTGTCTCAGAGTCTCTGTGTCTCAGTGTCTCAGTGTGTCTGTGTCTCAGTGTCTCTGTGTCTCTGTGCCTCCGTGCCTCAGTGTCTCAGAGTCTCCGTGTCTCTGTGTCTCTTGGTCTCAGTGCCTCTGCGCCTCAGTGTCTCAGAGTCTCTGTGTCTCAGTGTCTCAGTGTGTCTGTGTCTCAGTGTCTCTGTGTCTCTGTGCCTCAGTGCCTCAGTGTCTCAGTGTCTCTGTGTCTCTGTGCCTCAGTGTCTCAGTGTCTCAGAGTCTCAGTGTCTCTGTGTCTCAGTGTGTCTGTGTCTCAGTGTCTCAGAGTCTCAGTGTCTCTGTGTCTCAATGTCTCAGTGTCTCAATGTCTCTGAGTCTGAGTGTCTCAGTGTCTCAGAGTCTCAGTGTCTCAGTGTCTCTGTGCCTCTGTGTCTCAGTGTCTCAGTGCCTCAGTGTCTCAGAGTCTCAGTTCTCTGTGTCTCTGTGCCTCTGTGTCTCTGTGCCTCAGTGTCTCAGAGTTTCATTGTCTCAGTGTCTCAGAGTCTCAGTGTCTCTGTGTCTCAGGGTCTCAGTGCCTCTGCGCCTCAGTGTCTCAGTGTCTCAGAATCTCTGTGTCTCAGTGTCTCAGTATGTCTGTGTCTCAGTGTCTCTGTGTCTCTGTGCCTCAGTGTCTCAGTGTCTCAGAGTCTCAGTGTCTCAGTGTCTCAGAGTCTCAGTGTCTCTGTGTCTCTGTGCCTCAGTGTCTCAGTGTCTCAGTGTCTCAGAGTCTCAGAGCCTCTGTGTCTCAGTTTCTCTGTGACTCAGTCTCTCAGTGTCTCTGTGCCTCAGTGTCTCAGTGTCTCTGTGTCTCTGGGCCTCAGTGTCTCAGTGCCTCAGAGTCTCAGTGTCTCTGTGTCTCTTTGTCTCAGTGTCTCTGTGCCTCCGTGTCTCAGTGTCTCAGAGTCTCCGCGTCTCTGTGTCTCTTGGTCTCAGTGTCTCTGTGCCTCACTGTTTCAGTGTCTCAGATTCTCAGTGTCTCATTGTCTCTGTGTCTCAGTGTCTCTGTGTCTCAGAGTCTCAGTGTCCCTGTGCCTCAGTGTCTCTGTGTCTCTGCGTCTCAGTGTCTCATAGTCTCAGTGTCTCAGAGTCTCTGTGTCTCAGTGTCTCAGTGTCTCTGTGTGTCTGTGTCTCAGTGTCTCAGAGTCTCAGTGTCTCTGTGTCTCAGAGTCTCTGTGTCTCAATGTCTCAGTGTCTCAGTGAATCTGTGTCTCTGAGTCTCTGTGCCTTAGTGTCTCAGTGTCTCAGAGTCTCTGTGTCTCTGTGTCTCTGTGTCTCTGTGCCTCAGTGTCTCAGTGTCTCAGAGTCTTAGTGTCTCAGTGTCTCTGTGTCTCTCTGTCTCAGTGCCTCTCTGCCTCTGTGCCTCAGTGTCTGTGTTTCAGTGTCTCAGATTCTCAGTGACTCCGTGTCTCAGTGTCTCAGAGTCTCAGTGTCTCTGTGCCTCAGTGCCTCAGTGTCTCTGTGTCTCTGGGCCTCAGTGTCGCAGTGTCTCAGAGTCTCAGTGTCTCTGTGTCTATTTGTCTCAGTGTCTCTGTGCCTCAGTGTCTCAGTGTCTCTGAGTCTCAGTGCCTCTGTGTCTCAGTTTCTCTGTGACTCAGTCTCTCAGTGTCTCTGTGCCTCAGTGTCTCAGTGTCTCTGTGTCTCTGGGCCTCAGAGTCTCAGTGCCTCAGAGTCTCAGTGTCTCTGTGTCTCTTTGTCTCAGTGTCTCTGTGCCTCCGTGTCTCAGTGTCTCATAGTCTCCGTGTCTCTGTGTCTCTTGGTCTCAGTGTCTCTGTGCCTCAGTGTCTCTGTGTCTCTGTGCCTCAGTGTCTCAGTGTCTCAGAGTCTCCGTGTCTCTGTGTCTCTTGGTCTCAGTGTCTCTGTGCCTCAGTGTCTCAGTGTCTCTGTGTCTCTGTGCCTCAGTGTCTCAGAGTCTCAGTGTCTCTGTGTCTCTGTGTCTCAGTGTGTTTGTGTCTCAGTGTCTCATTGTCTCAGAGTCTCAGTGTCTCTGTGTCTCAATGTCTCAGTGTCTCTGTGTCTCAATGTCTCTGAGTCTGAGTGTCTCAGTGTCTCAGTGTCTCTGTGCCTCAGTGTCTCAGTGTCTCAGTGCCTCAGTGTCTCAGAGTCTCAGTTCTCTGTGTCTCTGTGCCTCTGTTTCTCTGTGTCTAAGTGTCTCAGTGTCACCGAGTTTCATTGTCTCAGTGTCTCAGTGTCTCAGTGTCTCTGTGTCTCAGGGTCTCAGTGCCTCTGCGCCTCAGTGTCTCCGTGTCTCAGAGTCTCTGTGTCTCAGTGTCTCAGTGTGTCTGTGTCTCAGTGTCTCAGTGTCTCAGAGTCTCAGTGTCTCTGTGTCTCTATGTCTCAGTGTCTCTGTGCCTCCGTGTCTCAGTGTCTCAGAGTCTCCGTGTCTCTGTGTCTCTTGGTCTGAGTGCCTCTGTGCCTCAGTGTCTCAGTGTCTCTGTGTCTCTGTGCCTCAGTGTCTCAGTGTCTCAGAGTCTCAGTTTCTCTGTGTCTCTGTGTCTCAGTGTGTCTGTGTCTCAGTGTCTCAGAGTCTCAGTGTCTCTGTGTCTCAATGTCTCAGTGTCTCTGTGTCTCAATGTCTCTGAGTCTGAGTGTCTCAGTGTCTCAGAGTCTCAGTGTCTCAGTGTCTCTGTGTCTCTATGTCTCAGTGTCTCTGTGCCTCAGTGTCTCAGTGTCTCAGTGCCTCAGTGTCTCAGAGTCTCATTGCCTCTGTGTCTCAGTTTCTCTGTGACTCAGTGTCTCAGTGTCTCTGTGCCTCAGTGTCTCAGTGTCTCTGTGTCTCTGGGCCTCAGTGTCTCAGTGTCTCAGTGTCTCAGAGTCTCAGTGTCTCTGTGCCTCAGTGTCTCAGTGTCTCAGAGTCTCAGAGACTCTGTGTCTCAGTTTCTCTGTGACTCAGTCTCTCAGTGTCTCTGTGCCTCAGTGTCTCAGTGTCTCTGTGTCTCTGGGCCTCAGTGTCTCAGTGCCTCAGAGTCTCAGTGTCTCTGTGTCTCTTTGTCTCAGTGTCTCTGTGCCTCCGTGTCTCAGTGTCTCAGATTCTCCGTTTCTCTGTGTCTCTTGGTCTCTGTGTCTCTGTGCCTCACTGTTTCAGTGTCTCAGATTCTCAGTGTCTCATTGTCTCTGTGTCTCAGTGTCTCTGTGTCTCAGAGTCTCAGTGTCTCTGTGTCTCAGTGTCTCTGTGTCTCTGTGTCTCTGCGTCTCAGTGTCTCATAGTCTCAGTGTCTCAGAGTCTCTGTGTCTCAGTGTCTCAGTGTCTCTGTGTGTCTGTGTCTCAGTGTCTCAGAGTCTCAGTGTCTCTGTGTCTCAGAGTCTCTGTGTCTCAATGTCTCTGTGAATGTCTCAGTGTCTCAGTGAATCTGTGTCTCTGTGTCTCTGTGCCTTAGTGTCTCAGTGTCTCAGAGTCTCTGTGTCTCTGTGTCTCTGTGCCTCAGTGTCTCAGTGTCTCAGAGTCTTAGTGTCTCAGTGTCTCTGTGTCTCTCTGTCTCAGTGCCTCTCTGCCTCTGTGCCTCAGTGTCTGTGTTTCAGTGTCTCAGATTCTCAGTGACTCCGTGTCTCAGTGTCTCAGAGTCTCAGTGTCTCTGTGTCTCTGTTTCTCATTGTCTCTGTGCCTCAGTGTCTCAGTGTCTCAGAGTCTCAGTGTGTCTGTGTCTCAGCGTCTCTGTGTCTCTGTGCCTCTGTGTCTCAGTTTCTCAGTGTCTCAGTGTCTCCGAGTTTCATTGTCTCAGTTCTCAGTGTCTCAGAGTCTCAGCGTCTCTGTGTCTCAGTGCCTCTGCGCCTCAGTGTCTCTGTGTTTCAGTGTCTCAGAGTCTCCGAGTCTCAGCGTCTCTGTGCCTCAGTGACTCTGCGTCTCAGGGTCTCAGTGTCTCAGTGTCTCAGAGTCTCTGTGTCTCAGTGTCTCAGCGTCTCATTCTCAGTGTCTCAGAGTCTCTGTGTCTCAGTGTCCCTGTGTCTCAGTGTCCTGTGTCTCAGTGTGTCTGTGCCTCAGTGTCTCTGTGTCTCTTTATCTCTGTGTCTCTGTGCCTCAATGTCTCAGTGTCTCAGAGTCTCTGTGTCTCAGTGCCTCAGTGTCTCAGGGTCTCAGTGTCTCAGTGTCTCAGTGTCTCTGTGTCTCAGTGCCTCAGCGTCTCAGAGTCTCATTGTCTCAGTGTCTGAGAGTCTCAGTGTCTAAGTGTCTCAGTGTCTCTGTGCCTCAGTGTCTCTGTGTCTCAGTGTCTCGGTTTCGCAGTGTCTCTGTGTCTCTGTGCCTCAGTGACATAGTCTCTCTGTGTCTCAGTGTCTCTGTGCCTCTGAGCCTCAGTGTCTCTGTGTCTCAGTGTCTCTTTGTCTCAGTGTCTCAGTGTCTCATTGTCTCATTGTCTCAGAGTCTCAGTGTCTCTGTGTCTCTGTGTGTCTGTTTCTCAGTGTCTCATTGTCTCAGAGTCTCAGTGTCTATGGGTCTCTGTGCCTCAGTGTCTCTGTGTCTGGGCCTCAGTGTCTCAGTGTCTCAGAGTCTCAGTGTCTCTGTGTCTCTTTGTCTCAGTGTCTCTGTGCCTCAGTGTCTCAGTGTCTCTGAGTCTCAGTGTCTCTGTGTCTCAGTTTCTCTGTGACTCAGTCTCTCAGTGTCTCTGTGCCTCAGTGTCTCAGTGTCTCTGTGTCTCTGGGCCTCAGTGTCTCAGTGTCTCAGAGTCTCAGTGTCTCTGTGTCTCTTTGTCTCAGTGTCTCTGTGCCTCCGTGATTCAGTGTCTCAGAGTCTCCGTTTCTCTGTGTCTCTTGGTCTCAGTGTCTCTGTGTCTCAGTGTCTCTGTGTCTCTGTGCCTCAGTGTCTCAGTGTCTCAGAGTCTCAGTGTCTCTGTGTCTCAGTGTCTCAGTGTCTCTGTGTCTCTGTGCCACAGTGTATCAGTGTCTCAGAGTCTCCGTGTCTCTGTGTCTCTTGGTCTCAGTGTCTCTGTGCCTCAGTGTCTCAGTGTCTCTGTGTCTCTGTGCCTCAGTGTCTCAGTGTCTCAGAGTCTCAGTGTCTCTGTGTCTCTGTGTCTCAGTGTGTCTGTGTCTCAGTGTCTCAGAGTCTCAGTGTCTCTGTGTCTCAATGTCTCAGTGTCTCTGTGTCTCAATGTCTCTGAGTCTGAGTGTCTCAGTGTCTCAGTGTCTCTGTGCCTCAGTGTCTCAGTGCCTCAGTGTCTCAGAGTCTCAGTTCTCTGTGTCTCTGTGCCTCTGTGTCTCTTTGTCTAAGTGTCTCAGTGTCACCGAGTTTCATTGTCTCAGTGTCTCAGTGTCTCAGTGTCTCAGTGAATCTGTGTCTCTGTGTCTCTGTGCCTTAGTTTCTCAGTGTCTCAGAGTCTCTGTGTCTCTGTGTCTCTGTGTCTCTGTGCCTCAGTGCCTCAGACTTTCACTGCCTCTGAGTTTCTGTTTCTCTGTGCCTCAGTGTCTCTGTGTCTCAATGTTTCAGAATTTCAGTGTCTCTGTGTCTCAGAGTCTCAGTGTCTCTGTGTCTCCTAGACTCCGTGTCTCATTGTCTCTGTGCCTCAGTGTCTCAGTGTCTCAGAGTCTCAGTGTCTCTGTGTCTCAGTGTCTCAGTGCCTGAGTGTCTCAGCGCCTCAGTGTCTAAGTGTCTCAGAGTCTCACTTTCTCTGTGTCTCTTTATCTCTGTGTCTCTGTGCCTCAATGTCTCAGTGTCTCAGAGTCTCTGTGTCTCAGTGCCTCTGCGCCTCAGTGTCTCAGTGTCTCAGTGTCTCTGTGTCTCAGTGCCTCAGAGTTTCAGAGTCTCATTGTCTCAGTGTCTGAGAGTCTCAGTGTCTAAGTGTCTCAGTGTCTCTGTGCCTCAGTGTCTCAGTGTCTCAGTGTCTCGGTTTCGCAGTGTCTCTGTGTCTCTGTGCCTCAGTGACATAGTCTCTCTGTGTCTCAGTGTCTCTGTGCCTCTGAGCCTCAGTGTCTCTGTGTCTCAGTGTCTCTTTGTCTCTGTGTCTCAGTGTCTCATTGTCTCATTGTCTCAGAGGCTCAGTGTCTCTGTGTCTCTGTGTGTCTGTTTCTCAGTGTCTCATTGTCTCAGAGTCTCAGTGTCTATGGGTCTCTGTGTGGGGCGGAGCAGGGTTTGAAATGCGTGTACTTTAATGCGAGGAGTATTCGCAATAAAGTGGATGAACTTGCAGCGTGGATCAGTACCTGGGACTTTGATGTTGTGGCCATTTCTGAGACTTGGATAGAGCAGGGTCAGGAATGGATGTTGCAGGTTCCGGGGTACAAATGCTTTAGTCGGAGTAGAGAAGAAGGTAGAAGGGGGGGTGGGGTAGCATTGCTAGTCAAGGACTGTATCACAGTGTCGGAGAGAAAGTTTGATGAGGACTTGTCAGTTGAGGTAGTATGGGCGGAGATTAGAAATAGGAGAGGAGAGGTCACCCTGTTGGGAGTCTTTTATAGACCTCCTAAAAGTTCTAGAGAGGTTGAGGAAAGGATTGCGGAGACAATCCTGGTTAGGAGTGAAAGTAATAGGGTAATTGTTATGGGGGACTTTAACTTTACGAATATTGATTGGAGTTGCTATAGTTCTAGCTCGCTAGAGGGGTCAGTGTTTGTACAAAGCGTGCAGGAAGGTTTTTTGTCTCAGTATGTAGACAGGCCAACTAGAGGTGAGGCTATATTGGATTTGGTGCTGGGAAATGAGCCAGACCAGGTGCTAGACTTGGAAGTTGGTGTGCATTTTGGTGATAGTGACCACAATTCGGTTACGTTCACCTTAGTGATGGGAAGAGATAGGCGTGAACCTCGGGTCAGCAATTTTAGCTGGGGTAAGGGCGATTATGAGGCTATCAGGAGTGAATTAGGAAGCATGGATTGGATTAGGGGATTACAGGGACTGGGAACATCTGAAATGTGGAATTTTTTCAAGGAGCAGCTACTGCGAGTCCTTGATAGGTATGTCCCTGTCAGGCATGGTGGATTTGGTAGATCTAGGGAACCGTGGTGCACTAAAAGAGTTGAGTCGATGGTTAAAAAGAAAAAGGAGGCTTATGTTCGGATGAGATTGGAGGGCTCAGATAGTGCACTAGAAAGCTTTAGATTGGCTAGGAGGGAGTTGAAGAGTGAGTTGAGAAGGGCTAAAAGAGGACATGAGAAGACTTTGGCTGATAGGATTAAGGAGAATCCTAAGGCGTTCTATAAGTATGTCAAGAACAGAAGGTTGGTCAGGGCAAGATTAGGGCCAGTTACAGACAGAAGGGGGAAGTTGTGTGTGGAACCGGAGGAGATTGGAGAAGTATTGAACCAATATTTCTCTTCGGTGTTCACGCAGGGGGACATGAATATAGCTGAGGAGGACATTGGGTTGCAGGGGTGTAAAATAGACAGTATTACGGTTGATAAAGAGGATGTGCTGGAAATTCTTGAGGGGCTGAAAATAGATAAGTCCCCTGGTCCGGATGGGATCTACCCTAGGATTCTCTGGGAGGCTAGAGAGGTGATTGCAGAGCCTCTGGCTCAGATCTTCAGGTCGTCATTGGTCTCTGGTGTAGTCCCGGAGGATTGGAGGATAGCGAATGTTGTCCCATTGTTTAAGAAGGGGAACAGAGACTTTGCCGGGAATTATAGACCGGTGAGTCTTACTTCTGTTGTGGGCAAGGTCTTAGAAAAAATTATTAGGGATAGGATTTATAGTTATTTGGAGTGTAATGAATTGATTAGAAATAGTCAGCATGGTTTTGTAGCAGGTAGGTCGTGCCTTACTAACCTTATTGAGTTTTTTGAGAAGGTGACCAAAGAGGTGGATGGGGGTAAGGCAGTTGACGTGGTATACATGGATTTTAGTAAGGCGTTCGATAAGGTTCACCATGGTATGCTTCTGCAGAAAATGCAGATGTATGGGATTGTGGGTAATCTAGGAAGTTGGATCAGGAATTGGCTATCAGATAGGAGACAGAGGGTGGTGGTGGATGGTAAATATTCATCATGGAGTGCAGTTACGAGTGGTGTGCCTCAGGGATCTGTTTTGGGGCCACTGTTGTTTGTAATTTTTATTAATGATCTGGATGAGGGTATAGTTGGGTGGATTAGTAAATTTGCTGATGACACCAAAGTTGGAGGTGTGGTAGATTGTGAGGAAGGGTGTCATAGTCTGCAGGGAGACTTAGATAGGTTGCAGAGCTGGGCCGAGAGGTGGCGGATGGAATTTAATGCGGAGAAGTGTGAGGTAATTCACTTTGGTAGGAGCAACAGATGTGTCGAGTATAGGGCTAACGGGAGGACTTTGAATAGTGTGGATGAACAGAGGGATCTAGGTGTGTGTGTACATAGATCCCTGAAAGTTGGGAATCAAGTAGATAAGGTTGTCAAGAAGGCGTACGGTGTCTTGGCGTTTATTGGTAGGGGGATTGAATTTAGGAGTCGCAGTGTAATGTTGCAACTGTACACTACTCTAGTGCGGCCGCACTTGGAGTACTGTGTGCAGTTCTGGTCCCCGCATTACAAGAAGGATGTGGAGGCGTTGGAGAGGGTGCAGAGGAGGTTTACTAGGATGTTGCCTGGTATGGTGGGGAGGTCCTATGAGGAGAGACTGAGGGATCTAGGGTTGTTTTCGTTGGGAAGAAGGCGGCTAAGAGGGGATCTTATTGAAACATATAAGATGATTAGAGGTTTAGATAGGGTGGATAGTGATAGCCTTTTTCCTCGGATGGAGAAAGCTAGCACGAGGGGGCATGACTTTAAATTAAGGGGGGGTAGCTACAGGACGGATGTCAGGGGTAGGTTCTTTACCCAGCGGGTGGTGAGGGATTGGAATGCCCTGCCTGCTGCAGTTGTAGATGCGTCTAGTTTGGGGGCGTTTAAGAGATCTCTGGATAGGTTTATGGACGAAAAGGGATTGGTATAGGCTAGTGGGTCATTGTTTTTGTAACTGGTCGGCGCAACATCGTGGGCCGAAGGGCCTGTTCTGCGCTGTAATGTTCTATGTTCTATGTTCTATGTTCTATGTGTCTCAGTGTCACTGTGTCTCTGTGCCTCAGTGTCTCAGTGTCTCAGAGTCTCAGTGTCTCTGTGTCTCTTTGTCTCAGTGTCTCTGTGCCACAGTGTCTCTGTGTCTCTGGGCCTCAGTGTCTCAGTGTCTCAGAGTCTCAGTGTCTCTTTGTCTCAGTGTCTCTGTGCCTCAGTGTCTCAGTGTCTCGGAGTCTCAGTGCCTCTGTGTCTCAGTTTCTCTGTGACTCAGTCTCTCAGTGTCTCTGTGCCTCAGTGTCTCAGTGTCTCTGTGTCTCTGGGCCTCAGTGTCTCAGTGTCTCAGTGTCTCAGAGTCTCAGTGTCTCTGTGTCTCTTTGTCTCAGTGTCTCTGTGCCTCCGTGTCTCAGTGTCTCAGAGTCTCCGTGTCTCTGTGTCTCTTGGTCTCAGTGTCTCTGTGCCTCAGTGTCTCAGTGTCTCTGTGTCTCTGTGCCTCAGTGTCTCAGTGTCTCAGAGTCTCCGTGTCTCTGTGTCTCTTGGTCTCAGTGTCTCTGTGCCTCAGTGTCTCAGTGTCTCTGTGTCTCTGTGCCTCAGTGTCTCAGTGTCTCAGAGTCTCAGTGTCTCTGTGTCTCTGTGTCTCAGTGTGTTTGTGTCTCAGTGTCTCAATATCTCAGAGTCTCAGTGTCTCTGTGTCTCAATGTCTCAGTGTCTCTGTATCTCAATGTCTCTGAGTCTGAGTGTCTCAGTGTCTCAGTGTCTCTGTGCCTCAGTGTCTCAGTGTCTCAGTGCCTCAGTGTCTCAGAGTCTCAGTTCTCTGTGTCTCTGTGCCTCTGTGTCTCTGTGTCTAAGTGTCTCAGTGTCACCGAGTTTCATTGTATCAGTGTCTCAGTGTCTCTGTGTCTCAGGGTCTCAGTGCCTCTGCGCCTCAGTGTCTCAGAGTCTCTGTGTCTCAGTGTCTCAGTGTGTCTGTGTCTCAGTGACTCTGTGTCTCTGTGCCTCAGTGTCTCAGTGTCTCAGAGTGTCAGTGTCTCTGTGTCTCTTTGTCTCAGTGTCTCTGTGCCTCCGTGCCTCAGTGTCTCAGAGTCTCCGTGTCTCTGTGTCTCTTGGTCTCAGTGCCTCTGTGCCTCAGTGTCTCAGTGTCTCTGTGTCTCTGTGCCTCAGTGTCTCAGTGTCTCAGAGTCTCAGTGTCTCTGTGTCTCAGTGTGTCTGTGTCTCAGTGTCTCAGAGTCTCAGTGTCTCTGTGTCTCAATGTCTCAGTGTCTCTGTGTCTCAATGTCTCTGAGTCTGAGTGTCTCAGTGTCTCAGAGTCTCAGTGTCTCAGTGTCTCTGTGCCTCTGTGTCTCAGTGTCTCAGTGCCTCAGTGTCTCAGTGTCTCAGAGTCTCAGTTCTCTGTGTCTCTGTGCCTCTGTGTCTCTGTGCCTCAGTGTCTCAGAGTTTCATTGTCTCAGTGTCTCAGAGTCTCAGTGTCTCTGTGTCTCAGTGCCTCTGCGCCTCAGTGTCTCAGTGTCTCAGAATCTCTGTGTCTCAGTGTCTCAGTATGTCTGTGTCTCAGTGTCTCTGTGTCTCTGTGCCTCAGTGTCTCAGTGTCTCAGAGTCTCAGTGTCTCAGTGTCTCAGTGTCTCTGTGTCTCTGTGCCTCAGTGTCTCAGTGTCTCAGAGTCTCAGAGCCTCTGTGCCTCAGTTTCTCTGTGACTCAGTCTCTCAGTGTCTCTGTGCCTCAATGCCTCAGTGTCTCTGTGTCTCAATGTCTCTGAGTCTGAGTGTCTCCGTGTCTCAGTGTCTCTGTGCCTCAGTGTCTCAGTGTCTCAGTGCCTCAGCGTCTCAGAGTCTCAGTTCTCTGTGTCTCTGTGCCTCTGTGTCTCTGTGTCTAAGTGTCTCAGTGTCACCGAGTTTCATTGTATCAGTGTCTCAGTGTCTCAGGGTCTCAGTGCCTCTGCGCCTCAGTGTCTCAGAGTCTCTGTGTCTCAGAGTCTCAGTGTCTCTGTGTCTCTTTGTCTCAGTGTCTCAGTGTCTCAGAGTCTCAGTGTCTCTGTGTCTCTGTGTCTTTGTGTCTCAATGTCTCAATGTCTCAGTGTCTCAGAGTCTCAGAGTCTCAGTGTCTCAGTGTCTCTGTGTCTCAGTGCCTCAGAGTCCCTGTGTCTCTGTTTCTAAGTGTCTCTGTGTCTCAGAGACTCAGTGTCTCTGTCTCTCTGTGTCCCAGTACCTCAGTGTTTCAGAGTCTCAGTGTCTCTTTGTCTCTGTGTCTCAGTGTCTCAATGTCTCTGTGTCTCTGTGTCTCAGTGTCTCAGTGCCTCAATGTCTCAGTGTATCAATGTCTCGGTGTCTCAGTGTCTCAGTGTATCAGTTTCTCAATGTCTCAGTGTCGCTGTGTCTCTGTGTCTCAGTGTCTCAATGTCCCTGTGTCTCTGTGTCTCAGTTTCTCTGTGTCTCTGTGTCTCAGGGTCTCAGTGTCTCAGTGTCTCAATGCCTCTGTTCCCTGTGTCTCAGTGTGTCAGTGTCTCTGTGTCTCAGTGTCTCTGTGTCTCAGTGTCTCTGAGTCTCAGGGTCTCTGTGTCTCTGTGTCTCAGTGTCTCAGAGTCTCAGTGTCTCAGTGTCTCGGTGTCTCAGTGTCTCAGTGTCTCTGTGTCTCTGTGTTTCAGTGTCTATGTGTCTCTGCGTCTCAGAGTCTCAGTGTCTCAGTGTCTCAGTGTCTCAGAGTTTCTGTGTCTCTGTGTCTCAGTGTCTCAGTGTCCCAGTGTCTCAGAGTCTCTGTGTCTCAGTGTCTCAGTACCTCAGAGTCTCTGTGTCTCTGTGTCTCAGTGTCTCTGTGTCTCTGCGTCTCAGAGTCTCAGTGTCTCAGTGCCTCAGTGTCTCAGAGTCTCTGTGTCTCTGTGTCTCAGTGTCCCAGTGTTTCAGAGTCTCTGTGTCTCTGTGTCTCAGTGTCTCAGTACTTCAGAGTCTCAGTGTCTCTTTGTCTCTGTGTCTCTGTGTCTCAGTTTCTCTGTGTCTCAGTGTCTCAGTGTCTCAAAGCCTCTGTGTCTCGGTGTCTCAGTGTCTCAGTGTCTCAGAGTCTCTGCGTCTCTAAGTCTCAGTGTCTCTGTGTCTCTGTGTCTCAGAGTCTCTGTGTCTCTGTGTCTCTGTGTCTCAGTGTCTCAGAGTCTCAGAGTCTCTGTGTCTCAGTGTCTCAGAGTTTCTGTGTCTCTGTGTCTCAGTGTCTCACTGTCCCAGTGTCTCAGAGTCTCTGTGTCTCAGTGTCTCAGTACCTCAGAGTCCCTGTGTCTCTGTGTCTCAGTGTCTCTGTGTCTCTGCGTCTCAGAGTCTCAGTGTCTCAGTGCCTCATTGTCTCAGAGTCTCTGTGTCTCTGTGTCTCAGTGTCCCAGTGTTTCAGAGTCTCTGTGTCTCTGTGTCTCAGTGTCTCAGTACTTCAGAGTCTCAGTGTCTCTTTGTCTCTGTGTCTCTGTGTCTCAGTTTCTCTGTGTCTCAGTGTCTCAGTGTCTCAGTGTCTCAAAGTCTCTGTGTCTCGGTGTCTCAGTGTCTCAGAGTCTCTGTGTCTCTAAGTCTCAGTGTCTCTGTGTCTCTGTGTCTCAGAGTCTCTGTGTCTCTGTGTCTCAGTGTCTCAGAGTCTCAGAGTCTCTGTGGCTCAGTGTCTCAGTGTTTCTGTGTCTCAGTGTCTCTGTGTTTCTGTGTCTCAGAGTCTCTGTGTCTCTGTGTCTCTGTGTCTCCATGTCTGAGTGTCCCAGAGTCTCAGTGTCTCTTTGTCTCAGTGTCTGAGAGACTCTGTGTCTCAGTGTCTCTGTGTCTCTGTGTCTCAGTGTCTCAGTGTCTCAGTGTCTCAGAGTGTCAGTGTCTCAGAGTCTCACTGTCTCTGTGTCTCTCTGTCTCAGTGTCTCAATGTCTCAGTGTCTCTGTGTCTCTGTGTCTCAGTGTCTCAGTGTCTCAATGTCCCTGTGTCTCAGTGTCTCAGTGTCTCTGTGTCTCAGTGTCTCTGTGTCTCAGTGTCTCTGTGTCTCAATGTCTCAGTGTCTCCGAGTCTCTGTGTCTCTGTGTCTCAGTCTCTCAGTGTCTCTGTGTCTCTGTGTCTCAGAGTCTCTGTGTCTCTGTGTCTCTGTGTCTCCGTGTCTGAGTGCCCCAGAGTCTCAGTGTCTCTGTGTCTCAGTGTCTGAGAGACTCTGTGTCTCTGTGTCTCAGTGTCTCTGTGTCTCTGTGTCTCAGTGTCTCAGTGTCTCAGAGTCTCAGTGTCTCTGTGTCTCTGTGTCTTTGTGTCTCAATGCCTCAGTGTCTCAATGTCTCAGTGTCTCAGAGTCTCAGAGTCTCAGTGTCTCAGTGTCTCTGGTCTCAGTGCCTCAGAGTCCCTGTGTCTCTGTTTCTAAGTGTCTCTGTGTCTCAGACACTCAGTGTCTCTGTCTCTCTGTGTCCCAGTACCTCAGTGTTTCAGAGTCTCAGTGTCTCTTTGTCTCTGTGTCTCAGTGTCTCAATGTCTCTGTGTCTCTGTGTCTCAGTGTCTCAGTGCCACAATGTCTCAGTGTATCAATGTCTCGGTGTCTCAGTGTCTCAGTGTCTCAGTGTCTCAATGTCCCTGTGTCTCAGTGTCTCTGTGTCTCTGTGTCTCAGTGTCTCTGTGTCTCAGTGTCTCTGTGTCTCAATGTCTCAGTGTCTCCGAGTCTCTGTGTCTCTGTGTCTCAGTCTCTCAGTGTCTCTGTGTCTCTGTGTCTCAGAGTCTCTGTGTCTCTGTGTCTCTGTGTCTCCGTGTCTGAGTGTCCCAGAGTCTCAGTGTCTCTGTGTCTCAGTGTCTGAGAGACTCTGTGTCTCAGTGTCTCAGTGTTTCAGTGTCTCTGTGTCTCTGTGTCTCAGGGTCTCAGTGTCTCAGTGTCTCAATGCCTCTGTTCCCTGTGTCTCAGTGTGTCAGTGTCTCTGTGTCTCAGTGTCTCTGTGTCTCAGTGTCTCTGAGTCTCAGGGTCTCTGTGTCTCTGTGTCTCAGTGTCTCAGAGTCTCAGTGTCTCAGTGTCTCGGTGTCTCAGTGTCTCAGTGTCTCTGTGTCTCTGTGTTTCAGTGTCTATGTGTTTCTGCGTCTCAGAGTCTCTGTGTCTCAGTGTCTCAGTGTCTCAGTACCTCAGAGTCTCTGTGTCTCTGTGTCTCAGTGTCTCTGTGTCTCAGAGTCTCAGTGTCTCAGTGCCTCAGTGTCTCAGAGTCTCTGTATCTCTGTGTCTCAGTGTCCCAGTGTTTCAGAGTCTCTGTGTCTCTGTGTCTCAGTGTCTCAGTACTTCAGAGTCTCAGTGTCTCTTTGTCTCTGTGTCTCAGTTTCTCTGTGTCTCAGTGTCTCAGTGTCTCAAAGTCTCTGTGTCTCGGTGTCTCAGTGTCTCAGTGTCTCAGAGTCTCTGCGTCTCTAAGTCTCAGTGTCTCTGTGTCTCTGTGTCTCAGAGTCTCTGTGTCTCTGTGTCTCTGTGTCTCAGTGTCTCAGAGTCTCAGTGGCTCAGTGTCTCAGTGTTTCTGTGTCTCAGTGTCTCTGTGTTTCTGTGTCTCAGAGTCTCTGTGTCTCTGTGTCTCAGTGTCTCTCTGTCTCTGCGTCTCAGAGTTTCAGTGTCTCAGTGCCTCAGTGTCTCAGAGTCTCTGTGTCTCAGTACTTCAGAGTCTCAGTGTCTGTTTGTCTCTGTGTCTCTGTGTCTCAGTTTCTCTGTGTCTCAGTGTCTCAGTGTCTCAAAGTCTCTGTGTCTCGGTGTCTCAGTGTCTCAGAGTCTCTGCGTCTCTAAGTCTCAGTGTCTCTGTGTCTCTGTGTCTCAGAGTCTCTGTGTCTCTGTGTCTCTGTGTCTCAGTGTCTCTGAGTCTCAGAGTCTCTGTGGCTCAGTGTCTCAGTGTCTCAGTGTTTCTGTGTCTCAGTGTCTCTGTGTTTCTGTGTCTCAGAGTCTCTGTGTCTCTGTGTCTCTGTGTCTCAGTGTCTCAGTGTCTCAGAGTCTCAGTGTCTCTGTGTCTCTGTGTCTTTGTGTCTCAATGTCTCAGTGTCTCAATGTCTCAGTGTCTCAGAGTCTCAGAGTCTCAGTGTCTCAGTGTCTCTGGTCTCAGTGCCTCAGAGTCCCTGTGTCTCTGTTTCTAAGTGTCTCTGTGTCTCAGACACTCAGTGTCTCTGTCTCTCTGTGTCCCAGTACCTCAGTGTTTCAGAGTCTCAGTGTCTCTTTGTCTCTGTGTCTCAGTGTCTCAATGTCTCTGTGTCTCTGTGTCTCAGTGTCTCAGTGCCTCAATGTCTCAGTGTATCAATGTCTCAGTGTCTCAGTGTCTCAGTGTCTCAATGTCCCTGTGTCTCAGTGTCTCTGTGTCTCTGTGTCTCAGTGTCTCTGTGTCTCAGTGTCTCAATGTCTCAGTGTCTCCGAGTCTCTGTGTCTCTGTGTCTCAGTCTCTCAGTGTCTCTGTGTCTCTGTGTCTCAGAGTCTCTGTGTCTCTGTGTCTCCGTGTCTGAGTGTCCCAGAGTCTCAGTGTCTCTGTGTCTCAGTGTCTGAGAGACTCTGTGTCTCAGTGTCTCAGTGTTTCAGTGTCTCTGTGTCTCAGTGTCTCAGTGTCTCAGAGTCTCAGTGTCTCTGTGTCTCTGTGTCTTTGTGTCTCAATGTCTCAGTGTCTCAATGTCTCAGTGTCTCAGAGTCTCAGAGTCTCAGTGTCTCAGTGTCTCTGTGTCTCAGTGCCTCAGAGTCCCTGTGTCTCTGTTTCGAAGTGTCTCTGTGTCTCAGAGACTCAGTGTCTCTGTCTCTCTGTGTCCCAGTACCTCAGTGTTTCAGAGTCTCAGTGTCTCTTTGTCTCTGTGTCTCAGTGTCTCAATGTCTCTGTGTCTCTGTGTCTCAGTGTCTCAGTGCCTCAATGTCTCAGTGTATCAATGTCTCGGTGTCTCAGTGTCTCAGTGTATCAGTTTCTCAATGTCTCAGTGTCGCTGTGTCTCTGTGTCTCAGTGTCTCAGAGTCTCTGTGCCTCAGTGTCTCAGTGTCTCTGTGTCTCTGTGCCTCAGTGTCTCAGTGTCTCAGAGTCTCAGTGTCTCTGTGTCTCTGTGTCTCAGTGTGTTTGTGTCTCAGTGTCTCAATATCTCAGAGTCTCAGTGTCTCTGTGTCTCAATGTCTCAGTGTCTCTGTATCTCAATGTCTCTGAGTCTGAGTGTCTCAGTGTCTCAGTGTCTCTGTGCCTCAGTGTCTCAGTGTCTCAGTGCCTCAGTGTCTCAGAGTCTCAGTTCTCTGTGTCTCTGTGCCTCTGTGTCTCTGTGTCTAAGTGTCTCAGTGTCACCGAGTTTCATTGTATCAGTGTCTCAGTGTCTCTGTGTCTCAGGGTCTCAGTGCCTCTGCGCCTCAGTGTCTCAGAGTCTCTGTGTCTCAGTGTCTCAGTGTGTCTGTGTCTCAGTGACTCTGTGTCTCTGTGCCTCAGTGTCTCAGTGTCTCAGAGTGTCAGTGTCTCTGTGTCTCTTTGTCTCAGTGTCTCTGTGCCTCCGTGCCTCAGTGTCTCAGAGTCTCCGTGTCTCTGTGTCTCTTGGTCTCAGTGCCTCTGTGCCTCAGTGTCTCAGTGTCTCTGTGTCTCTGTGCCTCAGTGTCTCAGTGTCTCAGAGTCTCAGTGTCTCTGTGTCTCAGTGTGTCTGTGTCTCAGTGTCTCAGAGTCTCAGTGTCTCTGTGTCTCAATGTCTCAGTGTCTCTGTGTCTCAATGTCTCTGAGTCTGAGTGTCTCAGTGTCTCAGAGTCTCAGTGTCTCAGTGTCTCTGTGCCTCTGTGTCTCAGTGTCTCAGTGCCTCAGTGTCTCAGTGTCTCAGAGTCTCAGTTCTCTGTGTCTCTGTGCCTCTGTGTCTCAGTGTCTCAGAGTTTCATTGTCTCAGTGTCTCAGAGTCTCAGTGTCTCTGTGTCTCAGTGCCTCTGCGCCTCAGTGTCTCAGTGTCTCAGAATCTCTGTGTCTCAGTGTCTCAGTATGTCTGTGTCTCAGTGTCTCTGTGTCTCTGTGCCTCAGTGTCTCAGTGTCTCAGAGTCTCAGTGTCTCAGTGTCTCAGTGTCTCTGTGTCTCTGTGCCTCAGTGTCTCAGTGTCTCAGAGTCTCAGAGCCTCTGTGCCTCAGTTTCTCTGTGACTCAGTCTCTCAGTGTCTCTGTGCCTCAATGCCTCAGTGTCTCTGTGTCTCAATGTCTCTGAGTCTGAGTGTCTCCGTGTCTCAGTGTCTCTGTGCCTCAGTGTCTCAGTGTCTCAGTGCCTCAGCGTCTCAGAGTCTCAGTTCTCTGTGTCTCTGTGCCTCTGTGTCTCTGTGTCTAAGTGTCTCAGTGTCACCGAGTTTCATTGTATCAGTGTCTCAGTGTCTCAGGGTCTCAGTGCCTCTGCGCCTCAGTGTCTCAGAGTCTCTGTGTCTCAGAGTCTCAGTGTCTCTGTGTCTCTTTGTCTCAGTGTCTCAGTGTCTCAGAGTCTCAGTGTCTCTGTGTCTCTGTGTCTTTGTGTCTCAATGTCTCAATGTCTCAGTGTCTCAGAGTCTCAGAGTCTCAGTGTCTCAGTGTCTCTGTGTCTCAGTGCCTCAGAGTCCCTGTGTCTCTGTTTCTAAGTGTCTCTGTGTCTCAGAGACTCAGTGTCTCTGTCTCTCTGTGTCCCAGTACCTCAGTGTTTCAGAGTCTCAGTGTCTCTTTGTCTCTGTGTCTCAGTGTCTCAATGTCTCTGTGTCTCTGTGTCTCAGTGTCTCAGTGCCTCAATGTCTCAGTGTATCAATGTCTCGGTGTCTCAGTGTCTCAGTGTATCAGTTTCTCAATGTCTCAGTGTCGCTGTGTCTCTGTGTCTCAGTGTCTCAATGTCCCTGTGTCTCTGTGTCTCAGTTTCTCTGTGTCTCTGTGTCTCAGGGTCTCAGTGTCTCAGTGTCTCAATGCCTCTGTTCCCTGTGTCTCAGTGTGTCAGTGTCTCTGTGTCTCAGTGTCTCTGTGTCTCATTGTCTCTGAGTCTCAGGGTCTCTGTGTCTCTGTGTCTCAGTGTCTCAGAGTCTCAGTGTCTCAGTGTCTCGGTGTCTCAGTGTCTCAGTGTCTCTGTGTCTCTGTGTTTCAGTGTCTATGTGTCTCTGCGTCTCAGAGTCTCAGTGTCTCAGTGTCTCAGTGTCTCAGAGTTTCTGTGTCTCTGTGTCTCAGTGTCTCAGTGTCCCAGTGTCTCAGAGTCTCTGTGTCTCAGTGTCTCAGTACCTCAGAGTCTCTGTGTCTCTGTGTCTCAGTGTCTCTGTGTCTCTGCGTCTCAGAGTCTCAGTGTCTCAGTGCCTCAGTGTCTCAGAGTCTCTGTGTCTCTGTGTCTCAGTGTCCCAGTGTTTCAGAGTCTCTGTGTCTCTGTGTCTCAGTGTCTCAGTACTTCAGAGTCTCAGTGTCTCTTTGTCTCTGTGTCTCTGTGTCTCAGTTTCTCTGTGTCTCAGTGTCTCAGTGTCTCAAAGCCTCTGTGTCTCGGTGTCTCAGTGTCTCAGTGTCTCAGAGTCTCTGCGTCTCTAAGTCTCAGTGTCTCTGTGTCTCTGTGTCTCAGAGTCTCTGTGTCTCTGTGTCTCTGTGTCTCAGTGTCTCAGAGTCTCAGAGTCTCTGTGTCTCAGTGTCTCAGAGTTTCTGTGTCTCTGTGTCTCAGTGTCTCACTGTCCCAGTGTCTCAGAGTCTCTGTGTCTCAGTGTCTCAGTACCTCAGAGTCCCTGTGTCTCTGTGTCTCAGTGTCTCTGTGTCTCTGCGTCTCAGAGTCTCAGTGTCTCAGTGCCTCATT
This sequence comes from Carcharhinus amblyrhynchos, assembly GCF_965287045.1. NCBI lineage: Eukaryota > Metazoa > Chordata > Chondrichthyes > Carcharhiniformes > Carcharhinidae > Carcharhinus > Carcharhinus amblyrhynchos. The sequence continues at coordinate 617,300 of NW_027649800.1, forward strand.
GTCTCAGAGTCTCTGTGTCTCTGTGTCTCAGTGTCCCAGTGTTTCAGAGTCTCTGTGTCTCTGTGTCTCAGTGTCTCAGTACTTCAGAGTCTCAGTGTCTCTTTGTCTCTGTGTCTCTGTGTCTCAGTTTCTCTGTGTCTCAGTGTCTCAGTGTCTCAGTGTCTCAAAGTCTCTGTGTCTCGGTGTCTCAGTGTCTCAGAGTCTCTGCGTCTCTAAGTCTCAGTGTCTCTGTGTCTCTGTGTCTCAGAGTCTCTGTGTCTCTGTGTCTCAGTGTCTCAGAGTCTCAGAGTCTCTGTGGCTCAGTGTCTCAGTGTTTCTGTGTCTCAGTGTCTCTGTGTTTCTGTGTCTCAGAGTCTCTGTGTCTCTGTGTCTCTGTGTCTCCATGTCTGAGTGTCCCAGAGTCTCAGTGTCTCTTTGTCTCAGTGTCTGAGAGACTCTGTGTCTCAGTGTCTCTGTGTCTCTGTGTCTCAGTGTCTCAGTGTCTCAGTGTCTCAGAGTGTCAGTGTCTCAGAGTCTCACTGTCTCTGTGTCTCTCTGTCTCAGTGTCTCAATGTCTCAGTGTCTCTGTGTCTCTGTGTCTCAGTGTCTCAGTGTCTCAATGTCCCTGTGTCTCAGTGTCTCAGTGTCTCTGTGTCTCAGTGTCTCTGTGTCTCAATGTCTCAGTGTCTCCGAGTCTCTGTGTCTCTGTGTCTCAGTCTCTCAGTGTCTCTGTGTCTCTGTGTCTCAGAGTCTCTGTGTCTCTGTGTCTCTGTGTCTCCGTGTCTGAGTGCCCCAGAGTCTCAGTGTCTCTGTGTCTCAGTGTCTGAGAGACTCTGTGTCTCTGTGTCTCAGTGTCTCTGTGTCTCTGTGTCTCAGTGTCTCAGTGTCTCAGAGTCTCAGTGTCTCTGTGTCTCTGTGTCTTTGTGTCTCAATGCCTCAGTGTCTCAATGTCTCAGTGTCTCAGAGTCTCAGAGTCTCAGTGTCTCAGTGTCTCTGGTCTCAGTGCCTCAGAGTCCCTGTGTCTCTGTTTCTAAGTGTCTCTGTGTCTCAGACACTCAGTGTCTCTGTCTCTCTGTGTCCCAGTACCTCAGTGTTTCAGAGTCTCAGTGTCTCTTTGTCTCTGTGTCTCAGTGTCTCAATGTCTCTGTGTCTCTGTGTCTCAGTGTCTCAGTGCCACAATGTCTCAGTGTATCAATGTCTCGGTGTCTCAGTGTCTCAGTGTCTCAGTGTCTCAATGTCCCTGTGTCTCAGTGTCTCTGTGTCTCTGTGTCTCAGTGTCTCTGTGTCTCAGTGTCTCTGTGTCTCAATGTCTCAGTGTCTCCGAGTCTCTGTGTCTCTGTGTCTCAGTCTCTCAGTGTCTCTGTGTCTCTGTGTCTCAGAGTCTCTGTGTCTCTGTGTCTCTGTGTCTCCGTGTCTGAGTGTCCCAGAGTCTCAGTGTCTCTGTGTCTCAGTGTCTGAGAGACTCTGTGTCTCAGTGTCTCAGTGTTTCAGTGTCTCTGTGTCTCTGTGTCTCAGGGTCTCAGTGTCTCAGTGTCTCAATGCCTCTGTTCCCTGTGTCTCAGTGTGTCAGTGTCTCTGTGTCTCAGTGTCTCTGTGTCTCAGTGTCTCTGAGTCTCAGGGTCTCTGTGTCTCTGTGTCTCAGTGTCTCAGAGTCTCAGTGTCTCAGTGTCTCGGTGTCTCAGTGTCTCAGTGTCTCTGTGTCTCTGTGTTTCAGTGTCTATGTGTTTCTGCGTCTCAGAGTCTCTGTGTCTCAGTGTCTCAGTGTCTCAGTACCTCAGAGTCTCTGTGTCTCTGTGTCTCAGTGTCTCTGTGTCTCAGAGTCTCAGTGTCTCAGTGCCTCAGTGTCTCAGAGTCTCTGTATCTCTGTGTCTCAGTGTCCCAGTGTTTCAGAGTCTCTGTGTCTCTGTGTCTCAGTGTCTCAGTACTTCAGAGTCTCAGTGTCTCTTTGTCTCTGTGTCTCAGTTTCTCTGTGTCTCAGTGTCTCAGTGTCTCAAAGTCTCTGTGTCTCGGTGTCTCAGTGTCTCAGTGTCTCAGAGTCTCTGCGTCTCTAAGTCTCAGTGTCTCTGTGTCTCTGTGTCTCAGAGTCTCTGTGTCTCTGTGTCTCTGTGTCTCAGTGTCTCAGAGTCTCAGTGGCTCAGTGTCTCAGTGTTTCTGTGTCTCAGTGTCTCTGTGTTTCTGTGTCTCAGAGTCTCTGTGTCTCTGTGTCTCAGTGTCTCTCTGTCTCTGCGTCTCAGAGTTTCAGTGTCTCAGTGCCTCAGTGTCTCAGAGTCTCTGTGTCTCAGTACTTCAGAGTCTCAGTGTCTGTTTGTCTCTGTGTCTCTGTGTCTCAGTTTCTCTGTGTCTCAGTGTCTCAGTGTCTCAAAGTCTCTGTGTCTCGGTGTCTCAGTGTCTCAGAGTCTCTGCGTCTCTAAGTCTCAGTGTCTCTGTGTCTCTGTGTCTCAGAGTCTCTGTGTCTCTGTGTCTCTGTGTCTCAGTGTCTCTGAGTCTCAGAGTCTCTGTGGCTCAGTGTCTCAGTGTCTCAGTGTTTCTGTGTCTCAGTGTCTCTGTGTTTCTGTGTCTCAGAGTCTCTGTGTCTCTGTGTCTCTGTGTCTCAGTGTCTCAGTGTCTCAGAGTCTCAGTGTCTCTGTGTCTCTGTGTCTTTGTGTCTCAATGTCTCAGTGTCTCAATGTCTCAGTGTCTCAGAGTCTCAGAGTCTCAGTGTCTCAGTGTCTCTGGTCTCAGTGCCTCAGAGTCCCTGTGTCTCTGTTTCTAAGTGTCTCTGTGTCTCAGACACTCAGTGTCTCTGTCTCTCTGTGTCCCAGTACCTCAGTGTTTCAGAGTCTCAGTGTCTCTTTGTCTCTGTGTCTCAGTGTCTCAATGTCTCTGTGTCTCTGTGTCTCAGTGTCTCAGTGCCTCAATGTCTCAGTGTATCAATGTCTCAGTGTCTCAGTGTCTCAGTGTCTCAATGTCCCTGTGTCTCAGTGTCTCTGTGTCTCTGTGTCTCAGTGTCTCTGTGTCTCAGTGTCTCAATGTCTCAGTGTCTCCGAGTCTCTGTGTCTCTGTGTCTCAGTCTCTCAGTGTCTCTGTGTCTCTGTGTCTCAGAGTCTCTGTGTCTCTGTGTCTCCGTGTCTGAGTGTCCCAGAGTCTCAGTGTCTCTGTGTCTCAGTGTCTGAGAGACTCTGTGTCTCAGTGTCTCAGTGTTTCAGTGTCTCTGTGTCTCAGTGTCTCAGTGTCTCAGAGTCTCAGTGTCTCTGTGTCTCTGTGTCTTTGTGTCTCAATGTCTCAGTGTCTCAATGTCTCAGTGTCTCAGAGTCTCAGAGTCTCAGTGTCTCAGTGTCTCTGTGTCTCAGTGCCTCAGAGTCCCTGTGTCTCTGTTTCGAAGTGTCTCTGTGTCTCAGAGACTCAGTGTCTCTGTCTCTCTGTGTCCCAGTACCTCAGTGTTTCAGAGTCTCAGTGTCTCTTTGTCTCTGTGTCTCAGTGTCTCAATGTCTCTGTGTCTCTGTGTCTCAGTGTCTCAGTGCCTCAATGTCTCAGTGTATCAATGTCTCGGTGTCTCAGTGTCTCAGTGTATCAGTTTCTCAATGTCTCAGTGTCGCTGTGTCTCTGTGTCTCAGTGTCTCAATGTCCCTGTGTCTCTGTGTCTCAGTTTCTCTGTGTCTCTGTGTCTCAGGGTCTCAGTGTCTCAGTGTCTCAATGCCTCTGTTCCCTGTGTCTCAGTGTGTCAGTGTCTCAGTGTCTCTGTGTCTCAGTGTCTCTGAGTCTCAGGGTCTCTGTGTCTCTGTGTCTCAGTGTCTCAGAGTCTCAGTGTCTCAGTGTCTCGGTGTCTCAGTGTCTCAGTGTCTCTGTGTCTCTGTGTTTCAGTGTCTATGTGTCTCTGCGTCTCAGAGTCTCAGTGTCTCAGTGTCTCAGAGTTTCTGTGTCTCTGTGTCTCTGTGTCTCAGTGTCTCAGTGTCCCAGTGCCTCAGAGTCTCTGTGTCTCAGTGTCTCAGTACCTCAGAGTCTCTGTGTCTCTGTGTCTCAGTGTCTCTGTGTCTCTGCGTCTCAGAGTCTCAGTGTCTCAGAGTCTCTGTGTCTCTGTGTCTCAGTGTCCCAGTGTTTCAGAGTCTCTGTGTCTCTGTGTCTCAGTGTCTCAGTACTTCAGAGTCTCAGTGTCTCTTTGTCTCTGTGTCTCTGTGTCTCAGTTTCTCTGTGTCTCAGTGTCTCAGTGTCTCAAAGTCTCTGTGTCTCGGTGTCTCAGTGTCTCAGTGTCTCAGAGTCTCTGCGTCTCTAAGTCTCAGTGTCTCTGTGTCTCTGTGTCTCAGAGTCTCTGTGTCTCTGTGTCTCTGTGTCTCAGTGTCTCAGAGTCTCAGAGTCTCTGTGGCTCAGTGTCTCAGTGTTTCTGTGTCTCAGTGTCTCTGTGTTTCTGTGTCTCAGAGTCTCTGTGTCTCTGTGTCTCTGTGTCTCTCTGTCTCTGCGTCTCAGAGTCTCAGTGTCTCAGTGCCTCAGTGTCTCAGAGTCTCTGTGTCTCAGTGTCTCAGTGCTTCAGAGTCTCAGTGTCTGTTTGTCTCTGTGTCTCAGTTTCTCTGTGTCTCAGTGTCTCAGTGTCTCTGTGTTTCTGTGTCTCAGGGTCTCTGTGTCTCCATGTCTGAGTGTCCCAGAGTCTCAGTGTCTCTGTGTCTCAGTGTCTGAGAGACTCTGTGCCTCAGTGTCTCTGTGTCTCAGTGTCTCTGTGTCTCAGTGTCTCAGAGTCTCAGTGTCTCAGTGTCTCAGAGTGTCAGTGTCTCAGGGTCTCACTGTCTCTGTGTCTCTCTGTCTCAGTAACTCAATGTCTCAGTGTCTCTGTGTCTCTGTGTCTCAGTGTCTCAGTGTCTCAATGTCCCTGTGTCTCAGTGTCTCAGTGTCTCTGTGTCTCTGTGTCTCAGTGTCTCTGTGTCTCAGTGTCTCTGTGTCTCAATGTCTCAGTGTCTCCGAGTCTCTGTGTCTCCGTGTCTCAGTCTCTCAGTGTCTCTGTGTCTCTGTGTCTCAGAGTCTCTGTGTCTCTGTGTCTCTGTGTCTCCGTGCCTGAGTGTCCCAGAGTCTCAGTGTCTCTGTGTCTCAGTGTCTGAGAGACTCTGTCTCTCAGTGTCTCAGTGTCTCTGTGTCTCAGTGTCTCAGTATCTCAGAGTCTCTGTGTCTCTGTGTCTTTGTGTCTCAATGTCTCAGTGTCTCAATGTCTCAGTGTCTCAGAGTCTCAGAGTCTCAGTGTCTCAGTGTCTCTGGTCTCAGTGCCTCAGAGTCCCTGTGTCTCTGTTTCTAAGTGTCTCTGTGTCTCAGACACTCAGTGTCTCTGTCTCTCTGTGTCCCAGTACCTCAGTGTTTCAGAGTCTCAGTGTCTCTTTGTCTCTGTGTCTCAGTGTCTCAATGTCTCTGTGTCTCTGTGTCTCAGTGTCTCAGTGCCTCAATGTCTCAGTGTATCAATGTCTCAGTGTCTCAGTGTCTCAGTGTCTCAATGTCCCTGTGTCTCAGTGTCTCAGTGTCTCTGTGTCTCAGTGTCTCTGTGTCTCAGTGTCTCTGTGTCTCAATGTCTCAGTGTCTCCGAGTCTCTGTGTCTCTGTGTCTCTGTGTCTCAGTCTCTCAGTGTCTCTGTGTCTCTGTGTCTCAGAGTCTCTGTGTCTCTGTGTCTCTGTGTCTCCGTGTCTGAGTGTCCCAGAGTCTCAGTGTCTCTGTGTCTCAGTGTCTGAGAGACTCTGTGTCTCAGTGTCTCAGTGTCTCTGTGTCTCAGTGTCTCAGTGTCTCAGAGTCTCAGTGTCTCTGTGTCTCTGTGTCTTTGTGTCTCAATGTCTCAGTGTCTCAATGTCTCAGTGTCTCAGAGTCTCAGAGTCTCAGTGTCTCAGTGTCTCTGTGTCTCAGTGCCTCAGAGTCCCTGTGTCTCTGTTTCTAAGTGTCTCTGTGTCTCAGAGACTCAGTGTCTCTGTCTCTCTGTGCCCCAGTACCTCAGTGTTTCAGAGTCTCAGTGTCTCTTTGTCTCTGTGTCTCAGTGTCTCAATGTCTCTGTGTCTCTGTGTCTCAGTGTCTCAATGCCTCAATGTCTCAGTGTATCAATGTCTCGGTGTCTCAGTGTCTCAGTGTATCAGTTTCTCAATGTCTCAGTGTCGCTGTGTCTCTGTGTCTCAGTGTCTCAATGTCCCTGTGTCTCTGTGTCTCAGAGTCTCTGTGCCTCTGTGTCTCTGTGTCTCCGTGTCTGAGTGTCCCAGAGTCTCAGTGTCTCTGTTTCTCAGTGTCTCTGTGTCTCAGTGTCCCTGTGTCTCAGTGTCTCAGAGTCTCAGTGTCTCTGTGTCTCAGTGTCTGAGAGACTATGTGTCTCAGTGTCTCAGTGCCTCTGTGTCTCAGTGTCTCAGTGTCTCTGTGTCTCAGTGTCTCAGTGTCTCGGTGTCTCAGTGTCTCTGTGTCTCAATGTCTCAGTGTCTCCGAGTCTCTGTGTCTCTGTGTCTCAGTCTCTCAGTGTCTCTGTGTCTCAGTGTCTCAGAGTCTCAGTGTTTTCTGTGTCTCTGTGTCTCTGTGACTCTGTGTCTCAGACTCTCAGTGTCTCTGTGTCTCAGTGTCTCAGAGTCTCAGTGTCTCTGAGTCTCAGTGTCTCCGTGTCTCAGTGACTCAGTGTCTCGGTGTCTCAGTGTTTCAGAGTCTCAGTGTCTGTATGTCTCAGTGTCTCAATGTCTCAGTGTCTTTGTGTCTCAATGTCTCAGTGTCTCAGAGTCTCTGTGTCTCAGTGTCTCTGTGTCTCCGTGTCTCAGTGTCTCAGTGTCTCAGAGTCTCTGTGTCTCAGTGTCTCAGAGTCTCTGTGTCTCAGTGTCTCTGAGTCTCAGTGTCTCTGAGTCTCAGTGTCTCTGTGTCTCAGTGACTCAGTGTCTCAGAGTCTCTGTGTCACAGAGTGTCAGAGTCTCAGTGCCTCAGTTTCTCAGTGTCTCAATGTCTCAGTTTTTCAGAGTCTCCGTGTCTTAGTGTCTCAGTGTCTCAGTACCTCAGTGTCTTAGTTTCTCAGTGACTCAGTGTCTCAATGTCTCAGTGTCGCAGAGTCTCAGTGTCTCAGAGTCTCAGTGTCTCAGAGTCTCAGTGTATCAGTGTCTCTGTGCCTCAATGTCTCAGTGTCTCAATGCCACTGTGTCTCTGTGTCTCAGAGTCTCAGTGTCTCAATGTCTCTGTGCTTCAGTGTCGCTGTGTCTCAGTTTCTCTGTGTCTCTGTATCTCAGTGTCTCTGTGTCTCAGTGTGTCAGAGTCTCAGTGTCTCTGTGTCTCTCTGTCTCTGAGTCTCAGTGTCTCAGTGCCTCAGTGTCTCACTGTCTCAGTGTCTCAGTGTCTCAATGTCTCAGTGTTTCAGAGTCTCTGTGTCTCAGTGTCTCAGTGTCTCAATGTCTCAGTGTCTCCATGACTCAGTGTCTCAATGTCTCGGTGTCTCAGAGTCTCTGTGTATCTGTGTCTCAATCTCTCAGTGTCTCTGTGTCTCAGTGTCTCAGAGTCTCAGTGTCTCAGTGTCTCTGAGTCTCTGCGTCTCTGCGTCTCAGTGTCTCTGTGTCTTCGTGTCTCAGAGTCTCTGTGTCTCGGTCCGTCAGTGTCTCAGTGACTCAGTGCCACAGACTCTCAGTGTCACAGAGTCCCTGTGTCTCAGTGCCTCAGTGGCTCAGTGTCTCAGTGTGTCAGTGCCTCAGTGCCACAGTGTCTCCGTGTCACAGAGTCTCTGAGTTTCAGTGTGTCAGTGTCTCATTCTCTCTGTGTCTCAGTGACTCAGTGTGTCAGTGCCTCAGTGCCACAGTGTCTCAGTGTCCCCGAGCCTCTGTATCTCACTGTCTCTGTCTCTTGTGTCTCAGTGTCTCAGAGTCTCAGTGCCTCAGTGTCTCAGAGTCTCAGAGTCTCTGTGTCTCAGTGCCTCCGTGTCTCTGCGTCTCAGTGTCTGTGTCTAAGTTTCTCAGAGTCTCTGTGTGTCTCTGTGTCCCAGTGTCTCAGTGTCTCAGTGTCTCAGAGTCTGTGTGTCTCTGTGTCTCAGTGTCTCAGTGTCTCTGTGTCTCAGGGTCTCAGTGTCTCAATGTCTCTGAGTCTCTATGTCTCTGTGTCTCAGTGTCTCTGTGTCTCTGTGTCTCAGAGTCTCAGTGTCTCTGTTTCTCAGTGTCTCCTTGTCTCAGTGTCTCTTTGTCTCAGTGTCTCAATGTCTCTGTGTCGCTCTGTCTCAGTTTCTCTGTGTCTCTGTGTCTCAGTGTCTCTGTGTCTCAGTGTGTCAGAGTCTCAGTGTCTCTGTGTCTAGGTGTCTCCTTGTCTCAGTGTCTCTTTGTCTCAGTGTCTCAATGTCTCTGTGTCTCAGTGTCTCAGAGTCTCAGAGTCTCTGTGTCTCTGTGTCTCAGTGTCTATGTATCTCTGTGTCTCAGTGTCTCAGTGCCACAGTGCCTCAATGTCTCAGTGTCTCAGTGTCTCAATGTCTCAGTGTCTCCGTGACTCAGTGTCTCAATGTCTCGGTGTCTCAGAGTCTCTGTGTATCTGTGTCTCAGTGTCTCAGTGTCTCTGTGTCTCAGTGTCTCAGAGTCTCAGTGTCTCAGTCTCTCAGTGACTCAGTGCCACACACTCTCAGTGTCACAGAGTCCCTGTGTCTCAGTGCCTCAGTGGCTCAGTGTCTCAGTGTGTCAGTGCCTCAGTGCCACAGTGTCTCCGTGTCACAGAGTTTCTGTGTTTCAGTGTGTCAGTGTCTCATTCTCTCCTTGTCTCAGTGACTCAGTGTGTCAGTGCCTCAGTGCCACAGTGTCTCAGTGTCCCCGAGCCTCTGTATCTCACTGTCTCTGACTCAGTGTCTCAGTGTCTCAGAGTCTCAGTGCCTCAGTGTCTCAGAGTCTCAGAGTCTCTGTGTCTCAGTGCCTCCGTGTCTCTGCGTCTCAGTGTCTGTGTCTAAGTTTCTCAGAGTCTCTGTGTCTCTGTGTCTCAGTGTCTCAGTGTCTCAGAGTCTGTGTGTCTCTGTGTCTCAGTGCCTCAGTGTCTCTGTGTCTCATAGTCTCAGTGTCTCTGTGTCTCAGTGTCTCAGAGTCTCTGTGTCTCTGTGTCTCAGTGTCTCTGTGTCTCTGTGTCTCAGGGTCTCAGTGTCTCAATGTCTCTGTGTCTCTATGTCTCTGTGTCTCTGTGTCTCAGTGTCTCTGTGTCTCTGTGTCTCAGAGTCTCAGTGTCTCTGTGTCTCTGTGTCTCAGAGTCTCAGTGTCTCTGTTTCTCAGTGTCTCTTTGTCTCAGTGTCTCTGTTTCTCCTTGTCTCAGTGTCTCTTTGTCTCAGTGTCTCAATGTCTCTGTGTCTCTGTGTCTCTTTGTCTCAGTGTGTCAGAGTCTCAGTGTCTCTGTGTCTCTGTGTGTCAGGGTCTCAGTGTCTCTTTGTCTCAGTGTGTCAGAGTCTCAGTGTCTCTGTGTCTCTGTGTCTCAGCGCCTCAGTGTATCAGTGTCTCAGTGCCTCAGTGTCTCAGTGTCTCAATGTCCCAGTGTTTCAGAGTCTCTGTGTCTCAGTGTCTCAGTGTCTCAGTGCCTCAGTGTCTCAGTGTCTCAATGTCTCAGTGTCTCTGTGTCTCTGTGTCTCAGTGTCTCAGAGTCTCAGAGTCTCTGTGTCTCAGTGTCTCTGTATCTCTGTGTCTCTGTGACTCTGTGTCTCAGAGTCTCAGTGTATCTGTGTCTCAGTTTCTCTTTGTCTCAGTGTCTCTGTGCCACTGTGTCTCTGTGTCTCCGTGTCTGAGTATCTCAGAGTCTCAGTGTCTCTGTGTCTCTGTGTCTCCGTGTCTCAGTATCTCTGTGTCTCTGTGTCTCAGTGTCTCAGTGTCTCTGCGTCACAGGGTCTCTGCGCCTCAGAGTCTCAGTGTCTCAGTGTCTCAGAGTCTCTGAGTCTCTGTGTCTCAGTGTCTCAGTGTCTCTGTGTCTCTGTGCCTCAGTGTGTCAGAGGCTATGTGTCTCTGTGTCTCTGTGTCTCCTTGTCTCAGTGTCTTTGTGTCTCTGTGTCTCAATGTCTCAATGTCTCTGTGTCTCCGTGTCTCGGTTTCTCAGCGCCTCTGTGTCTCTTTGTTTCAGTGTCTCAATGCGTCTGTGTCTCTGTGTCTCTATGTCTCTGTGTCTCTGTGTCTCAGTGTCTCAAGGTCTCTGTGTCTCCGTGTCTCAGTGTCTCAATGTCTCAGAGTCTCAGTGTCTCACTGTCTTAGTGTCTCATTGTCTCTGTGTCTCTGCGTATCAGTGTCTCTGTGTCTCAGTGTCTCAGAGTCTCTGTGGCTCTGTGTCTCTGTGTCTCAGAGTCTCAGAGTCTCTGTGTCTCTGTGTCTGTGTATCTCTGTGTCTCAGTGTCTCAGTGCCACAGTGCCTCAGTGTCTCAGTGTCTCAGTGTCTCAATGTCTCAGTGTCTCCGTGACTCAGTGTCTCAATGTCTCGGTGTCTCAGAGTCTCTGTGTATCTGTGTCTCAGTGTCTCAGTGTCTCTGTGTCTCAGTGTCTCTGTGTCTCAGTGTCTCAGAGTCTCAGTGTCTCAGTCTCTCAGTGACTCAGTGCCACAGACTCTCAGTGTCACAGAGTCCCTGTGTCTCAGTGCCTCAGTGGCTCAGTGTCTCAGTGTGTCAGTGCCTCAGTGCCACAGTGTCTCCGTGTCACAGAGTTTCTGTGTTTCAGTGTGTCAGTGTCTCATTCTCTCCTTGTCTCAGTGACTCAGTGTGTCAGTGCCTCAGTGCCACAGTGTCTCAGTGTCTCAGTGTCCCCGAGCCTCTGTATCTCACTGTCTCTGTCTCAGTGTCTCAGAGTCTCAGAGTCTCTGTGTCTCAGTGCCTCCGTGTCTCTGCGTCTCAGAGTCTGTGTCTAAGTTTCTCAGAGTCTCTGTGTCTCTGTGTCCCAGTGTCTCAGTGTCTCAGTGTCTCAGAGTCTCTGTGTCTCTGTGTCTCAGCGCCTCAGTGTCTCTGTGTCTCATAGTCTCAGTGTCTCTGTGTCTCAGTGTCTCAGAGTCTCTGTGTCTCTGTGTCTCAGTGACTCTGTGTCTCTGTGTCTCAGGGTCTCAGTGTCTCAATGTCTCTGTGTCTCTATGTCTCTGTGTCTCTGTGTCTCAGAGTCTCTGTGTCTCTGTGTCTCAGAGTCTCAGTGTCTCTGTTTCTCAGTGTGTCAGAGTCTCAGTGTCTCTATGTCTCTGTTTCTCCTTGTCTCAGTGTCTCTTTGTCTCAGTGTCTCAATGTCTCTGTGTCTCTGTGTCTCAGTTTCTCTGTGTCTCAGTGTCTCTGTGTCTCTGTGTGTCAGGGTCTCAGTGTCTCTTTGTCTCAGTGTGTCAGAGTCTCAGTGTCTCAGTGCCTCAGTGTCTCAGTGTCTCAGTGCCTCAGTGTCTCAGTGTCTCAATGTCTCAGTGTCTCAGTGTCTCAATGTCTCAGTGTTTCAGAGTCTCTGTGTCTCAGTGTCTCAGTGTGTCAGTGTCTCAATGTCTCAGTGTCTCAGTGTCTCAGTGTCTCAGTGATTCACTGTCTCAGTGTCTCAATGTCTCAGTGTCTCAGTGTCTCAATGTCTCAGTGTTTCAGAGTCTCTGTGTCTCAGTGTCTCAGTGTGTCAGTGTCTCAGTGTCTCAGTGATTCACTGTCTCAATGTCTCAGTGTCTCAGTGTCTCAGAGTCTCAGTGTCTCAGTGTCTCAGTGTCTCAGAGTCTCTGCGTCTCTAAGTCTCAGTGTCTCTGTGTCTCAGTGTCTCAGAGTCTCTGTGTCTCTGTGTCTCAGTGTCTCAGAGTCTCTGTGTCTCAGTGTCTCAGTGTCTCAGAGTCTCTGCGTCTCTAAGTCTCAGTGTCTCTGTGTCTCAGTGTCTCAGAGTCTCTGTGTCTCTGTGACTCTGTGTCTCAGAGTCTCAGTGTATCTGTGTCTCAGTTTCTCTTCGTCTCAGTGTCTCTGTGCCTCTGTGTCTCTGTGTCTCCGTGTCTGAGTATCTCAGAGTCTCAGTGTCTCTGTGTCTCAGTGTCTCAGAGTCTCTGTGTCTCTGTGTCTCAGTATCTCTGTGTCTCTGTGTCTCCTTGTCTCAGTGTCTTTTTGTCTCTGTGTCTCAATGTCTCAATGTCTCTGTGTCTCAGTGTCTCTGTTTCTCAGCGCCTCTGTGTCTCTTTGTTTCAGTGTCTCAATGCGTCTGTGTCTCTGTATCTCTATGTCTCTGTGTCTCTGTGTCTCAGTGTCTCAATGTCTCTGTGACTCCGTGTCTCAGTGTCTCAATGTCTCAGAGTCTCAGTGTCTCAATGTCTCAGTGTCTCATTGTCTCTGTGTCTCAGTGTTTCCGTGTCTCGGTGTCTCAGTGTCTCAGAGTCTCAGTGTCTCTCTGTCTCAGTGTCTCAGAGTCCCTGCGTCTCTGCGTCTCAGTGTCTCTGTGTCTCAGCGTCTCAGAGTCTCTGTGGCTCTGTGTCTCTCTGTCTCAGTGTCTCAGATTCTCAGAGTCTCAGTGTCTCAGTGTCTCTGTGTCTCTGTGTCTCAGAGGCTCTGTGTCTCTGTGTCTCAGTGTCTCAGTGCATCTGTGTCTCTGTGTCTCTGTGTCTGAGTGTCTCAGAGTCTCAGTGTCTCTGTGTCTCAGTGTGTCAGGGTCCCTGTGTCCTTTGTCTCAGTGCCTCAGTGTCTCTGTGTCTCAGTGTCTCTGTGTCTCAGTGTCTCAGCGTCTCTGTGTCTCAGAGTCTCAGTGTTTCTGTGTCTCAGTGCCCCTGTGTCTCTGTGTCTTAGTGTCTCAGTGTCTCTGTGTCTCTGTGTCTCAGTGTCTCAGGGTGTCAGTGTCTCAGAGTCTCTGTGCCTCAGTGTCTCTGTGTCTCAGTGTCTCTGTGTCTGTGTGTCTCTGCGTCTCAGTGTCTCATAGTCTCAGTGTCTCAGAGTCTCTGTGTCTCAGTGTCTCAGTGTCTCTGTGTGTCTGTGTCTCAGTGATTCAGTGTCTCGGTGTCTCAGTGTCTCAGAGTCTCAGTGTCTCTCTGTCTCAGTGTCTCAGAGTCCCTGCGTCTCTGCGTCTCAGTGTCTCTGTGTCTCAGTGTCTCAGAGTCTCTGTGGCTCTGTGTCTCTGTGTCCCAGTGTCTCAGAGTCTCAGAGTCTCTGTGTCTCAGTGTCTCTGTGTCTCTGTGTCTCAGAATCTCAGTGTCTCTGTGTCTCAGTGTCTCAGTGCATCTGTGTCTCTGTGTCTCTGTGTCTGAGTGTCTCAGAGTCTCAGTGTCTCTGTGTCTCAGTGTGTCAGGGTCCCTGTGTCTCAGTGTCTCAGTATCTCAGTGTCTCAGTGTCTCAGTGTCTCTGTGTCTCAGTGTCTCAGCGTCTCTGTGTCTCAGAGTCTCAGTGTTTCTGTGTCTCAGTGTCCCTGTGTCTCTGTGTCTCAGTGTCTCTGTGTCTGTGTGTCTCTGCGTCTCAGTGTCTCATAGTCTCAGTGTCTCAGAGTCTCTGTGTCTCAGTGTCTCTGTGTGTCTGTGTCTCAGTTCTCAGAGTCTCTGTGTGTCAGTGTCTCAGTGTCTCTGTGTCTGTGTCTCAGAATCTCAGTGTCTCTGTTTCTCTGTGTCTCTGTGTCTCAGTGTGTCAGAGTCTCTGTGTCTCTGTGTCTCAGTTTCTCTGTGTCTCTGTGTCTCAGTGTCTCTGTGTCTCTGCGTCTCAGAGTCTCAGTGTCTCAGTGCCTCAGTGTCTCATAGTCTCTGTGTCTCTGTGTCTCAGTGTCTCTGTGTCTCTGCGTCTCAGAGTCTCAGTGTCTCAGTGTCCCAGTGTGTCAGAGTCTCTGTGTCTCTGTGTCTCAGTGTCTCAGTACCTCAGAGTCTCAGTGTCTCTTTGTCTCTGTGTCTCCGTGTCTCAGTTTCTCTGTGTCTCTGTGTCTCAGTGTCTCAGTGTCTCTGTGGCTCAGTGTCCCAGTGTTTCTGTGTCTCAGTGTCTCTGTGTCTCAGATTCTCTGTGTCTCAGTGTCTCAGTGTCTCAATGTCTCAGTGTCTCAGTGTCTCAGTGATTCAGTGTCTCAATGTCTCGGTGTCTCAGTGACTCAGTGTTTCAGTGTCTCTGTGTCTCTGTGTCTCAGTGTCTCTGTGTATCTGTGTCTTTGCGTCTCAGTGTCTCTTAGTCTCTGTGTCTCTGTGTCTCAGTGTCTCAGTGGCTCAGTGTCTCAGAGTCTCTGTGTCTCAGAGTCTCAGTGTCTCTGTGTCTCTGTGTCTCAGTGTCTCAGAGTCTCAGTGTCTCAGTGTCTCGGTGTCTCAGTGTCTCTGTGTTTCAGTGTCTCTGTGTCTCTGCGTCTCAGAGTCTCAGTGTCTCAGTGTCTCAGAGTCTCTGTGTCTCTGTGTCTCAGTATCCCAGTGTCTCAGAGTCTCTGTGTATCAGTGTCTCAGTACCTCAGAGTCTCTGTGTCTCTGTGTCTCAGTGTCTCTGTGTCTCTGTGTCTCAGAGTCCCAGTGTCTCAGTGCCTCAGTGTCTCAGAGTCTCTTTGTCTCTGTGTCTCAGTGTCCCAGTGTCTCAGAGTCTCTGTGTCTCTGTGTCTCAGTGTCCCAGTGTCTCAGAGTCTCAGTGTCTCTTTGTCTCTGTGTCTCTGTGTCTCTGTGTCTCAGCTTCTCTGTGCCTCAGTGTCTCAGTGTCTCAAAGTCTCTGTGTCTCGGTGTCTCAGTGTCTCAGAGTCTCTGCGTCTCTAGGTCTCAGTGTCTCTGAGTCTCTGTGTCTCAGAGTCTCTGTGTCTCTGTGTCTCTGTGTCTCTGTGTCTCAGAGTCTCAGAGTCTCTGTGGCTCAGTGACTCAGTGTTTCTGTGTCTCAGTGTCTCTGTGTCTCTGTGTCTCAGAGTCTCTGTGTCTCTGTGTCTCTGTGTCTCCGTGTCTGAGTGTCCCAGAGTCTCAGTGTCTCTGTGTCTCAGTGTCTGAGAGACTCAGTGTCTCAGTGTCTCAGTGTCTCTGTGTCTCAGTGTCTCTGTGTCTCAATGTCTCAGTGTCTCCGAGTCTCTGTGTCTCTGTGTCTCAGACTCTCAGTGTCTCTGTGTCTCTGTGTCTCCGTGTCTGAGTGTCTCAGAGTCTCAGTGTCTCTGTATCTCAGTGTGTCAGGGTCTCTGTGTCTCTGTGTCTCAGTGTCTCAGTATCTCTGTGTCTCAGTGTCTCAGTGTCTCTGTGTCTCAGTGTCTCAGCGTCTCTGTGTCTCAGATTCTCAGAGTCTCAGTGTCTCTGTGTCTCAGTGTCTCTGTGTATCTGTGTCTCAGTGTCTCAGGGTGTCAGTGTCTCAGAGTCTCTGTGTCTCTGTGTCTCTGTGCCTCAGTGTCTCTGTGTCTCAGAGTCTCTGTGTCTCTGTGTCTCAGTGTCTCAGTGTCTCTGTGTGTCTGTGTCTCAGTTCTCAGAGTCTCTGTGTCTCAGTGTCGCAGTGTCTCTGTGTCTCAGTGTCTCAGAATCTCAGTGTCTCTGCTTCTCTGTGTCTCTGTGTCTCTCTGTCTCAGAGTCTCAGTGTCTCGGTGTCTCAGTGTGTCAGAGTCTCCGCGTCTCTGTGTCTCCTTGTCTCAGTGTCTCTTTGTCCCAGTGTCTCAATGTCTCTGTGTCTCAGTTTCTCTCTGTCTCTGTGTCTCAGTGTCTCTGTGTCTCTGCGTCTCAGAGTCTCAGTGTCTCAGTGCCTCAGTGTCTCAGAGTCTCTGTGTCTCTGTGTCTCAGTGTCTCAGTGTCCCAGTGTCTCAGAGTCTCTGTGTCTCTGTGTCTCTGTGTCTCAGTGTCTCAGTGTGTCAGAGTCTCAGTATCTCTTTGTCTCTGTGTCTCAGTGTCTCAGTGTGTCAGAGTCTCAGAGTCTCTGTGGCTCAGTGTCTCAGTGTTTCTGTGTCTCAGTGTCTCTGTGTCTCAGAGTCTCCGTGTCTCAGTGTCTCAGTGTCTCAATGTCTCAGTGTCTCAGTGTCTCAGTGATTCAGTGTCTCAGTGTCTCTGTGTCTTTGC
This sequence comes from Carcharhinus amblyrhynchos, assembly GCF_965287045.1. Taxonomy (NCBI): domain Eukaryota; kingdom Metazoa; phylum Chordata; class Chondrichthyes; order Carcharhiniformes; family Carcharhinidae; genus Carcharhinus; species Carcharhinus amblyrhynchos. The sequence goes on from NW_027649800.1 coordinate 633,098, forward strand.
GTCTCAGTGTCTCATAGTCTCAGTGTCTCTGTGTCTCAGTGTCTCAGTGGCTCAGTGTCTCAGAGTCTCTGTGGCTCAGTGTCTCAGTGTTTCTGTGTCTCAGTGTCTCTGTATCTCAGAGTCTCCGTGTCTCAGTGTCTCAGTGTCTCAATGTCTCAGTGTCTCAGTGTCTCAGTGATTCAGTGTCTCAATATCTCGGTGTCTCAGTGACTCAGTGTCTCAGTGTCTCTGTGTCTTTGCGTCTCAGTGTCTCATAGTCTCAGTGTCTCTGTGTCTCAGTGTCTCAGTGGCTCAGTGTGTCAGAGTCTCTGTGGCTCAGTGTCTCAGTGTTTCTGTGTCTCAGTGTCTCTGTGTCTCAGAGTCTCCGTGTCTCAGTGTCTCAGTGTCTCAATGTCTCAGTGTCTCAGTGTCTCAGTGATTCAGTGTCACAATATCTCGGTGTCTCAGTGACTCAGTGTCTCAGTGTCTCTGTGTCTTTGCGTCTCAGTGTCTCATTGTCTCAGTGTCTCTGTGTCTCAGTGTCTCAGTGGCTCAGTGTCTCAGAGTCTCTGTGTCTCAGAGTCTCAGTGTCTCTGTGTCTCAGTGTCTCAGTGTCTCAGTGTCTCAGTACCTCAGAGTCTCTGTGTCTCTGTGTCTCAGTGTCTCTGAGTCTCTGCGTCTCAGAGTCTCAGAGTCTCAGTGCCTCAGTGTCTCAGAGTCTCAGTGTCTCAGTGTCTCAGTGTCCCAGTGTCTCTGAGTCTCTGTGTCTCTGTGTCTCAGTGTTCAGTGTCTCAGTACCTCAGAGTCTCAGTGTCTCTTTGTTTCTGTGTCTCTGTGTCTCAGTTTCTCTTTGTCTCCGTGTCTCAGTGTCTCAAAGTCTCTGTGTCTCGGTGTCTCAGTGTCTCAGTGTCTCAGAGTCTCTGCGTCTCTGAGTCTCAGTGTCTCTGTGTCTCTGTGTCTCAGAGTCTCTGTGTCTCTGTGTCTCAGTGTCTCAGAGTCTCAGAGTCTCTGTGGCTCAGTGTCTCAGTGTTTCTGTGTCTCGGTGTCTCTGTGTCTCAGAGTCTCTGTGTCTCTGTGTCTCTGTGTCACCGTGTCTGAGTGTCCCAGAGTCTCAGTGTCTCTGTGTCTCAGTGTCTGAGAGACTCTGTGTCTCAGCGTCTCAGTGTCTCTTTGTCTCTGTGTCTCAGTGTCTCTGTGTCTCAATGTCTCAGAGTCTCTGTGGCTCAGTGTCTCAGTGTTTCTGTGTCTCAGTGTCTCTTTGTCTCTGTGTCTCAGAGTCTCTGTTTCTCTGTGTCTCTGTGTCTCCGTGTCTGAGTGTCCCAGAGTCTCGGTGTCTCTGTGTCTCAGTGTCTGAGAGACTCTGTGTCTCTGTGTCTCTGTGTCTCTGTGTCTCAGTGTCTCTGTGTCTCAGTGTCTCTGTGTCTCAATGTCTCTGTGTCTCAATGTCTCAGTGTCTCCGAGTCTCTGTGTCTCTGTGTCTCAGTCTCTCAGTGTCTCTGTGTCTCAGTGTCCCAGAGTCTCAGTGTCTCTGTGTCTCTGTGTCTCTGTGACTCTGCGTCTCAGACTCTCAGTGCCTCTGTGTCTCCGTGTCTCATTGTCTCAGTGTCTCTGTGTCTCAGTGTCTCAGAGTCTCAGTGTCTCTGTGTCTCAGTGTCTCAGTGTCTCAGTGTCTCAGTGTTTCAGTGTCTCTGAGTCTCAGTGTCTCTGTGTCTCAGTATCAGAGTCTCAGTGCCTCAGTGTCTCAGTGTCTCAATGTCTCAGTGTCTCAGAGTCTGTGTGTCTCTGTGTCTCAGTGCCTCAGTGTCTCTGTGCCTCATAGTCTCAGTGTCTCTGTGTCTCAGTGTCTCAGAGTCTCTGTGTCTCTGTGTCTCAGTGACTCTGTGTCTCTGTGTCTCAGGGTCTCAGTGTCTCAATGTCTCTGTGTCTCTGTGTCTCTGTGTCTCAGTGTCTCAGTATCTATGTGTCTCAGTGTCTCAGTGTCTCTGTGTCTCAGTGTCTCAGCGTCTCTGTGTCTCAGAGTCTCAGAGTCTCAGTGTCTCAGTGTCTCAGTGTCCCTGTGTCTCTGTGTCTCAGTGTCTCAGTGTCCCAGTGTCTCAGAGTCTCTGTGTCTCTGTGTCTCAGTGTCTCAGTGTGTCAGAGTCTCAGTATCTCTTTGTCTCTGTGTCTCAGTGTCTCAGTGTGTCAGAGTCTCAGAGTCTCTGTGGCTCAGTGTCTCAGTGTTTCTGTGTCTCAGTGTCTCTGTGTCTCAGAGTCTCCGTGTCTCAGTCTCTCAGTGTCTGAATGTCTCAGTGTCTCAGTGTCTCAGTGATTCAGTGTCTCAATGTCTCGGTGTCTCAGTGACTCAGTGTCTCAGTGTCTCTGTGTCTTTGCGTCTCAGTGTCTCATAGTCTCAGTGTCTCTGTGTCTCAGTGTCTCAGTGGCTCAGTGTGTCAGAGTCTCTGTGGCTCAGTGTCTCAGTGTTTCTGTGTCTCAGTGTCTCTGTGTCTCAGAGTCTCCGTGTCTCAGTGTCTCAGTGTCTCAATGTCTCAGTGTCTCAGTGTCTCAGTGATTCAGTGTCACAATATCTCGGTGTCTCAGTGACTCAGTGTCTCAGTGTCTCTGTGTCTTTGCGTCTCAGTGTCTCATTGTCTCAGTGTCTCTGTGTCTCAGTGTCTCAGTGGCTCAGTGTCTCAGAGTCTCTGTGTCTCAGAGTCTCTGTGTCTCTGTGTCTCAGTGTCTCAGTGTCTCAGTACCTCAGAGTCTCTGTGTCTCTGTGTCTCAGTGTCTCTGAGTCTCTGCGTCTCAGAGTCTCAGAGTCTCAGTGCCTCAGTGTCTCAGAGTCTCAGTGTCTCAGTGTCTCAGTGTCCCAGTGTCTCTGAGTCTCTGTGTCTCTGTGTCTCAGTGTTCAGTGTCTCAGTACCTCAGAGTCTCAGTGTCTCTTTGTTTCTGTGTCTCTGTGTCTCAGTTTCTCTTTGTCTCCGTGTCTCAGTGTCTCAAAGTCTCTGTGTCTCGGTGTCTCAGTGTCTCAGTGTCTCAGAGTCTCTGCGTCTCTGAGTCTCAGTGTCTCTGTGTCTCTGTGTCTCAGAGTCTCTGTGTCTCTGTGTCTCAGTGTCTCAGAGTCTCAGAGTCTCTGTGGCTCAGTGTCTCAGTGTTTCTGTGTCTCGGTGTCTCTGTGTCTCAGAGTCTCTGTGTCTCTGTGTCTCTGTGTCACCGTGTCTGAGTGTCCCAGAGTCTCAGTGTCTCTGTGTCTCAGTGTCTGAGAGACTCTGTGTCTCAGTGTCTCAGTGTCTCTTTGTCTCTGTGTCTCAGTGTCTCTGTGTCTCAATGTCTCAGAGTCTCTGTGGCTCAGTGTCTCAGTGTTTCTGTGTCTCAGTGTCTCTTTGTCTCTGTGTCTCAGAGTCTCTGTTTCTCTGTGTCTCTGTGTCTCCGTGTCTGAGTGTCCCAGAGTCTCGGTGTCTCTGTGTCTCAGTGTCTGAGAGACTCTGTGTCTCTGTGTCTCTGTGTCTCAGTGTCTCTGTGTCTCAGTGTCTCAGTGTCTCTGTGTCTCAATGTCTCTGTGTCTCAATGTCTCAGTGTCTCCGAGTCTCTGTGTCTCTGTGTCTCAGTCTCTCAGTGTCTCTGTGTCTCAGTGTCCCAGAGTCTCAGTGTCTCTGTGTCTCTGTGTCTCTGTGACTCTGCGTCTCAGACTCTCAGTGTCTCTGTGTCTCCGTGTCTCATTGTCTCAGTGTCTCTGTGTCTCAGTGTCTCAGAGTCTCAGTGTCTCTGTGTCTCAGTGTCTCAGTGTCTCAGTGTTTCAGTGTCTCTGAGTCTCAGTGTCTCTGTGTCTCAGTATCAGAGTCTCAGTGCCTCAGTGTCTCAGTGTCTCAATGTCTCAGTGTCTCAGAGTCTGTGTGTCTCTGTGTCTCAGTGCCTCAGTGTCTCTGTGCCTCATAGTCTCAGTGTCTCTGTGTCTCAGTGTCTCAGAGTCTCTGTGTCTCTGTGTCTCAGTGACTCTGTGTCTCTGTGTCTCAGGGTCTCAGTGTCTCAATGTCTCTGTGTCTCTGTGTCTCTGTGTCTCTGTGTCTCAGTGTCTCAGTATCTATGTGTCTCAGTGTCTCTGTGTCTCAGTGTCTCAGCGTCTCTGTGTCTCAGAGTCTCAGAGTCTCAGTGTCTCAGTGTCTCAGTGTCCCTGTGTCTCTGTGTCTCAGTGTCTCAGTGTCCCAGTGTCTCAGAGTCTCTGTGTCTCTGTGTCTCAGTGTCTCAGTGTGTCAGAGTCTCAGTATCTCTTTGTCTCTGTGTCTCAGTGTCTCAGTGTGTCAGAGTCTCAGAGTCTCTGTGGCTCAGTGTCCCAGTGTTTCTGTGTCTCAGTGTCTCTGTGTCTAAGATTCTCTGTGTCTCAGTGTCTCGGTGTCTCAATGTCTCAGTGTCTCAGTGTCTCAGTGATTCAGTGTCTCAATGTCTCGGTGTCTCAGTGTCTCAGTGTCTCTGTGTCTCTGTGTCTCAGTGTCTCTGTGTCTCAGTGTCTCAGTGTCTCTGTGTATCTGTGTCTTTGCGTCTCAGTGTCTCTTAGTCTCAGTGTCTCTGTGTCTCAGTGTCTCAGTGCATCTGTGTCTCTATGTCTCTGTGTCTGAGTGTCTCAGAGTCTCAGTGTCTCTGTGTCTCAGTGTGTCAAGGTCCCTGTGTCTCTGTGTCTCAGTGTCTCAGTATCTCTGTGTCTCAGTCTCTCAGTGACTCTGTGTCTCAGTGTCTCAGCGTCTCTGTGTCTCAGAGTCTCAGTGTTTCTGTGTCTCAGTGCCCCTGTGTCTCTGTGTCTTAGTGTCTCAGTGTCTCAGTGCCTCTGTGTCTCTATGTCTCAGTGTCTCAGGGTGTCAGTGTCTCAGAGTCTCTGTGTCTCAGTATCTCTGTGTCTCAGTGTCTCTGTGTCTGTGTGTCTCTGCGTCTCAGTGTCTCATAGTCTCAGTGTCTCAGAGTCTCTGTGTCTCAGTGTCTCAGTGTCTCTGTGTCTTTGCGTCTCAGTGTCTCATTGTCTCAGTGTCTCTGTGTCTCAGTGTCTCAGTGGCTCAGTGTCTCAGAGTCTCTGTGTCTCAGAGTCTCTGTGTCTCTGTGTCTCAGTGTCTCAGTGTCTCAGTGTCTCAGTACCTCAGAGTCTCTGTGTCTCTGTGTCTCAGTGTCTCTGAGTCTCTGCGTCTCAGAGTCTCAGAGTCTCAGTGCCTCAGTGTCTCAGAGTCTCAGTGTCTCAGTGTCTCAGTGTCCCAGTGTCTCTGAGTCTCTGTGTCTCTGTGTCTCAGTGTTCAGTGTCTCAGTACCTCAGAGTCTCAGTGTCTCTTTGTTTCTGTGTCTCTGTGTCTCAGTTTCTCTTTGTCTCCGTGTCTCAGTGTCTCAAAGTCTCTGTGTCTCGGTGTCTCAGTGTCTCAGTGTCTCAGAGTCTCTGCGTCTCTGAGTCTCAGTGTCTCTGTGTCTCTGTGTCTCAGAGTCTCTTTGTCTCTGTGTCTCAGTGTCTCAGAGTCTCAGAGTCTCTGTGGCTCAGTGTCTCAGTGTTTCTGTGTCTCGGTGTCTCTGTGTCTCAGAGTCTCTGTGTCTCTGTGTCTCTGTGTCACCGTGTCTGAGTGTCCCAGAGTCTCAGTGTCTCTGTGTCTCAGTGTCTGAGAGACTCTGTGTCTCAGTGTCTCAGTGTCTCTTTGTCTCTGTGTCTCAGTGTCTCTGTGTCTCAATGTCTCAGAGTCTCTGTGGCTCAGTGTCTCAGTGTTTCTGTGTCTCAGTGTCTCTTTGTCTCTGTGTCTCAGAGTCTCTGTTTCTCTGTGTCTCTGTGTCTCCGTGTCTGAGTGTCCCAGAGTCTCGGTGTCTCTGTGTCTCAGTGTCTGAGAGACTCTGTGTCTCTGTGTCTCTGTGTCTCAGTGTCTCTGTGTCTCAGTGTCTCAGTGTCTCTGTGTCTCAATGTCTCTGTGTCTCAATGTCTCAGTGTCTCCGAGTCTCTGTGTCTCTGTGTCTCAGTCTCTCAGTGTCTCTGTGTCTCAGTGTCCCAGAGTCTCAGTGTCTCTGTGTCTCTGTGTCTCTGTGACTCTGCGTCTCAGACTCTCAGTGTCTCTGTGTCTCCGTGTCTCATTGTCTCAGTGTCTCTGTGTCTCAGTGTCTCAGAGTCTCAGTGTCTCTGTGTCTCAGTGTCTCAGTGTCTCAGTGTTTCAGTGTCTCTGAGTCTCAGTGTCTCTGTGTCTCAGTATCAGAGTCTCAGTGCCTCAGTGTCTCAGTGTCTCAATGTCTCAGTGTCTCAGAGTCTGTGTGTCTCTGTGTCTCAGTGCCTCAGTGTCTCTGTGCCTCATAGTCTCAGTGTCTCTGTGTCTCAGTGTCTCAGAGTCTCTGTGTCTCTGTGTCTCAGTGACTCTGTGTCTCTGTGTCTCAGGGTCTCAGTGTCTCAATGTCTCTGTGTCTCTGTGTCTCTGTGTCTCTGTGTCTCAGTGTCTCAGTATCTATGTGTCTCAGTGTCTCTGTGTCTCAGTGTCTCAGCGTCTCTGTGTCTCAGAGTCTCAGAGTCTCAGTGTCTCAGTGTCTCAGTGTCCCTGTGTCTCTGTGTCTCAGTGTCTCAGTGTCCCAGTGTCTCAGAGTCTCTGTGTCTCTGTGTCTCAGTGTCTCAGTGTGTCAGAGTCTCAGTATCTCTTTGTCTCTGTGTCTCAGTGTCTCAGTGTGTCAGAGTCTCAGAGTCTCTGTGGCTCAGTGTCCCAGTGTTTCTGTGTCTCAGTGTCTCTGTGTCTAAGATTCTCTGTGTCTCAGTGTCTCGGTGTCTCAATGTCTCAGTGTCTCAGTGTCTCAGTGATTCAGTGTCTCAATGTCTCGGTGTCTCAGTGTCTCAGTGTCTCTGTGTCTCTGTGTCTCAGTGTCTCTGTGTCTCAGTGTCTCAGTGTCTCTGTGTATCTGTGTCTTTGCGTCTCAGTGTCTCTTAGTCTCAGTGTCTCTGTGTCTCAGTGTCTCAGTGCATCTGTGTCTCTATGTCTCTGTGTCTGAGTGTCTCAGAGTCTCAGTGTCTCTGTGTCTCAGTGTGTCAAGGTCCCTGTGTCTCTGTGTCTCAGTGTCTCAGTATCTCTGTGTCTCAGTCTCTCAGTGTCTCTGTGTCTCAGTGTCTCAGCGTCTCTGTGTCTCAGAGTCTCAGTGTTTCTGTGTCTCAGTGCCCCTGTGTCTCTGTGTCTTAGTGTCTCAGTGTCTCAGTGCCTCTGTGTCTCTATGTCTCAGTGTCTCAGGGTGTCAGTGTCTCAGAGTCTCTGTGTCTCAGTATCTCTGTGTCTCAGTGTCTCTGTGTCTGTGTGTCTCTGCGTCTCAGTGTCTCATAGTCTCAGTGTCTCAGAGTCTCTGTGTCTCAGTGTCTCAGTGTCTCTGTGTGTCTGTGTCTCAGTTCTCAGAGTCTCTGTGTGTCAGTGTCTCAGTGTCTCTGTGTCTCAGTGTCTCAGAATCTCAGTGTCTCTGTTTCTCTGTGTCTCTGTGTCTCTCTGTCTCTGTGTCTCAGTGTCTCTGTGTCTCAGTGTGTCAGAGTCTCTGTGTCTCTGTGTCTCTGTGTCTCAGTTTCTCTGTGTCTCTGTGTCTCAGTGTCTCTGCGTCTCAGAGTCTCAGTGTCTCAGTGCCTCAGTGTCTCATATTCTCTGTGTCTCTGTGTCTCAGTGCCTCAGTGTCCCAGTGTGTCAGAGTCTCTGTGTCTCTGTGCCTCAGTGTCTCAGTACCTCAGTGTCTCAGTGTCTCTTTGTCTCTGTGTCTCCGTGTCTCCGTGTCTCAGTGTCTCAGTGTCTCAGTGTCTCTGTGCCTCAGTGTCTCAGTGTCTCAATGTCTCAGTGTCTCAGTGATTCAGTGTCTCAATGTCTCGGTGTCTCAGCGACTCAGTGTCTCAGTGTCTCTGTGTCTCTGTTTCTCAGTGTCTCTGTGTCTCAGTGTCTCTGTGTATCTGTGTCTTTGCGTCTCAGTGTCTCTTAGTCTCAGTGTCTCTGTGTCTCAGTGTCTCAGTGGCTCTGTGTCTCCTTGTCTCAGTGTCTCTTTGTCCCAGTGTCTCAATGTCTCTGTGTCTCAGTTTCTCTCTGTCTCTGTGTCTCAGTGTCTCTGTGTCTCTGCGTCTCAGAGTCTCAGTGTCTCAGAGTCTCAGTGTCTCAGTGCCTCAGTGTCTCAGAGTCTCTGTGTCTCTGTGTCTCAGTGTCTCAGTGTCCCAGTGTCTCAGAGTCTCTGTGTCTCTGTGTCTCAGTGTCTCAGTGTGTCAGAGTCTCAGTATCTCTTTGTCTCTGTGTCTCAGTGTTTCAGTGTGTCAGAGTCTCAGAGTCTCTGTGGCTCAGTGTCTCAGTGTTTCTGTGTCTCAGTGTCTCTGTGTCTCAGAGTCTCCGTGTCTCAGTGTCTCAATGTCTCAGTGTCTCAGTGTCTCAGTGATTCAGTGTCTCAATGTCTCGGTGTCTCAGTGACTCAGTGTCTCAGTGTCTCAGTGTCTCTGTGTCTCAGTGTCTCTGTGTCTCAGAGTCTCAGTGTCTCTGTGTCTCAGTGTCTCTGTGTCTCAGTGTCCCTGCGTCTCTGTGTCTTTGCGTCTCAGTGTCTCATAGTCTCAGTGTCTCTGTGTCTCAGTGTCTCAGTGGCTCAGTGTCTCAGTGTCTCTGTGTCTCAGAGTCTCAGTGTCTCTGTGTCTCTGTGTCTCAGTGTCTCAGTGTCTCAGTGTCTCAGTACCTCAGAGTCTCTGTGTCTCTGTGTCTCAGTGTCTCTGAGTCCCTGCGTCTCAGTGTCTCAGTGTCTCAGTGCCACAGTGTCTCAGAGTCTCTGTGTCTCAGTGTCTCAGTGTCTCAGTGTCCCAGTGTCTCTGAGTCTCTGTGTCTCTGTGTCTCAGTGTTCAGTGTCTCAGTACCTCAGAGTCTCAGTGTCTCTTTGTCTCTGTGTCTCTGTGTCTCAGTTTCTCTTTGTCTCCGTGTCTCAGTGTCTCAAAGTCTCTGTGTCTCGGTGTCTCAGTGTCTCGGTGTCTCAGAGTCTCTGCGTCTCTGAGTCTCAGTGTCTCTGTGTCTCTGTGTCTCAGAGTCTCTGTGTCTCTGTGTCTCAGTGTCTCAGAGTCTCAGAGTCTCTGTGGCTCAGTGTCTCAGTGTTTCTGTGTCTCAGTGTCTCTGTGTCTCAGAGTCTCTGTGTCTCTGTGTCTCTGTGTCTCCGTGTCAGAGTGTCCCAGAGTCACAGTGTCTCTGTGTCTCAGTGTCTTAGAGACTCTGTGTCTCAGAGTGTCAGAGTCTCAGTGTCTCAGTGTCTCAATGTCTCAGTGTCTCAGTGTCTCAGTGTCTCTTTGTCTCTGTGTCTCAGTGTCTCTGTGTCTCAATGTCTCAGTGTCTCCGAGTCTCTGTGTCTCTGTGTCTCAGTCTCTCAGTGTCTCTGTGTCTCAGTGTCTCAGAGTCTCAGTGTCTCTCTGTCTCTGTGTCTCTGTGACTGTGCGTCTCAGACTCTCAGTGTCTCAGTGTCTCAGTGTCTCAGAGTCTCAGTGTCTCTGAGTCTCAGTGTCTCCGTGTCTCATTGTCTCAGTGTCTCTGTGTCTCAGTGTCTCAGAGTCTCAGTGTCTCTGTGTCTCAGTGTCTCAGTGTCTCAGAGTCTCAGTGTCTCAGTGTCTCAGTGTCTCTGAGTCTCAGTGTCTCTGTGTCTCAGTGTCTCTGTGTCTCAGTGCCTCAGTGTCTCAGAGTCTCTGTGTCTCAGAGTGTCAGAGTCTCAGTGCCTCAGTGTCTCAGTGTCTCAATGTCTCAGTGTCTCAGAGTCTGTGTGTCTCTGTGTCTCAGTGCCTCAGTGTCTCTGTGTCTCATAGTCTCAGTGTATCTGTGTCTCAGTGTCTCAGAGTCTCTGTGTCTCTGTGTCTCAGTGACTCTGTGTCTCTGTGTCTCTGTGTCTCAGGGTCTCAGTTTCTCAATGTCTCTGTGTCTCTATGTCCCTGTGTCTCTGTGTCTCAGTGTCTCTGTGTCTCTGTGTCTCTGTGTCTCAGAGTCTCAGTGTCTCTGTTTCTCTGTTTCTCCTTGTCTCAGTGCCTCTTTGTCTCAGTGTCTCAATGTCTCTGTGTCTCAGTGCCTCAGTGTCTCAGTGTCTCAGTGTCTCAGTGTCTCAGTGTCTCAGTGTCTCAATGTCTCAGTGTCCCAATGTCTCAGTGTCTCAGTGTCTCAATGTCTCAGTGTTTCAGAGTCTCTGTGTCTCAGTGTCTCAGTGTGTCAGTGTCTCAATGTCTCAGTGTCTCAGTGCCTCAGTGATTCAGTGTCTCAATGTCTCGGTGTCTCAGTGTCTCTGTGTATCAGTGTCTCAGTGTCTCAGAGTCTCAGCGTCTCAGTGTCTCAGTGTCTCAGAGTCTCTGCGTCTCTAAGTCTCAGTGTCTCTGTGTCTCAGTGTCTCAGAGTCTCAGTGTCTCTGTGTCTCTGTGTCTCAGTGTCTCAGAGTCTCTGTGTCTCAGTGTCTCTGTATCTCTGTGTCTCTGTGACTCTGTGTCTCAGAGTCTCAATGTATCTGTGTCTCAGTTTCTCTTTGTCTCAGTGTCTCTGTGCCTCCGTGTCTGAGTATCTCAGAGTCTCAGTGTCTCTGTGTCTCAGTGTCTCAGAGTCTTTGTGTCTCTATGTCCCAGTATCTCTGTGTCTCTGTGTCTCAGTGTCTCTGTGTCTCAGTGTCTCAGTGTCTCAGTGTCTCTGTGTCACAGGGTCTCTGCGTCTCAGATTCTCAGTGTCTCAGTGTCTCAGAGTCTCTGAGTCTCTGTGTCACAGTGTCTCAGTGTCTCTGTGTCTCTGTGTGTCAGAGTCTCAGTGTCTTTTTGTCTCTGTGTCTCAATGTCTCAATGTCTCTGTGTCTCAGTGTCTCTGTTTCTCAGCGCCTCTGTGTCTCTTTGTTTCAGTGTCTCAATGCGTCTGTGTCTCTGTGTCTCTATGTCTCTGTGTCTCTGTGTCTCAGTGTCTCAATGTCTCTGTGTCTCCGTGTCTCAGTGTCTCAATGTCTCAGAGTCTCAGTGTCTCAGTGTCTCAGTGTCTCATTGTCTCTGTGTCTCTGTGTCTCAGTGTTTCAGTGTCCCTGGTTCTCTGCGTCTCAGTGTATCTGTGTCTCAGTGTCTCAGAGTCTCTGTGGCACTGTGTCTCTGTGTCTCAGTGTCTCAGAGTTTCAGAGTCTCTGTGTCTCAGTGTCTCAGTGTCTCTGTGTCTCTGTGTCTCAGAATCTCAGTGTCTCTGTGTCTCAGTGTCTCAGTGCATCTGTGTCTCTGTGTCTCTGTGTCTGAGTGTCTCAGAGTCTCAGTGTCTCTGTGTCTCATTGTGTCAGGGTCCCTGTGTTTCTGTGTCTCAGTGTCTCAGTATCTCAGTGTCTCACTGTCTCTGTGTCTCAGTGTCTCAGCGTCTCTGTGTCTCAGAGTCTCAGTGTTTCTGTGTCTCAGTGTCCCTGTGTCTCAGTGTCTCAGTGTCTCTGTGTCTCTGTGTCTCAGTGTCTCTGTGTCTCAGTGTGTCAGAGTCTCTGTGTCTCTGTGTCTCAGTTTCTCTGTGTCTCTGTGTCTCAGTGTCTCTGTGTCTCAGTGTGTCAGAGTCTCTGTGTCTCTGTGTCTCTGTGTCTCAGTTTCTCTGTGTCTCTGTGTCTCAGTGTCTCTGTGTCTCTGCGTCTCAGAGTCTCTGTGTCTCAGTGCCTCAGTGTCTCATAGTCTCTGTGTCTCTGTGTCTCAGTGCCTCAGTGTCCCAGTGTCTCAGAGTCTCTGTGTCTCTGTGTCTCAGTGTCTCAGTACCTCAGAGTCTCAGTGTCTCTTTGTCTCTGTGTCTCCGTGTCTCAGTTTCTCTATATCTCAGTGTCTCAGTGTCTCTGTGGCTCAGTGTCCCAGTGTTTCTGTGTCTCAGTGTCTCAGAGTCTCAATGTCTCAGTGTCTCTGTGTCTAAGATTCTCTGTGTCTCAGTGTCTCAGTGTCTCAGTGTCTCAGTGATTCATAGAACATAGAACATTACAGCGCAGAACAGGCCCTTCGGCCCACGATGTTGCGCCGACCAGTTACAAAAACAATGACCCACTAGCCTATACCAATTCCTTTTCGTCCATAAACCTATCCACGGATCTCTTAAACGCCCCCAAACTAGACGCATTTACAACTGCAGCAGGCAGGGCATTCCAATCCCTCACCACCCGCTGGGTAAAGAACCTACCCCTGACATCCGTCCTGTAGCTACCCCCCCTTAATTTAAAGCCATGCCCCCTCGTGCTAGCTTTCTCCATCAGAGGAAAAAGGCTATCACTATCCACCCTATCTAAACCTCTAATCATCTTATATGTTTCAATAAGATCCCCTCTTAGCCGCCTTCTTTCCAACGAAAACAACCCTAAATCCCTCAGTCTCTCCTCATAGGACCTCCCCTCCATACCAGGCAACATCCTAGTAAACCTCCTCTGCACCCTCTCCAACGCCTCCACATCCTTCTTGTAATGCGGGGACCAGAACTGCACACAGTACTCCAAGTGCGGCCGCACTAGAGTAGTGTACAGTTGCAACATTACACTGCGACTCCTAAATTCAATCCCCCTACCAATAAACGCCAATACACCGTACGCCTTCTTAACAACCTTATCTACTTGATTCCCAACTTTCAGGGATCTATGTACACACACACCTAGATCCCTCTGTTCATCCACACTATTCAAAGTCCTCCCGTTAGCCCTATACTCGACACATCTGTTGCTCCTACCAAAGTGAATTACCTCACACTTCTCCGCATTAAATTCCATCCGCCACCTCTCGGCCCAGCTCTGCAACCTATCTAAGTCTCCCTGCAGACTATGACACCCTTCCTCACAATCTACCACACCTGCAATTTTGGTGTCATCAGCAAATTTACTAATCCACCCAACTATACCCTCATCCAGATCATTAATAAAAATTACAAACAACAGTGGCCCCAAAACAGATCCCTGAGGCACACCACTCGTAACTGTACTCCATGATGAATATTTACCATCCACCACCACCCTCTGTCTCCTATCTGATAGCCAATTCCTGATCCAACTTCCTAGATTACCCACAATCCCATACATCTGCATTTTCTGCAGAAGCCTACCATGGTGAACCTTATCGAACGCCTTACTCAGTGTCTCAATGTCTCGGTGTCTCAGTGACTCAGTGTCTCAGCGTCTCTGTGTCTCTGTGTCTCTGTGCCTCAGTGTCTCTGTGTATCTGTGTCTTTGCGTCTCAGTGTCTCTTAGTCTCAGTGTCTCTGTGTCTCAGTGTCGCAGTGGCTCAGTGTCTCAGAGTCTCTTTGTCTCAGAGTCTCAGTGTCTCTGTGTCTCTGTGTCTCAGTGTCTCAGAGTCTCAGTGTCTCAGTGTCTCTGTGTCTCTGTGTCTCAGAATCTCTGTGTCTCTGTGTCTCAGTGTCTCAGAGTCTCAGAGTCTCTGTTCCTCAGTGTCTCAGTGTTTCTGTGTCTCAGTGTCTCAGAGTCTCTGTGTCTCTGTGCCTCTGTGTGTAAGAGTCGATGTGTCTCTGTGTCTCTGTGTCCCCTTGTCTCAGTGTCTTTGGGTCTCTGTGTCTCAATGTCTCAATGTCTCTGTGTCTCAGTGTCTCTGTTTCTCAGCGCCTCTGTGTCTCTGTGTTTCAGTGTCTCAATGCTTCTGTGTCTCTATGTCTCTGTGTCTCTGTGTCTCAGTGTCTCAATGTCTCTGTGTCTCCGTGTCTCAGTGTCTCAATGTCTCAGAGTCTCAGTGTCTCAATGTCTTAGTGTCTCATTGTCTCTGTGTCTCTGCGTCTCAGTGTCTCTGTGTCTCAGTGTCTCAGAGTCTCTGTGGCTCTGTGTCTGAGAGACTCTGTGTCTCTGTGTCTCTGTGTCTCAGTGTCTCTGTGTCTCAGTGTCTCAGTGTCTCTGTGTCTCAATGTCTCTGTGTCTCAATGTCTCAGTGTCTCCGAGTCTCTGTGTCTCTGTGTCTCAGTCTCTCAGTGTCTCTGTGTCTCAGTGTCCCAGAGTCTCAGTGTCTCTGTGTCTCTGTGTCTCTGTGACTCTGCGTCTCAGACTCTCAGTGTCTCTGTGTCTCCGTGTCTCATTGTCTCAGTGTCTCTGTGTCTCAGTGTCTCAGAGTCTCAGTGTCTCTGTGTCTCAGTGTCTCAGTGTCTCAGTGTTTCAGTGTCTCTGAGTCTCAGTGTCTCTGTGTCTCAGTATCAGAGTCTCAGTGCCTCAGTGTCTCAGTGTCTCAATGTCTCAGTGTCTCAGAGTCTGTGTGTCTCTGTGTCTCAGTGCCTCAGTGTCTCTGTGCCTCATAGTCTCAGTGTCTCTGTGTCTCAGTGTCTCAGAGTCTCTGTGTCTCTGTGTCTCAGTGACTCTGTGTCTCTGTGTCTCAGGGTCTCAGTGTCTCAATGTCTCTGTGTCTCTGTGTCTCTGTGTCTCTGTGTCTCAGTGTCTCAGTATCTATGTGTCTCAGTGTCTCTGTGTCTCAGTGTCTCAGCGTCTCTGTGTCTCAGAGTCTCAGAGTCTCAGTGTCTCAGTGTCTCAGTGTCCCTGTGTCTCTGTGTCTCAGTGTCTCAGTGTCCCAGTGTCTCAGAGTCTCTGTGTCTCTGTGTCTCAGTGTCTCAGTGTGTCAGAGTCTCAGTATCTCTTTGTCTCTGTGTCTCAGTGTCTCAGTGTGTCAGAGTCTCAGAGTCTCTGTGGCTCAGTGTCCCAGTGTTTCTGTGTCTCAGTGTCTCTGTGTCTAAGATTCTCTGTGTCTCAGTGTCTCGGTGTCTCAATGTCTCAGTGTCTCAGTGTCTCAGTGATTCAGTGTCTCAATGTCTCGGTGTCTCAGTGTCTCTGTGTCTCTGTGTCTCAGTGTCTCTGTGTCTCAGTGTCTCAGTGTCTCTGTGTATCTGTGTCTTTGCGTCTCAGTGTCTCTTAGTCTCAGTGTCTCTGTGTCTCAGTGTCTCAGTGCATCTGTGTCTCTATGTCTCTGTGTCTGAGTGTCTCAGAGTCTCAGTGTCTCTGTGTCTCAGTGTGTCAAGGTCCCTGTGTCTCTGTGTCTCAGTGTCTCAGTATCTCTGTGTCTCAGTCTCTCAGTGTCTCTGTGTCTCAGTGTCTCAGCGTCTCTGTGTCTCAGAGTCTCAGTGTTTCTGTGTCTCAGTGCCCCTGTGTCTCTGTGTCTTAGTGTCTCAGTGTCTCAGTGCCTCTGTGTCTCTATGTCTCAGTGTCTCAGGGTGTCAGTGTCTCAGAGTCTCTGTGTCTCAGTATCTCTGTGTCTCAGTGTCTCTGTGTCTGTGTGTCTCTGCGTCTCAGTGTCTCATAGTCTCAGTGTCTCAGAGTCTCTGTGTCTCAGTGTCTCAGTGTCTCTGTGTCTTTGCGTCTCAGTGTCTCATTGTCTCAGTGTCTCTGTGTCTCAGTGTCTCAGTGGCTCAGTGTCTCAGAGTCTCTGTGTCTCAGAGTCTCTGTGTCTCTGTGTCTCAGTGTCTCAGTGTCTCAGTGTCTCAGTACCTCAGAGTCTCTGTGTCTCTGTGTCTCAGTGTCTCTGAGTCTCTGCGTCTCAGAGTCTCAGAGTCTCAGTGCCTCAGTGTCTCAGAGTCTCAGTGTCTCAGTGTCTCAGTGTCCCAGTGTCTCTGAGTCTCTGTGTCTCTGTGTCTCAGTGTTCAGTGTCTCAGTACCTCAGAGTCTCAGTGTCTCTTTGTTTCTGTGTCTCTGTGTCTCAGTTTCTCTTTGTCTCCGTGTCTCAGTGTCTCAAAGTCTCTGTGTCTCGGTGTCTCAGTGTCTCAGTGTCTCAGAGTCTCTGCGTCTCTGAGTCTCAGTGTCTCTGTGTCTCTGTGTCTCAGAGTCTCTTTGTCTCTGTGTCTCAGTGTCTCAGAGTCTCAGAGTCTCTGTGGCTCAGTGTCTCAGTGTTTCTGTGTCTCGGTGTCTCTGTGTCTCAGAGTCTCTGTGTCTCTGTGTCTCTGTGTCACCGTGTCTGAGTGTCCCAGAGTCTCAGTGTCTCTGTGTCTCAGTGTCTGAGAGACTCTGTGTCTCAGTGTCTCAGTGTCTCTTTGTCTCTGTGTCTCAGTGTCTCTGTGCCTCAATGTCTCAGAGTCTCTGTGGCTCAGTGTCTCAGTGTTTCTGTGTCTCAGTGTCTCTTTGTCTCTGTGTCTCAGAGTCTCTGTTTCTCTGTGTCTCTGTGTCTCCGTGTCTGAGTGTCCCAGAGTCTCGGTGTCTCTGTGTCTCAGTGTCTGAGAGACTCTGTGTCTCTGTGTCTCTGTGTCTCAGTGTCTCTGTGTCTCAGTGTCTCAGTGTCTCTGTGTCTCAATGTCTCTGTGTCTCAATGTCTCAGTGTCTCCGAGTCTCTGTGTCTCTGTGTCTCAGTCTCTCAGTGTCTCTGTGTCTCAGTGTCCCAGAGTCTCAGTGTCTCTGTGTCTCTGTGTCTCTGTGACTCTGCGTCTCAGACTCTCAGTGTCTCTGTGTCTCCGTGTCTCATTGTCTCAGTGTCTCTGTGTCTCAGTGTCTCAGAGTCTCAGTGTCTCTGTGTCTCAGTGTCTCAGTGTCTCAGTGTTTCAGTGTCTCTGAGTCTCAGTGTCTCTGTGTCTCAGTATCAGAGTCTCAGTGCCTCAGTGTCTCAGTGTCTCAATGTCTCAGTGTCTCAGAGTCTGTGTGTCTCTGTGTCTCAGTGCCTCAGTGTCTCTGTGCCTCATAGTCTCAGTGTCTCTGTGTCTCAGTGTCTCAGAGTCTCTGTGTCTCTGTGTCTCAGTGACTCTGTGTCTCTGTGTCTCAGGGTCTCAGTGTCTCAATGTCTCTGTGTCTCTGTGTCTCTGTGTCTCAGTGTCTCAGTATCTATGTGTCTCAGTGTCTCTGTGTCTCAGTGTCTCAGCGTCTCTGTGTCTCAGAGTCTCAGAGTCTCAGTGTCTCAGTGTCTCAGTGTCCCTGTGTCTCTGTGTCTCAGTGTCTCAGTGTCCCAGTGTCTCAGAGTCTCTGTGTCTCTGTGTCTCAGTGTCTCAGTGTGTCAGAGTCTCAGTATCTCTTTGTCTCTGTGTCTCAGTGTCTCAGTGTGTCAGAGTCTCAGAGTCTCTGTGGCTCAGTGTCCCAGTGTTTCTGTGTCTCAGTGTCTCTGTGTCTAAGATTCTCTGTGTCTCAGTGTCTCGGTGTCTCAATGTCTCAGTGTCTCAGTGTCTCAGTGATTCAGTGTCTCAATGTCTCGGTGTCTCAGTGTCTCAGTGTCTCTGTGTCTCTGTGTCTCAGTGTCTCTGTGTCTCAGTGTCTCAGTGTCTCTGTGTATCTGTGTCTTTGCGTCTCAGTGTCTCTTAGTCTCAGTGTCTCTGTGTCTCAGTGTCTCAGTGCATCTGTGTCTCTATGTCTCTGTGTCTGAGTGTCTCAGAGTCTCAGTGTCTCTGTGTCTCAGTGTGTCAAGGTCCCTGTGTCTCTGTGTCTCAGTGTCTCAGTATCTCTGTGTCTCAGTCTCTCAGTGTCTCTGTGTCTCAGTGTCTCAGCGTCTCTGTGTCTCAGAGTCTCAGTGTTTCTGTGTCTCAGTGCCCCTGTGTCTCTGTGTCTTAGTGTCTCAGTGTCTCAGTGCCTCTGTGTCTCTATGTCTCAGTGTCTCAGGGTGTCAGTGTCTCAGAGTCTCTGTGTCTCAGTATCTCTGTGTCTCAGTGTCTCTGTGTCTGTGTGTCTCTGCGTCTCAGTGTCTCATAGTCTCAGTGTCTCAGAGTCTCTGTGTCTCAGTGTCTCAGTGTCTCTGTGTGTCTGTGTCTCAGTTCTCAGAGTCTCTGTGTGTCAGTGTCTCAGTGTCTCTGTGTCTCAGTGTCTCAGAATCTCAGTGTCTCTGTTTCTCTGTGTCTCTGTGTCTCTCTGTCTCTGTGTCTCAGTGTCTCTGTGTCTCAGTGTGTCAGAGTCTCTGTGTCTCTGTGTCTCTGTGTCTCAGTTTCTCTGTGTCTCTGTGTCTCAGTGTCTCTGCGTCTCAGAGTCTCAGTGTCTCAGTGCCTCAGTGTCTCATATTCTCTGTGTCTCTGTGTCTCAGTGCCTCAGTGTCCCAGTGTGTCAGAGTCTCTGTGTCTCTGTGCCTCAGTGTCTCAGTACCTCAGTGTCTCAGTGTCTCTTTGTCTCTGTGTCTCCGTGTCTCCGTGTCTCAGTGTCTCAGTGTCTCAGTGTCTCTGTGCCTCAGTGTCTCAGTGTCTCAATGTCTCAGTGTCTCAGTGATTCAGTGTCTCAATGTCTCGGTGTCTCAGCGACTCAGTGTCTCAGTGTCTCTGTGTCTCTGTTTCTCAGTGTCTCTGTGTCTCAGTGTCTCTGTGTATCTGTGTCTTTGCGTCTCAGTGTCTCTTAGTCTCAGTGTCTCTGTGTCTCAGTGTCTCAGTGGCTCTGTGTCTCCTTGTCTCAGTGTCTCTTTGTCCCAGTGTCTCAATGTCTCTGTGTCTCAGTTTCTCTCTGTCTCTGTGTCTCAGTGTCTCTGTGTCTCTGCGTCTCAGAGTCTCAGTGTCTCAGAGTCTCAGTGTCTCAGTGCCTCAGTGTCTCAGAGTCTCTGTGTCTCTGTGTCTCAGTGTCTCAGTGTCCCAGTGTCTCAGAGTCTCTGTGTCTCTGTGTCTCAGTGTCTCAGTGTGTCAGAGTCTCAGTATCTCTTTGTCTCTGTGTCTCAGTGTTTCAGTGTGTCAGAGTCTCAGAGTCTCTGTGGCTCAGTGTCTCAGTGTTTCTGTGTCTCAGTGTCTCTGTGTCTCAGAGTCTCCGTGTCTCAGTGTCTCAATGTCTCAGTGTCTCAGTGTCTCAGTGATTCAGTGTCTCAATGTCTCGGTGTCTCAGTGACTCAGTGTCTCAGTGTCTCAGTGTCTCTGTGTCTCAGTGTCTCTGTGTCTCAGAGTCTCAGTGTCTCTGTGTCTCAGTGTCTCTGTGTCTCAGTGTCCCTGCGTCTCTGTGTCTTTGCGTCTCAGTGTCTCATAGTCTCAGTGTCTCTGTGTCTCAGTGTCTCAGTGGCTCAGTGTCTCAGTGTCTCTGTGTCTCAGAGTCTCAGTGTCTCTGTGTCTCTGTGTCTCAGTGTCTCAGTGTCTCAGTGTCTCAGTACCTCAGAGTCTCTGTGTCTCTGTGTCTCAGTGTCTCTGAGTCCCTGCGTCTCAGTGTCTCAGTGTCTCAGTGCCACAGTGTCTCAGAGTCTCTGTGTCTCAGTGTCTCAGTGTCTCAGTGTCCCAGTGTCTCTGAGTCTCTGTGTCTCTGTGTCTCAGTGTTCAGTGTCTCAGTACCTCAGAGTCTCAGTGTCTCTTTGTCTCTGTGTCTCTGTGTCTCAGTTTCTCTTTGTCTCCGTGTCTCAGTGTCTCAAAGTCTCTGTGTCTCGGTGTCTCAGTGTCTCGGTGTCTCAGAGTCTCTGCGTCTCTGAGTCTCAGTGTCTCTGTGTCTCTGTGTCTCAGAGTCTCTGTGTCTCTGTGTCTCAGTGTCTCAGAGTCTCAGAGTCTCTGTGGCTCAGTGTCTCAGTGTTTCTGTGTCTCAGTGTCTCTGTGTCTCAGAGTCTCTGTGTCTCTGTGTCTCTGTGTCTCCGTGTCAGAGTGTCCCAGAGTCACAGTGTCTCTGTGTCTCAGTGTCTTAGAGACTCTGTGTCTCAGAGTGTCAGAGTCTCAGTGTCTCAGTGTCTCAATGTCTCAGTGTCTCAGTGTCTCAGTGTCTCTTTGTCTCTGTGTCTCAGTGTCTCTGTGTCTCAATGTCTCAGTGTCTCCGAGTCTCTGTGTCTCTGTGTCTCAGTCTCTCAGTGTCTCTGTGTCTCAGTGTCTCAGAGTCTCAGTGTCTCTCTGTCTCTGTGTCTCTGTGACTGTGCGTCTCAGACTCTCAGTGTCTCAGTGTCTCAGTGTCTCAGAGTCTCAGTGTCTCTGAGTCTCAGTGTCTCCGTGTCTCATTGTCTCAGTGTCTCTGTGTCTCAGTGTCTCAGAGTCTCAGTGTCTCTGTGTCTCAGTGTCTCAGTGTCTCAGAGTCTCAGTGTCTCAGTGTCTCAGTGTCTCTGAGTCTCAGTGTCTCTGTGTCTCAGTGTCTCTGTGTCTCAGTGCCTCAGTGTCTCAGAGTCTCTGTGTCTCAGAGTGTCAGAGTCTCAGTGCCTCAGTGTCTCAGTGTCTCAATGTCTCAGTGTCTCAGAGTCTGTGTGTCTCTGTGTCTCAGTGCCTCAGTGTCTCTGTGTCTCATAGTCTCAGTGTATCTGTGTCTCAGTGTCTCAGAGTCTCTGTGTCTCTGTGTCTCAGTGACTCTGTGTCTCTGTGTCTCTGTGTCTCAGGGTCTCAGTTTCTCAATGTCTCTGTGTCTCTATGTCCCTGTGTCTCTGTGTCTCAGTGTCTCTGTGTCTCTGTGTCTCTGTGTCTCAGAGTCTCAGTGTCTCTGTTTCTCTGTTTCTCCTTGTCTCAGTGCCTCTTTGTCTCAGTGTCTCAATGTCTCTCTGTCTCAGTGCCTCAGTGTCTCAGTGTCTCAGTGTCTCAGTGTCTCAGTGTCTCAGTGTCTCAATGTCTCAGTGTCCCAATGTCTCAGTGTCTCAGTGTCTCAATGTCTCAGTGTTTCAGAGTCTCTGTGTCTCAGTGTCTCAGTGTGTCAGTGTCTCAATGTCTCAGTGTCTCAGTGCCTCAGTGATTCAGTGTCTCAATGTCTCGGTGTCTCAGTGTCTCTGTGTATCAGTGTCTCAGTGTCTCAGAGTCTCAGCGTCTCAGTGTCTCAGTGTCTCAGAGTCTCTGCGTCTCTAAGTCTCAGTGTCTCTGTGTCTCAGTGTCTCAGAGTCTCAGTGTCTCTGTGTCTCTGTGTCTCAGTGTCTCAGAGTCTCTGTGTCTCAGTGTCTCTGTATCTCTGTGTCTCTGTGACTCTGTGTCTCAGAGTCTCAATGTATCTGTGTCTCAGTTTCTCTTTGTCTCAGTGTCTCTGTGCCTCCGTGTCTGAGTATCTCAGAGTCTCAGTGTCTCTGTGTCTCAGTGTCTCAGAGTCTTTGTGTCTCTATGTCCCAGTATCTCTGTGTCTCTGTGTCTCAGTGTCTCTGTGTCTCAGTGTCTCAGTGTCTCAGTGTCTCTGTGTCACAGGGTCTCTGCGTCTCAGATTCTCAGTGTCTCAGTGTCTCAGAGTCTCTGAGTCTCTGTGTCACAGTGTCTCAGTGTCTCTGTGTCTCTGTGTGTCAGAGTCTCAGTGTCTTTTTGTCTCTGTGTCTCAATGTCTCAATGTCTCTGTGTCTCAGTGTCTCTGTTTCTCAGCGCCTCTGTGTCTCTTTGTTTCAGTGTCTCAATGCGTCTGTGTCTCTGTGTCTCTATGTCTCTGTGTCTCTGTGTCTCAGTGTCTCAATGTCTCTGTGTCTCCGTGTCTCAGTGTCTCAATGTCTCAGAGTCTCAGTGTCTCAGTGTCTCAGTGTCTCATTGTCTCTGTGTCTCTGTGTCTCAGTGTTTCAGTGTCCCTGGTTCTCTGCGTCTCAGTGTATCTGTGTCTCAGTGTCTCAGAGTCTCTGTGGCACTGTGTCTCTGTGTCTCAGTGTCTCAGAGTTTCAGAGTCTCTGTGTCTCAGTGTCTCAGTGTCTCTGTGTCTCTGTGTCTCAGAATCTCAGTGTCTCTGTGTCTCAGTGTCTCAGTGCATCTGTGTCTCTGTGTCTCTGTGTCTGAGTGTCTCAGAGTCTCAGTGTCTCTGTGTCTCATTGTGTCAGGGTCCCTGTGTTTCTGTGTCTCAGTGTCTCAGTATCTCAGTGTCTCACTGTCTCTGTGTCTCAGTGTCTCAGCGTCTCTGTGTCTCAGAGTCTCAGTGTTTCTGTGTCTCAGTGTCCCTGTGTCTCAGTGTCTCAGTGTCTCTGTGTCTCTGTGTCTCAGTGTCTCTGTGTCTCAGTGTGTCAGAGTCTCTGTGTCTCTGTGTCTCAGTTTCTCTGTGTCTCTGTGTCTCAGTGTCTCTGTGTCTCAGTGTGTCAGAGTCTCTGTGTCTCTGTGTCTCTGTGTCTCAGTTTCTCTGTGTCTCTGTGTCTCAGTGTCTCTGTGTCTCTGCGTCTCAGAGTCTCTGTGTCTCAGTGCCTCAGTGTCTCATAGTCTCTGTGTCTCTGTGTCTCAGTGCCTCAGTGTCCCAGTGTCTCAGAGTCTCTGTGTCTCTGTGTCTCAGTGTCTCAGTACCTCAGAGTCTCAGTGTCTCTTTGTCTCTGTGTCTCCGTGTCTCAGTTTCTCTATATCTCAGTGTCTCAGTGTCTCTGTGGCTCAGTGTCCCAGTGTTTCTGTGTCTCAGTGTCTCAGAGTCTCAATGTCTCAGTGTCTCTGTGTCTAAGATTCTCTGTGTCTCAGTGTCTCAGTGTCTCAGTGTCTCAGTGATTCATAGAACATAGAACATTACAGCGCAGAACAGGCCCTTCGGCCCACGATGTTGCGCCGACCAGTTACAAAAACAATGACCCACTAGCCTATACCAATTCCTTTTCGTCCATAAACCTATCCACGGATCTCTTAAACGCCCCCAAACTAGACGCATTTACAACTGCAGCAGGCAGGGCATTCCAATCCCTCACCACCCGCTGGGTAAAGAACCTACCCCTGACATCCGTCCTGTAGCTACCCCCCCTTAATTTAAAGCCATGCCCCCTCGTGCTAGCTTTCTCCATCAGAGGAAAAAGGCTATCACTATCCACCCTATCTAAACCTCTAATCATCTTATATGTTTCAATAAGATCCCCTCTTAGCCGCCTTCTTTCCAACGAAAACAACCCTAAATCCCTCAGTCTCTCCTCATAGGACCTCCCCTCCATACCAGGCAACATCCTAGTAAACCTCCTCTGCACCCTCTCCAACGCCTCCACATCCTTCTTGTAATGCGGGGACCAGAACTGCACACAGTACTCCAAGTGCGGCCGCACTAGAGTAGTGTACAGTTGCAACATTACACTGCGACTCCTAAATTCAATCCCCCTACCAATAAACGCCAATACACCGTACGCCTTCTTAACAACCTTATCTACTTGATTCCCAACTTTCAGGGATCTATGTACACACACACCTAGATCCCTCTGTTCATCCACACTATTCAAAGTCCTCCCGTTAGCCCTATACTCGACACATCTGTTGCTCCTACCAAAGTGAATTACCTCACACTTCTCCGCATTAAATTCCATCCGCCACCTCTCGGCCCAGCTCTGCAACCTATCTAAGTCTCCCTGCAGACTATGACACCCTTCCTCACAATCTACCACACCTCCAATTTTGGTGTCATCAGCAAATTTACTAATCCACCCAACTATACCCTCATCCAGATCATTAATAAAAATTACAAACAACAGTGGCCCCAAAACAGATCCCTGAGGCACACCACTCGTAACTGTACTCCATGATGAATATTTACCATCCACCACCACCCTCTGTCTCCTATCTGATAGCCAATTCCTGATCCAACTTCCTAGATTACCCACAATCCCATACATCTGCATTTTCTGCAGAAGCCTACCATGGTGAACCTTATCGAACGCCTTACTCAGTGTCTCAATGTCTCGGTGTCTCAGTGACTCAGTGTCTCAGCGTCTCTGTGTCTCTGTGTCTCTGTGCCTCAGTGTCTCTGTGTATCTGTGTCTTTGCGTCTCAGTGTCTCTTAGTCTCAGTGTCTCTGTGTCTCAGTGTCGCAGTGGCTCAGTGTCTCAGAGTCTCTTTGTCTCAGAGTCTCAGTGTCTCTGTGTCTCTGTGTCTCAGTGTCTCAGAGTCTCAGTGTCTCAGTGTCTCTGTGTCTCTGTGTCTCAGAATCTCTGTGTCTCTGTGTCTCAGTGTCTCAGAGTCTCAGAGTCTCTGTTCCTCAGTGTCTCAGTGTTTCTGTGTCTCAGTGTCTCAGAGTCTCTGTGTCTCTGTGCCTCTGTGTGTAAGAGTCGATGTGTCTCTGTGTCTCTGTGTCCCCTTGTCTCAGTGTCTTTGGGTCTCTGTGTCTCAATGTCTCAATGTCTCTGTGTCTCAGTGTCTCTGTTTCTCAGCGCCTCTGTGTCTCTGTGTTTCAGTGTCTCAATGCTTCTGTGTCTCTATGTCTCTGTGTCTCTGTGTCTCAGTGTCTCAATGTCTCTGTGTCTCCGTGTCTCAGTGTCTCAATGTCTCAGAGTCTCAGTGTCTCAATGTCTTAGTGTCTCATTGTCTCTGTGTCTCTGCGTCTCAGTGTCTCTGTGTCTCAGTGTCTCAGAGTCTCTGTGGCTCTGTGTCTCTGTGTCTCAGTGTCTGTGTATCTCTGTGTCTCAGTGTCTCAGTGCCACAGTGCCTCAGTGTCTCAGTGTCTCAGTGTCTCAATGTCTCAGTGTCTCCGTGACTCAGTGTCTCAATGTCTCGGTGTCTCAGAGTCTCTGTGTATCTGTGTCTCAGTGTCTCAGTGTCTCTGTGTCTCAGTGTCTCAGAGTCTCAGTGTCTCAGTCTCTCAGTGACTCAGTGCCACCGACTCTCAGTGTCACAGAGTCCCTGTGTCTCAGTGCCTCAGTGGCTCAGTGTCTCAGTGTGTCAGTGCCTCAGTGCCACAGTGTCTCCGTGTCACAGAGTTTCTGTGTTTCAGTGTGTCAGTGTCTCATTCTCTCCTTGTCTCAGTGACTCAGTGTGTCAGTGCCTCAGTGCCACAGTGTCTCAGTGTCCCCGAGCCTCTGTATCTCACTGTCTCTGTCTCAGTGTCTCAGTGTCTCAGAGTCTCAGTGCCCCAGTGTCTCAGAGTCTCAGAGTCTCTGTGTCTCAGTGCCTCCGTGTCTCTGCGTCTCAGTGTCTGTGTCTAAGTTTCTCAGAGTCTCTGTGTCTCTGTGTCCCAGTGTCTCAGTGTCTCAGTGTCTCAGAGTCTGTGTGTCTCTGTGTCTCAGTGCCTCAGTGTCTCTGTGTCTCATAGTCTCAGTGTCTCTGTGTCTCAGTGTCTCAGAGTCTCTGTGTCTCGGTGTCTCAGTGCCACAGTGTCTCAGAGTCTCTGTGTCTCAGTGTCTCAGTGTCTCAGTGTCCCAGTGTCTCTGAGTCTCTGTGTCTCTGTGTCTCAGTGTTCAGTGTCTCAGTACCTCAGAGTCTCAGTGTCTCTTTGTCTCTGTGTCTCTGTGTCTCAGTTTCTCTTTGTCTCCGTGTCTCAGTGTCTCAAAGTCTCTGTGTCTCGGTGTCTCAGTGTCTCAGTGTCTCAGAGTCTCTGCGTCTCTGAGTCTCAGTGTCTCTGTGTCTCTGTGTCTCAGAGTCTCTGTGTCTCTGTGTCTCAGTGTCTCAGAGTCTCAGAGTCTCTGTGGCTCAGTGTCTCAGTGTTTCTGTGTCTCAGTGTCTCTGTGTCTCAGAGTCTCTGTGTCTCTGTGTCTCTGTGTCTCCGTGTCAGAGTGTCCCAGAGTCACAGTGTCTCTGTGTCTCAGTGTCTTAGAGACTCTGTGTCTCAGAGTGTCAGAGTCTCAGTGTCTCAGTGTCTCAATGTCTCAGTGTCTCAGTGTCTCAGTGTCTCTTTGTCTCTGTGTCTCAGTGTCTCTGTGTCTCAATGTCTCAGTGTCTCCGAGTCTCTGTGTCTCTGTGTCTCAGTCTCTCAGTGTCTCTGTGTCTCAGTGTCTCAGAGTCTCAGTGTCTCTCTGTCTCTGTGTCTCTGTGACTGTGCGTCTCAGACTCTCAGTGTCTCAGTGTCTCAGTGTCTCAGAGTCTCAGTGTCTCTGAGTCTCAGTGTCTCCGTGTCTCATTGTCTCAGTGTCTCTGTGTCTCAGTGTCTCAGAGTCTCAGTGTCTCTGTGTCTCAGTGTCTCAGTGTCTCAGAGTCTCAGTGTCTCAGTGTCTCAGTGTCTCTGAGTCTCAGTGTCTCTGTGTCTCAGTGTCTCTGTGTCTCAGTGCCTCAGTGTCTCAGAGTCTCTGTGTCTCAGAGTGTCAGAGTCTCAGTGCCTCAGTGTCTCAGTGTCTCAATGTCTCAGTGTCTCAGAGTCTGTGTGTCTCTGTGTCTCAGTGCCTCAGTGTCTCTGTGTCTCATAGTCTCAGTGTATCTGTGTCTCAGTGTCTCAGAGTCTCTGTGTCTCTGTGTCTCAGTGACTCTGTGTCTCTGTGTCTCTGTGTCTCAGGGTCTCAGTTTCTCAATGTCTCTGTGTCTCTATGTCCCTGTGTCTCTGTGTCTCAGTGTCTCTGTGTCTCTGTGTCTCTGTGTCTCAGAGTCTCAGTGTCTCTGTTTCTCTGTTTCTCCTTGTCTCAGTGCCTCTTTGTCTCAGTGTCTCAATGTCTCTGTGTCTCAGTGCCTCAGTGTCTCAGTGTCTCAGTGTCTCAGTGTCTCAGTGTCTCAATGTCTCAGTGTCCCAATGTCTCAGTGTCTCAGTGTCTCAATGTCTCAGTGTTTCAGAGTCTCTGTGTCTCAGTGTCTCAGTGTGTCAGTGTCTCAATGTCTCAGTGTCTCAGTGCCTCAGTGATTCAGTGTCTCAATGTCTCGGTGTCTCAGTGTCTCTGTGTATCAGTGTCTCAGTGTCTCAGAGTCTCAGCGTCTCAGTGTCTCAGTGTCTCAGAGTCTCTGCGTCTCTAAGTCTCAGTGTCTCTGTGTCTCAGTGTCTCAGAGTCTCTGTGTCTCTGTGTCTCAGTGTCTCAGAGTCTCAGAGTCTCTGTGTCTCAGTGTCTCTGTATCTCTGTGTCTCTGTGACTCTGTGTCTCAGAGTCTCAATGTATCTGTGTCTCAGTTTCTCTTTGTCTCAGTGTCTCTGTGCCTCCGTGTCTGAGTATCTCAGAGTCTCAGTGTCTCTGTGTCTCAGTGTCTCAGAGTCTTTGTGTCTCTATGTCCCAGTATCTCTGTGTCTCTGTGTCTCAGTGTCTCTGTGTCTCAGTGTCTCAGTGTCTCAGTGTCTCTGTGTCACAGGGTCTCTGCGTCTCAGATTCTCAGTGTCTCAGTGTCTCAGAGTCTCTGAGTCTCTGTGTCACAGTGTCTCAGTGTCTCTGTGTCTCTGTGTGTCAGAGTCTCAGTGTCTTTTTGTCTCTGTGTCTCAATGTCTCAATGTCTCTGTGTCTCAGTGTCTCTGTTTCTCAGCGCCTCTGTGTCTCTTTGTTTCAGTGTCTCAATGCGTCTGTGTCTCTGTGTCTCTATGTCTCTGTGTCTCTGTGTCTCAGTGTCTCAATGTCTCTGTGTCTCCGTGTCTCAGTGTCTCAATGTCTCAGAGTCTCAGTGTCTCAGTGTCTCATTGTCTCTGTGTCTCTGTGTCTCAGTGTTTCAGTGTCCCTGGTTCTCTGCGTCTCAGTGTATCTGTGTCTCAGTGTCTCAGAGTCTCTGTGGCACTGTGTCTCTGTGTCTCAGTGTCTCAGAGTTTCAGAGTCTCTGTGTCTCAGTGTCTCAGTGTCTCTGTGTCTCTGTGTCTCAGAATCTCAGTGTCTCTGTGTCTCAGTGTCTCAGTGCATCTGTGTCTCTGTGTCTCTGTGTCTGAGTGTCTCAGAGTCTCAGTGTCTCTGTGTCTCAGTGTGTCAGGGTCCCTGTGTTTCTGTGTCTCAGTGTCTCAGTATCTCAGTGTCTCACTGTCTCTGTGTCTCAGTGTCTCAGCGTCTCTGTGTCTCAGAGTCTCAGTGTTTCTGTGTCTCAGTGTCCCTGTGTCTCAGTGTCTCAGTGTCTCTGTGTCTCTGTGTCTCAGTGTCTCTGTGTCTCAGTGTGTCAGAGTCTCTGTGTCTCTGTGTCTCTGTGTCTCAGTTTCTCTGTGTCTCTGTGTCTCAGTGTCTCTGTGTCTCAGTGTGTCAGAGTCTCTGTGTCTCTGTGTCTCTGTGTCTCAGTTTCTCTGTGTCTCTGTGTCTCAGTGTCTCTGTGTCTCTGCGTCTCAGAGTCTCTGTGTCTCAGTGCCTCAGTGTCTCATAGTCTCTGTGTCTCTGTGTCTCAGTGCCTCAGTGTCCCAGTGTCTCAGAGTCTCTGTGTCTCTGTGTCTCAGTGTCTCAGTACCTCAGAGTCTCAGTGTCTCTTTGTCTCTGTGTCTCCGTGTCTCAGTTTCTCTATATCTCAGTGTCTCAGTGTCTCTGTGGCTCAGTGTCCCAGTGTTTCTGTGTCTCAGTGTCTCAGAGTCTCAATGTCTCAGTGTCTCTGTGTCTAAGATTCTCTGTGTCTCAGTGTCTCAGTGTCTCAGTGTCTCAGTGATTCATAGAACATAGAACATTACAGCGCAGAACAGGCCCTTCGGCCCACGATGTTGCGCCGACCAGTTACAAAAACAATGACCCACTAGCCTATACCAATTCCTTTTCGTCCATAAACCTATCCACGGATCTCTTAAACGCCCCCAAACTAGACGCATTTACAACTGCAGCAGGCAGGGCATTCCAATCCCTCACCACCCGCTGGGTAAAGAACCTACCCCTGACATCCGTCCTGTAGCTACCCCCCCTTAATTTAAAGCCATGCCCCCTCGTGCTAGCTTTCTCCATCAGAGGAAAAAGGCTATCACTATCCACCCTATCTAAACCTCTAATCATCTTATATGTTTCAATAAGATCCCCTCTTAGCCGCCTTCTTTCCAACGAAAACAACCCTAAATCCCTCAGTCTCTCCTCATAGGACCTCCCCTCCATACCAGGCAACATCCTAGTAAACCTCCTCTGCACCCTCTCCAACGCCTCCACATCCTTCTTGTAATGCGGGGACCAGAACTGCACACAGTACTCCAAGTGCGGCCGCACTAGAGTAGTGTACAGTTGCAACATTACACTGCGACTCCTAAATTCAATCCCCCTACCAATAAACGCCAATACACCGTACGCCTTCTTAACAACCTTATCTACTTGATTCCCAACTTTCAGGGATCTATGTACACACACACCTAGATCCCTCTGTTCATCCACACTATTCAAAGTCCTCCCGTTAGCCCTATACTCGACACATCTGTTGCTCCTACCAAAGTGAATTACCTCACACTTCTCCGCATTAAATTCCATCCGCCACCTCTCGGCCCAGCTCTGCAACCTATCTAAGTCTCCCTGCAGACTATGACACCCTTCCTCACAATCTACCACACCTCCAATTTTGGTGTCATCAGCAAATTTACTAATCCACCCAACTATACCCTCATCCAGATCATTAATAAAAATTACAAACAACAGTGGCCCCAAAACAGATCCCTGAGGCACACCACTCGTAACTGTACTCCATGATGAATATTTACCATCCACCACCACCCTCTGTCTCCTATCTGATAGCCAATTCCTGATCCAACTTCCTAGATTACCCACAATCCCATACATCTGCATTTTCTGCAGAAGCCTACCATGGTGAACCTTATCGAACGCCTTACTCAGTGTCTCAATGTCTCGGTGTCTCAGTGACTCAGTGTCTCAGCGTCTCTGTGTCTCTGTGTCTCTGTGCCTCAGTGTCTCTGTGTATCTGTGTCTTTGCGTCTCAGTGTCTCTTAGTCTCAGTGTCTCTGTGTCTCAGTGTCGCAGTGGCTCAGTGTCTCAGAGTCTCTTTGTCTCAGAGTCTCAGTGTCTCTGTGTCTCTGTGTCTCAGTGTCTCAGAGTCTCAGTGTCTCAGTGTCTCTGTGTCTCTGTGTCTCAGAATCTCTGTGTCTCTGTGTCTCAGTGTCTCAGAGTCTCAGAGTCTCTGTTCCTCAGTGTCTCAGTGTTTCTGTGTCTCAGTGTCTCTGTGTCTCAGAGTCTCTGTGTCTCTGTGCCTCTGTGTGTAAGAGTCGATGTGTCTCTGTGTCTCTGTGTCCCCTTGTCTCAGTGTCTTTGGGTCTCTGTGTCTCAATGTCTCAATGTCTCTGTGTCTCAGTGTCTCTGTTTCTCAGCGCCTCTGTGTCTCTGTGTTTCAGTGTCTCAATGCTTCTGTGTCTCTATGTCTCTGTGTCTCTGTGTCTCAGTGTCTCAATGTCTCTGTGTCTCCGTGTCTCAGTGTCTCAATGTCTCAGAGTCTCAGTGTCTCAATGTCTTAGTGTCTCATTGTCTCTGTGTCTCTGCGTCTCAGTGTCTCTGTGTCTCAGTGTCTCAGAGTCTCTGTGGCTCTGTGTCTCTGTGTCTCAGTGTCTGTGTATCTCTGTGTCTCAGTGTCTCAGTGCCACAGTGCCTCAGTGTCTCAGTGTCTCAGTGTCTCAATGTCTCAGTGTCTCCGTGACTCAGTGTCTCAATGTCTCGGTGTCTCAGAGTCTCTGTGTATCTGTGTCTCAGTGTCTCAGTGTCTCTGTGTCTCAGTGTCTCAGAGTCTCAGTGTCTCAGTCTCTCAGTGACTCAGTGCCACCGACTCTCAGTGTCACAGAGTCCCTGTGTCTCAGTGCCTCAGTGGCTCAGTGTCTCAGTGTGTCAGTGCCTCAGTGCCACAGTGTCTCCGTGTCACAGAGTTTCTGTGTTTCAGTGTGTCAGTGTCTCATTCTCTCCTTGTCTCAGTGACTCAGTGTGTCAGTGCCTCAGTGCCACAGTGTCTCAGTGTCCCCGAGCCTCTGTATCTCACTGTCTCTGTCTCAGTGTCTCAGTGTCTCAGAGTCTCAGTGCCCCAGTGTCTCAGAGTCTCAGAGTCTCTGTGTCTCAGTGCCTCCGTGTCTCTGCGTCTCAGTGTCTGTGTCTAAGTTTCTCAGAGTCTCTGTGTCTCTGTGTCCCAGTGTCTCAGTGTCTCAGTGTCTCAGAGTCTGTGTGTCTCTGTGTCTCAGTGCCTCAGTGTCTCTGTGTCTCATAGTCTCAGTGTCTCTGTGTCTCAGTGTCTCAGAGTCTCTGTGTCTCGGTGTCTCAGTGACTCTGTGTCTCTGTGTCTCAGGGTCTCAGTGTCTCAATGTCTCTGTGTCTCTGTGTCTCTGTGTCTCAGTGTCTCTGTGTCTCTGTGTCTCAGAGTCTCAGTGTCTCTGTTTCTCAGTGTGTCAGAGTCTCAGTGTCTCTGTGTCTCTGTTTCTCCTTGTCTCAGTGTCTCTTTGTCTCAGTGTCTCAATGTCTCTGTGTCTCTGTGTCTCTGTTTCTCTGTGTCTCTGTGTCTCAGTGTCTCTGTGTCTCTGTGTGTCAGGGTCTCAGTGTCTCTTTGTCTCAGTGTGTCAGAGTCTCAGTGTCTCAGTGCCTCAGTGTCTCAGTGTCTCAGTGCCTCAGTGTCTCAGTGTCTCAATGTCTCAGTGTCTCAGTGTCTCAATGTCTCAGTGTTTCAGAGTCTCTGTGTCTCAGTGTCTCAGTGTGTCAGTGCCTCAATGTCTCAGTGTCTCAGTGTCTCAGTGATTCAGTGTCTCAATGTCTCGGTGTCTCAGTGTCTCAGTGTGTCAGAGTCTCAGTGTCTCAGTGCCTCAGTGTCTCAGTGTCTCAGTGCCTCAGTGTCTCAGTGTCTCAATGTCTCAGTGTCTCAGTGTCTCAATGTCTCAGTGTTTCAGAGTCTCTGTGTCTCAGTGTGTCAGTGCCTCAATGTCTCAGTGTCTCAGTGTCTCAGTGTGTCAGAGTCTCAGTGTCTCAGTGCCTCAGTGTCTCAGTGTCTCAGTGCCTCAGTGTCTCAGTGTCTCAATGTCTCAGTGTCTCAGTGTCTCAATGTCTCAGTGTTTCAGAGTCTCTGTGTCTCAGTGTCTCAGTGTGTCAGTGCCTCAATGTCTCAGTGTCTCAGTGTCTCAGTGATTCAGTGTCTCAATGTCTCGGTGTCTCAGTGTCTCTGTGTATCAGTGTCTCAGTGTCTCAGAGTCTCAGTGTCTCAGTGTCTCAGTGTCTCAGAGTCTCTGCGTCTCTAAGTCTCAGTGTCTCTGTGTCTCAGTGTCTCAGAGTCTCTGTGTCTCTGTGTCTCAGTGTCTCAGAGTCTCAGAGTCTCAGAGTCTCTGTATCTCTGTGTCTCTGTGACTCTGTGTCTCAGAGTCTCAGTGTATCTGTGTCTCAGTTTCTCTTCGTCTCAGTGTCTCTGTGCCTCTGTGTCTCTGTGTCTCCACGTCTGAGTATCTCAGAGTCTCAGTGTCTCTGTGTCTCAGTATCTCTGTGTCTCTGTGTCTCCTTGTCTCAGTGTCTTTTTGTCTCTGTGTCTCAATGTCTCAATGTCTCAGTGTCTCTGTTTCTCAGTGTTTCAGTGTCTCAATGCGTCTGTGTCTCTGTGTCTCTATGTCTCTGTGTCTCTGTGTCTCAGTGTCTCAATGTCTCTGTGTCTCCGTGTCTCAGTGTCTCAATGTCTCAGAGTCTCAGTGTCTCAATGTCTCAGTGTCTCATTGTCTCTGTGTCTCAGTGTTTCCGTGTCTCGGTGTCTCAGTGTCTCAGAGTCTCAGTGTCTCTCTGTCTCAGTGTCTCAGAGTCCCTGCGTCTCTGCGTCTCAGTGTCTCTGTGTCTCAGTGTCTCAGAGTCTCTGTGGCTCTGTGTCTCTCTGTCTCAGTGTCTCAGATTCTCAGAGTCTCAGTGCATCTGTGTCTCTGTGTCTCTGTGTCTGAGTGTCTCAGAGTCTCAGTGTCTCAGTGTCTCAGTGTGTCAGGGTCCCTGTGTCTCTTTGTCTCAGTGCCTCAGTGTCTCAGTGTCTCAGTGTCTCTGTGTCTCAGTGTCTCAGCGTCTCTGTGTCTCAGAGTCTCAGTGTTTCTGTGTCTCAGTGCCCCTGTGTCTCTGTGTCTCAGTGTCTCTGTGTCTCTGTGTCTCAGTGTCTCAGGGTGTCAGTGTCTCAGAGTCTCTGTGCCTCAGTGTCTCTGTGTCTCAGTGTCTCTGTGTCTGTGTGTCTCTGCGTCTCAGTGTCTCATAGTCTCAGTGTCTCAGAGTCTCTGTGTCTCAGTGTCTCAGTGTCTCTGTGTCACAGTGTCTCAGAATCTCAGTGTCTCAGTGTCTCTGTGTCTCAGTGTGTCAGAGTCTCTGTGTCTCTGTGTCTCTGTGTCTCAGTTTCTCTGTGTCTCAGTGTCTCTGTGTCTCTGCGTCTCAGAGTCTCAGTGTCTCAGTGCCTCAGTGTCTCATATTCTCTGTGTCTCTGTGTCTCAGTGCCTCAGTGTGTCAGAGTCTCTGTGTCTCTGTGCCTCAGTGTCTCAGTACCTCAGAGTCTCAGTGTCTCTTTGTCTCTGTGTCTCCGTGTCTCAGTTTCTCTGTGTCTCAGTGTCTCAGTGTCTCTGTGGCTCAGTGTCCCAGTGTTTCTGTGTCTCAGTGTCTCTGTGTCTCAGATTCTCTGTGTCTCAGTGTCTCAGTGTCTCAATGTCTCAGTGTCTCAGTGTCTCAGTGATTCAGTGTCTCAATGTCTCGGTGTCTCAGTGACTCAGTGTCTCTGTGTCTCTGTGTCTCAGTGTCTCAGTGTCTGTGTGTCTCAGTGTCTCTGTGTATCTGTGTCTTTGCGTCTCAGTGTCTCTTAGTCTCAGTGTCTCTGTGTCTCAGTGTCTCAGTGGCTCAGTGTCTCGGTGTCTCAGTGTCTCAGTGTCTCGGTGTCTCAGTGTCTCAGTGTCTCTGTGTCTCTGTGTTTCAGTGTCTCTGTGTCTCTGAGTCTCAGAGTCTCAGTGTCTCAGTGTCACAGAGTCTCCTTGTCTCTGTGTCTCAGTGTCTCAGTGTCCCAGTGTCTCAGAATCTCTGTGTCTCAGAGTCTCAGTGTCTCAGTGTCTCGGTGTCTCAGTGTCTCAGTGTCTCTGTGTCTCTGTGTTTCAGTGTCTCTGTGTCTCTGCGTCTCAGAGTCTCAGTGTCTCAGTGTCACAGAGTCTCTGTGTCTCTGTGTCTCAGTGTCTCAGTGTCCCAGTGTCTCAGAGTCTGTGTCTCAGTGTCTCAGTGTCTCAGAGTCTCTGTGTCTCTGTGTCTCAGTGTCTCTGTGTCTCTGCGTCTCAGAGTCTCAGTGTCTCAGTGCCTCAGTGTATCAGAGTCTCTTTGTCTCTGTGTCTCAGTGTCCCAGTGTCTCAGAGTCTCTGTGTCTCTGTGTCTCAGTGTCTCAGTACCTCAGAGTCTCAGTGTCTCTTTGTCTCTGTGTCTCTGTGTCTCAGTTTCTCTGTGCCTCAGTGTCTCAGTGTCTCAAAGTCTCTGTGTCTCGGTGTCTCAGTGTCTCAGAGTCTCTGCGTCTCTAGGTCTCAGTGTCTCAGTGTCTCTGTGTCTCAGAGTCTCTGTGTCTCTGTGTCGCAGTGTCTCAGAGTCTCAGAGTCTCTGTGGCTCAGTGACTCAGTGTTTCTGTGTCTCAGTGTCTCTGTGTCTCTGTGTCTCAGAGTCTCTGTGTCTCTGTGTCTCTGTGTCTCCGTGTCTGAGTGTCCCAGAGTCTCAGTGTCTCTGTGTCTCAGTGTCTGAGAGACTCTGTGTCTCAGTGTCTCAGTGTCTCTGAGTCTCAGTGTCTCAGTGTCTCTGTGTCTCAGTGTCTCTGTGTCTCAATGTCTCAGTGTCTCCGAGTCTCTGTGTCTCTGTGTCTCAGAGTCTCAGTGTCTCTGTGTCTCTGTGTCTCCGTGTCTGAGTGTCTCAGAGTCTCAGTGTCTCTGTATCTCAGTGTGTCAGGGTCTCTGTGTCTCTGTGTCTCAGTGTCTCAGTATCTCTGTGTCTCAGTGTCTCAGTGTCTCTGTGTCTCAGTGTCTCAGCCTCTCTGTGTCTCAGATTCTCAGAGTCTCAGTGTCTCTGTGTCTCAGTGTCCCTGTGTCTCTGTGTCTCAGTGTCTCAGTGTCTCTGTGTATCTGTGTCTCAGTGTCTCAGGGTGTCAGTGTCTCAGAGTCTCTGTGTCTCTGTGTCTCTGTGCCTCAGTGTCTCTGTGTCTCAGAGTCTCTGTGTCTCTGTGTCTCTGTGTCTCTGTGTCTCAGTGTTTCAGTGTCTCTGTGTCTCAGTGTCTCAGAGTCTCTGTGTCTCAGTGTCTCAGTGTCTCTGTGTGTCTGTGTCTCAGTTCTCAGGGTCTCTGTGTCTCAGTGTCGCAGTGTCTCTGTGTCTCAGTGTCTCAGAATCTCAGTGTCTCTGCTTCTCTGTGTCTCTGTGTCTCTCTGTCTCAGAGTCTCAGTGTCTCGGTGTCTCAGTGTGTCAGAGTCTCTGCGTCTCTGTGTCTCCTTGTCTCAGTGTCTCTTTGTCCCAGTGTCTCAATGTCTCTGTGTCTCAGTTTCTCTCTGTCTCTGTGTCTCAGTGTCTCTGTGTCTCTGCGTCTCAGAGTCTCAGTGTCTCAGTGCCTCAGTGTCTCAGAGTCTCTGTGTCTCTGTGTCTCAGTGTCTCAGTGT
Source organism: Carcharhinus amblyrhynchos (assembly GCF_965287045.1). NCBI lineage: Eukaryota > Metazoa > Chordata > Chondrichthyes > Carcharhiniformes > Carcharhinidae > Carcharhinus > Carcharhinus amblyrhynchos. The sequence continues at coordinate 667,805 of NW_027649800.1, forward strand.
GTCAGAGTCTCAGTATCTCTTTGTCTCTGTGTCTCAGTGTCTCAGTGTGTCAGAGTCTCAGAGTCTCTGTGGCTCAGTGTCTCAGTGTTTCTGTGTCTCAGTGTCTCTGTGTCTCAGAGTCTCCGTGTCTCAGTGTCTCAGTGTCTCAATGTCTCAGTGTCTCAGTGTCTCAGTGATTCAGTGTCTCAATGTCTCGGTGTCTTAGTGACTCAGTGTCTCAGTGTCTCTGTGTCTTTGCATCTCAGTGTCTCATAGTCTCAGTGTCTCAGTGGCTCAGTGTCTCAGAGTCTCTGTGGCTCAGTGTCTCAGTGTTTCTGTGTCTCAGTGTCTCTGTGTCTCAGAGTCTCCGTGTCTCAGTGTCTCAATGTCTCAGTGTCTCAGTGTCTCAGTGATTCAGTGTCTCAATATCTCGGTGTCTCAGTGACTCAGTGTCTCAGTGTCTCTGTGTCTTTGCGTCTCAGTGTCTCATAGTCTCAGTGTCTCAGTGTCTCAGTGGCTCAGTGTCTCAGAGTCTCTGTGTCTCAGAGTCTCAGTGTCTCTGTGTCTCTGTGTCTCAGTGTCTCAGAGTCTCAGTGTCTCAGTGTCTCAGTACCTCAGAGTCTCTGTGTCTCTGTGTCTCAGTGTCTCTGAGTCTCTGCGTCTCAGAGTCTCAGAGTCTCAGTGCCTCAGTGTCTCAGAGTCTCTGTGTCTCAGTGTCTCAGTGTCCCAGTGTCTCTGAGTCTCTGTGTCTCTGTGTCTCAGTGTTCAGTGTCTCAGTACCTCAGAGTCTCAGTGTCTCTTTGTTTCTGCGTCTCTGTGTCTCAGTTTCTCTTTGTCTCCGTGTCTCAGTGTCTCAAAGTCTCTGTGTCTCGGTGTCTCAGTGTCTCAGTGTCTCAGAGTCTCTGCGTCTCTGAGTCTCAGTGTCTCTGTGTCTCAGTGTCTCAGAGTCTCTGTGCCTCTGTGTTTCAGTGTCTCAGTGTCTCAGTGTTTCTGTGTCTCAGTGTCTCTGTGTCTCAGAGTCTCTGTGTCTCTGTGTCTCTGTGTCTCCGTGTCTGAGTGTCCCAGAGTCTCAGTGTCTCTGTGTCTCAGTGTCTGAGAGACTCTGTGTCTCAGTGTCTCAGTGTCTCTTTGTCTCTGTGTCTCAGTGTCTCTGTGTCTCAATGTCTCAGTGTCTCCGAGTCTCTCTGTCTCTGTGTCTCAGTCTCTCAGTGTCTCTTTGTCTCAGTGTCTCTTTGTCTCTGTGTCTCTGTGTCTCCATGTCTGAGTGTCCCAGAGTCTCGGTGTCTCTGTGTCTCAGTGTCTGAGAGACTCTGTGTCTCTGTGTCTCTGTGTCTCAGTGTCTCTGTGTCTCAGTGTCTCAATGTCTCTGTGTCTCAATGTCTCAGTGTCTCCGAGTCTCTGTGTCTCTGTGTCTCAGTCTCTCAGTGTCTCTGTGTCTCAGTGTCTCAGAGTCTCAGTGTCTCTGTGTCTCTGTGGCTCTGTGACTCTGCGTCTCAGACTCTCAGTGTCTCTGTGTCTCAGTGTCTCAGTGTCTCAGAGTCTCAGTGTCTCTGAGTCTCAGTGTCTCCGTGTCTCATTGTCTCAGTGTCTCTGTGTCTCAGTGTCTCTGAGTCTCAGTGTCTCTGTGTCTCTGTGTCTCAGTGCCTCAGTGTCCCAGTGTCTCAGAGTCTCTGTGTCTCTGTGTCTCAGTGTCTCTTTGTCTCTGTGTCTCCGTGTCTCAGTTTCTCTGTGTCTCAGTGTCTCAGTGTCTCTGTGGCTCAGTGTCTCAGTGTTTCTGTGTCTCAGTGTCTCTGTGTCTAAGATTCTCTGTGTCTCAGTGTCTCAGTGACTCGGTGTCTCAATGTCTCAGTGTCTCAATGTCTCAGTGATTCAGTGTCTCTGTGTCTCTGTGTCTCAGTGTCTCTGTGTCTCAGTGTCTCTGTGTATCTGTGTCTTTGCGTCTCAGTGTCTCTTAGTCTCAGTGTCTCTGTGTCTCAGTGTCTCAGTGCATCTGTGTCTCTATGTCTCTGTGTCTGAGTGTCTCAGAGTCTCAGTGTCTCTGTGTCTCAGTGTGTCAAGGTCCCTGTGTCTCTGTGTCTCAGTGTCTCAGTATCTCTGTGTCTCAGTGTCTCAGTGTCTCTGTGTCTCAGTGTCTCAGCGTCTCTGTGTCTCAGAGTCTCAGTGTTTCTGTGTCTCAGTGCCCCTGTGTCTCTGTGTCTTAGTGTCTCAGTGTCTCAGTGCCTCTGTGTCTCTATGTCTCAGTGTCTCAGGGTGTCAGTGTCTCAGAGTCTCTGCGTCTCAGTATCTCTGTGTCTCAGTGTCTCTGTGTCTGTGTGTCTCTGCGTCTCAGTGTCTCATAGTCTCAGTGTCTCAGAGTCTCTGTGTCTCAGTGTCTCAGTGTCTCTGTGTGTCTGTGTCTCAGTTCTCAGAGTCTCTGTGTGTCAGTGTCTCAGTGTCTCTGTGTCTCAGTGTCTCAGAATCTCAGTGTCTCTGTTTCTCAGTGTCTCTGTGTCTCTGTGTCTCAGTGTCTCTGTGTCTCAGTGTGTCAGAGTCTCTGTGTCTCTGTGTCTCAGTTTCTCTGTGTCTCTGTGTCTCAGTGTCTCTGTGTCTCTGCGTCTCAGTGTCTCAGTGCCTCAGTGTCTCATATTCTCTGTGTCTCTGTGTCTCAGTGCCTCAGTGTCCCAGTGTGTCAGAGTCTCTGTGTCTCTGTGCCTCAGTGTCTCAGTACCTCAGAGTCTCAGTGTCACTTTGTTTCTGTGTCTCCGTGTCTCAGTGTCTCAGTGTCTCTGTGGCTCAGTGTCCCAGTGTTTCTGTGTCTCAGTGTCTCTGTGTCTCAGATTGTCTGTGTCTCAGTGTCTCAGTGTCTCAATGTCTCAGTGTCTCAGTGTCTCAGTGATTCAGTGTCTCAATGTCTCGGTGTCTCAGCGACTCAGTGTCTCTGTGTCTCTGTTTCTCAGTGTCTCTGTGACTCAGTGTCTCTGTGTATCTGTGTCTTTGCGTCTCAGTGTCTCTTAGTCTCAGTGTCTCTGTGTCTCAGTGTCTCAGTGGCTCAGTGTCTCAGAGTCTCTGTGTCTCAGAGTCTCAGTGTCTCTGTGTCTCTGTGTCTCAGTGTCTCAGAGTCTCAGTGTCTCAGTGTCTTGGTGTCTCAGAGTCTCAGTGTCTCAGTGTCTCGGTGTCTCGGTGTCTCAGTGTCTCTGTGTCTCTGTGTTTCAGTGTCTCTGTGTCTCTGCGTCTCAGAGTCTCACTGTCTCAGTGTCTCAGAGTCTCTGTGTCTCTGTGTCTCAGTGTCTCAGTGTCCCAGTGTCTCAGAGTCTCTGTGTCTCAGTGTCTCAGTACCTCAGAGTCTCAGTGTCTCTGTGTCTCTGTGTCTCAGTTTCTCTGTGCCTCAGTGTCTCAGTGTCTCAGAGTCTCTGTGTCTCAGAGTGTCAGAGTCTCAGTGCCTCAGTGTCTCAGTGTCTCAATGTCTCAGTGTCTCAGAGTCTGTGTGTCTCTGTGTCTCAGTGCCTCAGTGTCTCTGTGTCTCATAGTCTCAGTGTATCTGTGTCTCAGTGTCTCAGAGTCTCTGTGTCTCTGTGTCTCAGTGACTCTGTGTCTCTGTGTCTCTGTGTCTCAGGGTCTCAGTTTCTCAATGTCTCTGTGTCTCTATGTCCCTGTGTCTCTGTGTCTCAGTGTCTCTGTGTCTCTGTGTCTCTGTGTCTCAGAGTCTCAGTGTCTCTGTTTCTCTGTTTCTCCTTGTCTCAGTGCCTCTTTGTCTCAGTGTCTCAATGTCTCTGTGTCTCAGTGCCTCAGTGTCTCAGTGTCTCAGTGTCTCAATGTCTCAGTGTCCCAATGTCTCAGTGTCTCAGTGTCTCAATGTCTCAGTGTTTCAGAGTCTCTGTGTCTCAGTGTCTCAGTGTGTCAGTGTCTCAATGTCTCAGTGTCTCAGTGCCTCAGTGATTCAGTGTCTCAATGTCTCGGTGTCTCAGTGTCTCTGTGTATCAGTGTCTCAGTGTCTCAGAGTCTCAGCGTCTCAGTGTCTCAGTGTCTCAGAGTCTCTGCGTCTCTAAGTCTCAGTGTCTCTGTGTCTCAGTGTCTCAGAGTCTCAGAGTCTCTGCGTCTCTAAGTCTCAGTGTCTCTGTGTCTCAGTGTCTCAGAGTCTCAGTGTCTCTGTGTCTCTGTGTCTCAGTGTCTCAGAGTCTCAGAGTCTCTGTGTCTCAGTGTCTCTGTATCTCTGTGTCTCTGTGACTCTGTGTCTCAGAGTCTCAATGTATCTGTGTCTCAGTTTCTCTTTGTCTCAGTGTCTCTGTGCCTCCGTGTCTGAGTATCTCAGAGTCTCAGTGTCTCTGTGTCTCAGTGTCTCAGAGTCTTTGTGTCTCTATGTCTCAGTATCTCTGTGTCTCTGTGTCTCAGTGTCTCAGTGTCTCAGTGTCTCAGTGTCTCAGTGTCTCTGTGTCACAGGGTCTCTGCGTCTCAGATTCTCAGTGTCTCAGTGTCTCAGAGTCTCTGAGTCTCTGTGTCACAGTGTCTCAGTGTCTCTGTGTCTCTGTGTGTCAGAGTCTCAGTGTCTTTTTGTCTCTGTGTCTCAATGTCTCAATGTCTCTGTGTCTCAGTGTCTCTGTTTCTCAGCGCCTCTGTGTCTCTTTGTTTCAGTGTCTCAATGCGTCTGTGTCTCTGTGTCTCTATGTCTCTGTGTCTCTGTGTCTCAGTGTCTCAATGTCTCTGTGTCTCCGTGTCTCAGTGTCTCAATGTCTCAGAGTCTCAGTGTCTCAGTGTCTCAGTGTCTCATTGTCTCTGTGTCTCTGTGTCTCAGTGTTTCAGTGTCCCTGGTTCTCTGCGTCTCAGTGTATCTGTGTCTCAGTGTCTCAGAGTCTCTGTGGCACTGTGTCTCTGTGTCTCAGTGTCTCAGAGTTTCAGAGTCTCTGTGTCTCAGTGTCTCAGTGTCTCTGTGTCTCTGTGTCTCAGAATCTCAGTGTCTCTGTGTCTCAGTGTCTCAGTGCATCTGTGTCTCTGTGTCTCTGTGTCTGAGTGTCTCAGAGTCTCAGTGTCTCTGTGTCTCAGTGTGTCAGGGTCCCTGTGTTTCTGTGTCTCAGTGTCTCAGTATCTCAGTGTCTCACTGTCTCTGTGTCTCAGTGTCTCAGCGTCTCTGTGTCTCAGAGTCTCAGTGTTTCTGTGTCTCAGTGTCCCTGTGTCTCAGTGTCTCAGTGTCTCTGTGTCTCTGTGTCTCAGTGTCTCTGTGTCTCAGTGTGTCAGAGTCTCTGTGTCTCTGTGTCTCTGTGTCTCAGTTTCTCTGTGTCTCTGTGTCTCAGTGTCTCTGTGTCTCAGTGTGTCAGAGTCTCTGTGTCTCTGTGTCTCTGTGTCTCAGTTTCTCTGTGTCTCTGTGTCTCAGTGTCTCTGTGTCTCTGCGTCTCAGAGTCTCTGTGTCTCAGTGCCTCAGTGTCTCATAGTCTCTGTGTCTCTGTGTCTCAGTGCCTCAGTGTCCCAGTGTCTCAGAGTCTCTGTGTCTCTGTGTCTCAGTGTCTCAGTACCTCAGAGTCTCAGTGTCTCTTTGTCTCTGTGTCTCCGTGTCTCAGTTTCTCTATATCTCAGTGTCTCAGTGTCTCTGTGGCTCAGTGTCCCAGTGTTTCTGTGTCTCAGTGTCTCAGAGTCTCAATGTCTCAGTGTCTCTGTGTCTAAGATTCTCTGTGTCTCAGTGTCTCAGTGTCTCAGTGTCTCAGTGATTCATAGAACATAGAACATTACAGCGCAGAACAGGCCCTTCGGCCCACGATGTTGCGCCGACCAGTTACAAAAACAATGACCCACTAGCCTATACCAATCCCTTTTCGTCCATAAACCTATCCACGGATCTCTTAAACGCCCCCAAACTAGACGCATTTACAACTGCAGCAGGCAGGGCATTCCAATCCCTCACCACCCGCTGGGTAAAGAACCTACCCCTGACATCCGTCCTGTAGCTACCCCCCCTTAATTTAAAGCCATGCCCCCTCGTGCTAACTTTCTCCATCAGAGGAAAAAGGCTATCACTATCCACCCTATCTAAACCTCTAATCATCTTATATGTTTCAATAAGATCCCCTCTTAGCCGCCTTCTTTCCAACGAAAACAACCCTAAATCCCTCAGTCTCTCCTCATAGGACCTCCCCTCCATACCAGGCAACATCCTAGTAAACCTCCTCTGCACCCTCTCCAACGCCTCCACATCCTTCTTGTAATGCGGGGACCAGAACTGCACACAGTACTCCAAGTGCGGCCGCACTAGAGTAGTGTACAGTTGCAACATTACACTGCGACTCCTAAATTCAATCCCCCTACCAATAAACGCCAATACACCGTACGCCTTCTTAACAACCTTATCTACTTGATTCCCAACTTTCAGGGATCTATGTACACACACACCTAGATCCCTCTGTTCATCCACACTATTCAAAGTCCTCCCGTTAGCCCTATACTCGACACATCTGTTGCTCCTACCAAAGTGAATTACCTCACACTTCTCCGCATTAAATTCCATCCGCCACCTCTCGGCCCAGCTCTGCAACCTATCTAAGTCTCCCTGCAGACTATGACACCCTTCCTCACAATCTACCACACCTCCAATTTTGGTGTCATCAGCAAATTTACTAATCCACCCAACTATACCCTCATCCAGATCATTAATAAAAATTACAAACAACAGTGGCCCCAAAACAGATCCCTGAGGCACACCACTCATAACTGTACTCCATGATGAATATTTACCATCCACCACCACCCTCTGTCTCCTATCTGATAGCCAATTCCTGATCCAACTTCCTAGATTACCCACAATCCCATACATCTGCATTTTCTGCAGAAGCCTACCATGGTGAACCTTATCGAACGCCTTACTCAGTGTCTCAATGTCTCGGTGTCTCAGTGACTCAGTGTCTCAGCGTCTCTGTGTCTCTGTGTCTCTGTGCCTCAGTGTCTCTGTGTATCTGTGTCTTTGCGTCTCAGTGTCTCTTAGTCTCAGTGTCTCTGTGTCTCAGTGTCGCAGTGGCTCAGTGTCTCAGAGTCTCTTTGTCTCAGAGTCTCAGTGTCTCTGTGTCTCTGTGTCTCAGTGTCTCAGAGTCTCAGTGTCTCAGTGTCTCTGTGTCTCTGTGTCTCAGAATCTCTGTGTCTCTGTGTCTCAGTGTCTCAGAGTCTCAGAGTCTCTGTTCCTCAGTGTCTCAGTGTTTCTGTGTCTCAGTGTCTCTGTGTCTCAGAGTCTCTGTGTCTCTGTGCCTCTGTGTGTAAGAGTCGATGTGTCTCTGTGTCTCTGTGTCCCCTTGTCTCAGTGTCTTTGGGTCTCTGTGTCTCAATGTCTCAATGTCTCTGTGTCTCAGTGTCTCTGTTTCTCAGCGCCTCTGTGTCTCTGTGTTTCAGTGTCTCAATGCTTCTGTGTCTCTATGTCTCTGTGTCTCTGTGTCTCAGTGTCTCAATGTCTCTGTGTCTCCGTGTCTCAGTGTCTCAATGTCTCAGAGTCTCAGTGTCTCAATGTCTTAGTGTCTCATTGTCTCTGTGTCTCTGCGTCTCAGTGTCTCTGTGTCTCAGTGTCTCAGAGTCTCTGTGGCTCTGTGTCTCTGTGTCTCAGTGTCTGTGTATCTCTGTGTCTCAGTGTCTCAGTGCCACAGTGCCTCAGTGTCTCAGTGTCTCAGTGTCTCAATGTCTCAGTGTCTCCGTGACTCAGTGTCTCAATGTCTCGGTGTCTCAGAGTCTCTGTGTATCTGTGTCTCAGTGTCTCAGTGTCTCTGTGTCTCAGTGTCTCAGAGTCTCAGTGTCTCAGTCTCTCAGTGACTCAGTGCCACCGACTCTCAGTGTCACAGAGTCCCTGTGTCTCAGTGCCTCAGTGGCTCAGTGTCTCAGTGTGTCAGTGCCTCAGTGCCACAGTGTCTCCGTGTCACAGAGTTTCTGTGTTTCAGTGTGTCAGTGTCTCATTCTCTCCTTGTCTCAGTGACTCAGTGTGTCAGTGCCTCAGTGCCACAGTGTCTCAGTGTCCCCGAGCCTCTGTATCTCACTGTCTCTGTCTCAGTGTCTCAGTGTCTCAGAGTCTCAGTGCCCCAGTGTCTCAGAGTCTCAGAGTCTCTGTGTCTCAGTGCCTCCGTGTTTCTGCGTCTCAGTGTCTGTGTCTAAGTTTCTCAGAGTCTCTGTGTCTCTGTGTCCCAGTGTCTCAGTGTCTCAGTGTCTCAGAGTCTGTGTGTCTCTGTGTCTCAGTGCCTCAGTGTCTCTGTGTCTCATAGTCTCAGTGTCTCTGTGTCTCAGTGTCTCAGAGTCTCTGTGTCTCGGTGTCTCAGTGACTCTGTGTCTCTGTGTCTCAGGGTCTCAGTGTCTCAATGTCTCTGTGTCTCTGTGTCTCTGTGTCTCAGTGTCTCTGTGTCTCTGTGTCTCAGAGTCTCAGTGTCTCTGTTTCTCAGTGTGTCAGAGTCTCAGTGTCTCTGTGTCTCTGTTTCTCCTTGTCTCAGTGTCTCTTTGTCTCAGTGTCTCAATGTCTCTGTGTCTCTGTGTCTCTGTTTCTCTGTGTCTCTGTGTCTCAGTGTCTCTGTGTCTCTGTGTGTCAGGGTCTCAGTGTCTCTTTGTCTCAGTGTGTCAGAGTCTCAGTGTCTCAGTGCCTCAGTGTCTCAGTGTCTCAGTGCCTCAGTGTCTCAGTGTCTCAATGTCTCAGTGTCTCAGTGTCTCAATGTCTCAGTGTTTCAGAGTCTCTGTGTCTCAGTGTCTCAGTGTGTCAGTGCCTCAATGTCTCAGTGTCTCAGTGTCTCAGTGATTCAGTGTCTCAATGTCTCGGTGTCTCAGTGTCTCAGTGTGTCAGAGTCTCAGTGTCTCAGTGCCTCAGTGTCTCAGTGTCTCAGTGCCTCAGTGTCTCAGTGTCTCAATGTCTCAGTGTCTCAGTGTCTCAATGTCTCAGTGTTTCAGAGTCTCTGTGTCTCAGTGTGTCAGTGCCTCAATGTCTCAGTGTCTCAGTGTCTCAGTGTGTCAGAGTCTCAGTGTCTCAGTGCCTCAGTGTCTCAGTGTCTCAGTGCCTCAGTGTCTCAGTGTCTCAATGTCTCAGTGTCTCAGTGTCTCAATGTCTCAGTGTTTCAGAGTCTCTGTGTCTCAGTGTCTCAGTGTGTCAGTGCCTCAATGTCTCAGTGTCTCAGTGTCTCAGTGATTCAGTGTCTCAATGTCTCGGTGTCTCAGTGTCTCTGTGTATCAGTGTCTCAGTGTCTCAGAGTCTCAGTGTCTCAGTGTCTCAGTGTCTCAGAGTCTCTGCGTCTCTAAGTCTCAGTGTCTCTGTGTCTCAGTGTCTCAGAGTCTCTGTGTCTCTGTGTCTCAGTGTCTCAGAGTCTCAGAGTCTCAGAGTCTCTGTATCTCTGTGTCTCTGTGACTCTGTGTCTCAGAGTCTCAGTGTATCTGTGTCTCAGTTTCTCTTCGTCTCAGTGTCTCTGTGCCTCTGTGTCTCTGTGTCTCCACGTCTGAGTATCTCAGAGTCTCAGTGTCTCTGTGTCTCAGTATCTCTGTGTCTCTGTGTCTCCTTGTCTCAGTGTCTTTTTGTCTCTGTGTCTCAATGTCTCAATGTCTCAGTGTCTCTGTTTCTCAGTGTTTCAGTGTCTCAATGCGTCTGTGTCTCTGTGTCTCTATGTCTCTGTGTCTCTGTGTCTCAGTGTCTCAATGTCTCTGTGTCTCCGTGTCTCAGTGTCTCAATGTCTCAGAGTCTCAGTGTCTCAATGTCTCAGTGTCTCATTGTCTCTGTGTCTCAGTGTTTCCGTGCCTCGGTGTCTCAGTGTCTCAGAGTCTCAGTGTCTCTCTGTCTCAGTGTCTCAGAGTCCCTGCGTCTCTGCGTCTCAGTGTCTCTGTGTCTCAGTGTCTCAGAGTCTCTGTGGCTCTGTGTCTCTCTGTCTCAGTGTCTCAGATTCTCAGAGTCTCAGTGCATCTGTGTCTCTGTGTCTCTGTGTCTGAGTGTCTCAGAGTCTCAGTGTCTCAGTGTCTCAGTGTGTCAGGGTCCCTGTGTCTCTTTGTCTCAGTGCCTCAGTGTCTCAGTGTCTCAGTGTCTCTGTGTCTCAGTGTCTCAGCGTCTCTGTGTCTCAGAGTCTCAGTGTTTCTGTGTCTCAGTGCCCCTGTGTCTCTGTGTCTCAGTGTCTCTGTGTCTCTGTGTCTCAGTGTCTCAGGGTGTCAGTGTCTCAGAGTCTCTGTGCCTCAGTGTCTCTGTGTCTCAGTGTCTCTGTGTCTGTGTGTCTCTGCGTCTCAGTGTCTCATAGTCTCAGTGTCTCAGAGTCTCTGTGTCTCAGTGTCTCAGTGTCTCTGTGTCACAGTGTCTCAGAATCTCAGTGTCTCAGTGTCTCTGTGTCTCAGTGTGTCAGAGTCTCTGTGTCTCTGTGTCTCTGTGTCTCAGTTTCTCTGTGTCTCAGTGTCTCTGTGTCTCTGCGTCTCAGAGTCTCAGTGTCTCAGTGCCTCAGTGTCTCATATTCTCTGTGTCTCTGTGTCTCAGTGCCTCAGTGTGTCAGAGTCTCTGTGTCTCTGTGCCTCAGTGTCTCAGTACCTCAGAGTCTCAGTGTCTCTTTGTCTCTGTGTCTCCGTGTCTCAGTTTCTCTGTGTCTCAGTGTCTCAGTGTCTCTGTGGCTCAGTGTCCCAGTGTTTCTGTGTCTCAGTGTCTCTGTGTCTCAGATTCTCTGTGTCTCAGTGTCTCAGTGTCTCAATGTCTCAGTGTCTCAGTGTCTCAGTGATTCAGTGTCTCAATGTCTCGGTGTCTCAGTGACTCAGTGTCTCAGTGTCTCTGTGTCTCTGTGTCTCAGTGTCTCAGTGTCTGTGTGTCTCAGTGTCTCTGTGTATCTGTGTCTTTGCGTCTCAGTGTCTCTTAGTCTCAGTGTCTCTGTGTCTCAGTGTCTCAGTGGCTCAGTGTCTCGGTGTCTCAGTGTCTCAGTGTCTCGGTGTCTCAGTGTCTCAGTGTCTCTGTGTCTCTGTGTTTCAGTGTCTCTGTGTCTCTGAGTCTCAGAGTCTCAGTGTCTCAGTGTCACAGAGTCTCCTTGTCTCTGTGTCTCAGTGTCTCAGTGTCCCAGTGTCTCAGAATCTCTGTGTCTCAGAGTCTCAGTGTCTCAGTGTCTCGGTGTCTCAGTGTCTCAGTGTCTCTGTGTCTCTGTGTTTCAGTGTCTCTGTGTCTCTGCGTCTCAGAGTCTCAGTGTCTCAGTGTCACAGAGTCTCTGTGTCTCTGTGTCTCAGTGTCTCAGTGTCCCAGTGTCTCAGAGTCTGTGTCTCAGTGTCTCAGTGTCTCAGAGTCTCTGTGTCTCTGTGTCTCAGTGTCTCTGTGTCTCTGCGTCTCAGAGTCTCAGTGTCTCAGTGCCTCAGTGTATCAGAGTCTCTTTGTCTCTGTGTCTCAGTGTCCCAGTGTCTCAGAGTCTCTGTGTCTCTGTGTCTCAGTGTCTCAGTACCTCAGAGTCTCAGTGTCTCTTTGTCTCTGTGTCTCTGTGTCTCAGTTTCTCTGTGCCTCAGTGTCTCAGTGTCTCAAAGTCTCTGTGTCTCGGTGTCTCAGTGTCTCAGAGTCTCTGCGTCTCTAGGTCTCAGTGTCTCTGTCTCTCTGTGTCTCAGAGTCTCTGTGTCTCTGTGTCGCAGTGTCTCAGAGTCTCAGAGTCTCTGTGGCTCAGTGACTCAGTGTTTCTGTGTCTCAGTGTCTCTGTGTCTCTGTGTCTCAGAGTCTCTGTGTCTCTGTGTCTCTGTGTCTCCGTGTCTGAGTGTCCCAGAGTCTCAGTGTCTCTGTGTCTCAGTGTCTGAGAGACTCTGTGTCTCAGTGTCTCAGTGTCTCTGAGTCTCAGTGTCTCAGTGTCTCTGTGTCTCAGTGTCTCTGTGTCTCAATGTCTCAGTGTCTCCGAGTCTCTGTGTCTCTGTGTCTCAGAGTCTCAGTGTCTCTGTGTCTCTGTGTCTCCGTGTCTGAGTGTCTCAGAGTCTCAGTGTCTCTGTATCTCAGTGTGTCAGGGTCTCTGTGTCTCTGTGTCTCAGTGTCTCAGTATCTCTGTGTCTCAGTGTCTCAGTGTCTCTGTGTCTCAGTGTCTCAGCCTCTCTGTGTCTCAGATTCTCAGAGTCTCAGTGTCTCTGTGTCTCAGTGTCCCTGTGTCTCTGTGTCTCAGTGTCTCAGTGTCTCTGTGTATCTGTGTCTCAGTGTCTCAGGGTGTCAGTGTCTCAGAGTCTCTGTGTCTCTGTGTCTCTGTGCCTCAGTGTCTCTGTGTCTCAGAGTCTCTGTGTCTCTGTGTCTCTGTGTCTCTGTGTCTCTGTGTCTCAGTGTTTCAGTGTCTCTGTGTCTCAGTGTCTCAGAGTCTCTGTGTCTCAGTGTCTCAGTGTCTCTGTGTGTCTGTGTCTCAGTTCTCAGAGTCTCTGTGTCTCAGTGTCGCAGTGTCTCTGTGTCTCAGTGTCTCAGAATCTCAGTGTCTCTGCTTCTCTGTGTCTCTGTGTCTCTCTGTCTCAGAGTCTCAGTGTCTCGGTGTCTCAGTGTGTCAGAGTCTCTGCGTCTCTGTGTCTCCTTGTCTCAGTGTCTCTTTGTCCCAGTGTCTCAATGTCTCTGTGTCTCAGTTTCTCTCTGTCTCTGTGTCTCAGTGTCTCTGTGTCTCTGCGTCTCAGAGTCTCAGTGTCTCAGTGCCTCAGTGTCTCAGAGTCTCTGTGTCTCTGTGTCTCAGTGTCTCAGTGTCCCAGTGTCTCAGAGTCTCTGTGTCTCTGTGTCTCAGTGTCTCAGTGTGTCAGAGTCTCAGTATCTCTTTGTCTCTGTGTCTCAGTGTCTCAGTGTGTCAGAGTCTCAGAGTCTCTGTGGCTCAGTGTCTCAGTGTTTCTGTGTCTCAGTGTCTCTGTGTCTCAGAGTCTCCGTGTCTCAGTGTCTCAGTGTCTCAATGTCTCAGTGTCTCAGTGTCTCAGTGATTCAGTGTCTCAATGTCTCGGTGTCTTAGTGACTCAGTGTCTCAGTGTCTCTGTGTCTTTGCGTCTCAGTGTCTCATAGTCTCAGTGTCTCAGTGGCTCAGTGTCTCAGAGTCTCTGTGGCTCAGTGTCTCAGTGTTTCTGTGTCTCAGTGTCTCTGTGTCTCAGAGTCTCCGTGTCTCAGTGTCTCAATGTCTCAGTGTCTCAGTGTCTCAGTGATTCAGTGTCTCAATATCTCGGTGTCTCAGTGACTCAGTGTCTCAGTGTCTCTGTGTCTTTGCGTCTCAGTGTCTCATAGTCTCAGTGTCTCAGTGTCTCAGTGGCTCAGTGTCTCAGAGTCTCTGTGTCTCAGAGTCTCAGTGTCTCTGTGTCTCTGTGTCTCAGTGTCTCAGAGTCTCAGTGTCTCAGTGTCTCAGTACCTCAGAGTCTCTGTGTCTCTGTGTCTCAGTGTCTCTGAGTCTCTGCGTCTCAGAGTCTCAGAGTCTCAGTGCCTCAGTGTCTCAGAGTCTCTGTGTCTCAGTGTCTCAGTGTCCCAGTGTCTCTGAGTCTCTGTGTCTCTGTGTCTCAGTGTTCAGTGTCTCAGTACCTCAGAGTCTCAGTGTCTCTTTGTTTCTGCGTCTCTGTGTCTCAGTTTCTCTTTGTCTCCGTGTCTCAGTGTCTCAAAGTCTCTGTGTCTCGGTGTCTCAGTGTCTCAGTGTCTCAGAGTCTCTGCGTCTCTGAGTCTCAGTGTCTCTGTGTCTCAGTGTCTCAGAGTCTCTGTGCCTCTGTGTTTCAGTGTCTCAGTGTCTCAGTGTTTCTGTGTCTCAGTGTCTCTGTGTCTCAGAGTCTCTGTGTCTCTGTGTCTCTGTGTCTCCGTGTCTGAGTGTCCCAGAGTCTCAGTGTCTCTGTGTCTCAGTGTCTGAGAGACTCTGTGTCTCAGTGTCTCAGTGTCTCTTTGTCTCTGTGTCTCAGTGTCTCTGTGTCTCAATGTCTCAGTGTCTCCGAGTCTCTCTGTCTCTGTGTCTCAGTCTCTCAGTGTCTCTTTGTCTCAGTGTCTCTTTGTCTCTGTGTCTCTGTGTCTCCATGTCTGAGTGTCCCAGAGTCTCGGTGTCTCTGTGTCTCAGTGTCTGAGAGACTCTGTGTCTCTGTGTCTCTGTGTCTCAGTGTCTCTGTGTCTCAGTGTCTCAATGTCTCTGTGTCTCAATGTCTCAGTGTCTCCGAGTCTCTGTGTCTCTGTGTCTCAGTCTCTCAGTGTCTCTGTGTCTCAGTGTCTCAGAGTCTCAGTGTCTCTGTGTCTCTGTGGCTCTGTGACTCTGCGTCTCAGACTCTCAGTGTCTCTGTGTCTCAGTGTCTCAGTGTCTCAGAGTCTCAGTGTCTCTGAGTCTCAGTGTCTCCGTGTCTCATTGTCTCAGTGTCTCTGTGTCTCAGTGTCTCTGAGTCTCAGTGTCTCTGTGTCTCTGTGTCTCAGTGCCTCAGTGTCCCAGTGTCTCAGAGTCTCTGTGTCTCTGTGTCTCAGTGTCTCTTTGTCTCTGTGTCTCCGTGTCTCAGTTTCTCTGTGTCTCAGTGTCTCAGTGTCTCTGTGGCTCAGTGTCTCAGTGTTTCTGTGTCTCAGTGTCTCTGTGTCTAAGATTCTCTGTGTCTCAGTGTCTCAGTGACTCGGTGTCTCAATGTCTCAGTGTCTCAATGTCTCAGTGATTCAGTGTCTCTGTGTCTCAGTGTCTCTGTGTCTCAGTGTCTCTGTGTATCTGTGTCTTTGCGTCTCAGTGTCTCTTAGTCTCAGTGTCTCTGTGTCTCAGTGTCTCAGTGCATCTGTGTCTCTATGTCTCTGTGTCTGAGTGTCTCAGAGTCTCAGTGTCTCTGTGTCTCAGTGTGTCAAGGTCCCTGTGTCTCTGTGTCTCAGTGTCTCAGTATCTCTGTGTCTCAGTGTCTCAGTGTCTCTGTGTCTCAGTGTCTCAGCGTCTCTGTGTCTCAGAGTCTCAGTGTTTCTGTGTCTCAGTGCCCCTGTGTCTCTGTGTCTTAGTGTCTCAGTGTCTCAGTGCCTCTGTGTCTCTATGTCTCAGTGTCTCAGGGTGTCAGTGTCTCAGAGTCTCTGCGTCTCAGTATCTCTGTGTCTCAGTGTCTCTGTGTCTGTGTGTCTCTGCGTCTCAGTGTCTCATAGTCTCAGTGTCTCAGAGTCTCTGTGTCTCAGTGTCTCAGTGTCTCTGTGTGTCTGTGTCTCAGTTCTCAGAGTCTCTGTGTGTCAGTGTCTCAGTGTCTCTGTGTCTCAGTGTCTCAGAATCTCAGTGTCTCTGTTTCTCAGTGTCTCTGTGTCTCTGTGTCTCAGTGTCTCTGTGTCTCAGTGTGTCAGAGTCTCTGTGTCTCTGTGTCTCAGTTTCTCTGTGTCTCTGTGTCTCAGTGTCTCTGTGTCTCTGCGTCTCAGTGTCTCAGTGCCTCAGTGTCTCATATTCTCTGTGTCTCTGTGTCTCAGTGCCTCAGTGTCCCAGTGTGTCAGAGTCTCTGTGTCTCTGTGCCTCAGTGTCTCAGTACCTCAGAGTCTCAGTGTCTCTTTGTTTCTGTGTCTCCGTGTCTCAGTGTCTCAGTGTCTCTGTGGCTCAGTGTCCCAGTGTTTCTGTGTCTCAGTGTCTCTGTGTCTCAGATTGTCTGTGTCTCAGTGTCTCAGTGTCTCAATGTCTCAGTGTCTCAGTGTCTCAGTGATTCAGTGTCTCAATGTCTCGGTGTCTCAGCGACTCAGTGTCTCTGTGTCTCTGTTTCTCAGTGTCTCTGTGACTCAGTGTCTCTGTGTATCTGTGTCTTTGCGTCTCAGTGTCTCTTAGTCTCAGTGTCTCTGTGTCTCAGTGTCTCAGTGGCTCAGTGTCTCAGAGTCTCTGTGTCTCAGAGTCTCAGTGTCTCTGTGTCTCTGTGTCTCAGTGTCTCAGAGTCTCAGTGTCTCAGTGTCTTGGTGTCTCAGAGTCTCAGTGTCTCAGTGTCTCGGTGTCTCAGTGTCTCAGTGTCTCTGTGTCTCTGTGTTTCAGTGTCTCTGTGTCTCTGCGTCTCAGAGTCTCACTGTCTCAGTGTCTCAGAGTCTCTGTGTCTCTGTGTCTCAGTGTCTCAGTGTCCCAGTGTCTCAGAGTCTCTGTGTCTCAGTGTCTCAGTACCTCAGAGTCTCAGTGTCTCTGTGTCTCTGTGTCTCAGTTTCTCTGTGCCTCAGTGTCTCAGTGTCTCAGAGTCTCTGTGTCTCAGAGTGTCAGAGTCTCAGTGCCTCAGTGTCTCAGTGTCTCAATGTCTCAGTGTCTCAGAGTCTGTGTGTCTCTGTGTCTCAGTGCCTCAGTGTCTCTGTGTCTCATAGTCTCAGTGTATCTGTGTCTCAGTGTCTCAGAGTCTCTGTGTCTCTGTGTCTCAGTGACTCTGTGTCTCTGTGTCTCTGTGTCTCAGGGTCTCAGTTTCTCAATGTCTCTGTGTCTCTATGTCCCTGTGTCTCTGTGTCTCAGTGTCTCTGTGTCTCTGTGTCTCTGTGTCTCAGAGTCTCAGTGTCTCTGTTTCTCTGTTTCTCCTTGTCTCAGTGCCTCTTTGTCTCAGTGTCTCAATGTCTCTGTGTCTCAGTGCCTCAGTGTCTCAGTGTCTCAGTGTCTCAATGTCTCAGTGTCCCAATGTCTCAGTGTCTCAGTGTCTCAATGTCTCAGTGTTTCAGAGTCTCTGTGTCTCAGTGTCTCAGTGTGTCAGTGTCTCAATGTCTCAGTGTCTCAGTGCCTCAGTGATTCAGTGTCTCAATGTCTCGGTGTCTCAGTGTCTCTGTGTATCAGTGTCTCAGTGTCTCAGAGTCTCAGCGTCTCAGTGTCTCAGTGTCTCAGAGTCTCTGCGTCTCTAAGTCTCAGTGTCTCTGTGTCTCAGTGTCTCAGAGTCTCAGTGTCTCTGTGTCTCTGTGTCTCAGTGTCTCAGAGTCTCAGAGTCTCTGTGTCTCAGTGTCTCTGTATCTCTGTGTCTCTGTGACTCTGTGTCTCAGAGTCTCAATGTATCTGTGTCTCAGTTTCTCTTTGTCTCAGTGTCTCTGTGCCTCCGTGTCTGAGTATCTCAGAGTCTCAGTGTCTCTGTGTCTCAGTGTCTCAGAGTCTTTGTGTCTCTATGTCTCAGTATCTCTGTGTCTCTGTGTCTCAGTGTCTCAGTGTCTCAGTGTCTCAGTGTCTCTGTGTCACAGGGTCTCTGCGTCTCAGATTCTCAGTGTCTCAGTGTCTCAGAGTCTCTGAGTCTCTGTGTCACAGTGTCTCAGTGTCTCTGTGTCTCTGTGTGTCAGAGTCTCAGTGTCTTTTTGTCTCTGTGTCTCAATGTCTCAATGTCTCTGTGTCTCAGTGTCTCTGTTTCTCAGCGCCTCTGTGTCTCTTTGTTTCAGTGTCTCAATGCGTCTGTGTCTCTGTGTCTCTATGTCTCTGTGTCTCTGTGTCTCAGTGTCTCAATGTCTCTGTGTCTCCGTGTCTCAGTGTCTCAATGTCTCAGAGTCTCAGTGTCTCAGTGTCTCAGTGTCTCATTGTCTCTGTGTCTCTGTGTCTCAGTGTTTCAGTGTCCCTGGTTCTCTGCGTCTCAGTGTATCTGTGTCTCAGTGTCTCAGAGTCTCTGTGGCACTGTGTCTCTGTGTCTCAGTGTCTCAGAGTTTCAGAGTCTCTGTGTCTCAGTGTCTCAGTGTCTCTGTGTCTCAGAATCTCAGTGTCTCTGTGTCTCAGTGTCTCAGTGCATCTGTGTCTCTGTGTCTCTGTGTCTGAGTGTCTCAGAGTCTCAGTGTCTCTGTGTCTCAGTGTGTCAGGGTCCCTGTGTTTCTGTGTCTCAGTGTCTCACTGTCTCTGTGTCTCAGTGTCTCAGCGTCTCTGTGTCTCAGAGTCTCAGTGTTTCTGTGTCTCAGTGTCCCTGTGTCTCAGTGTCTCAGTGTCTCTGTGTCTCAGTGTCTCTGTGTCTCAGTGTGTCAGAGTCTCTGTGTCTCTGTGTCTCTGTGTCTCAGTTTCTCTGTGTCTCTGTGTCTCAGTGTCTCTGTGTCTCAGTGTGTCAGAGTCTCTGTGTCTCTGTGTCTCTGTGTCTCAGTTTCTCTGTGTCTCTGTGTCTCAGTGTCTCTGTGTCTCTGCGTCTCAGAGTCTCTGTGTCTCAGTGCCTCAGTGTCTCATAGTCTCTGTGTCTCTGTGTCTCAGTGCCTCAGTGTCCCAGTGTCTCAGAGTCTCTGTGTCTCTGTGTCTCAGTGTCTCAGTACCTCAGAGTCTCAGTGTCTCTTTGTCTCTGTGTCTCCGTGTCTCAGTTTCTCTATATCTCAGTGTCTCAGTGTCTCTGTGGCTCAGTGTCCCAGTGTTTCTGTGTCTCAGTGTCTCAGAGTCTCAATGTCTCAGTGTCTCTGTGTCTAAGATTCTCTGTGTCTCAGTGTCTCAGTGTCTCAGTGTCTCAGTGATTCATAGAACATAGAACATTACAGCGCAGAACAGGCCCTTCGGCCCACGATGTTGCGCCGACCAGTTACAAAAACAATGACCCACTAGCCTATACCAATCCCTTTTCGTCCATAAACCTATCCACGGATCTCTTAAACGCCCCCAAACTAGACGCATTTACAACTGCAGCAGGCAGGGCATTCCAATCCCTCACCACCCGCTGGGTAAAGAACCTACCCCTGACATCCGTCCTGTAGCTACCCCCCCTTAATTTAAAGCCATGCCCCCTCGTGCTAACTTTCTCCATCAGAGGAAAAAGGCTATCACTATCCACCCTATCTAAACCTCTAATCATCTTATATGTTTCAATAAGATCCCCTCTTAGCCGCCTTCTTTCCAACGAAAACAACCCTAAATCCCTCAGTCTCTCCTCATAGGACCTCCCCTCCATACCAGGCAACATCCTAGTAAACCTCCTCTGCACCCTCTCCAACGCCTCCACATCCTTCTTGTAATGCGGGGACCAGAACTGCACACAGTACTCCAAGTGCGGCCGCACTAGAGTAGTGTACAGTTGCAACATTACACTGCGACTCCTAAATTCAATCCCCCTACCAATAAACGCCAATACACCGTACGCCTTCTTAACAACCTTATCTACTTGATTCCCAACTTTCAGGGATCTATGTACACACACACCTAGATCCCTCTGTTCATCCACACTATTCAAAGTCCTCCCGTTAGCCCTATACTCGACACATCTGTTGCTCCTACCAAAGTGAATTACCTCACACTTCTCCGCATTAAATTCCATCCGCCACCTCTCGGCCCAGCTCTGCAACCTATCTAAGTCTCCCTGCAGACTATGACACCCTTCCTCACAATCTACCACACCTCCAATTTTGGTGTCATCAGCAAATTTACTAATCCACCCAACTATACCCTCATCCAGATCATTAATAAAAATTACAAACAACAGTGGCCCCAAAACAGATCCCTGAGGCACACCACTCATAACTGTACTCCATGATGAATATTTACCATCCACCACCACCCTCTGTCTCCTATCTGATAGCCAATTCCTGATCCAACTTCCTAGATTACCCACAATCCCATACATCTGCATTTTCTGCAGAAGCCTACCATGGTGAACCTTATCGAACGCCTTACTCAGTGTCTCAATGTCTCGGTGTCTCAGTGACTCAGTGTCTCAGCGTCTCTGTGTCTCTGTGTCTCTGTGCCTCAGTGTCTCTGTGTATCTGTGTCTTTGCGTCTCAGTGTCTCTTAGTCTCAGTGTCTCTGTGTCTCAGTGTCGCAGTGGCTCAGTGTCTCAGAGTCTCTTTGTCTCAGAGTCTCAGTGTCTCTGTGTCTCTGTGTCTCAGTGTCTCAGAGTCTCAGTGTCTCAGTGTCTCTGTGTCTCTGTGTCTCAGAATCTCTGTGTCTCTGTGTCTCAGTGTCTCAGAGTCTCAGAGTCTCTGTTCCTCAGTGTCTCAGTGTTTCTGTGTCTCAGTGTCTCTGTGTCTCAGAGTCTCTGTGTCTCTGTGCCTCTGTGTGTAAGAGTCGATGTGTCTCTGTGTCTCTGTGTCCCCTTGTCTCAGTGTCTTTGGGTCTCTGTGTCTCAATGTCTCAATGTCTCTGTGTCTCAGTGTCTCTGTTTCTCAGCGCCTCTGTGTCTCTGTGTTTCAGTGTCTCAATGCTTCTGTGTCTCTATGTCTCTGTGTCTCTGTGTCTCAGTGTCTCAATGTCTCTGTGTCTCCGTGTCTCAGTGTCTCAATGTCTCAGAGTCTCAGTGTCTCAATGTCTTAGTGTCTCATTGTCTCTGTGTCTCTGCGTCTCAGTGTCTCTGTGTCTCAGTGTCTCAGAGTCTCTGTGGCTCTGTGTCTCTGTGTCTCAGTGTCTGTGTATCTCTGTGTCTCAGTGTCTCAGTGCCACAGTGCCTCAGTGTCTCAGTGTCTCAGTGTCTCAATGTCTCAGTGTCTCCGTGACTCAGTGTCTCAATGTCTCGGTGTCTCAGAGTCTCTGTGTATCTGTGTCTCAGTGTCTCAGTGTCTCTGTGTCTCAGTGTCTCAGAGTCTCAGTGTCTCAGTCTCTCAGTGACTCAGTGCCACCGACTCTCAGTGTCACAGAGTCCCTGTGTCTCAGTGCCTCAGTGGCTCAGTGTCTCAGTGTGTCAGTGCCTCAGTGCCACAGTGTCTCCGTGTCACAGAGTTTCTGTGTTTCAGTGTGTCAGTGTCTCATTCTCTCCTTGTCTCAGTGACTCAGTGTGTCAGTGCCTCAGTGCCACAGTGTCTCAGTGTCCCCGAGCCTCTGTATCTCACTGTCTCTGTCTCAGTGTCTCAGTGTCTCAGAGTCTCAGTGCCCCAGTGTCTCAGAGTCTCAGAGTCTCTGTGTCTCAGTGCCTCCGTGTTTCTGCGTCTCAGTGTCTGTGTCTAAGTTTCTCAGAGTCTCTGTGTCTCTGTGTCTCAGTGTCTCAGAGTCTCTGTGTCTCGGTGTCTCAGTGACTCTGTGTCTCTGTGTCTCAGGGTCTCAGTGTCTCAATGTCTCTGTGTCTCTGTGTCTCTGTGTCTCAGTGTCTCTGTGTCTCTGTGTCTCAGAGTCTCAGTGTCTCTGTTTCTCAGTGTGTCAGAGTCTCAGTGTCTCTGTGTCTCTGTTTCTCCTTGTCTCAGTGTCTCTTTGTCTCAGTGTCTCAATGTCTCTGTGTCTCTGTGTCTCTGTTTCTCTGTGTCTCTGTGTCTCAGTGTCTCTGTGTCTCTGTGTGTCAGGGTCTCAGTGTCTCTTTGTCTCAGTGTGTCAGAGTCTCAGTGTCTCAGTGCCTCAGTGTCTCAGTGTCTCAGTGCCTCAGTGTCTCAGTGTCTCAATGTCTCAGTGTCTCAGTGTCTCAATGTCTCAGTGTTTCAGAGTCTCTGTGTCTCAGTGTCTCAGTGTGTCAGTGCCTCAATGTCTCAGTGTCTCAGTGTCTCAGTGATTCAGTGTCTCAATGTCTCGGTGTCTCAGTGTCTCAGTGTGTCAGAGTCTCAGTGTCTCAGTGCCTCAGTGTCTCAGTGTCTCAGTGCCTCAGTGTCTCAGTGTCTCAATGTCTCAGTGTCTCAGTGTCTCAATGTCTCAGTGTTTCAGAGTCTCTGTGTCTCAGTGTGTCAGTGCCTCAATGTCTCAGTGTCTCAGTGTCTCAGTGTGTCAGAGTCTCAGTGTCTCAGTGCCTCAGTGTCTCAGTGTCTCAGTGCCTCAGTGTCTCAGTGTCTCAATGTCTCAGTGTCTCAGTGTCTCAATGTCTCAGTGTTTCAGAGTCTCTGTGTCTCAGTGTCTCAGTGTGTCAGTGCCTCAATGTCTCAGTGTCTCAGTGTCTCAGTGATTCATTGTCTCAATGTCTCGGTGTCTCAGTGTCTCTGTGTATCAGTGTCTCAGTGTCTCAGAGTCTCAGTGTCTCAGTGTCTCAGTGTCTCAGAGTCTCTGCGTCTCTAAGTCTCAGTGTCTCTGTGTCTCAGTGTCTCAGAGTCTCTGTGTCTCTGTGTCTCAGTGTCTCAGAGTCTCAGAGTCTCAGAGTCTCTGTATCTCTGTGTCTCTGTGACTCTGTGTCTCAGAGTCTCAGTGTATCTGTGTCTCAGTTTCTCTTCGTCTCAGTGTCTCTGTGCCTCTGTGTCTCTGTGTCTCCACGTCTGAGTATCTCAGAGTCTCAGTGTCTCTGTGTCTCAGTATCTCTGTGTCTCTGTGTCTCCTTGTCTCAGTGTCTTTTTGTCTCTGTGTCTCAATGTCTCAATGTCTCAGTGTCTCTGTTTCTCAGTGTTTCAGTGTCTCAATGCGTCTGTGTCTCTGTGTCTCTATGTCTCTGTGTCTCTGTGTCTCAGTGTCTCAATGTCTCTGTGTCTCCGTGTCTCAGTGTCTCAATGTCTCAGAGTCTCAGTGTCTCAATGTCTCAGTGTCTCATTGTCTCTGTGTCTCAGTGTTTCCGTGTCTCGGTGTCTCAGTGTCTCAGAGTCTCAGTGTCTCTCTGTCTCAGTGTCTCAGAGTCCCTGCGTCTCTGCGTCTCAGTGTCTCTGTGTCTCAGTGTCTCAGAGTCTCTGTGGCTCTGTGTCTCTCTGTCTCAGTGTCTCAGATTCTCAGAGTCTCAGTGCATCTGCGTCTCTGTGTCTCTGTGTCTGAGTGTCTCAGAGTCTCAGTGTCTCAGTGTCTCAGTGTGTCAGGGTCCCTGTGTCTCTTTGTCTCAGTGCCTCAGTGTCTCAGTGTCTCAGTGTCTCTGTGTCTCAGTGTCTCAGCGTCTCTGTGTCTCAGAGTCTCAGTGTTTCTGTGTCTCAGTGCCCCTGTGTCTCTGTGTCTCAGTGTCTCTGTGTCTCTGTGTCTCAGTGTCTCAGGGTGTCAGTGTCTCAGAGTCTCTGTGCCTCAGTGTCTCTGTGTCTCAGTGTCTCTGTGTCTGTGTGTCTCTGCGTCTCAGTGTCTCATAGTCTCAGTGTCTCAGAGTCTCTGTGTCTCAGTGTCTCAGTGTCTCTGTGTCACAGTGTCTCAGAATCTCAGTGTCTCAGTGTCTCTGTGTCTCAGTGTGTCAGAGTCTCTGTGTCTCTGTGTCTCTGTGTCTCAGTTTCTCTGTGTCTCAGTGTCTCTGTGTCTCTGCGTCTCAGAGTCTCAGTGTCTCAGTGCCTCAGTGTCTCATATTCTCTGTGTCTCTGTGTCTCAGTGCCTCAGTGTGTCAGAGTCTCTGTGTCTCTGTGCCTCAGTGTCTCAGTACCTCAGAGTCTCAGTGTCTCTTTGTCTCTGTGTCTCCGTGTCTCAGTTTCTCTGTGTCTCAGTGTCTCAGTGTCTCTGTGGCTCAGTGTCCCAGTGTTTCTGTGTCTCAGTGTCTCAGTATCTCTGTGTCTCAGTGTCTCAGTGTCTCTGTGTCTCAGTGTCTCAGCGTCTCTGTGTCTCAGATTCTCAGAGTCTCAGTGTCTCTGTGTCTCAGTGTCCCTGTGTCTCTGTGTCTCAGTGTCTCAGTGTCTCTGTGTATCTGTGTCTCAGTGTCTCAGGGTGTCAGTGTCTCAGAGTCTCTGTGTCTCTGTGCCTCAGTGTCTCTGTGTCTCAGAGTCTCTGTGTCTCTGTGTCTCTGTGTCTCAGTGTTTCAGTGTCTCTGTGTCTCAGTGTCTCAGAGTCTCTGTGTCTCAGTGTCTCAGTGTCTCTGTGTGTCTGTGTCTCAGTTCTCAGAGTCTCTGTGTCTCAGTGTCGCAGTGTCTCTGTGTCTCAGTGTCTCAGAATCTCAGTGTCTCTGCTTCTCTGTGTCTCTGTGTCTCTCTGTCTCAGAGTCTCAGTGTCTCGGTGTCTCAGTGTGTCAGAGTCTCTGCGTCTCTGTGTCTCCTTGTCTCAGTGTCTCTTTGTCCCAGTGTCTCAATGTCTCTGTGTCTCAGTTTCTCTCTGTCTCTGTGTCTCAGTGTCTCTGTGTCTCTGCGTCTCAGAGTCTCAGTGTCTCAGTGCCTCAGTGTCTCAGAGTCTCTGTGTCTCTGTGTCTCAGTGTCTCAGTGTCCCAGTGTCTCAGAGTCTCTGTGTCTCTGTGTCTCAGTGTCTCAGTGTGTCAGAGTCTCAGTATCTCTTTGTCTCTGTGTCTCAGTGTCTCAGTGTGTCAGAGTCTCAGAGTCTCTGTGGCTCAGTGTCTCAGTGTTTCTGTGTCTCAGTGTCTCTGTGTCTCAGAGTCTCCGTGTCTCAGTGTCTCAGTGTCTCAATGTCTCAGTGTCTCAGTGTCTCAGTGATTCAGTGTCTCAATGTCTCGGTGTCTTAGTGACTCAGTGTCTCAGTGTCTCTGTGTCTTTGCGTCTCAGTGTCTCATAGTCTCAGTGTCTCTGTGTCTCAGTGTCTCAGTGGCTCAGTGTCTCAGAGTCTCTGTGGCTCAGTGTCTCAGTGTTTCTGTGTCTCAGTGTCTCTGTGTCTCAGAGTCTCCGTGTCTCAGTGTCTCAATGTCTCAGTGTCTCAGTGTCTCAGTGATTCAGTGTCTCAATATCTCGGTGTCTCAGTGACTCAGTGTCTCAGTGTCTCTGTGTCTTTGCGTCTCAGTGTCTCATAGTCTCAGTGTCTCAGTGTCTCAGTGGCTCAGTGTCTCAGAGTCTCTGTGTCTCAGAGTCTCAGTGTCTCTGTGTCTCTGTGTCTCAGTGTCTCAGAGTCTCAGTGTCTCAGTGTCTCAGTACCTCAGAGTCTCTGTGTCTCTGTGTCTCAGTGTCTCTGAGTCTCTGCGTCTCAGAGTCTCAGAGTCTCAGAGTCTCAGAGTCTCAGTGCCTCAGTGTCTCAGAGTCTCTGTGTCTCAGTGTCTCAGTGTCCCAGTGTCTCTGAGTCTCTGTGTCTCTGTGTCTCAGTGTTCAGTGTCTCAGTACCTCAGAGTCTCAGTGTCTCTTTGTTTCTGCGTCTCTGTGTCTCAGTTTCTCTTTGTCTCCGTGTCTCAGTGTCTCAAAGTCTCTGTGTCTCGGTGTCTCAGTGTCTCAGTGTCTCAGAGTCTCTGCGTCTCTGAGTCTCAGTGTCTCTGTGTCTCAGTGTCTCAGAGTCTCTGTGCCTCTGTGTTTCAGTGTCTCAGTGTCTCAGTGTTTCTGTGTCTCAGTGTCTCTGTGTCTCAGAGTCTCTGTGTCTCTGTGTCTCTGTGTCTCCGTGTCTGAGTGTCCCAGAGTCTCAGTGTCTCTGTGTCTCAGTGTCTGAGAGACTCTGTGTCTCAGTGTCTCAGTGTCTCTTTGTCTCTGTGTCTCAGTGTCTCTGTGTCTCAATGTCTCAGTGTCTCCGAGTCTCTCTGTCTCTGTGTCTCAGTCTCTCAGTGTCTCTTTGTCTCAGTGTCTCTTTGTCTCTGTGTCTCTGTGTCTCTGTGTCTCCATGTCTGAGTGTCCCAGAGTCTCGGTGTCTCTGTGTCTCAGTGTCTGAGAGACTCTGTGTCTCTGTGTCTCTGTGTCTCAGTGTCTCTGTGTCTCAGTGTCTCAATGTCTCTGTGTCTCAATGTCTCAGTGTCTCCGAGTCTCTGTGTCTCTGTGTCTCAGTCTCTCAGTGTCTCTGTGTCTCAGTGTCTCAGAGTCTCAGTGTCTCTGTGTCTCTGTGGCTCTGTGACTCTGCGTCTCAGACTCTCAGTGTCTCTGTGTCTCAGTGTCTCAGTGTCTCAGAGTCTCAGTGTCTCTGAGTCTCAGTGTCTCCGTGTCTCATTGTCTCAGTGTCTCTGTGTCTCAGTGTCTCAGTGTCTCTGAGTCTCAGTGTCTCTGTGTCTCTGTGTCTCAGTGCCTCAGTGTCCCAGTGTCTCAGAGTCTCTGTGTCTCTGTGTCTCAGTGTCTCTTTGTCTCTGTGTCTCCGTGTCTCAGTTTCTCTGTGTCTCAGTGTCTCAGTGTCTCTGTGGCTCAGTGTCTCAGTGTTTCTGTGTCTCAGTGTCTCTGTGTCTAAGATTCTCTGTGTCTCAGTGTCTCAGTGACTCGGTGTCTCAATGTCTCAGTGTCTCAATGTCTCAGTGATTCAGTGTCTCTGTGTCTCTGTGTCTCAGTGTCTCTGTGTCTCAGTGTCTCTGTGTATCTGTGTCTTTGCGTCTCAGTGTCTCTTAGTCTCAGTGTCTCTGTGTCTCAGTGTCTCAGTGCATCTGTGTCTCTATGTCTCTGTGTCTGAGTGTCTCAGAGTCTCAGTGTCTCTGTGTCTCAGTGTGTCAAGGTCCCTGTGTCTCTGTGTCTCAGTGTCTCAGTATCTCTGTGTCTCAGTGTCTCAGTGTCTCTGTGTCTCAGTGTCTCAGCGTCTCTGTGTCTCAGAGTCTCAGTGTTTCTGTGTCTCAGTGCCCCTGTGTCTCTGTGTCTTAGTGTCTCAGTGTCTCAGTGCCTCTGTGTCTCTATGTCTCAGTGTCTCAGGGTGTCAGTGTCTCAGAGTCTCTGCGTCTCAGTATCTCTGTGTCTCAGTGTCTCTGTGTCTGTGTGTCTCTGCGTCTCAGTGTCTCATAGTCTCAGTGTCTCAGAGTCTCTGTGTCTCAGTGTCTCAGTGTCTCTGTGTGTCTGTGTCTCAGTTCTCAGAGTCTCTGTGTGTCAGTGTCTCAGTGTCTCTGTGTCTCAGTGTCTCAGAATCTCAGTGTCTCTGTTTCTCAGTGTCTCTGTGTCTCTGTGTCTCAGTGTCTCTGTGTCTCAGTGTGTCAGAGTCTCTGTGTCTCTGTGTCTCAGTTTCTCTGTGTCTCTGTGTCTCAGTGTCTCTGTGTCTCTGCGTCTCAGTGTCTCAGTGCCTCAGTGTCTCATATTCTCTGTGTCTCTGTGTCTCAGTGCCTAAGTGTCCCAGTGTGTCAGAGTCTCTGTGTCTCTGTGCCTCAGTGTCTCAGTACCTCAGAGTCTCAGTGTCTCTTTGTTTCTGTGTCTCCGTGTCTCAGTGTCTCAGTGTCTCTGTGGCTCAGTGTCCCAGTGTTTCTGTGTCTCAGTGTCTCTGTGTCTCAGATTGTCTGTGTCTCAGTGTCTCAGTGTCTCAATGTCTCAGTGTCTCTGTGTCTCTGTTTCTCAGTGTCTCTGTGACTCAGTGTCTCTGTGTATCTGTGTCTTTGCGTCTCAGTGTCTCTTAGTCTCAGTGTCTCTGTGTCTCAGTGTCTCAGTGGCTCAGTGTCTCAGAGTCTCTGTGTCTCAGAGTCTCAGTGTCTCTGTGTCTCTGTGTCTCAGTGTCTCAGAGTCTCAGTGTCTCAGTGTCTTGGTGTCTCAGAGTCTCAGTGTCTCAGTGTCTCGGTGTCTCAGTGTCTCAGTGTCTCTGTGTCTCTGTGTTTCAGTGTCTCTGTGTCTCTGCGTCTCAGAGTCTCACTGTCTCAGTGTCTCAGAGTCTCTGTGTCTCTGTGTCTCAGTGTCTCAGTGTCCCAGTGTCTCAGAGTCTCTGTGTCTCAGTGTCTCAGTACCTCAGAGTCTCAGTGTCTCTGTGTCTCTGTGTCTCAGTTTCTCTGTGCCTCAGTGTCTCAGTGTCTCAAAGTCTCTGTGTCTCGGTGTCTCAGTGTCTCAGAGTCTCTGCGTCTCTAGGTCTCAGTGCCTCTGTGTCTCTGTGTCTCAGAGTCTCTGTGTCTCTGTGTCTCAGTGTCTCAGAGTCTCAGAGTCTCTGTGGCTCAGTGACTCAGTGTTTCTGTGTCTCTGTGTCTCTGTGTCTCAGAGTCTCTGTGTCTCTGTGTCTCTGTGTCTCCGTGTCTGAGTGTCCCAGAGTCTCAGTGTCTCTGTGTCTCAGTGTCTGAGAGACTCTGTGTCTCAGTGTCTCAGTGTCTCTGTGTCTCAGTGTCTCAGCGTCTCTGTGTCTCAGTGTCTCTGTGTCTCAATGTCTCAGTGTCTCCGAGTCTCTGTGTCTCTGTGCCTCTGTGTCTCCGTGTCTGAGTGTCTCAGAGTCTCAGTGTCTCTGTATCTCAGTGTCTCAGCGTCTCTGTTCTCTGTGTCTCAGTGTCTCAGTGTCTCAGTATCTATGTGTCTCAGTGTCTCAGTGTCTCTGTGTCTCAGTGTCTCAGCGTCTCTGTGTCTCAGTGTCTCTGTGTCTCAGAGTCTCTGTGTCTCAGTGTCTCTGTGTCTCTGTGTCTCAGTGTTTCAGTGTCTCAGTGTCTCAGAGTCTCAGTGTCTCAGTGTCTCAGTGTCTCTGAGTCTCAGTGTCTCTGTGTCTCAGTGTCTCTGTGTCTCAGTGCCTCAGTGTCTCAGAGTCTCTGTGTCTCAGAGTGTCAGAGTCTCAGTGCCTCAGTGTCTCAGTGTCTCAATGTCTCAGTGTCTCAGAGTCTGTGTGTCTCTGTGTCTCAGTGCCTCAGTGTCTCTGTGTCTCATAGTCTCAGTGTCTCTGTGCCTCAGTGTCTCAGAGTCTCTGTGTCTCTGTGTCTCAGTGACTCTGTGTCTCTGTGTCTCAGGGTCTCAGTGTCTCAATGTCTCTGTGTCTCTATGTCTCTGTGTCTCTGTGTCTCTGTGTCTCAGAATCTCAGTGTCTCTGTTTCTCAGTGTGTCAGAGTCTCTGTGTCTCTGTGTCTCTGTTTCTCCTTGTCTCAGTGTCTTTTTGTCTCAGTGTCTCAATGTCTCTGTGTCTCTGTGTCTCAGTTTCTCTGTGTATCTGTGTCTCAGTGTCTCTGTGTCTCTGTGTGTCAGGGTCTCAGTGTCTCTTTGTCTCAGTGTGTCAGAGTCTCAGTGTCTCAGTGCCTCAGTGTCTCAGTGCCTCAGTGTCTCAGTGTCTCAATGTCTCAGTGTCCCAATGTCTCAGTGTCTCAGTGTCTCAATGTCTCAGTGTTTCAGAGTCTCTGTGTCTCAGTGTCTCAGTGTGTCAGTGTCTCAATGTCTCGGTGTCTCAGTGTCTCTGTGTATCAGTGTCTCAGTGTCTCAGAGTCTCAGTGTCTCAGTGTCTCAGTGTCTCAGAGTCTCTGCGTCTCTAAGTCTCAGTGTCTCTGTGTCTCAGTGCCTCAGAGTCTCTGTGTCTCTGTGTCTCAGTGTCTCTGTGTCTCAGAGTCTCTGTGTCTCAGTGTCTCTGTATCTCTGTGTCTCTGTGACTCTGTG
The DNA here is from genome assembly GCF_965287045.1 of Carcharhinus amblyrhynchos. Taxonomy (NCBI): domain Eukaryota; kingdom Metazoa; phylum Chordata; class Chondrichthyes; order Carcharhiniformes; family Carcharhinidae; genus Carcharhinus; species Carcharhinus amblyrhynchos. The sequence continues at coordinate 696,387 of NW_027649800.1, forward strand.
TCTCAGAGTCTCAGTGTATCTGTGTCTCAGTTTCTCTTTGTGTCAGTGTCTCTGTGCCTCTGTGTCTCTGTGTCTCCGTGTCTGAGTATCTCAGAGTCTCAGTGTCTCTGTGTCTCAGTGTCTCAGAGTCTCTGTGTCTCTGTGTCTCAGTATCTCTGTGACTCTGTGTCTCAGTGTCTCTGTGTCTCAGTGTCTCAGTGTCTCTGTGTCACAGGGTCTCTGCGTCTCAGAGTCTCAGTGTCTCAGTGTCTCAGAGTCTCTGAGTCTCTGTGTCTCAGTGTCTCAGTGTCTCTGTGTCTCTGTGCCTCAGTGTGTCAGAGTCTCAGTGTCTTTTTGTCTCTGTGTCTCAATGTCTCAATGTCTCTGTGTCTCAGTGTCTCTGTTTCTCAGCGCCTCTGTGTCTCTTTGTTTCAGTGTCTCAATGCGTCTGTGTCTCTGTGTCTCTATGTCTCTGTGTCTCTGTGTCTCAGTGTCTCAATGTCTCTGTGTCTCCGTGTCTCAGTGTCTCAATGTCTCAGAGTCTCAGTGTCTCAATGTCCCAGTGTCTCATTGTCTCTGTGTCTCTGTGTCTCAGTGTTTCAGTGTCTCGGTGTCTCAGTGTCTCAGAGTCTCAGTGTCTCTCTGTCTCAGTGTCTCAGAGTCCCTGCGTCTCTGCGTCTCAGTGTCTCTGTGTCTCAGTGTCTCAGAGTCTCTGTGGCTCTGTGTCTCTGTGTCTCAGTGTCTCAGAGTCTCAGAGTCTCTGTGTCTCAGTGTCTCAGTGTCTCTGTGTCTCAGAATCTCAGTGTCTCTGTGTCTCAGTGTCTCAGTGCATCTGTGCCTCTGTGTCTCTGTGTCTGAGTATCTCAGAGTCTCAGTGTCTCTGTGTCTCAGTGTGTCAGGGTCCCTGTGTCTCAGTGTCTCAGTGTCTCTGTGTCTCAGTGTCTCAGCGTCTCTGTGTCTCAGAGTCTCAGTGTTTCTGTGTCTCAGTGTCCCTGTGTCTCTGTGTCTCAGTGTCTCTGTGTCTCTGTGTCTCAGTGTCTCAGGGTGTCAGTGTCTCAGAGTCTCTGTGTCTCAGTGTCTCTGTGTCTCAGTGTCTCTGTGTCTGTGTGTCTCTGCGTCTCAGTGTCTCATAGTCTCAGTGTCAGAGTATCTGTGTCTCAGTGTCTCAGTGTCTCTGTGTGTCTGTGACTCAGTTCTCAGAGTCTCTGTGTGTCAGTGTCTCAGTGTCTCTGTGTCTCAGTGTCTCAGAATCTCAGTGTCTCTGTTTCTCTGTGTCTCTGTGTCTCTCTGTCTCTGTGTCTCAGTGTCTCTGTGTCTCAGTGTGTCAGAGTCTCTGTGTCTCTGTGTCTCAGTTTCTCTGTGTCTCTGTGTCTCTGTGTCTCAGTGTCTCTGCGTCTCAGAGTCTCAGTGTCTCAGTGTCTCAGTGCCTCAGTGTCTCATAGTCTCTGTGTCTCTGTGTCTCAGTGCCTCAGTGTCCCAGTGTCTCAGAGTCTCTGTGTCTCTGTGTCTCAGTGTCTCTTTGTCTCTGTGTCTCCGTGTCTCAGTTTCTCTGTGTCTCAGTGTCTCAGTGTCTCTGTGGCTCAGTGTCCCAGTGTTTCTGTGTCTCAGTGTCTCTGTGTCTAAGATTCTCTGTGTCTCAGTGTCTCAGTGTCTCGGTGTCTCAATGTCTCAGTGTCTCAGTGTCTCAGTGATTCAGTGTCTCAATGTCTCGGTGTCTCAGTGTCTCAGTGTCTCTGTGTCTCTGTGTCTCAGTGTCTCTGTGTCTCAGTGTCTCTGTGTATCTGTGTCTTTGCGTCTCAGTGTCTCTTAGTCTCAGTGTCTCTGTGTCTCAGTGTCTCATTGCATCTGTGTCTCTATGTCTCTGTGTCTGAGTGTCTCAGAGTCTCAGTGTCTCAGTGTCTCAGTGTGTCAAGGTCCCTGTGTCTCTGTGTCTCATTGTCTCAGTGTCTCTGTGTCTCAGTGTCTCAGAATCTCAGTGTCTCTGTTTCTCAGTGTCTCTGTGTCTCTGTGTCTCTGTGTCTCAGTGTCTCTGTGTCTCAGTGTGTCAGAGTCTCTGTGTCTCTGTGTCTCTGTGTCTCAGTTTCTCTGTGTCTCTGTGTCTCAGTGTCTCTGTGTCTCTGCGTCTCAGAGTCTCAGTATCTCAGTGCCTCAGTGTCTCATATTCTCTGTGTCTCTGTGTCTCAGTGCCTCAGTGTCCCAGTGTGTCAGAGTCTCTTTGTCTCTGTGTCTCCGTGTCTCAGTGTCTCAGTGTCTCTGTGGCTCAGTGTCCCAGTGTTTCTGTGTCTCAGTGTCTCTGTGTCTCAGATTCTCTGTGTCTCAGTGTCTCAGTGTCTCAATGTCTCAGTGTCTCAGTGATTCAGTGTCTCAATGTCTCGGTGTCTCAGCGACTCAGTGTCTCAGTGTCTCTGTGTCTCTGTTTCTCTGTGTCTCTGTGTCTCAGCGTCTCTGTGTATCTGTGTCTTTGCGTCTCAGTATCTCTTAGTCTCAGTGTCTCTGTGTCTCAGTGTCTCAGTGGCTCAGTGTCTCAGAGTCTCTGTGTCTCAGAGTCTCAGTGTCTCTGTGTCTCTGTGTCTCAGTGTCTCAGAGTCTCAGTGTCTCAGTGTCTCGGTGTCTCGGTGTCTCAGAGTCTCAGTGTCTCGGTGTCTCAGTGTCTCAGTGTCTCTGTGTCTCTGTGTTTCAGTGTCTCTGTGTCTCTGCGTCTCAGAGTCTCACTGTCTCAGTGTCTCAGAGTCTCTGTGTCTCAGTGTCTCAGTGTCTCAGTGTCCCAGTGTCTCAGAGTCTCTGTGTCTCAGTGTCTCAGTACCTCAGATTCTCAGTGTCTCTGTGTCTCTGTGTCTCAGTTTCTCTGTGCCTCAGTGTCTCAGTGTCTCAAAGTCTCTGTGTCTCGGTGTCTCAGTGTCTCAGAGTCTCTGCGTCTCTAGGTCTCAGTGTCTCTGTGTCTCTGTGTCTCAGAGTCTCTGTGTCTCTGTGTCTCAGTGTCTCAGAGTCTCAGAGTCTCTGTGGCTCAGTGACTCAGTGTTTCTGTGTCTCTGTGTCTCTGTGTCTCAGAGTCTCTGTGTCTCTGTGTCTCTGTGTCTGAGTGTCCCAGAGTCTCAGTGTCTCTGTGTCTCAGTGTCTGAGAGACTCTGTGTCTCAGTGTCTCAGTGTCTCTGTGTCTCAGTGTCTCAGTGTCTCTGTGTCTCAGTGTCTCTGTGTCTCAATGTCTCAGTGTCTCCGAGTCTCTGTGTCTCTGTGTCTCAGTCTCTCAGTGTCTCTGTGTCTCTGTGTCTCTGTGTCTCCGTGTCTGAGTGTCTCAGAGTCTCAGTGTCTCTGTATCTCAGTGTCTCAGCGTCTCTGTGTCTCTGTGTCTCAGTGTCTCAGTATCTATGTGTCTCAGTGTCTCAGTGTCTCTGTGTCTCAGTGTCTCAGCGTCTCTGTGTCTCAGAGTCTCAGAGTCTCAGTGTCTCAGTGTCTCAGTGTCCCTGTGTCTCTGTGTCTCAGTGTCTCAGTGTCTCTGTGTCTCTGTGTCTCAGTGTCTCAGGGTGTCAGTTTCTCAGAATCTCTGTGTCTCTGTGTCTCTGTGCCTCAGTGTCTCTGTGCCTCAGAGTCTCTGTGTCTCTGTGTCTCAGTGTCTCTGTGTCTCTGTGTCTCAGTGTTTCAGTGTCTCTGTGTCTCAGTGTCTCAGAGTCTCTGTGTCTCAGTGTCTCAGTGTCTCTGTGTGTCTGTGTCTCAGTTCTCAGAGTCTCTGTGTGTCAGTGTCTCAGTGTCTCTGTTTCTCAGTGTCTCAGAATCTCAGTGTCTCTGCTTCTCTGTGTCTCTGTGTCTCTCTGTCTCAAAGTCTCAGTGTCTCGGTGTCTCAGTGTGTCAGAGTCTCTGCGTCTCTGTGTCTCCTTGTCTCAGTGTCTCTTTGTCCCAGTGTCTCAATGTCTCTGTGTCTCAGTTTCTCTCTGTCTCTGTGTCTCAGTGTCTCTGTGTCTCTGCGTCTCAGAGTCTCAGTGTCTCAGTGCCTCAGTGTCTCAGAGTCTCTGTGTCTCAGTGTCTCAGTGTCCCAGTGTCTCAGAGTCTCTGTGTCTCTGTGTCTCAGTGTCTCAGTGTGTCAGAGTCTCAGTATCTCTTTGTCTCTGTGTCTCAGTGTCTCAGTGTGTCAGAGTCTCAGAGTCTCTGTGGCTCAGTGTCTCTGTGTTTCTGTGTCTCAGTGTCTCTGTGTCTCAGAGTCTCCGTGTCTCAGTGTCTCAGTGTCTCAATGTCTCAGTGTCTCAGTGTCTCAGTGATTCAGTGTCTCAATGTCTCGGTGTCTCAGTGACTCAGTGTCTCAGTGTCTCAGTGTCTCTGTGTCTCTGTGTCTCAGTGTCTCTGTGTCTCAGTGTCTCAGTGACTCAGTGTCCCTGTGTCACAGAGTCTCAGTGTCTCTGTGTCTCAGTGTCTCTGTGTCTCTGTGTCTCTGTGTCTCAGTGTCTCTGTGTCTCAGAGTCTCAGTGTCTATGTGTCTCAGTGTCTCTGTGTCTCAGTGTCCCTGCGTCTCTGTGTCTTTGCGTCTCAGTGTCTCATAGTCTCAGTGTCTCTGTGTCTCAGTGTCTCAGTGGCTCAGTGTCTCAGAGTCTCTGTGTCTCAGAGTCTCAGTGTCTCTGTGTCTCTGTGTCACAGTGTCTCAGAGTCTCAGTGTCTCAGTGTCTCAGTGATTCAGTGTCTCAATGTCTCGGTGTCTCAGTGTCTCAGTGTCTCAGTGACTCAGTGTCTCTGTGTCTCTGTGTCTCAGTGTCTCTGTGTCTCAGAGTCTCAGTGTCTCTGTGTCTCAGTGTCTCTGTGTCTCAGTGTCCCTGCGTCTCTGTGTCTTTGCGTCTCAGTGTCTCATAGTCTCAGTGTCTCTGTGTCTCAGTGTCTCAGTGTCTCAGTGGCTCAGTGTCTCAGAGTCTCTGTGTCTCAGAGTCTCAGTGTCTCTGTGTCTCTGTGTCACAGTGTCTCAGAGTCTCAGTGTCTCAGTGTCTCAGTGTCTCAGTACCTCAGAGTCTCTGTGTCTCTGTGTCTCAGTGTCTCTGAGTCTCTGCGTCTCAGTGTCTCAGTGTCTCAGTGCCTCAGTGTCTCAGAGTCTCTGTGTCTCAGTGTCTCAGTGTCCCAGTGTCTCTGAGTCTCTGTGTCTCTGTGTCTCAGTGTTCAGTGTCTCAGTACCTCAGAGTCTCAGTGTCTCTTTGTCTCTGTGTCTCTGTGTCTCAGTTTCTCTTTGTCTCCGTGTCTCAGTGTCTCAAAGTCTCTGTGTCTCGGTGTCTCAGTGTCTCAGTGTCTCAGAGTCTCAGTGTCACAGTGTCTCTGCGCCTCAGTGTCTCAGTGTCTCATTGTCTCTGTGCCTCAATGTCTCATTGTCTCAGTGTCTCAGAGTCTCAGTGTCTCTGTGTCTCTGCGCCTCTGTGTCTCAGTGTGTCCATGCCTGAGTGTCTCAGTGTCTCAGTGTCTCTGTGCCTGAGTGTCTCTGTGTCTCAGTGTCTCAGTGTCTCAGTGCCTCTGTGTCTCAGTTTCTCTGTGACTCAGTGTCTCAGTGTCTCAGTGCCTCTGTGTCTCAGTTTTTCTGTGACTCAGTGTCTCAGTGTCTCTGTGTCTCAGTGTCTCAGAGTCTCAATGTCTCTTTGTCTCAGTGTCTCTGTGCCTCAGTGTCGCAGTGTCTCTGTCTCAGAGTCTCAGTGTCTCTGTGTCTCTTTGTCTCAGTGTCTTCGTTTCTCATTGCCTTCGAGTCTCAATGTCTCAGGGTCTCTGTGTCTCTGGGTCTCTGTGTCTCTGTGTCTCAGGGTAACTTGGTCTCAGGTTGTCTTGTTCTCTTGCTCTCTGGGTCTCTGTGTCTCAATGTCTCAGGGCTTCTCGGTCTCAGGGCCTCTGGGTCTCTGGGTCTCAGTGTCTCAATGTCTTAGGGTCTCTGGGTCTCAAGGTCTCTGTGTCTCAGTGTTTCCGGGTCTCAACGTCTCAGGCTCTCTGTTTCTCTGGGTCTCTGGGTCTCCGTGGCTCAGTGTCTCACCATCTCTGGGTCTCTGGGACTCTGTGTCTCAGTGCCTCTGGAATCTCTGTGTCTCAGTGTCTCATGCTCTCTGGTTCTCTGGGTCTCAGGGTCTCTGTGTCTCTGTGTCTCTGTTTCTCAGGTTCTCTGGGTCTCAGTGTCTCACCCTCTCTGGGTCTCTGTATCTCAGTGTCTCAATGTGTCAGTGTCTCTGGGTCTCAGGGTCTCGGTGTCTCTGTGTCTCAGTGTCCCAGACCCAGAGACCCTGAGACCCTGAGACCCAGAGTCCCAGAGACATTGAGACACAGAGACACTGAGACATTGAGACACTGAGACACAGAGACCCTGAGACCCAGACACCCTGATACATTGAGACACTGAGACACTGAGACCCACAGTCCTAGAGACATTGAGACACTGAGACACAGAGACCCAGAGACACTGACACCCTGAGACATTGAGACACGGAGACCCTGAGACATTGAGACACTAAGACACAGAGACCCAGAGACCCAGATACATTGAGACACTGAGGCACTGAGACACTGAGACATTGAGACTCAGAGACCCAGAGACCCTGAGACCATGAGACAGAGACCCAGAGACCCTGAGACCCTCAGACCTAGAGGACCTGAGATACTGAGACCCTGAGACCCAACGGCCCTGAGACCCTGAGACACAATGACCCAGAGGCCCTGAGATCCTGAGACAGTGAGGCCCTGAGGCACTGAGACACTGAGACCCAGAGACCCAGAGAAGCTGAGGCATTGGGACACTGAGACACAGAAACCCAGAGGCCCTGAGACATTTGGACACTTAGACCCTGAGACACTGAGGCCGAGAGACCCAGTGACCCTGAGACATTCTGACACTGAGATACTGAGTCCCAGAGACCCACAGACCCTGAGACACTGGGACACTGAGACCGAAGGGACCCAGAGACCGTGAGACGCTGAGACCTTGAGTCCCAGAGACCCAGATATCCTTAAACCCTGAGACACTGAAGCCCAGAGACCCTGAGACACTGAGACCCAGAGAGGCAGAGACCCTGAGAAAATGAAACGCAGAGACCAAGAGACCCTGAGACCCAGAGATACTGAGACCCAAAGACCCAGAGACTCAGAGACCCCGAGACCACGAGACCCTGAGACACTGAGATCCAGAGACCCACAGACCCGCAGACGCAGAGACCCAGAGGCCCTGAAACACTGAGACATTGAGACCCTGAGGCACTGAGACATTGTAAAATGAGACCCAGAGACACCGAGACCCATAGACCCTGAGACACTGTGACCAAGAGGCCCTGTGAACCTGTGACACAGTGACCCAGAGACCAAGAGACCCAGAAAACCAGAGATCCAGTGACACAGAGACACAAAGACCCTGAGACACAGAGACTCAGAGACCGAGAGACGCTGAGACCCTGAGACACAGAGACCTAGAGACCCTGAGACACTGAGACACAGAGACACAAGAGACCCTTAGACCCATAGACCCTGAGACACTGAGACTTTGAGACACTGAGACCCTGAGAAGGTGAGACACTGAGACCCAGAGATCCAGAGACCAAGAGACCCTGAGAACCTGAGACCCAGGGACCCAGAGACACTGAGACACAGGGACCCAGAGACTCAGAGATCCTGAGATCTTGAGACACTGTGACACTGAGACCAAGGGACCAAGAGACACTGAGACAATGAGACACTGACACACATAGACCCAGTGACCCAGAGACACTGAGACCCAGAGACCCAGAGACCAAGAGAGCCTGACACCCTGCGACACTGAGACACTGAGACCCAGAGACACTGAGACACTGGGACACAGAGACCAAGAGACCCTGAATCCCTGAGACACTGAGACACTGGGACACAGAGACCCAGAGATCCTGAGACACTGAAACCCTGAGACACTGAGGCACAGAGAGCAGAGACCCAGAGACCCAGGGACCTGGAGACACAGAGAAACTGAGACTTTGAGACACAAACCCAGAGACCCACAGACCCAGAGACACTGAGACTCTGCGACACAGAGACCCAGACACCCAGAGTCACAGAGACACTGAGACACAGGGACACAGATCCTGAGACACTGAAACCCTGAGACACTGAGACACAGAGAGCAGAGACCCAGAGACCCAGGGACCTGGAGACACAGAGAAACTGAGACTTTGAGACACTGAAACCCAGAGACCCACAGACCCAGAGACACTGAGACTCTGCGACACAGAGACCCAGAGACCCAGAGTCACAGAGACACTGAGACACAGGGACACAGAGACTCAGAGACCCTGAGACCTTGAGACACTGAGACACAGAGGCCCAGAGACCCAATGACCCTGAGACACTGACACACATAGACCCAGTGACCCAGAGATCCTGAGACCCAGTGACCCAGAGACCTTGAGACACTGAGACAGTGAGACCCTGAGACATGAGACACTGAGACCCATAGACCCAGAGGACCTGAGACACTGAGAGACTGAGACTTTGAGACACTGAGGCCCAGAGACCCTGTGTCACTGAGACACTGAGAAACAGGGACCCAGAGTCTCAGAGGCCCTGAGACCTTGAGACAGTGAGACACTGAGACACAGACACCCAGAGACCCAATGACCCTGAGACATTAAGATACTGAGACACATAGACCCAGTGTCCCAGAGACCCTGAGACCCAGTGACCCAGAGACCGAGAGAACTTGAGACCCTGAGATACTGAGACCCTGAGACACTGAAACCCTGAGAGACTGAGACACAGAGTCCAGAGACCCAGAGACCCATAGACCCTGAGACACTGAGGGACTGAGACTTTGAGACACTGAGACCCAGAGACCCAGAGCCATTGCGACACTGAGACCCAGAGACCCAGAGACAGTGAGACACTGAGGCACTCAGACACAGGGACCCAGAGACTCAGAGAACCTGAGACACTGAGACCCAGTGACCCAGAGACTAAGAGACCCTGAGACCCGAAGACCCTGAGACACTCAGACCCAGAGACACTGAGACACGAGGACACACACACCCAGAGAGCCTGAGACACTGAAACCCTTAGACATTGAGACCCAGAGACCCGGAGACACCGAGAGACTGAGACTTTGAGACAGTGAGACCCAGAGACCCACAGAAACAGAGACACTGATACACAGGGACCCAGAGACCCTGAGTCACTGAGACACTGAGACACAGGGACCCAGAGACTCAGAGACCCTGTGACCTTGCAACACTGAGACACAGAGACCCAGAGACCCAATGACCCTGACACAGTGAGACACTGAGACACATAGACCCAGTGACCCAGAGATCCTGAGACCCAGTGACCCAGAGACCCAGAGACCTAGAGACCTTGAGACATTGAGACACTGAGACACTGAGACCCAGAGACCCTGAGACACTGAGATGCTGAGACCCTGAGACACTGAGACACAGAGACCCCGAGACCCAGAGACCCAGAGACACGGAGACACTGAGACCCAGAGACACTGGGACCCTGAGACACTGAGAACCTGAGATACTGAGACATGAGACACTGAGACCCTAAGACATTGAGACCCTGAGACCCTGAGACACTGAGACACTGCGGCACTGATACCCAGAGACTCTGAGACACTGAGACCCTGAGACCCAGAGACCATGAGACCCAGAGAGGCTGAGACACTGAGACACTGAGAGACTGAGACTTTGAGACACTGAGACCCAGAGACCCTGAGACACTGAGATCCTGAGACCCTGAGACACTGAGACACAGAGACCCCGAGACCCAGAGACACGGAGACACGGAGACCCAGAGACCCTGGGACCCTGAGACACTGAGAACCTGAGATACTGAGACATGAGACACTGAGACCCTAAGACATTGAGACCCTGAGACCCTGACACCCTGAGACACTGAGACACTGCGGCACTGATACCCAGAGACTCTGAGACACTGAGACCCTGAGACCCAGAGGCCCTGAGACCCTGAGACACTGAGACTCAGAGACCCAGAAGTCCTGAGACCCTGAGACCCTGAGACAAAGAGACCCAGAGGCCCTGAGACCCTGAGGCACTGAGACACTGCGGCACTGATACCCAGAGACTCTGAGACACTGAGACCCTGAGACCCAGAGACCCTGAGACCCAGAGAGGCTGAGACACTGAGACACTGAGACCCTCCACCACTGAGACACTGAGACACTGCAAACCTGAAACCCTGAGACCCTGAGCCGCTGAGACACCGAGAGACTGAGACTCTGAGAACCTGAGACACTGAGACCCGGAGACACTGAAACACTGAGACCCAGGGACCCAGAGATGCAGATACCCTGTGACCATGGGACCCAGAGAAAATTAGACACTAATTCCCAGGGACCCTGAGACCCAGAGACCCCGAGACCCTGAGACACTGGGACACTGAGACATTGAGACACTGAGACCCTGAGAAACTGAGAGCTGAGACTCTGAGACACTGAGGTCCAGAGACACAGAGACCCTGAGAAACTGAGACCCAGAGATACAGAGACCCTGAGACACAGGGACAGTGAGACCAACAGACGAAGAGACCCTGAGACCCAGAGACCTTGAGATACAGAGACACAGAGACCCAGAGACCCTCAGATGCTGAGACACTGAGACCCTGAGACACTGGGACATTGAGACACTGCAACCCTGAAACCCTCAGACCCTGAGACCCAGAGACCCAGTGAAACTGAGACCCTGAGACACTGAGACCCGGAGACCCTGAGACACTGAGACCCTGAAACACTGAGACACTGAGAACTTGAGACACTGAGAGCTGAGACTCTGAGACCCTGAATCCCTGAGACACTGAGACACAGAGAGACTGAGAACATGAGACACTGAGACCCTGAGACACTGATACACTGAGACCCTGAGACCCTGAGACCCTGAGAAGCAGAGACCCTGAGTCCAAGAGAACCTGAGACCCTGAGACACTGAGACCCTGTGGCACTGAGACACTGAGACATTGAGACGCTGCAACCCTGAAACCCTGAGGCCCTGACACCCTGATACCCAGAGACCCTGAGAAAATGAGACCCTGAGACCCAGAGTCTCTGAGAACCAGAGATCCAGAGACCCAGAGACCCTGAAACCCTGAGACACTGAGACCCTGAGACACTGAGCCACTGAGACCCTGAAAAACTGAAACACTGAGACACTGAGAAGCTGAGACCCTGAGACACTGAGACCCTGAAACACTGAGACACTGAGAAGCTGAGACACTGAGGCACAGAGACCCTGAGACACTGAGACCCTGAAACACTGAGATGCTGAGACCCTGAGACACTGAGACACAGAGACCCTGAACCCAGAAACCCTGAAACACTGAGACCCTGAGACACAGAGACACAGAGACCCAGAGAAACTGAGACCTAGAGACCCAGGGGCCCTAAGAAGCAGAGACCCTGAGACCAAGACAACCTGAGAACCTGAGGCACTGATACCCTGCGACAATGAGACCCTGAGACATTGAGACACTGCAACCCTGAAAACCTGAGACCCTGAGACCCAGAGACCCAGTGACTCTTAGACCCTGAGACACTGAGATTCTGATACCCAGAGACCCTGAGACCCTGAGACCCTGATACCCTGAAACACAGAGACACTGAGACAGTGAGACACTGAGACCCTGAGACACTGAGACCCTGAGACAGGGAGACACTGAGACACTGAGACCCTGAGACACGGAGACATGGAGACACTGAGGCCCTGAGACACTGAGACCCTGAGACACAGAGGCACTGAGGCCCTGAGCCCCTGAGACACTGAGACTCTGAGTCCCTGAGACTCTGAGACACTGAGAAACTGAGACCCAGAGACCCTGAGAAGCTGAGACCCTGAGACCAAGAGACACTGAGACAATGTAACTGTGAGACCCTGAGTCACTGAGACACTGAGACACTGAGATCCTGAGACCCAGAGACCCTAAGAAAATGAGACACTGAGAACCTGAGACAATGACACACTGAGACCCTCTGACCCAGGGAACCAGAGACCTTGAGACACTGAGACACTGAGACCCTGAGACACTGAGACACTGTGACCATGAGCCCCTGAGACCCAGAGACACTGAGACCTTGAGAGACTGAGACCCTGAGACACTGAGACACTGAGGCACAGAGACCCTGAGACCCAAAGGACCAGAGACGCAGAGACCCTGAGACCCGGAGACCCTGAGACACAGAGACACCGAGACACTGGGACAGAGACATTGAGGCACAGAGACGTTGTGACCCTGAAACCCTGAGACACTGAGACCCAGAGACCCAGAGTCCCTGAGAGCCATAGACCCAGAGACCCTGAGGCACTGAGACCCAGAGTCACTGAGACCCAGACACGCAGTGACCCAGAGACCCTGAGACCCTGAGATACAGAGACCCTGAAACCATGACAAACTGAGACCCAGAGACGCTGAGACACTGAGACCGTGCGACACTGAGATACTGAGACCCTGAGACACTGAGACCCTGAGACCCAGAGACCCAGTGACACTGAGACCCTGAGACACTAAGATACTGAGACACTGAGACCCTGAGACACTGAGAGCTGAGACTCTGAGACCCTGACACCCTGATTCCCTGAGTCCCAGAGAGACTGAGACCCTAGAGACACTGAGACCCTGAGACACTGAGACCCTGAGACACTGAGACACAGAGACCCTGAGGCCCTGAGACACTGAGACACTGCGACACTGAGACACTGCGACACTGAGACCCTGAGACCCTGAGACAATGGGACCATGAGACCCCGAGACCCTGAGACACTGAGACACTGCGACACTGAGACACTGAGACCCTGAGACACTGAGAAACAGAGACACTGACCCCGGAGACACAGAGACACTGAGACACAGAGGCACTGAGGCCCTGACACTCTGAGACACTGAGAAACTGAGACCCTGAGGCACTGACACAATGTGACCATGAGACCCTGAGACACTGAGACACTGAAAACCCTGAAGCCGAGAGACCCTGAGAAAATGAGACACTGAGAACCTGAGACCCTGGGGCCCAGGGAACCAGAGACCCTGAGACACTGAGACCCTGAGACACTGAGAGACTGTGACCATGAGACCCAGAGACCCTGAGAAAACTGATACACTGAGACCCAGAAACCCTGAGAACGAGAGATCCAGAGACCCTGAGACCCAGAGGCCCTGAGACCCTGAGACCCTGAGACACAGAGGCCCTGAGACCCTAAGACACTGAGACCCTGAGATCCAAGGCCCTGCGACCCTGAGACACAGAGACCCAGAGGCCCTGAGACCCTGAGACACTGAGACCCTGAGACCCAGAGGACCTGAGACCCTGAGACCCTGAGACACTGAGACTCAGAGACCCAGAGACCCAAAGGCACTGAGACCCTGAGACACTGAGACCCTGAGACCCAGAGGCCCTGAGACACTGAGAACCTGAGACCCTGAGACACAGAGACCCAGAGGCCCTGAGACCCTGAGAACCTGAGACCCTGAGACACAGAGACCCAGAGGCCCTGAGACCCTGAGACACTGAGACCCTGAGACCCAGAGGACCTGAGACCCTGAGACCCTGAGACACTGAGACTCAGAGACCCAGAGACCCAAAGGCACTGAGACCCTGAGACACTGAGACCCTGAGACCCAGAGGCCCTGAGACACTGAGAACCTGAGACCCTGAGACACAGAGACCCAGAGGCCCTGAGACGCTAACACACAGATACCCTGAGACCCAGATGCCCTGAGGTCCTGAGACCCTGAGACATTGAGACCCTGAGACCCAGAGGCACTGAGACCCTGAGACACAGAGACCCAGAGGCCCTGAGACCCTGAGACCCAGAGGCCCTGAGAACCTGTGACCCTGTGACCCTGAGACACAGAGACTCAGAGACCCAGAAGTCCTGAGACACTGAGACACCAAGACACTGAGACACAGAGGCCCTGAGACCCTGAGACATTGAGACACTGAGACATTGAGACTCAGAGACCCAGAGGCCCTGAGACCCTGAGACCCTGAGACACTGAGACATTGAGACTCAGAGACCAAGAGACCCTGAGGCCCTGAGACACTGAGACAGTGAGGCCCTGAGACACTGAGACACAGAGACCCAGAGGCCCTGAGACCCTGAGACACAGAGACCCACAGACCTGGAGACCCAGAGGCCCTGAGACCCTGAGACACTGAGACCCAAAGGCCCTGAGACCATGAGACACTGAGACACTGAGACATTGAGACTCAGAAACCAAGAGAACCAGAGGCCGTGAGACCCTGAGACACAGACACAGAGACCCTGAGACCCAGATGCCCTGAGGTCCTGAGGTCCTGAGACCCTGAGACCCAGAGGCACTGAGACCCTGAGACACAGAGACCCAGAGGCCCTGAGACCCTGAGACCCAGAGGCCCTGAGAACCTGTGACCCTGAGACACTGAGACTCAGAGACCCAGAAGTCCTGAGAGACGGAGACACCGAGACACTGAGACCCAGAGGCCCTGAGACCCTGAGACATTGAGACTCAGAGACCCAGAGGCCCTGAGACCCTGAGACCCTGAGACATTGAGACTCAGAGACCAAGAGACCCAGAGGCCCTGAGACCCTGAGACAAACGGCCCTGAGACCCTGAGACACAGTGATCCTGAGGCCCTGAGACCCTGAGACAGTGAGGCCCTGAGACACTGAGACACAGAGACCTAGAGGCCCTGAGACCCTGAGACACAGAGACCCAGAGACCTGGAGACCCAGCGGCCCTGAGACCCAGACACCCTGAGACACTGAGACACTGAGACCCTGAGGCCCTGAGACACAGACACCCAGAGGCCCTGAGACCCTGAGTCCCTGAGGCACGGAGACCCTGAGACCGAGAGGCCCTGAGACCCTGAGAGACAGTGACCCAGAGGCCCTGAGACAGTGAGACACAGAGACCCAGAGGCCCTGAGACCCTGAGACACTGAGACACTGAGACTCAGAGACACAGAGACCCTGAGGCCCAGAGGCCCTGAGACCCTGAGACACTGAGACACAGAGACCCAGAGGCCCTGAGACCCTGAGACCCAGAGACCCAGAGACCCAGAGGCCCTGAGACCCTGAGACACAGAGACTCAGAGACCCTGAGACCCATAGGCCCTGAGACCCTGAGACGCTGAGGCACTGAGACCCTGAGACCGAGAGGCCCTGAGACCCTGAGAGACAGTGACCCAGAGGCCCTGAGACACTGAGACACAGAGACCCAGAGGCCCTGAGACCCTGAGACACAGAGACCCAGAGGCCCTGAGACCCTGAGACCCTGAGACACTGAGAAACTGAGACCCAGAGACCAGAGGCCCTGAGGCCCTGAGACACAGAGACCCTAGACCGAGAGGCCCTGAGACCCTGAGAGACAGTGACCCAGAGGCCCGGAGCCAGTGAGACACAGAGACCCAGAGACCCTGAGACCCTGAGACACAGAGACCCAGAGGCCCTGAGACCCTGAGACACAGAGACCCTGAGACCCTGAGACACAGAGACACAGAGACCCAGAGGCCCTGAGACCCTGAGACACAGAGACCCTGAGGCCCTGAGACCCTGAGACACTGAGACACTGTGACTCAGAGGCCCAGTGACCCAGAGGCCCTGAGACCCTGAGACCCTGAGAGCCTGAGACACAGAGACCCAGAGCCCTGAGACCCTGAGACCCAGACACCCTGAGACCTATAGGCCCTGAGACCCTGAGACCCTGAGGCACTGAGACCCTGAGACCGAGAGACCCTGAGACCCTGAGAGACAGTGACCCAGAGGCCCTGAGACAGTGAGACACAGAGACCCAGAGGCCCTGAGACCCTGAGACACTGAGACCCTGAGACCCTGAGACCCAGAGGCCCTGAGGTCCTGAGACACTGAGACAGAGAGACCCAGAGACCTGGAGACCCAGAGAACCTGAGAGACTGAGACACTGAGACCCAGAGACCCAGAGGCCCTGAGACCCTGAGACACAGAGACGCAGAGACCCTGAGACCCTGATACACTGAGACCCTGAGACAGTGAGAGTCAGAGACCCAGAGACCCTGAGACCCTGAGACACAGAGACCCAGACGCCCTGAGACCCTGAGACACTGAGGCCCTGAGAACCTGTGACCCTGAGACACAGAGACTCAGAGACCCAGAAGTCCTGAGACACTGAGACACCAAGACACTGAGACACAGAGGCCCTGAGACCCTGAGACATTGAGACACTGAGACATTGAGACTCAGAGACCCAGAGGCCCTGAGACCCTGAGACCCTGAGACACTGAGACATTGAGACTCAGAGACCAAGAGACCCTGAGGCCGTGAGACACTGAGACAGTGAGGCCCTGAGACACTGAGACACAGAGACCCAGAGGCCCTGAGACCCTGAGACACAGAGACCCAGAGACCCTGAGACCTATAGGCCCTGAGACCCTGAGACCCTGAGGCACTGAGACCCTGAGACCGAGAGACCCTGAGAACCTGAGAGACAGTGACCCAGAGGCCCTGAGACAGTGAGGCACAGAGACCCAGAGGCCCTGAGGTCCTGAGACCCTGAGACAGAGAGACCCAGAGGCCTGGAGACCCAGAGACCCTGAGAGACTGAGACACTGAGACCCAGAGACCCAGAGGCCCTGAGACCCTGAGACACAGAGACGCAGAGACCCTGAGACCCTGATACACTGAGACCCTGAGACAGTGAGAGTCAGAGACCCAGAGACCCTGAGACCCTGAGACACAGAGACCCAGAGGCCCTGAGACCCTGAGACACTGAGACCCTGAGACCTAGAGGCCGTGAGACCCTGAGAACCTGAGACACTGAGACATTGAGACTCAGAGACCCAGAGGCACTGAGACCCTGAGACACAGAGACCTCGAGACCCTGAGGGACTGATTCCCTGAGACCTAGAGGCCCTGAGACCCTGAGACCCTGAGACACTGAGACCCTGAAACCCAGAGGCCCTGAGAAGCTGAGACAATGAGACACAGAGACCCAGAGGCCCTGAGACCCAGAGGCCCTGAGACCCTGAGACATAGACACCCAGATGCCCTGAGACCCTGAGACTCTGAGACACAGAGACCCAGAGACCCTGAGGCCCTGAGGCCCTGAGACCCTGAGACATTGAGACTCAGAGACCAAGAGACCCAGAGGCCCTGAGGCCCTGAGACCCTGAGACACTGAGACATTGAGACCCAGATGCCCTGAGACCCTGAGACCCTGAGACACAGAGACTCAGAGACCCAGAAGTCCTGAGACACCAAGACAATGAGACACAGAGACCCAGAGGCCCTGAGACCCAGAGGCCCTGAGACCCTGAGACATAGAGACCCAGATGCGCAGAGACCCTGAGACCCTGAGACACAGAGACTCAGAGACCCAGAAGTCCTGAGACACTGAGACACCAAGACACTGAGACACAGAGGCCCTGAGACCCTGAGACATTGAGACACTGAGACATTGAGACTCAGAGACCCAGAGGCCCTGAGACCCTGAGACCCTGAGACACTGAGACATTGAGACTCAGAGACCAAGAGACCCTGAGGCCCTGAGACACTGAGACAGTGAGGCCCTGAGACACTGAGACACAGAGACCCAGAGGCCCTGAGACCCTGAGACACAGAGACCCAGAGACCTGGAGACCCAGAGGCCCTGAGACCCTGAGACACTGAGACCCAAAGGCTCTGAGACCATGAGACACTGAGACATTGAGACTCAGAAACCAAGAGAACCAGAGGCCGTGAGACCCTGAGACACAGACACAGATACCCTGAGACCCAGATGCCCTGAGGTCCTGAGGTCCTGAGACCCTGAGACCCAGAGGCACTGAGACCCTGAGACACAGAGACCCAGAGGCCCTGAGACCCTGAGACACAGAGGCCTTGAGACCCTGAGACCCAGAGGCACTGAGACCCTGAGACACAGAGACCCAGAGGCCCTGAGACCCTGAGACCCAGAGGCCCTGAGAACCTGTGACCCTGAGACATTGAGACTCAGAGACCAAGAGACCCAGAGGCCCTGAGACCCTGAGACAAACGGCCCTGAGACCCTGAGACACAGTGATCCTGAGGCCCTGAGACCCTGAGACAGTGAGGCCCTGAGACACTGAGACACAGAGACCTAGAGGCCCTGAGACCCTGAGACACAGAGAACTGGAGACCCAGAGGCCCTGAGACACTGAGACCCTGACACACTGAGACACTGAGACCCTGAGGCCCTGAGACACAGACACCCAGAGGCCCTGAGACCCTGAGTCCCTGAGGCACGGAGACCCTGAGACCGAGAGGCCCTGAGACCCTGAGAGACAGTGATCCAGAGGCCCTGAGACAGTGAGACACAGAGACCCAGAGGCCCTGAGACCCTGAGACACTGAGACCCTGAGACCATGAGACACAGACACCCAGAGGCCCTGAGACCCAGAGACCCAGAGGCCCTGAGACCCTGAGACCCTGAGACTCAGAGACCCTGAGACCCTGAGACCCATAGGCCCTGAGACCCTGAGACGCTGAGGCACTGAGACCCTGAGACCGAGAGGCCCTGAGACCCTGAGAGACAGTGACCCAGAGGCCCTGAGACCCTGAGACCCTGAGACCCTGAGACACTGAGAAACTGAGACCCAGAGACCCAGAGGCCCTGAGGCCCTGAGACACAGAGACCCTGAGACCGAGAGGCCCTGAGACCCTGAGAGACAGTGACCCAGAGGCCCGGAGCCAGTGAGACACTGAGACCCAGAGACCCTGAGACCCTGAGACACAGAGACCCAGAGGCCCTGAGACCCTGAGACACAGAGACCCTGAGGCCCTGAGACCCTGAGACACAGAGACCCAGAGGCCCTGAGACCCTGAGACACAGAGACCCTGAGGCCCTGAGACCCTGAGACACTGAGACACTGTGACTCAGAGGCCCAGTGTCCCAGAGGCCCTGAGACCCTGAGACCCTGAGACCCTGAGAGCCTGAGACCCAGAGACCCAGAGACCCAGAGACCCTGAGACCTATAGGCCCTGAGACCCTGAGACCCTGAGGCACTGAGACCCTGAGACCTAGAGACCCTGAGAACCTGAGAGACAGTGACCCAGAGGCCCTGAGACAGTGAGGCACAGAGACCCAGAGGCCGTGAGACCCTGAGACACTGAGACACTGAGACCCAGAGACCCAGAGGCTCTGAGGCCCTGAGACCCTGAGACATTGAGACTCAGAGACGAAGAGACCCAGAGGCCCTGAGACCCTGAGACAAACGGCCCTGAGACCCTGAGACACAGTGACCCTGAGGCCCTGAGGCCCTGAGACACTGAGACATGGAGACTCAGAGACCGTGAGACCCAAAGACCCTGAGACCCTAAGACCCTGAGAACCTAAGAACCTGTGACACAGAGACCCATAGGCCCTGAGACCCTGAGACACTGAGACCCAGAGGCCCTGAGACCCTGAGACACTGAAATACTGTGACTCAGAGAACCAGTGACCCAGAGGCCCTGAGACCCTGAGACCCTGAGACCCTGAGACACAGAGACCCAGAGGCCCTGAGACACAGAGACCCAGAGACCCTGAGACCTATAGGCCCTGAGACCATGAGACCCTGAGGCACTGAGACCCTGAGACCGAGAGACCCTGAGACACTGAGAGACAGTGACCCAGAGGCCCTGAGACTGTGAGACACAGAGACCCAGAGGCCCTGAGACCCTGAGACACTGAGAAACTGAGACCCAGAGACCCAGAGGCCCTGAGACCCTGAGAAACTGAGACACTGAGACTCAGAGACACAAAGACCCAGAGGCCCTGAAACACTGAGACCCTAAGACCCAGAGTCCCTGAGGCCGTGAGACCCAGAGACACTGAGACCCAGAGGCCCTGAGACCCTGAGACACTGAGACAGAGAGACCCAGAGACCTGGAGACCCAGAGACCCTGAGACCCTGAGAGACTGAGACACTGAGACACTGAGACCCTGAGACCCAGAGGCCCTGACACCCTGAGACACTGAGACATTGAGACTCAGAGGCACAGAGACACAGAGGTCCTGAGGCCCTGAGACCCTGAGACACAGAGACCCAGATGCCCTGAGACCCTGAGACACAGAGACCCTGAGACCCAGAGGCCCTGAGACCCTGAGACACAGAGACCAAGAGGCCCTGAGACCCTGAGACACTGAGACATTGTGACTCAGAGACCCAGAGATCTAGAGGCCCTGAGACCCTGAGACACTGAGACACAGAGACCCAGAGGCCCTGAGACCCTGAGACCCAGAGGCCATGAGAACCTGAGACACAGAGACCCAGAGGCCCTGAGACCCTGAGACACTGAGATACTGATACACAGAGACCCAGAGGCCCTGAGACCCTGAGACACTCAGACCCTGAGACCCAGAGGCCTTGAGACCCTGAGACACTGAGACGCAGAGGCCCTGAGACACTGAGACACTGAGACACTGACACCCAGAGGCCATGAGAACCTGAGACACAGAGACCCAGAGGCCCTGAGACCCTGAGACACTGAGATACTGATACACAGAGACCCAGAGGCCCTGAGACCCTGAGACACTCAGACCCTGAGACCCAGAGGCTCTGAGGCCCTGACACCCTGAGACACAGAGACCCTGAGACCCTGATACACTGAGACCCTGAGACAGTGAGAGTCAGAGACCCAGAGACCCTGAGACCCTGAGACACAGAGACCTAGAGGCCCTGAGACCCTGAGACACTGAGACCCTGAGACCTACAGGCCGTGAGACCCTGAGAACCTGAGACACTGAGACATTGAGACTCAGAGACCCAGAGGCACTGAGACCCTGAGACACAGAGAACTCGAGACCCTGAGGGACTGAGTCCCTGAGACCTAGAGGCCCTGAGACCCTGAGACACTGAGACCCTGAAACCCAGAGGCCCTGAGACCCTGAGACAATGAGACACAGAGACCCAGAGGCCCTGAGACCCTGAGACCCTGAGACACTGAGATATTGAGACTCAGAGACCAAGAGACCCAGAGGCCCTGAGGCCCTGAGACCCTGAGACATTGAGACTCAGAGACCAAGAAACCCAGAGGCCCTGAGGCCCTGAGAACCTGAGACACTGAGACATTGAGACTCAGAGACCAAGAGACCCAGAGGCCCTGAGACCCTGAGACAAACGGCCCTGAGACCCTGAGACACAGTGACCCTGAGGCCCTGAGACAGTGAGGCCCTGAGACACTGAGACACAGAGACCCAGAGGCCCTGAGACCCTGAGACACTGAGACACAGAGACCCAGAGGCGCTGAGACCCTGAGACCCTGAGGCACTGAGACATTGAGACCCAGAGACCCAGAGGCCCTGAGACCCTGAGACAATGAGACATTGAGACTCAGAGGCACAGAGACACAGAGGCCCTGAGGCCCTGAGACCCTGAGACACAGAGACCCAGAGGCCCTGAGACCCTGAGACACAGAGACCCTGAGACACAGAGGCCCTGAGATCCTGAGACACAGAGACACAGAGGCCCTGAGACACAGAGACCCTGAGACCCTGAGGCCCTGAGACACTGAGACACAGAGACCCAGAGGCCCTGAGACCCTGAGACCCAGAGCCAATGAGAACCTGAGACACAGAGACCCAGAGGCCCTGAGACCCTGAGACACTGAAATACTGTGACTCAGAGAACCAGTGACCCAGAGGCCCTGAGACCCTGAGACCCTGAGACCCTGAGACACAGAGACCCAGAGCCCTGAGACCCAGAGACCCAGAGGCCCTGAGACACAGAGACCCAGAGACCCTGAGACCTATAGGCCCTGAGACCATGAGACCCTGAGGCACTGAGACCCTGAGACCGAGAGACCGTGAGACCCTGAGAGACAGTGACCCAGAGGCCCTGAGGCAGTGAGACACAGAGACCCAGAGGCCCTGAGACCCTGAGACACTGAGAAACTGAGACCCAGAGACCCAGAGGCCCTGAGACCCTGAGAAACTGAGACACTGAGACTCAGAGACACAAAGACCCAGAGGCCCTGAAACACTGAGACCCTAAGACCCAGAGTCCCTGAGGCCGTGAGACCCTGAGACACTGAGACCCAGAGGCCCTGAGACCCTGAGACCCTGAGACACTGAGACCCAGAGACCCAGAGACCTGGAGACCCAGAGACCCTGAGACCCTGAGAGACTGAGACACTGAGACACTGAGACCCTGAGACCCAGAGGCCCTGACACCCTGAGACACAGAGACGCAGAGACCCTGAGACCCTGATACACTGAGACCCTGAGACAGTGAGAGTCAGAGACCCTGAGACCCTGAGACACAGAGACCCAGAGGCCCTGAGACCCTGAGACACTGAGACCCTGAGACCTAGAGGCCGTGAGACCCTGAGAACCTGAGACACTGAGACATTGAGACTCAGAGACCCAGAGGCACTGAGACCCTGAGACACAGAGACCTCGAGACCCTGAGGGACTGAGTCCCTGAGACCTAGAGGCCCTGAGACCCTGAGACACTGAGACCCTGAAACCCAGAGGCCCTGAGACCCTGAGACAATGAGACACAGAGACCCAGAGGCCCTGAGACCCAGAGGCCCTGAGACCCTGAGACACAGAGACCCAGAGGCCCTGAGACCCTGAGACACTGAGACATGGAGACTCAGAGACCGTGAGACCCAAAGACCCTGAGACCCTAGACCCTGAGACCCAGAGGCCCTGAGAACCTGAGACACAGAGACCCAGAGGCCCTGAGACCCTGAGACACAGAGACCCAGAGGCCCTGAGACCCTGAGACACTGAGACATGGAGACTCAGAGACCGTGAGACCCAAAGACCCTGAGACCCTAGACCCTGAGACCCAGAGGCCCTGAGAACCTGAGACACAGAGACCCAGAGGCCCTGAGAAACTGAGACACAGAGACCCAGAGGCGCTGAGACCCTGAGACACTGAGACACTGAGACACAGAGACCAGAGGCCCTGAGTCCCTGAGACCCTGAGGCACTGAGACATTGAGACCCAGAGACCCAGAGGCCCTGAGACCCTGAGACACTGAGACATTGAGACTCAGAGGCACAGAGACACAGAGGCACTGCGGCCCTGAGACCCTGAGACACAGAGACCCAGAGGCCCTGAGACCCTGAGACACAGAGACCCTGAGACCCAGAGGCCCTGAGACCCTGAGACACAGAGACCCAGAGGCCCTGAGACACAGAGACCCTGAGACCCTGAGGCCATGAGACCCTGAGACACTGAGACCCAGAGGCCCTGAGACCCTGAGACACTGAGATACTGTGACTCAGAGACCCAGTGACCCAGAGGCCCTGAGACCCTGAGACCCTGAGACCCTGAGACACAGAGACCCAGAGACCCTGAGACCTATAGGCCCTGAGACCCTGAGACCCTGAGGCACTGAGACCCTGAGACCGAGAGACCCTGAGACCCTGAGAGACAGTGACCCAGAGGCCCTGAGACTGTGAGACACAGAGACCCAGAGGCCCTGAGACCCTGAGACCCTGAGTCACAGAGACCCAGAGCCCTGAGACCCTGAGACCCAGAGACCCAGAGGCCCTGAGACACAGAGACCCAGAGACCCTGAGACCAATAGGCCCTGAGACCCTGAAACCCTGAGGCACTGAGACCCTGAGACCGAGAGGCCCTGAGACCCTGAGAGACAGTGACCCAGAAGCCCTGAGACAGTGAGACACAGAGACCCAGAGGCCCTGAGACCCTGAGACACTGAGAAACTGAGACCCAGAGACCCAGAGGCCCTGAGACCCTGAGAAACTGAGACACTGAGACTCAGAGACACAGAGACCCAGAGGCCCTGAGACACTGAGACGCTAAGACCCAGAGTCCCTGAGGCCGTGAGACCCTGAGACAGAGACCCAGAGGCCCTGGGACCCTGAGACCCTGAGACACAGAGACCCAGAGACCTGGAGACCCAGAGACCCTGAGACCCTGAGAGACTGAGAGACGGAGACCCTGAGACCATGAGAGACTGAGAGACTGAGACACTGAGACCATGAGACCCAGAGGTCCTGAGACCCTGAGACACAGAGACGCAGAGACCCTGAGACCCTGATACACTGAGACCCTGAGACAGTGAGAGTCAGAGACCCAGAGACCCTGAGACCCTGAGACACAGAGACCCAGAGGCCCTGAGACCCTGAGACACTGAGACCCTGAGACCTAGAGGCCGTGAGACCCTGAGAACCTGAGAACCTGAGACACTGAGACATTGAGACTCAGAGACCCAGAGGCACTGAGACCCTGAGACACAGAGACCTCGAGACCCTGAGGGACTGAGTCCCTGAGACCTAGAGGCCCTGAGACCCTGAGACCCTGAGACACTGAGACCCTGAAACCCAGAGGCCCTGAGACCCTGAAATAATGAGACACAGAGACCCAGAGGCCCTGAGACCCAGAGGCCCTGAGACCCTGAGACATAGAGACCCAGATGCCCTGAGACCCTGAGACACAGAGACCCAGAGGCCCTGAGGCCCTGAGACCCTGAGACACTGAGACATTCAGACTCAGAGACCCAGAGGCCCTGAGACCCTGAGACACTGAGACATGGAGACTCAGAGACCGTGAGACGCAAAGACCCTGACACCCTAAGACCCTGAGACCCAGCGGCCCTGAGAACCTGAGACACAGAGACCCAGAGGCCCTGAGACACTGAGACATGGAGACTCAGAGACCGTGAGACGCAAAGACCCTGACACCCTAACACCCTGAGACCCAGCGGCCCTGAGAACCTGAGACACAGAGACCCAGAGGCCCTGAGACCCTGAGACACTGAGACACAGAGACCAGAGGCCCTGAGTCCCTGAGACCCTGAGGCACTGAGACATTGAGACCCAGAGACCCAGAGGCCCTGAGACCCTGAGACACTGAGACATTGAGACTCAGAGGCACAGAGACACAGAGGTCCTAAGGCCCTGAGACCCTGAGACACAGAGACACAGAGACCCAGAGGCCCTGAGACCCTGAGACACAGAGACCCTGAGACCCAGAGGCCCTGAGACCCTGAGACACAGAGACCAAGAGGCCCTGAGACACAGAGACCCTGAGACCCAGAGGCCCTGAGACCCTGAGATACAGAGACCCAGAGTCCCTGAGACCCTGAGACACTGAGACATTGTGACTCAGAGACCCAGAGATCTAGAGGCCCTGAGACCCTGAGACACTGAGACACAGAGACCCAGAGGCCCTGAGACCCTGAGACACTGAGACCCTGAGCCCCAGAGGCCATGAGAACCTGAGACACAGAGACCCAGAGGCCCTGAGACCCTGAGACACTGAGACACTGATACACAGAGACCCAGAGGCCCTGAGACCCTGAGACACTGAGACGCAGAGGCCCTGAGACCCTGAGACACTGAGACACTGACACCCAGAGGCCCTGAGATCCTGGGACCCTGAGACACTGAGACATTGAGACTCAGAGACCCAGAGACCCAGAGGCCCTGAGACCCTGAGACACTGAGACACAGAGACCTAGAGGCCCTGAGACCCTGAGACACTGAAACATTGAGACCCTGAGACCCAGAGGCCCTGAGACCCTGAGACACTGAAACATTGAGACTCAGAGACCCAGAGACCCAGAGGCCCTGAGACCCTGAGACACTGAGACACAGAGACCTAGAGGCCCTGAGACCCTGAGACACTGAAACATTGAGACCCTGAGACCCAGAGGCCCTGAGACCCTGAGACACTGAAACATTGAGACTCAGAGACCCAGAGACCCGGAGGCCCTGAGACCCTGAGTCCCTGAGACACAGAGATCCTAAGACCCTGAGACCCTGAGACACTGACAACCAGAGGCCCTGAGACCCTGAGACACAGAGACCCAGAGACCGAGAGGCCCTGAGACCCAGAGTCCCTGACACCCTGAGACACAGTGACCCAAGGGCCCTGAGACCCTGAGACAGTGAGACAAAGAGACCCAGAGACCCTGAGACCTAGAGGCACTGAGCCCATGAGACCCTGAGACATTGAGACTCAGAGACCCAGAGGCCCTGAGACCCTGAGACACAGAGACCCTGAGACTCTGAGACACTGAGACTCAGAGACCCAGAGACCCAGAGGCCCTGAGACACTGAGACCCTGAGGCACTGAGACCCTGAGACCGAGAGACCCTGAGACCCTGAGAGACAGTGACCCAGAGGCCCTGAGACAGTGAGACACAGAGACCCAGAGGCCCTGAGACCCTGAGTCACAGAGACCCAGAGCCCTGAGACCCTGAGACCCAGAGACCCAGAGGCCCTGAGACACAGAGACCCAGAGACCCTGAGACCAATAGGCCCTGAGACCCTGAGACCCTGAGGCACTGAGACCCTGAGACCGAGAGGCCCTGAGACCCTGAGAGACAGTGACCCAGAGGCCCTGAGACAGTGAGACACAGAGACCCAGAGGCCCTGAGACCCTGAGACACTGAGAAACTGGGACCCAGAGACCCAGATGCCCTGAGACCCTGAGAAACTGAGACACTGAGACTCAGAGACACAGAGACCCAGAGGCCCTGAGACACTGAGACCCTAAGACCCAGAGTCCCTGAGGCCATGAGACCCTGAGACACTGAGACCCAGAGGCCCTGACACCCTGAGACCCTGAGACACTGAGACCCTGAGACCCAGAGGCCCTGAGGTCCTGAGACCCTGAGACACGGAGACCCAGAGACCAGGAGACCCAGAGACCCTGAGACCCTGAGAGACTGAGAGACGGAGACCCTGAGACCCTGAGAGACTGAGACACTGAGACCCTGAGACCCAGAGGTCCTGAGACCCTGAGACACAGAGACGCAGAGACCCTGAGACCCTGATACACTGAGACCCTGAGACAGTGAGAGTCAGAGACCCAGAGACCCTGAGACCCTGAGACACAGAGACCCAGAGTCCCTGAGACACTAAAACACTGAGACACTGAGACCTAGAGGCCGTGAAACCCTGTGAACCTGAGACACTGAGACATTGAGACTCAGAGACCCAGAGGCACTGAGACCCTGAGACACAGAGACCTCGAGACCCTGAGGGACTGAGTCCCTGAGACCTAGAGGCCCTGAAACCCTGAGACCCTGAGACACTGAGACCCTGAAACCCAGAGGCCCTGAGACCCTGAAACAATGAGACACAGAGACCCAGAGGCCCTGAGACCCAGAGGCCCTGAGACCCTGAGACATAGAGACCCAGATGCCCTGAGACCCTGAGACACAGAGACCCAGAGGCCCTGAGGCCCTGAGACCCTGAGACATTGAGACTCAGAGACCCAGAGGCCCTGAGACCCTGAGACACTGAGACATGGAGACTCAGAGACCGTGAGACGCAAAGACCCTGACACCCTAAGACCCTGAGACCCAGCGGCCCTGAGAACCTGAGACACAGAGACCCAGAGGCCCTGAGACCCTGAGACACTGAGACACAGAGACCAGAGGCCCTGAGTCCCTGAGACCCTGAGGCACTGAGACATTGAGACCCAGAGACCCAGCGGCCCTGAGACCCTGAGACACTGAGACATTGAGACTCAGAGGCACAGAGATACAGAGGTCCTGAGGCCCTGAGACCCTGAGACCCTGAGACACAGAGACCCAGAGGCCCTGAGACCCTGAGACACAGAGACCCTGAGACCCAGAGGCCCTGAGACCCTGAGACACAGAGACCAAGAGGCCCTGAGACACAGAGACCCTGAGACCCAGAGGCCCTGAGACCCTGAGATACAGAGACCCAGAGTCCCTGAGACCCTGAGACACTGAGACATTGTGACTCAGAGACCCAGAGATCTAGAGGCCCTGAGACCCTGAGACACTGAGACACAGAGACCCAGAGGCCCTGAGACCCTGAGACACTGAGACCCTGAGCCCCAGAGGCCATGAGAACCTGAGACACAGAGACCCAGAGGCCCTGAGACCCTGAGACACTGAGATACTGATACACAGAGACCCAGAGGCCCTGAGACCCTGAGACACTCAGACCCTGAGACCCAGAGGCCTTGAGACCCTGAGACACTGAGACGCAGAGGCCCTGAGACCCTGAGACACTGAGACACTGACACCCAGAGGCCCTGAGATCCTGGGACCCTGAGACACTGAGACATTGAGACTCAGAGACCCAGAGACCCAGAGGCCCTGAGACCCTGAGACACAGAGACCTAGAGGCCCTGAGACCCTGAGACACTGAGACATTGAGACCCTGAGACCCAGAGGCCCTGAGACCCTGAGACACTGAAACATTGAGACTCAGAGACCCAGAGACCCGGAGGCCCTGAGACCCTGAGTCCCTGAGACACAGAGATCCTAAGACCCTGAGACCCTGAGACACTGACACCCAGAGGCCCTGAGACCCTGAGACACAGAGACCCAGAGACCGAGAGGCCCTGAGACCCAGAGACCCTGGACCCTGAGACACAGTGACCCAAGGGCCCTGAGACCCTGAGAAAGTGAGACAAAGAGACCCTGAGACCCTGAGACCTAGAGGCACTGAGCCCATGAGACCCTGAGACATTGAGACTCAGAGACCCAGAGGCCCTGAGACCCTGAGACACAGAGACCCAGAGACCGAGAGGCCCTGAGACCCAGAGTCCCTGAGACCCTGAGACACAGTGACCCAAGGGCCCTGAGACCCTGAGACAGTGAGACAAAGAGACCCAGAGACCCTGAGACCTAGAGGCACTGAGCCCATGAGACCCTGAGACATTGAGACTCAGAGACCCAGAGGCCCTGAGACCCAGAGACACAGAGACCCTGAGACTCTGAGACACTGAGACATTGAGACCCAGGGACACAGAGGCCCTGAGAGACTGAGACACAGAGACCCTGAGACTCTGAGACACTGAGACACTGAGACTCAGAGACCCAGAGACCCAGAGGCCCTCAGACACTGAGACCCACAGGCCCTGAGAACCTGAGACATTGAGACTCAGAGACCCAGAGACCAAGAGGCCCTGAGACCCTAAGACACTGAGACCCAGAGACCCAGAGGCCCTGAGATACAGAGACCCAGAAGCCCTGAGACCATGAGACATTGAGACTCAGAGACCCAGAGGCCCTGAGACCCTGAGACACAGAGACCCAGAGGCCCTGAGACCCTGAGACACTGAGACACAGAGGCACAGAGACCCAGAGGCCCTGAGACACTGAGACCCTGAGACCCAGAGGCCCTGAGATCCTGAGACAGATAGACCCAGAGGCCCTGAGTCCCTGAGACACTGAGACCCTGAGACCAAGAGGCCCTGAGACCCTGAGACACAGAGAAGCAGAGACCCTGAGACCCTGATACACTGAGACTCTGAGACGTTGAGAGTCAGAGACCCAGAGACCCTGAGACACAGAGACCCAGAGGCCCTGAGCCCCCGAGACACTGAGACCCTGAGACCCAGAGGCCCTGAGACCCTAAGAACCTGAGACACTGAGACATTGAGACTCAGAGACTCAGAGACCCAGAGACCCTGAGACCCTGAGTCACAGAGACCCAGAGACCCTGAGACCCTGAGACCTAGAGTCCCTGAGACCCTGAGACCCTGGGACAATGAGACACAGAGACCCAGAGGCCCTGAGACCCAGAGGCCCAGAGACCCTGAGACATAGAGACCCAGAGGCACTGAGACCCTGAGACCCTGAGACACTGAGACCCAGAGGCCCTGAGACCCTGAGACAATGAGACACAGAGACACAGAGGCCCTGAGACCCAGAGGCCCTGAGACATAGAGACCCAGAGTCCCTGAGACCCTGAGACCTATAAGTCCTGAAACCTGAGACCCTGAGGCACTGAGACCCTGAGACCGAGAGGCCCTGAGACCCTGAGAGACAGTGACCCAGAGGCCCTGAGACAGTGAGACCCAGAGACCCAGAGGCCCTGAGACCCTGAGACCCTGAGACACAGAGACCCAGAGGCCCTGAGACCCTGAGACCCTGAGACACAGAAACCCAGAGACCCAGAGGCCCTGAGACCCTGAGACACTGAGACACTGAGACTCAGAGACACAGAGACCCAGAAGCCCTGAGACACTGAGACCCTAAGACACAGAGTCCCTGAGGCCGTGAGACCCTGAGACACTGAGACCCAGAGGCCCTGAGACCCTGAGACACTGAGACCCTGAGACCCAGAGGCCCTGAGACCCTGAGGCCCTGAGACCCTGAGAACGTGAGACACTGAGACTTTGAGACTCAGAGACCCAGAGACATTGAGACTCAGAGACCCAGAGGCTCTGAGACACTGAGACACTGAGACATTGAGACTCAGAGACACAGAGACCTAGAGGCCCTGAGACACAGAGACCCAGAAGCCCTGAGACCCTGAGACACAGAGACCCAGAGACCCTGAGACACTGAGACACAGAGACCCAAAGGCCCTGAGACCCTGAGACACTGAGACATTGAGACCCAGAGACACAGAGACCCAGAGGCCCTGAGACCCTCAGAACCTGAAATACTGAGACATTGAGACTCAGAGACACAGAGACCCAGAGGCCCTGAGACCCTGAGACCTTGGGACACTGAGACATTGAGACTCAGAGACACAGAGACCCAGATGCCCTGAGACCCTGAGACCCTGAGACCCAGAGACCCTGAGACCCTGAGACACACAAAACCAGAGGTCCTGAGACACTGAGACCCTGAGGCACTGAGACCCTGAGATCGAGAGGCCCTGAGACCCAGAGAGGCAGTGACCCAGAGGCCCTGAGACAGTGAGACACAGAGACCCAGAGGCCCTGAGACCCTGAGACCCAGAGACCCAAATGCCCTGAGACCCTGAGACCCTGAGACACTGAGAAACTGAGGCCCAGAGACCCAGAGGCCCTGAGACCCTGAGACACTGAGACCCAGAGTCCCTGAGGCCGTGAGACCCTGAGACACTGAGACCCAAAGGCCCTGAGACCATGAGACACTGAGACCCAGAGGCTCTGAGACCCTGAGACACAGAGACCCTTAGACCCAGAGGCCCTGAGACCCTGAGACCCTGAGAGACTGAGGCACTGAGACACTGAGACCCTGAGACCCGGAGGCCCTGAGAACCTGAGACACAGAGACCCAAAGGCCCTGAGACCCTGAGACACTGAGACCCAGAGGCCCTGAGACCCTGAGACCCTGAGACCCTGAGACCCAGAGACCATGAGACGCTGAGACGCAGAGGCCCTGAGACCCTGAGAGACAGTGACCCAGAGGCCCTGAGACCCTGAGACACTGAGACACTGAGACTGAGAGACACAGAGACCCAGAGGCTCTGAGACACTCTGACCCTGAGACCCACAGTCCCTGAGGCCGTGAGACCCTGAGACACTGAGACGCTGAGACCCAGAGGCCCTGAGGCCCTGAGACACAGAGACCCCGAGACCGAGAGGCCCTGAGACCCTGAGAGACAGTGACCCAGAGGCCCTGAGCCAGTGAGACACAGAGACCCAGAGACCCTGAGACCCTGGGACACAGAGACCCAGAGACCCAGAGGCCCTGAAACCATGAGACACAGAGACCCTGAGACCCTGAGACCCTGAGACACTGAGAAATTGAGACCCAGAGACCCACAAGCCCTGAGACCCTGAGACACTGAGACACTGAGACACTGAGACTCAGTGACACAGAGACCCAGAGGCCCTGAGACCCTGAGACCCTGAGACACTGAGACATTGAGACTCAGAAACCCAGAGACCCAGAGGACATGAGACACTGAGACCCAGAGGCCCTGAGACCCTGAGACACTGCGACCCAGAGGCCCTGAGACTCTGAGACACTGAGACACTGAGATACACAGAACCAGAGGTCCTGAGACACTGAGACCCTGAGGCACTGAGACCCTGAGACCGAGAGGCCCTGAGACCCAGAGAGGCAGTGACCCAGAGGCCCTGAGACAGTGAGACACAGAGACCCAGAGGGCCTGAGACCCTGAGACCCAGAGACCCAAATGCCCTGAGACCCTGAGACCCTGAGACACTGAGAAACTGAGGCCCAGAGACCCAGAGGCCCTGAGACCCTGAGACACTGAGACCCAGAGTCCCTGAGGCCGTGAGACCCTGAGACACTGAGACCCAAAGGCCCTGAGACCCTGAGACACTGAGACCCAGAGGCTCTGAGACCCTGAGACACAGAGACCCTTAGACCCAGAGGCCCTGAGACCCTGAGACCCTGAGAGACTGAGGCACTGAGACACTGAGACCCTGAGACCCGGAGGCCCTGAGAACCTGAGACACAGAGACCCAGAGGCCCTGAGACCCTGAGACACTGAGACCCAGAGGCCCTGAGACCCTGAGACCCTGAGACCCTGAGACCCAGAGACCATGAGACCCTGAGACGCAGAGGCCCTGAGACCCTGAGAGACAGTGACCCAGAGGCCCTGAGACCCTGAGACACTGAGACACTGAGACTGAGAGACACAGAGACCCAGAGGCTCTGAGACACTCTGACCCTGAGACCCACAGTCCCTGAGGCCGTGAGACCCTGAGACACTGAGACGCTGAGACCCAGAGGCCCTGAGGCCCTGAGACACAGAGACCCCGAGACCGAGAGGCCCTGAGACCCTGAGAGACAGTGACCCAGAGGCCCTGAGCCAGTGAGACACAGAGACCCAGAGACCCTGAGACCCTGGGACACAGAGACCCAGAGACCCAGAGGCCCTGAGACCCTGAGACACAGAGACCCTGAGACCCTGAGACACTGAGAAATTGAGACCCAGAGACCCACAAGCCCTGAGACCCTGAGACACTGAGACACTGAGACTCAGTGACACAGAGACCCAGAGGCCCTGAGACCCTGAGACCCTGAGACACTGAGACATTGAGACTCAGAAACTCAGAGACCCAGAGGACATGAGACAGAGAGACCTAGAGGCCCTGACAACCTGAGACACTGAGACACTGAGACTCAGAGACCCACCCAGAGGCCCTGAGACCCTGAGACACTGAGACATTGAGACTCAGAGACCCAGAGACAAAGAGGCCCTGAGACCCTGAGACACGGAGACACTGAGACCCAGAGGCCCTGAGACCCTGAGACACTGAGACACTGAGACCCTGAGTCCCTAAGACCCAGAGGCCCTGAGACCCTGAGACACTGAGACTCAGAGGCCCTGAGACCCTGAGACACTGAGACACTGAGACATTGAGACTCAGAGACCCAGAGACCCAGAGGCCCTGAGACCCTGAGACCCTGAGACACAGAGACCCTGAGACACTCAGACACTGAGACATTGAGACCCTGAGACCCAGAGGCCCTGAGACACAGAGACCCAGAGACCCTGAGACCCTGAGACCTATAAGTCCTGAAACCCTGAGACCCTGAGGCACTGAGACCCTGAGACCGAGAGGCCCTGAGACCCTGAGAGAAAGTGACCCAGAGGCCCTGAGACAGTGAGACACAGAGACCCAGAGGCCCTGAGACCCTGAGACACTGAGACACAGAGACCCAGAGGCCCTGAGACCCTGAGACCCTGAGTCACTGAGACCCAGACCCCCAGAGGCCCTGAGACCCTGAGACTCAGATACACAGAGACCCAGAGGCCCTGAGACCCTGAGACCCTGAGACACTGAGACCCAGAGGCCCTGAGGCCCTGAGACACTGAGACCCTGAGGCCCTGAGGCCCTGAGACCCTGAGACACAGAGACCCAGTGACCCTGAGTGACAGTAACCCAGTGGCCTTGATACAGTGAGACACAAAGACCCAGAGGCCCTGAGACCCTGAGACACAGAGACCCAGAGACCATGAGACCCTGAGACCCTGAGACACTGAGACACTGAGACTCAGAGACACGGAGACCCAAAGGCCTTGAGACCCTAAGACACTGAGACCCAGAGACCCTGAGACCCTGAGACCCATAAGTCCTGAAAACCTGAGACCCTGAGGCACTGAGACCCTGAGACCGAGAGGCCCTGAGACCCTGAGAGACAGTGACCCAGAGGCCCTGAGACAGTGAGACACAGAGACCCAGAGGCCCTGAGACCCTGAGACACAGAGACCCAGAGGCCCTGAGACCCTGAGACCCTGAGACACAGAGACCCAGAGACCCAGAGGCCCTGAGACACAGAGACACTGAGACACTGAGACTCAGATACACAGAGACCCAGAAGCCCTGAGACACTGAGACCCTAAGACCCAGAGTCCCTGAGGCCGTGAGACCCTGAGACACTGAGACCCAGAGTCCCTGAGGACCTGAGACACTGAGACCTTGAGACCCAGAGGCCCTGAGGCTCTGAGACCCTGAGACCCTGAGTGACAGTGACCCAGTGGCCTTGATACAGTGAGACACAAAGACCCAGAGGCCCTGAGACCCTGAGACACAGAGACCCAGAGACCATGAGACCCAGAGACCCTGAGACCCAGAGACCCTGAGACACTGAGACTCAGAGACACGGAGACGCAGAGGCCTTGAGACCCTAAGACACTGAGACCCAGAGGCCCTGAGGCCGTGAGACCCTGAGACCCTGAGACACTGAGACCCAGAGGCCCTGAGACCCTGAGACACAGAGACCCAGAGGCCCTGAGACTTGAGACCCTGAGACACAGAGACCCTGAGATCCTGAGGACCTGAGACCCTGAGACATTGAGACTCCGAAACCCAGAGATCCAAAGGCCCTGAGACCCTGAGACACTGAGACCCTGGGACCCAGATGCCCTGAGACCCTGAAACCCTGAGACACAGAGACCCAGAGGCCCTGAGACCCTGAGACCCTGAGACACATACGCCCTGATACCCAGAGGCCCTGAGACACTGAGACCCTGAGGCTCAGACGCCCTGAGGCCCTGTGACCCTGAGGCCCTGAGACACAGAGACCCTAAGGCCCAGAGGCCCTGAGACCCTGAGACACTGAGACATTGAGACTCAGAGACCCAGAGATCCAGAGGCCCTGAGACCCTGAGACCCTGTGACACAGAGACCCTGAGACAGTGAGACACTGAGACACTGAGACCCTGAGACCCTGAGACATGGAGACACTGAGGCCCTGAGACACTGAGACCCTGAGACACAGAGGCACTGAGGCCCTGAGCCCCTGAGACACTGAGACTCTGAGTCCCTGAGACTCTGAGACACTGAGAAACTGAGACCCAGAGACCCTGAGAAGCTGAGACCCTGAGACCAAGAGACACTGAGACAATGTAACTGTGAGACCCTGAGACACTGAGATCCTGAGACCCAGAGACCCTAAGAAAATGAGACACTGAGAACCTGAGACAATGACACACTGAGACCCTCCGACCCAGGGAACCAAAGACCTTGAGACACTGAGACCCTGAGACCCTGAGACACTGCGACACTGAGAGACTGTGACCATGAGCCCCTGAGACCCAGACACACTGAGAACTTGAGAGACTGAGACCCTGAGACACTGAGACACTGAGGCACAGAGACCCTGAGACCCAAAGGACCAGAGACGCAGAGACCCTGAGACCCGGAGAACCTGAGACACAGAGACACCGAGACACTGGGACAGAGACATTGAGGAACAGAGACGTTGCGACCCTCAAACCCTGAGACCCTGAGACACTGAGACCCAGAGTCCCTGAGAGCCAGACACGCAGTGACCCAGAGACCCTGAGACCCTGAGACACTGAGACACAGAGACCCTGAGACACTGAGACCCTGAGACCCAGAGGTCCGAGACCCTGAGACCCTGAGAAACTGAGACAGTGTGACACAGAGACCCAGAGGCCCTGAGACCCTGAGACCCTGAGACACTGAGACCCTGAGACCCGGAGGCCCTGAGAACCTGAGACACAGAGACCCTGAGGCCCTGAGACACTGAGACCCAGAGGCCCTGCGACCCTGAGACACTGAGACCCAGAGGCCCTGACACACTGAGACACTGAGACTGAGAGACACAGAGACCCACAGGCTCTGAGACACTGAGACCCTGAGACCCACAGTCCCTGAGGCCGTGAGACCCTGAGACACTGAGACGCTGAGACCCAGAGGCACTGAGGCCCTGAGACACAGAGACCCCGAGACCGAGAGGCCCTGAGACCCTGAGAGACAGTGACCCAGAGGCCCTGAGCCAGTGAGAAATTGAGACCCAGAGACCCACAAGCCCTGAGACCCTGAGACACTGAGACACTGAGACTCAGTGACACAGAGACCCAGAGGCCCTGAGACCCTGAGACCCTGAGACACTGAGACATTGAGACTCAGAAACCCAGAGACCCAGAGGACATGAGACAGAGAGACCCAGAGGTCCTGAGAACCTCAGACCCTGAGACACTGAGACTCAGAGACCCACCCAGAGGCCCTGAGACCCTGAGACCCGGAGACACTGAGACCCAGAGGCCCTGAGACCCTGAGACACTGCGACCCAGAGGCCCTGAGACTCTGAGACACTGAGACCCTGAGTCCCTAAGACCCAGAGGCCCTGAGACCCTGAGACACTGAGACTCAGAGGCCCTGAGACCCTGAGACACTGAGACATTGAGACTCAGAGACCCAGAGACCCAGAGGCCCTGAGACCCTGAGACCCTGTGACACAGAGACCCTGAGACAGTGAGACACTGAGACACTGAGACACTGAGACACTGAGACCCTGAGACACGGAGACATGGAGACACTGAGGCCCTGAGACACTGAGACCCTGAGACACAGAGGCACTGAGGCCCTGAGCCCCTGAGACACTGAGACTCTGAGTCCCTGAGACTCTGAGACACTGAGAAACTGAGACCCAGAGACCCTGAGAAGCTGAGACCCTGAGACCAAGAGACACTGAGACAATGTAACCGTGAGATCCTGAGTCACTGAGACACTGAGATCCTGAGACCCAGAGACCCTAAGAAAATGAGACACTGAGAACCTGAGACAATGACACACTGAGACCCTCCGACCCAGGGAACCAAAGACCATTGAGACACTGAGACCCTGAGACCCTGAGACACTGAGACACTGAGAGACTGTGACCATGAGCCCCTGAGACCCAGACACACTGAGAACTTGAGAGACTGAGACCCTGAGACACTGAGACACTGAGGCACAGAGACCCTGAGACCCAAAGGACCAGAGACGCAGAGACCCTGAGACCCGGAGACCCTGAGACACAGAGACACCGAGACACTGGGACAGAGACATTGAGGAACAGAGACGTTGCGACCCTCAAACCCTGAGACCCTGAGACACTGAGACCCAGAGTCCCTGAGAGCCAGACACGCAGTGACCCAGAGACCCTGAGACCCTGAGACACTGAGACACAGAGACCCTGAGACACTGAGACCCTGAGACCCAGAGGTCCGAGACCCTGAGACCCTGAGACACTGAGACAGTGTGACACAGAGACACAGAGGCCCTGAGACCCTGAGACCCTGAAAGACTGAGGCACTGAGACACTGAGACCCTGAGACCCGGAGGCCCTGAGAACCTGAGACACTGAGACCCAGAGGCCCTGAGACACTGAGACACTGAGACTGAGAGACACAGAGACCCACAGGCTCTGAGACACTGAGACCCTGAGACCCACAGTCCCTGAGGCCGTGAGACCCTGAGACACTGAGACGCTGAGACCCAGAGGCCCTGAGGCACTGAGACACAGAGACCCCGAGACCGAGAGGCCCTGAGACCCTGAGAGACAGTGACTCAGAGGCCCTGAGCCAGTGAGACACAGAGACCCAGAGACCCTGAGACCCTGGGACACAGAGACTCAGAGACCCAGAGGCCCTGAGACCCTGAGACACAGAGACCCTGAGACCGAGAGGCCCTGAGACCCTGAGAGACAGTGGCCCAGAGGTCCTGAGACAGTGAGACACAGAGACCCAGAGGCCCTGAGACCCTGAGACCCTGAGACACAGAGACCCAGACGCCCTGAGACCCTGAGACCCTGAGACACAGAGACCCAGAGACCCAGAGGCCCTGAGACCCTGAGACACTGAGACACTGAGACTCAGATACACAGAGACCCAGAAGCCCTGAGACACTGAGACCCTGAGACCCGGAGGCCCTGAGAACCTGAGACACAGAGACCCAGAGGCCCTGAGACCCTGAGACACTGAGACCCAGAGGCCCTGAGACCCTGAGACACTGAGACCCAGAGGCCCTGAGACACTGAGACACTGAGACTGAGAGACACAGAGACCCACAGGCTCTGAGACACTGAGACCCTGAGACCCACAGTCCCTGAGGCCATGAGACCCTGAGGCACTGAGACACAGAGACCCCGAGACCGAGAGGCCCTGAGACCCTGAGAGACAGTGACTCAGAGGCCCTGAGCCAGTGAGACACAGAGACCCAGAGACCATGGGACACAGAGACCCAGAGACCCAGAGGCCCTGAGGCCCTGAGACACAGAGACCCTGAGACCCTAAGACACTGAGAAATTGAGACCCAGAGACCCACAAGCCCTGAGACCCTGAGACACTGAGACACTGAGACTCAGTGACACAGAGACCCAGAGGCCCTGAGACCCTGAGACCCTGAGACACTGAGACATTGAGACTCAGAAACCCAGAGACCCAGAGGACATGAGACAGAGAGACCCAGAGGCCCTGAGAACCTGAGACACTGAGACACTGAGACTCAGAGACCCACCCAGAGGCCCTGAGACCCTGAGACCCGGAGACACTGAGACCCAGAGGCCCTGAGACCCTGAGACACTGCGACCCAGAGGCCCTGAGTCTCTGAGACACTGAGACCCTGAGTCCCTCAGACCCAGAGGCCCTGAGACCCTGAGACCCTGAGACACAGAGACCCTGAGACACTCAGACACTGAGACATTGAGACCCAAAGACCCAGAGGCCCTGAGACACAGAGACCCAGAGACCCTGAGACCTATAAGTCCTGAAACCCTGAGACCCTGAGGCACTGAGACCCTGAGACCGAGAGGCCCTGAGACCCTGAGAGACAGTGGCCCAGAGGCCCTGAGACAGTGAGACACAGAGACCCAGAGGCCCTGAGACCCTGAGACCCTGAGACACAGAGACCCAGACGCCCTGAGACCCTGAGACCCTGAGACACAGAGACCCAGAGACCCAGAGGCCCTGAGACCCTGAGACACTGAGACACTGAGACTCAGATACACAGAGACCCAGAAGCCCTGAGACACTGAGACCCTAAGACCCAGAGTCCCTGAGGCCGTGAGACCCTGAGACACTGAGACCCAGAGGCCCTGAGGCCCTGAGACACTGAGACCCTGAGACCCTGAGGCCCTGAGGCCCTGAGACCCTGAGACACAGAGACCCAGAGACCATGAGTGACAGTGACCCAGTGGCCTTGATACAGTGAGACACAAAGACCCAGAGGCCCTCAGACCCTGAGACACAGAGACCCAGAGACCATGAGACCCAGAGACCCTGAGACACTGAGACTCAGAGACACGGAGACCCAGAGGCCTTGAGACCCTAAGACACTGAGACCCAGAGACCCTGAGACCCATAAGTCCTGAAACCCTGAGACCCTGAGGCACTGAGACCCTGAGACCGAGAGGCCCTGAGACCCTGAGAGACAGTGACCCAGAGGCCCTGAGACAGTGAGACACAGAGACCCAGAGGCCCTGAGACCCTGAGACCCTGAGACACAGAGACCCAGAGGCCCTGAGACCCTGAGACACTGAGACACAGAGACCCAGAGACCCTGAGGCCCTGAGACACTGAGACACTGAGACTCAGATACACAGAGACCCAGAAGCCCTGAGACACTAAGACCCTAAGACCCAGAGTCCCTGAGGCCGTGAGACCCTGAGACACTGAGACCCAGAGGCCCTGAGGCCCTGAGACACTGAGACCCGGAGACCCAGAGGCCCTGAGGCTCTGAGACCCTGAGACCCTGAGTGACAGTGACCCAGTGGCCTTGATACAGTGAGACACAAAGACCCAGAGGCCCTGAGACCCTGAGACACAGAGACCCAGAGACCATGAGACCCACAGACCCTGAGATACTGAGACACTGAGACACTAAGACACTGAGAGTCAGATACACGGAGACCCAGAGGCCTTGAGACCCTAAGACACTGAGACCCAGAGGCCCTGAGGCCGTGAGACCCTGAGACCCTGAGACACTGAGACCCAGAGGCCCTGAGACCCTGAGACACAGAGACCCAGAGGCCCTGAGACACGAGACCCTGA
Source organism: Carcharhinus amblyrhynchos (assembly GCF_965287045.1). NCBI lineage: Eukaryota > Metazoa > Chordata > Chondrichthyes > Carcharhiniformes > Carcharhinidae > Carcharhinus > Carcharhinus amblyrhynchos. Next base: position 736,224 of record NW_027649800.1, read on the forward strand.
GACCCAGAGGCCTTGAGGCCCTAACACTTGAGACCCTGTGACACAGAGACCCTGAGATCCTGAGGACCTGAGACCCTGAGACACTGAGACATTGTGACTCCGAAACCCAGAGATCCAAAGGCCCTGAGACCCTGAGACACTGAGACCCTGAGACCTAGATGCCCTGAGACCCTGAAACCCTGAGACACAGAGACCCAGAGGCCCTGAGACCCTGAGACCCTGAGACACATACACCCTGAAACCCAGAGGCCCTGAGACACTGAGACCCTGAGGCTCAGACGCCCTGAGGCCCTGTGACCCTGAGACCCTGAGACACAGAGACCCTGAGGCCCAGAGGCCCTGAGACCCTGAGAAACTGAGACATTGAGACTCAGAGACCCAGAGATCCAGAGGCCCTGAGACCCTGTGACACAGAGACCCTGAGACAGTGAGACACTGAGACACTGAGACCCTGAGACATGGAGACATGGAGACACTGAGGCCCTGAGACACTGAGACCCTGAGTCCCTGAGACTCTGAGACACTGAGAAACTGAGACCCAGAGACCCTGAGAAGCTGAGACCCTGAGACCAAGAGACACTGAGACAATGTAACTGTGAGACCCTGAGTCACTGAGACACTGAGATCCTGAGACCCAGAGACCCTAAGAAAATGAGACACTGAGAACCTGAGACAATGACACACTGAGACCCTCCGACCCAGGGAACCAAAGACCTTGAGACACTGAGACCCTGAGACCCTGAGACACTGAGACACTGAGAGACTGTGACCATGAGCCCCTGAGACCCAGATACACTGAGAACTTGAGAGACTGAGACCCTGAGACACTGAGATACTGAGGCACAGAGACCCTGAGGCCCAAAGGACCAGAGACGCAGAGACCCTGAGACCCGGAGACCCTGAGACACAGAGACACCGAGACACTGGGACAGAGACATTGAGGAACAGAGACGTTGCGACCCTGAAACCCTGAGACCCTGAGACACTGAGACCCAGAGTCCCTGAGAGCCAGACACGCAGTGACCCAGAGACCCTGAGACCCTGAGACACTGAGACACAGAGACCCTGAGACACTGAGACCCTGAGACCCAGAGGCCCTGAGACCCTGAGACACAGAGACCCAGAGGCCATGACACCCTGAGACACTGAGACACTGAGACAATGAGACTCAGAGACCCAGAGACCCACAGGCCCTGAGACCCTGAGACACTGAGACCCAGAGGCCCTGAGACCCAGAGTCCCAGAGACCCAGAGGCCCTGAGACCCTGAGACACTGAGACCCAGAGGCCCTGAGACACTGAGGCTCTGAGACCCTGAGGCCCTGAGACCCTGAGAACGTGAGACACTGAGACATTGAGACTCAGAGACCCAGAGGCTCTGAGACACTGAGACACTGAGACATTGAGACTCAGAGACACAGAGACCTAGAGGCCCTGAGACACAGAGACCCAGAGGCCCTGAGACCCTGAGACACAGAGACCCAGAGACCCTGAGACACTGAGACACAGAGACCCAAAGGCCCTGAGACCCTGACACACTGAGACATTGAGACCCAGAGACACAGAGACCCAGAGGCCCTGAGACCCTGAGACCCTGAGACACTATGACCCAGAGGCCCTGAGACCCTGAGACACTGAGACACTGAGACTCAGAGACACAGAGGCCCTGAGATCCTGAGACCCTGAGACACTGAGACATTGAGACTCAGAGACCCAGAGAAACTGAGGCCCTCAGACCCTGAGACACTGAGACCCAGAGGCCTTGAGACACTTACGCCCTGAGACCCTGAGGCCCTGAGACCCTGAGAACGTGAGACACTGAGACATTGAGACTCAGAGACCCAGAGACCCAGAGGGCCTGAGACACAGAGACCCAGACACCCTGAGACCCTGACACACTGAGACCCTGAGACCCAAAGGCACTGAGACCCTGAGACACTGAGACCCTGAGGCCCAGACGCCCTGAGACCTGAGACACAGAGACCCAAAAGCTCTGAGACCCTGAGGCACTGAGATATTGAGACTCAGGGACACAGAGACCCAGAGGCCCTGAGACCCTGAGACCCTGAGACACAGAGACCCAGAGGCCCTGAGACCCTGAGACACTTAGACACTGAGACTCAGAGACCCAGAGAAACTGAGGCCCTCAGACCCTGAGACACTGAGACCCAGAGGCCCTGAGACACTAAAACCCTGAGGCCCTGAGACCCTGAGAACGTGAGACACTGAGACATTGAGACTCAGAGACCCAGAGACCCAGAGGTCCTGAGACACAGAGACCCAGACACCCTGAGACCCTGACACACTGAGACCCTGACACCCAAAGGCACTGAGACCCTGAGACACTGAGACCCTGAGGCCCAGACGCCCTGAGACCTGCGACTCAGAGACCCAAAAGCCCTGAGACCCTGAGGCACTGAGATATTGAGACTCAGGGACACAGAGACCCAGAGGCCCTGAGACCCTGAGACCCTGAGACACAGAGACCCAGAGGCCCTGAGACCCTGAGACACTGAGACTCAGAGACCCAGAGAAACTGAGGCCCTCAGACCCTGAGACACTGAGACCCAGAGGCCCTGAGACACTAAAACCCTGAGACCCTGAGGCCCTGAGACCCTGAGAACGTGAGACACTGAGACATTGAGACTCAGAGACCCAGAGACCCAGAGGGCCTGAGACCCTGAGACACTGAGACACTGAGACTCAGAGACACAGAGAGATTGAGACTCAGACACCCAGAGGCTCAGAGACACTGAGACACTGAGACATTGAGACTCAGAGACACAGAGACCCAGAGGCCCTGAGACACAGAGACCCAGAAGCCCTGAGACACTGAGACCCAGAGACCCAGAGGCCCCGAGGCCCTGAGACACAGAGACCCAGTGGCCCTGAGAAACTGAGACCCTGAGACACTGAGACTCAGAGACCCAGAGATCCAGAGGACCTGAGACCCTGAGACACAGAGACCCAGAGGCCCTGAGACACTGAGACCCAGAGGCCCTGAGACCCTGAGAACCTGAGACACTGAGACATTGAGACTCAGAGACCCAGAGGCCCTGAGACCCTGAGACACTGTGACTCAGAGACCCAGAGACCCTGAGACCCTGAGACACACAGACCCAGAGGCCCTGAGGCCCTGAGACCCAGAGACCCTGAGACCCTGAGACACACAGACCCAGAGGCCCTGAGACCCTGAGACCCAGAGACCCTGAGACCCTGAGACCTATAGGCCCTGAGAACCTGAGACCCTGAGGCACTGAGACCCTGAGACCGAGAGGCTCTGAGACCCTGAGAGGCAGTGACCCAGAGGCCCTGAGACAGTGAGACACAGAGACCCAGAGGCCCTGAGACCCTGAGACACAGAGACCCAGAGACCCAGAGACCCAAATGCCCTGAGACCCTGAGACCCTGAAACAGTGAGAAACTGAGACCCAGAGACCCAGAGGCCCTGAGACCGTGAGACACTGAGACCCAGAGTCCCTGAGGCCGTGAGACCCTGAGACACTGAGACCCAAAGGCCCTGAGACCCTGAGACACTGAGACCCTGAGACCCAGAGGCCCTGAGACCCTGAGACCCTGAGAGACTGAGGCACTGAGACACTGAGACCCTGAGACCCGGAGGCCCTGAGAACCTGAGACACAGAGACCCAGAGGCCCTGAGACCCTGAGACACTGAGACCCAGAGGCCCTGAGACCCTGAGACACTGAGACCCAGAGACCATGAGACCCTGAGACGCAGAGGCCCTGAGACCCTGAGAGACAGTGACCCAGAGGCCCTGAGACCCTGAGACACTGAGACACTGAGACTGAGAGACACAGAGACCCACAGGCTCTGAGACACTGAGACCCTGAGGCCGTGAGACCCTGAGGCGCTGAGACCCAGAGGCCCTGAGGCCCTGAGACACAGAGACTCTGAGACCGAGAGGCCCTGAGACCGTGAGAGACAGTGACACAGAGGCCCTGAGCCAGTGAGACACAGAGACCCAGAGACCCTGAGACCCTGGGACATAGAGACCCAGAGACCCAGAGGCCCTGAGACCCTGAGACACAGAGACCCTGAGACCCTGAGACACTGAGAAATTGAGACCCAGAGACCCACAAGCCCTGAGACCCTGAGACACTTTGACACTGAGACTCAGTGACACAGAGACCCAGAGGCCCTGAGACCCTGAGACCCTGAGACCCTGAGACACTGAGACATTGAGACTCAGAAACCCAGAGACCCAGAGGACATGAGACAGAGAGACGCAGAGGCCCTGACAACCTGAGACACTGAGACACTGAGACTCAGAGACCCACCCAGAGGCCCTGTGACCCTGAGACACTGAGACATTGAGACTCAGAGACCCAGAGACCCAGAGACCCAGAGGCCCTGAGACCCTGAGACCCGGAGACACTGAGACCCAGAGGCCTTGAGACCCTGAGACACTGCGACCCAGAGGCCCTGGGACTCTGAGACACTGAGACCTTGAGTCCCTAAGACCCTGAGGCCCTGAGACCCTGAGACACTGAGACTCAGAGGCCCTGAGACCCTGAGACACTGAGACCCTGAGACACAGAGACCCTGAGAAACTCAGACACTGAGACATTGAGACGCAGAGACCCAGAGGCCCTGAGACATAGAGACCCAGAGACCCTGAGACCCTGAGACCTATAAGTCCTGAAACCCAGAGACCCTGAGGCACTGAGACCCTGAGACCGAGAGGCCCTGAGACCCTGAGAGATAGTGACCCAGAGGCCCTGAGACAGTGAGACACAGAGACCCAGAGGCCCTGAGACCCTGAGACCCTGAGACACAGAGACCCAGAGGCCCTGAGACCCTGAGACCCTGAGACACAGAGGCCCAGAGACCCAGAGGCCCTGAGACCCTGAGACACTGAGACACTGAGACTCAGATACACAGAGACCCAGAAGCCCTGAGACACTGAGACCCTGAGACCCGGAGGCCCTGAGAACCTGAGACACAGAGACCCAGAGGCCCTGAGACCCTGAGACACTGAGACCCAGAGGCCCTGAGACCCTGAGACACTGAGACCCAGAGGCCCTGAGACACTGAGACACTGAGACTGAGAGACACAGAGACCCACAGGCTCTGAGACACTGAGACCCTGAGACCCACAGTCCCTGAGGCCATGAGACCCTGAGGCACTGAGACACAGAGACCCCGAGACCGAGAGGCCCTGAGACCCTGAGAGACAGTGACTCAGAGGCCCTGAGCCAGTGAGACACAGAGACCCAGAGACCATGGGACACAGAGACCCAGAGACCCAGAGGCCCTGAGACCCTGAGACACAGAGACCCTGAGACCCTAAGACACTGAGAAATTGAGACCCAGAGACCCACAAGCCCTGAGACCCTGAGACACTGAGACACTGAGACTCAGTGACACAGAGACCCAGAGGCCCTGAGACCCTGAGACCCTGAGACACTGAGACATTGAGACTCAGAAACCCAGAGACCCAGAGGACATGAGACAGAGAGACCCAGAGGCCCTGAGAACCTGAGACACTGAGACACTGAGACTCAGAGACCCACCCAGAGGCCCTGAGACCCTGAGACCCGGAGACACTGAGACCCAGAGGCCCTGAGACCCTGAGACACTGCGACCCAGAGGCCCTGAGTCTCTGAGACACTGAGACCCTGAGTCCCTCAGACCCAGAGGCCCTGAGACCCTGAGACCCTGAGACACAGAGACCCTGAGACACTCAGACACTGAGACATTGAGACCCAAAGACCCAGAGGCCCTGAGACACAGAGACCCAGAGACCCTGAGACCTATAAGTCCTGAAACCCTGAGACCCTGAGGCACTGAGACCCTGAGACCGAGAGGCCCTGAGACCCTGAGAGACAGTGGCCCAGAGGCCCTGAGACAGTGAGACACAGAGACCCAGAGGCCCTGAGACCCTGAGACCCTGAGACACAGAGACCCAGACGCCCTGAGACCCTGAGACCCTGAGACACAGAGACCCAGAGACCCAGAGGCCCTGAGACCCTGAGACACTGAGACACTGAGACTCAGATACACAGAGACCCAGAAGCCCTGAGACACTGAGACCCTAAGACCCAGAGTCCCTGAGGCCGTGAGACCCTGAGACACTGAGACCCAGAGGCCCTGAGGCCCTGAGACACTGAGACCCTGAGACCCTGAGGCCCTGAGGCCCTGAGACCCTGAGACACAGAGACCCAGAGACCATGAGTGACAGTGACCCAGTGGCCTTGATACAGTGAGACACAAAGACCCAGAGGCCCTCAGACCCTGAGACACAGAGACCCAGAGACCATGAGACCCAGAGACCCTGAGACACTGAGACTCAGAGACACGGAGACCCAGAGGCCTTGAGACCCTAAGACACTGAGACCCAGAGACCCTGAGACCCATAAGTCCTGAAACCCTGAGACCCTGAGGCACTGAGACCCTGAGAAGGAGAGGCCCTGAGACCCTGAGAGACAGTGACCCAGAGGCCCTGAGACAGTGAGACACAGAGACCCAGAGGCCCTGAGACCCTGAGACCCTGAGACACAGAGACCCAGAGGCCCTGAGACCCTGAGACACTGAGACACAGAGACCCAGAGACCCTGAGGCCCTGAGACACTGAGACACTGAGACTCAGATACACAGAGACCCAGAAGCCCTGAGACACTAAGACCCTAAGACCCAGAGTCCCTGAGGCCGTGAGACCCTGAGACACTGAGACCCAGAGGCCCTGAGGCCCTGAGACACTGAGACCCGGAGACCCAGAGGCCCTGAGGCTCTGAGACCCTGAGACCCTGAGGGACAGTGACCCAGTGGCCTTGATACAGTGAGACACAAAGACCCAGAGGCCCTGAGACCCTGAGACACAGAGACCCAGAGACCATGAGACCCACAGACCCTGAGATACTGAGACACTGAGACACTAAGACACTGAGAGTCAGATACACGGAGACCCAGAGGCCTTGAGACCCTAAGACACTGAGACCCAGAGGCCCTGAGGCCGTGAGACCCTGAGACCCTGAGACACTGAGACCCAGAGGCCCTGAGACCCTGAGACACAGAGACCCAGAGGCCCTGAGACACGAGACCCTGAGACCCAGAGGCCTTGAGGCCCTAACACTTGAGACCCTGTGACACAGAGACCCTGAGATCCTGAGGACCTGAGACCCTGAGACACTGAGACATTGTGACTCCGAAACCCAGAGATCCAAAGGCCCTGAGACCCTGAGACACTGAGACCCTGAGACCTAGATGCCCTGAGACCCTGAAACCCTGAGACACAGAGACCCAGAGGCCCTGAGACCCTGAGACCCTGAGACACATACACCCTGAAACCCAGAGGCCCTGAGACACTGAGACCCTGAGGCTCAGACGCCCTGAGGCCCTGTGACCCTGAGACCCTGAGACACAGAGACCCTGAGGCCCAGAGGCCCTGAGACCCTGAGAAACTGAGACATTGAGACTCAGAGACCCAGAGATCCAGAGGCCCTGAGACCCTGTGACACAGAGACCCTGAGACAGTGAGACACTGAGACACTGAGACCCTGAGACATGGAGACATGGAGACACTGAGGCCCTGAGACACTGAGACCCTGAGTCCCTGAGACTCTGAGACACTGAGAAACTGAGACCCAGAGACCCTGAGAAGCTGAGACCCTGAGACCAAGAGACACTGAGACAATGTAACTGTGAGACCCTGAGTCACTGAGACACTGAGATCCTGAGACCCAGAGACCCTAAGAAAATGAGACACTGAGAACCTGAGACAATGACACACTGAGACCCTCCGACCCAGGGAACCAAAGACCTTGAGACACTGAGACCCTGAGACCCTGAGACACTGAGACACTGAGAGACTGTGACCATGAGCCCCTGAGACCCAGATACACTGAGAACTTGAGAGACTGAGACCCTGAGACACTGAGATACTGAGGCACAGAGACCCTGAGGCCCAAAGGACCAGAGACGCAGAGACCCTGAGACCCGGAGACCCTGAGACACAGAGACACCGAGACACTGGGACAGAGACATTGAGGAACAGAGACGTTGCGACCCTGAAACCCTGAGACCCTGAGACACTGAGACCCAGAGTCCCTGAGAGCCAGACACGCAGTGACCCAGAGACCCTGAGACCCTGAGACACTGAGACACAGAGACCCTGAGACACTGAGACCCTGAGACCCAGAGGCCCTGAGACCCTGAGACACAGAGACCCAGAGGCCATGACACCCTGAGACACTGAGACACTGAGACAATGAGACTCAGAGACCCAGAGACCCACAGGCCCTGAGACCCTGAGACACTGAGACCCAGAGGCCCTGAGACCCAGAGTCCCAGAGACCCAGAGGCCCTGAGACCCTGAGACACTGAGACCCAGAGGCCCTGAGACACTGAGGCTCTGAGACCCTGAGGCCCTGAGACCCTGAGAACGTGAGACACTGAGACATTGAGACTCAGAGACCCAGAGGCTCTGAGACACTGAGACACTGAGACATTGAGACTCAGAGACACAGAGACCTAGAGGCCCTGAGACACAGAGACCCAGAGGCCCTGAGACCCTGAGACACAGAGACCCAGAGACCCTGAGACACTGAGACACAGAGACCCAAAGGCCCTGAGACCCTGACACACTGAGACATTGAGACCCAGAGACACAGAGACCCAGAGGCCCTGAGACCCTGAGACCCTGAGACACTATGACCCAGAGGCCCTGAGACCCTGAGACACTGAGACACTGAGACTCAGAGACACAGAGGCCCTGAGATCCTGAGACCCTGAGACACTGAGACATTGAGACTCAGAGACCCAGAGAAACTGAGGCCCTCAGACCCTGAGACACTGAGACCCAGAGGCCTTGAGACACTTACGCCCTGAGACCCTGAGGCCCTGAGACCCTGAGAACGTGAGACACTGAGACATTGAGACTCAGAGACCCAGAGACCCAGAGGGCCTGAGACACAGAGACCCAGACACCCTGAGACCCTGACACACTGAGACCCTGAGACCCAAAGGCACTGAGACCCTGAGACACTGAGACCCTGAGGCCCAGACGCCCTGAGACCTGAGACACAGAGACCCAAAAGCTCTGAGACCCTGAGGCACTGAGATATTGAGACTCAGGGACACAGAGACCCAGAGGCCCTGAGACCCTGAGACCCTGAGACACAGAGACCCAGAGGCCCTGAGACCCTGAGACACTTAGACACTGAGACTCAGAGACCCAGAGAAACTGAGGCCCTCAGACCCTGAGACACTGAGACCCAGAGGCCCTGAGACACTAAAACCCTGAGGCCCTGAGACCCTGAGAACGTGAGACACTGAGACATTGAGACTCAGAGACCCAGAGACCCAGAGGTCCTGAGACACAGAGACCCAGACACCCTGAGACCCTGACACACTGAGACCCTGACACCCAAAGGCACTGAGACCCTGAGACACTGAGACCCTGAGGCCCAGACGCCCTGAGACCTGCGACTCAGAGACCCAAAAGCCCTGAGACCCTGAGGCACTGAGATATTGAGACTCAGGGACACAGAGACCCAGAGGCCCTGAGACCCTGAGACCCTGAGACACAGAGACCCAGAGGCCCTGAGACCCTGAGACACTGAGACTCAGAGACCCAGAGAAACTGAGGCCCTCAGACCCTGAGACACTGAGACCCAGAGGCCCTGAGACACTAAAACCCTGAGACCCTGAGGCCCTGAGACCCTGAGAACGTGAGACACTGAGACATTGAGACTCAGAGACCCAGAGACCCAGAGGGCCTGAGACCCTGAGACACTGAGACACTGAGACTCAGAGACACAGAGAGATTGAGACTCAGACACCCAGAGGCTCAGAGACACTGAGACACTGAGACATTGAGACTCAGAGACACAGAGACCCAGAGGCCCTGAGACACAGAGACCCAGAAGCCCTGAGACACTGAGACCCAGAGACCCAGAGGCCCCGAGGCCCTGAGACACAGAGACCCAGTGGCCCTGAGAAACTGAGACCCTGAGACACTGAGACTCAGAGACCCAGAGATCCAGAGGACCTGAGACCCTGAGACACAGAGACCCAGAGGCCCTGAGACACTGAGACCCAGAGGCCCTGAGACCCTGAGAACCTGAGACACTGAGACATTGAGACTCAGAGACCCAGAGGCCCTGAGACCCTGAGACACTGTGACTCAGAGACCCAGAGACCCTGAGACCCTGAGACACACAGACCCAGAGGCCCTGAGGCCCTGAGACCCAGAGACCCTGAGACCCTGAGACACACAGACCCAGAGGCCCTGAGACCCTGAGACCCAGAGACCCTGAGACCCTGAGACCTATAGGCCCTGAGAACCTGAGACCCTGAGGCACTGAGACCCTGAGACCGAGAGGCTCTGAGACCCTGAGAGGCAGTGACCCAGAGGCCCTGAGACAGTGAGACACAGAGACCCAGAGGCCCTGAGACCCTGAGACACAGAGACCCAGAGACCCAGAGACCCAAATGCCCTGAGACCCTGAGACCCTGAAACAGTGAGAAACTGAGACCCAGAGACCCAGAGGCCCTGAGACCGTGAGACACTGAGACCCAGAGTCCCTGAGGCCGTGAGACCCTGAGACACTGAGACCCAAAGGCCCTGAGACCCTGAGACACTGAGACCCTGAGACCCAGAGGCCCTGAGACCCTGAGACCCTGAGAGACTGAGGCACTGAGACACTGAGACCCTGAGACCCGGAGGCCCTGAGAACCTGAGACACAGAGACCCAGAGGCCCTGAGACCCTGAGACACTGAGACCCAGAGGCCCTGAGACCCTGAGACACTGAGACCCAGAGACCATGAGACCCTGAGACGCAGAGGCCCTGAGACCCTGAGAGACAGTGACCCAGAGGCCCTGAGACCCTGAGACACTGAGACACTGAGACTGAGAGACACAGAGACCCACAGGCTCTGAGACACTGAGACCCTGAGGCCGTGAGACCCTGAGGCGCTGAGACCCAGAGGCCCTGAGGCCCTGAGACACAGAGACTCTGAGACCGAGAGGCCCTGAGACCGTGAGAGACAGTGACACAGAGGCCCTGAGCCAGTGAGACACAGAGACCCAGAGACCCTGAGACCCTGGGACATAGAGACCCAGAGACCCAGAGGCCCTGAGACCCTGAGACACAGAGACCCTGAGACCCTGAGACACTGAGAAATTGAGACCCAGAGACCCACAAGCCCTGAGACCCTGAGACACTTTGACACTGAGACTCAGTGACACAGAGACCCAGAGGCCCTGAGACCCTGAGACCCTGAGACCCTGAGACACTGAGACATTGAGACTCAGAAACCCAGAGACCCAGAGGACATGAGACAGAGAGACGCAGAGGCCCTGACAACCTGAGACACTGAGACACTGAGACTCAGAGACCCACCCAGAGGCCCTGTGACCCTGAGACACTGAGACATTGAGACTCAGAGACCCAGAGACCCAGAGACCCAGAGGCCCTGAGACCCTGAGACCCGGAGACACTGAGACCCAGAGGCCTTGAGACCCTGAGACACTGCGACCCAGAGGCCCTGGGACTCTGAGACACTGAGACCTTGAGTCCCTAAGACCCTGAGGCCCTGAGACCCTGAGACACTGAGACTCAGAGGCCCTGAGACCCTGAGACACTGAGACCCTGAGACACAGAGACCCTGAGAAACTCAGACACTGAGACATTGAGACGCAGAGACCCAGAGGCCCTGAGACATAGAGACCCAGAGACCCTGAGACCCTGAGACCTATAAGTCCTGAAACCCAGAGACCCTGAGGCACTGAGACCCTGAGACCGAGAGGCCCTGAGACCCTGAGAGATAGTGACCCAGAGGCCCTGAGACAGTGAGACACAGAGACCCAGAGGCCCTGAGACCCTGAGACCCTGAGACACAGAGACCCAGAGGCCCTGAGACCCTGAGACCCTGAGACACAGAGGCCCAGAGACCCAGAGGCCCTGAGACCCTGAGACACTGAGACACTGAGACTCAGATACACAGAGACCCAGAAGCCCTGAGACACTGAGACCCTAAGACCCAGAGTCCTTGAGGCCGTGAGACCCTGAGACACTGAGACCCAGAGGCCCTGAGGCCCTGAGGCCCTGAGACACTGAGACCCTGAGACCCTGAGGCCCTGAGGCCCTGAGACCCTAAGACACTGAGACCCAGAGACCCTGAGACCCTGAGACCCATAAGTCCTGAAACCCTGAGACCCTGAGGCACTGAGACCCTGAGACCGAGAGGCCCTGAGACCCTGAGAGACAGTGACCCAGAGGCCCTGAAACAGTGAGACACAGAGACCCAGAGGCCCTGAGACCCTCAGACCCTGAGACACTGAGACACTGAGACTCAGATACACAGAGACCCAGAAGCCCTGAGACACTGAGACCCTAAGACCCAGAGTCCCTGAGGCCGTGAGACCCTGAGACACTGAGACCCAGAGGCCCTGAGGCCCTGAGACACTGAGACCCTGAGACCATGAGACCCAGAGACCCAGAGACCCTGGGACACTGAGACACTGAGACACTGAGACTCAGAGACACGGAGACCCAGAGGCCTTGAGACCCTAAGACACTGAGACCCAGAGGCCCTGAGGCCGTGAGACCCTGAGACACTGAGACCAAGAGGCCCTGAGACCATGAGACCCTGAGACCCAGAGGCCCTGAGGCCCTGAGACTTGAGACCCTGAGACACTGAGACACTGAGACATTGAGACTCAGAGACCCAGAGGCCCTGAGACCCTGAGACCCTGAGACCCTGAGACACAGAGACCCTGAGACACTCAGACACTGAGGCATTGAGACCCAGAGACCCAGAGGCCCTGAGACACAGAGACCCAGAGACCCTGAGACCCTGAGACCTATAAGTCCTGAAACCCTGAGACCCTGAGGCACTGAGACCCTGAGACCGAGAGGCCCTGAGACCCTGAGAGACAGTGACCCAGAGGCCCTGAGACAGTGAGACACAGAGACCCAGAGGCCCTGAGACCCTGAGACCCTGAGACACAGAGACCCAGAGGCCCTGAGACCCTGAGACCCTGAGACACAGAGACCCAGAGACCCAGAGGCCCTGAGACCCTGAGACCCTGAGACACAGAGACCCAGAGGCCCTGAGACCCTGAGACCCTGAGACACAGAGGCCCAGAGACCCAGAGGCCCTGAGACCCTGAGACACTGAGACACTGAGACTCAGATACACAGAGACCCAGAAGCCCTGAGACACTGAGACCCTAAGACCCAGAGTCCCTGAGGCCGTGAGACCCTGAGACACTGAGACCCAGAGGCCCTGAGGCCCTGAGGCCCTGAGACACTGAGACCCTGAGACCCAGAGGCCCAGAGGCCCTGAGACCCTGAGACACAGAGACCCTGAGACACTGAGTGACAGTGACCCAGTGGCCTTGATAGAGTGAGACACAAAGACCCAGAGGCCCTGAGACCCTGAGACACAGAGACCATGAGACTCAGAGACCCTGAGAAACTGAGACACTGAGACACTGAGACACTGAGACTCAGAGACACGGAGACGCAGAGGCCTTGAGACCCTAAGACACTGAGACCCAGAGGCCCTGAGGCCGTGAGACCCTGAGACCCAGAGGCCCTGAGACACTGAGACCCTGAGACCCAGAGGCCCTGAGGCCCTGAGACTTGAGACCCTGAGACACAGAGACCCTGAGATCCTGAGGACCTGAGACCCTGAGACACTGAGACATTGAGACTCCGAAACCCAGAGATCCAAAGGCCCTGAGACCCTGAGACACTGAGACCCTGAGACCCAGATGCCCTGAGACCCTGAAACCCTGAGACACAGAGACCCAGAGGCCCTGAGACCCTGACACACATACACCCTGAAACCCAGAGGCCCTGAGACACTGAGACCCTGAGGCTCAGACGCCCTGAGGCCCTGTGACCCTGAGACCCTGAGACACAGAGACCCAGAGGCCCAGAGGCCCTGAGGCCCTGAGACACTGAGACATTGAGACTCAGAGACCCAGAGATCCAGAGGCCCTGAGACCCTGAGACCCTGTGACACAGAGACCCTGAGACAGTGAGGCACTGAGACACTGAGACCCTGAGACACGGAGACATGGAGACACTGAGGCCCTGAGCCCCTGAGACACTGAGACTCTGAGTCCCTGAGACTCTGAGACACTGAGAAACTGAGACCCAGAGACCCTGAGAAGCTGAGACCCTGAGACCAAGAGACACTGAGACAATGTAACTGTGAGACCCTGAGTTACTGAGACACTGAGACACTGAGATCCTGAGACCCAGAGACCCTAAGAAAATGAGACCCTGAGAACCTGAGACAATGACACACTGAGACCCTCTGACCCAGGGAACCAAAGACCTTGAGACACTGAGACCCTGAGACCCTGAGACACTGAGACACTGAGAGACTGTGACCATGAGCCCCTGAGACCCAGACACACTGAGAACTTGAGAGACTGAGACCCTGAGACACTGAGACACTGAGGCACAGAGACCCTGAGACCCAAAGGACCAGAGACGCAGAGACCCTGAGACCCGGAGACCCTGAGACACAGAGACACCGAGACACTGGGACAGAGACATTGAGGAACAGAGACGTTGCGACCCTCAAACCCTGAGACCCTGAGACACTGAGACCCAGAGTCCCTGAGAGCCAGACACGCAGTGACCCAGAGACCCTGAGACCCTGAGACCCTGAGACCCAGAGGCCCGAGACCCTGAGACCCTGAGACACTGAGACACTGAGACACAGAGACCCTGAGACAATGAGACCCTGAGACCCAGAGGCCCGAGACCCTGAGACACTGAGACACGGAGACAGTGTGACACAGAGACCCAGAGGCCCTGAGACCATGAGACACTGAGACCCTGAGACCCAGAGGCCCTGAGCCCCTGAGACACTGAGACCCTGAGACCCAGAGGCCCTGAGACCCTGAGACACAGAGACCCCGAGGCCATGAGACCCTGAGACACTGAGACACTGAGACAATGAGACTCAGAGACCCAGAGACGCAGAGACCCAGAGGCCCTGAGACCCTGAGACACTGAGACCCTGAGGCCCTGAGACCCAGAGTCCCAGAGACCCAGAGGCCCTGAGACCCTGAGACACTGAGACCCAGAGCCCCTGAGACCCTGAGGCCCTGAGACCCTGAGAACGTGAGACACTGAGACATTGAGACTCAGAGACCCAGAGACATTGAGACTCAGAGACCCAGAGGCTCTGAGACACTGAGACACTGAGACATTGAGACCCAGAGACACAGAGACCCAGAGGCCCTGAGACCCTGAGAACCTGAAATACTGAGACATTGAGACTCAGAGACACAGAGACCCAGAGGCCCTGAGACCCTGAGACCCTGGGACACTATGACCCAGAGGCCCTGAGACCCTGAGACACTGAGAGTCTGAGACACTATGACCCAGAGGCCCTGAGACCCTGAGACACTGAGACTCAGAGACACAGAGGCCCTGAGATCCTGAGACCCTGAGACACTGAGACATTGAGACTCAGAGACCCAGAGAAACTGAGGCCCTCAGACCCTGAGACACTGAGACCCAGAGGCCTTGAGACACTAACGCCCTGAGACCCTGAGGCCCTGAGACCCTGAGAACGTTAGACACTGAGACATTGAGACTCAGAGACCCAGAGACCCATAGGGCCTGAGACACAGAGACCCAGACACCCTGAGACCCTGACACACTGAGACCCTGAGACCCAAAGGCACTGAGACCCTGAGACCCTGAGGCCCAGACGCCCTGAGACCCTGAGACACAGAGACCCAAAAGCCCTGAGACCCTGACACACTGAGAATCAGAGACCCAGAGATCCAGAGGACCTGAGACCCTGAGACACTGAGACCCTGAGACACAGAGACCCAGAGGCCCTGAGACACTGAGACACTGAGACCCTGAGACCCAGAGGCCCTGAGACCCTGAGAACCTGAGACACTGAGACATTGAGACTCAGAGACCCAGAGGCCCTGAGACCCTGAGACACTGAGATATTGAGATTCAGGGACACAGAGACCCAGAGGCCCTGAGACCCTGAGACCCTGAGACACAGAGACCCAGAGGCCCTGAGACCCTGAGACACTTAGACACTGAGACTCAGAGGCACAGAGGCCCTGAGATCCTGAGACCCTGAGACACTGAGTCATTGAGAAACAGAGACCCAGAGAAACTGAGGCCCTCAGACCCTGAGACACTGAGACCCAGAGGCTCTGAGACACTAAAACCCTGAGACCCTGAGGCCCTGCGACCCTGAGAACGTGAGACACTGAGACATTGAGACCCAGAGACCCAGAGACCCAGAGGGCCTGAGACCCTGAGACACTGAGACTCAGAGACACAGAGACATTGAGACTCAGACACCCAGATGCTCAGAGACACTGAGGCACTGAGACACTGAGACTCAGAGACACAGAGACCCAGAGGCCCTGAGACACAGAGACCCAGAAGCCCTGAGACACTGAGACCCAGAGACCCAGAGGCCCTGAGGCCCTGAGACACAGAGACCCAGAGGCCCTGAGAACCTGAGTACCTGAGACTCAGAGACCCAGAGATCCAGAGGACCTGAGACCCTGAGACACTGAGAACCTGAGACCCTGAGACACAGAGACCCAGAGGCCCTGAGACCCTGAGACACTGAGACCCTGAGACCCAGAGGCCCTGAGACCCTGAGAACCTGAGACACTGAGACATTGAGACTCAGAGACCCAGAGGCCCTGAGACCCTGAGACACTGTGACTCAGAGACCCAGAGACCCTGAGACCCTGAGACACACAGAACCAGAGGCCCTGAGACCCTGAGACCCAGAGACCCTGAGACCCTGAGACCTATAGGCCCTGAGAACCTGAGACCCTGAGGCACTGAGACCCTGAGACCGAGAGGCCCTGAGACCCTGAGAGGCAGTGACCCAGAGGCCCTGAGACAGTGAGACCCTGAGACCCAGAGGCCCGAGACCCTGAGACCCTGAGACACTGAGACAGTGTGACACAGAGACCCAGAGGCCCTGAGACCCTGAGACACTGAGACCCTGAGACTGAGAGGCCCTGAGACCCTGAGACACAGAGACCCAGAGGCCCTGAGACACTGAGACACTGAGACACTGAGACTCAGAGACCCAGAGGCCCTGAGACCCTGAGACACTGTGACCCAGAGGCCCTGAGACCCAGAGACCCAAAGACCCAGAGGCCCTGAGACCCTGAGACACTGAGACCCAGAGGCCCTGAGACACTGAGGCTCTGAGACCCTGAGACACTGTGACCCAGAGGCCCTGAGACCCAGAGACCCAAAGACCCAGAGGCCCTGAGACCCTGAGACACTGAGACCCAGAGGCCCTGAGACACTGAGGCCCTGAGACCCTGAGGCCCTGAGACCCTGAGAACGTGAGACACTGAGACATTGAGACTCAGAGACCCAGAGACATTGAGACTCAGAGACCCAGAGGCTCTGAGACACTGAGACACTGAGACATTGAGACTCAGAGACACAGAGACCTAGAGTCCCTGAGACACAGAGACCCAGAAGCCCTGAGACCCTGAGACACAGAGACCCAGAGACCCTGAGACACTGAGACACAGAGACCCAAAGGCCCTGAGACCCTGAGACACTGAGACATTGAGACCCAGAGACACAGAGACCCAGAGGCCCTCAGACCCTGAGAACCTGAAGTACTGAGACATTGAGACTCAGAGACATAGAGACCCAGAGACCCTGAGACCCTGAGACCCTGGGACACTGAGACATTGAGACTCAGAGACACAGAGACCCAGATGCCCTGAGACCCTGAGACCCTGAGACACATACACCCTGAAACCCAGAGGCCCTGAGACACTGAGACCCTGAGGCTCAGACGCCCTGAGGCCCTGTGACCCTGAGACCCTGAGACACAGAGACCCTGAGGCCCAGAGGCCCTGAGACCCTGAGAAACTGAGACATTGAGACTCAGAGACCCAGAGATCCAGAGGCCCTGAGACCCTGAGACCCTGTGACAAAGAGACCCTGAGACAGTGAGACACTGAGACACTGAGACCCTGAGACATGGAGACACTGAGGCCCTGAGACACTGAGACCCTGAGACACAGAGGCACTGAGGCCCTGAGCCCCTGAGACACTGAGACACTGAGAGACTGTGACCATGAGCCCCTGAGACCCAGACACACTGAGAACTTGAGAGACTGAGACCCTGAGACACTGAGACACTGAGGCACAGAGACCCTGAGGCCCAAAGGACCAGAGACGCAGAGACCCTGAGACCCGGAGACCCTGAGACACAGAGACACCGAGACACTGGGACAGAGACATTGAGGAACAGAGACGTTGCGACCCTGAAACCCTGAGACCCTGAGACACTGAGACCCAGAGTCCCTGAGAGCCAGACACGCAGTGACCCTGAGACCCTGAGACACTGAGACACAGAGACCCTGAGACACTGAGACCCTGAGACCCAGAGGCCCTGAGACCCTGAGACACAGAGACCCAGAGGCCATGAGACCCTGAGACACTGAGACACTGAGACAATGAGACTCAGAGACCCAGAGACCCACAGGCCCTGAGACCCTGAGACACTGAGACCCAGAGGCCCTGAGACCCAGAGTCCCAGAGACCCAGAGGCCCTGAGACCCTGAGACACTGAGACCCAGAGGCCCTGAGACACTGAGGCTCTGAGACCCTGAGGCCCTGAGACCCTGAGAACGTGAGACACTGAGACATTGAGACTCAGAGACCC
This sequence comes from Carcharhinus amblyrhynchos, assembly GCF_965287045.1. NCBI lineage: Eukaryota > Metazoa > Chordata > Chondrichthyes > Carcharhiniformes > Carcharhinidae > Carcharhinus > Carcharhinus amblyrhynchos. Next base: position 754,909 of record NW_027649800.1, read on the forward strand.
AGAGGCTCTGAGACACTGAGACACTGAGACATTGAGACTCAGAGACACAGAGACCTAGAGGCCCTGAGACACAGAGACCCAGAGGCCCTGAGACCCTGAGACACAGAGACCCAGAGACCCTGAGACACTGAGACCCAAAGGCCCTGAGACCCTGACACACTGAGACATTGAGACCCAGAGACACAGAGACCCAGAGGCCCTGAGACCCTGAGACCCTGAGACACTATGACCCAGAGGCCCTGAGACCCTGAGACACTGAGACACTGAGACTCAGAGACACAGAGGCCCTGAGATCCTGAGACCCTGAGACACTGAGACATTGAGACTCAGAGACCCAGAGAAACTGAGGCCCTCAGACCCTGAGACACTGAGACCCAGAGGCCTTGAGACACTTACGCCCTGAGACCCTGAGGCCCTGAGACCCTGAGAACGTGAGACACTGAGACATTGAGACTCAGAGACCCAGAGACCCAGAGGGCCTGAGACACAGAGACCCAGACACCCTGAGACCCTGACACACTGAGACCCTGAGACCCAAAGGCACTGAGACCCTGAGACACTGAGACCCTGAGGCCCAGACGCCCTGAGACCTGAGACACAGAGACCCAAAAGCCTTAAGACCCTGAGGCACTGAGATATTGAGACTCAGGGACACAGAGACCCAGAGGCCCTGAGACCCTGAGACCCTGAGACACAGAGACCCAGAGGCCCTGAGACCCTGAGACACTTAGACACTGAGACTCAGAGACCCAGAGAAACTGAGGCCCTCAGACCCTGAGACACTGAGACCCAGAGGCCCTGAGACACTAAAACCCTGAGACCCTGAGGCCCTGAGACCCTGAGAACGTGAGACACTGAGACATTGAGACTCAGAGACCCAGAGACCCAGAGGGCCTGAGACACAGAGACCCAGACACCCTGAGACCCTGACACACTGAGACCCTGACACCCAAAGGCACTGAGACCCTGAGACACTGAGACCCTGAGGCCCAGACGCCCTGAGACCTGCGACTCAGAGACCCAAAAGCCCTGAGACCCTGAGGCACTGAGATATTGAGACTCAGGGACACAGAGACCCAGAGGCCCTGAGACCCTGAGACCCTGAGACACAGAGACCCAGAGGCCCTGAGACCCTGAGACACTTAGACACTGAGACTCAGAGACCCAGAGAAACTGAGGCCCTCAGACCCTGAGACACTGAGACCCAGAGGCCCTGAGACACTAAAACCCTGAGACCCTGAGGCCCTGAGACCCTGAGAACGTGAGACACTGAGACATTGAGACTCAGAGACCCAGAGACCCAGAGGGCCTGAGACACTGAGACACTGAGACACTGAGACTCAGAGACACAGAGAGATTGAGACTCAGACACCCAGAGGCTCAGAGACACTGAGACACTGAGACATTGAGACTCAGAGACACAGAGACCCAGAGGCCCTGAGACACAGAGACCCAGAAGCCCTGAGACACTGAGACCCAGAGACCCAGAGGCCCCGAGGCCCTGAGACACAGAGACCCAGTGGCCCTGAGAAACTGAGACCCTGAGACACTGAGACTCAGAGACCCAGAGATCCAGAGGACCTGAGACCCTGAGACACAGAGACCCAGAGGCCCTGAGACACTGAGACCCAGAGGCCCTGAGACCCTGAGAACCTGAGACACTGAGACATTGAGACTCAGAGACCCAGAGGCCCTGAGACCCTGAGACACTGTGACTCAGAGACCCAGAGACCCTGAGACCCTGAGACACACAGACCCAGAGGCCCTGAGGCCCTGAGACCCAGAGACCCTGAGACCCTGAGACACACAGACCCAGAGGCCCTGAGACCCTGAGACCCAGAGACCCTGAGACCCTGAGACCTATAGGCCCTGAGAACCTGAGACCCTGAGACCGAGAGGCTCTGAGACCCTGAGAGGCAGTGACCCAGAGGCCCTGAGACAGTGAGACACAGAGACCCAGAAGCCCTGAGACCCTGAGACACAGAGACCCAGAGACCCAAATGCCCTGAGACCCTGAGACCCTGAAACACTGAGAAACTGAGACCCAGAGACCCAGAGGCCCTGAGACCCTGAGACACTGAGACCCAGAGTCCCTGAGGCCGTGAGACCCTGAGACACTGAGACCCAAAGGCCCTAAGACCCTGAGACACTGAGACCCTGAGACCCAGAGGCCCTGAGACCCTGAGACCCTGAGAGACTGAGGCACTGAGACACTGAGACCCTGAGTCCCGGAGGCCCTGAGAACCTGAGACACAGAGACCCAGAGGCCCTGAGACCCTGAGACACTGAGACCCAGAGGCCCTGAGACCCTGAGACACTGAGACCCAGAGACCATGAGACCCTGAGACGCAGAGGCCCTGAGACCCTGAGAGACAGTGACCCAGAGGCCCTGAGACCCTGAGACACTGAGACACTGAGACTGAGAGACACAGAGACCCACAGGCTCTGAGACACTGAGACCCTGAGACCCACAGTCCCTGAGGCCGTGAGACCCTGAGACGCTGAGACCCAGAGGCCCTGAGGCCCTGAGACACAGAGACCCTGAGACCGAGAGGCCCTGAGACCGTGAGAGACAGTGACACAGAGGCCCTGAGCCAGTGAGACACAGAGACCCAGAGACCCTGAGACCCTGGGACATAGAGACCCAGAGACCCAGAGGCCCTGAGACCCTGAGACACAGAGACCCTGAGACCCTGAGACACTGAGAAATTGAGACCCAGAGACCCACAAGCCCTGAGACCCTGAGACACTTTGACACTGAGACTCAGTGACACAGAGACCCAGAGGCCCTGAGACCCTGAGACCCTGAGACACTGAGACATTGAGACTCAGAAACCCAGAGACCCAGAGGACATGAGACAGAGAGACCCAGAGGCCCTGACAACCTGAGACACTGAGACACTGAGACTCAGAGACCCACCCAGAGGCCCTGTGACCCTGAGACACTGAGACATTGAGACTCAGAGACCCAGAGACCCAGAGGCCCTGAGACCCTGAGACCCGGAGACACTGAGACCCAGAGGCCCTGAGACCCTGAGACACTGCGACCCAGAGGCCCTGAGACTCTGAGACACTGAGACCTTGAGTCCCTAAGACCCTGAGGCCCTGAGACCCTGAGACACTGAGACTGAGAGGCCCTGAGACCCTGAGACACTGAGACCCTGAGACACAGAGACCCTGAGACACTCAGACACTGAGACATTGAGACGCAGAGACCCAGAGGCCCTGAGACATAGAGACCCAGAGACCCTGAGACCCTGAGACCTATAAGTCCTGAAACCCTGAGACCCTGAGGCACTGAGACCCTGAGACCGAGAGGCCCTGAGACCCTGAGAGATAGTGACCCAGAGGCCCTGAGACAGTGAGACACAGAGACCCAGAGGCCCTGAGACCCTGAGACCCTGAGACACAGAGACCCAGAGGCCCTGAGACCCTGAGACCCTGAGACACAGAGGCCCAGAGACCCAGAGGCCCTGAGACCCTGAGACACTGAGACACTGAGACTCAGATACACAGAGACCCAGAAGCCCTGAGACACTGAGACCCTAAGACCCAGAGTCCTTGAGGCCGTGAGACCCTGAGACACTGAGACCCTGAGGCCCTGAGGCCCTGAGACCCTGAGACCCTGAGGCCCTGAGGCCCTGAGACCCTAAGACACTGAGACCCAGAGACCCTGAGACCCTGAGACCCATAAGTCCTGAAACCCTGAGACCCTGAGGCACTGAGACCCTGAGACCGAGAGGCCCTGAGACCCTGAGAGACAGTGACCCAGAGGCCCTGAAACAGTGAGACACAGAGACCCAGAGGCCCTGAGACCCTGAGACCCTGAGACACTGAGACACTGAGACTCAGATACACAGAGACCCAGAAGCCCTGAGACACTGAGACCCTAAGACCCAGAGTCCCTGAGGCCGTGAGACCCTGAGACACTGAGACCCAGAGGCCCTGAGGCCCTGAGACACTGAGACCCTGAGACCATGAGACCCAGAGACCCAGAGACCCTGGGACACTGAGACCCTGAGACTCAGAGACACGGAGACCCAGAGGCCTTGAGACCCTAAGACACTGAGACCCAGAGGCCCTGAGGCCGTGAGACCCTGAGACCCTGAGACACTGAGACCCAGAGGCCCTGAGACCATGAGACCCTGAGACCCAGAGGCCCTGAGGCCCTGAGACTTGAGACCCTGAGACACTGAGACACTGAGACATTGAGACTCAGAGACCCAGAGGCCCTAAGACCCTGAGACCCTGAGACCCTGAGACACAGAGACCCTGAGACACTCAGACACTGAGGCATTGAGACCCAGAGGCCCTGAGACACAGAGACCCAGAGACCCTGAGACCCTGAGACCTATAAGTCCTGAAACCCTGAGACCCTGAGGCACTGAGACCCTGAGACCGAGAGGCCCTGAGACCCTGAGAGACAGTGACCCAGAGGCCCTGAGACAGTGAGACACAGAGACACAGAGACCCTGAGACACTGAGTGACAGTGACCCAGTGGCCTTGATAGAGTGAGACACAAAGACCCAGAGGCCCTGAGACCCTGAGACACAGAGACCCAGAGACCATGAGACTCAGAGACCCTGAGAAACTGAGACACTGAGACACTGAGACACTGAGACTCAGAGACACGGAGACGCAGAGGCCTTGAGACCCTAAGACACTGAGACCCAGAGGCCCTGAGGCCGTGAGACCCTGAGACCCTGAGACACTGAGACCCAGAGGCCCTGAGACCCTGAGACACAGAGACCCAGAGGCCCTGAGACACTGAGACCCTGAGACCCAGAGGCCCTGAGGCCCTGAGACTTGAGACCCTGAGACACAGAGACCCTGAGATCCTGAGGACCTGAGACCCTGATAAACTGAGACATTGAGACTCCGAAACCCAGAGATCCAAAGGCCCTGAGACCCTGAGACACTGAGACCCTGAGACCCAGATGCCCTGAGACCCTGAAACCCTGAGACACAGAGACCCAGAGGCCCTGAGACCCTGAGACCCTGAGACACATACACCCTGAAACCCAGAGGCCCTGAGACACTGAGACCCTGAGGCTCAGACGCCCTGAGGCCCTGTGACCTTGAGACCCTGAGACACAGAGACCCTGAGGCCCAGAGGCCCTGAGGCCCTGAGACACTGAGACATTGAGACTCAGAGACCCAGAGATCCAGAGGCCCTGAGACCCTGAGACCCTGTGACACAGAGACCCTGAGACAGTGAGACACTGAGACACTGAGACCCTGAGACACGGAGACATGGAGACACCGAGGCCCTGAGCCCCTGAGACACTGAGACTCTGAGTCCCTGAGACTCTGAGACACTGAGAAACTGAGACCCAGAGACCCTGAGAAGCTGAGACCCTGAGACCAAGAGACAATGAGACAATGTAACTGTGAGACCCTGAGTTACTGAGACACTGAGACACTGAGATCCTGAGACCCAGAGACCCTAAGAAAATGAGACCCTGAGAACCTGAGACAATGACACACTGAGACCCTCCGACCCAGGGAACCAAAGACCTTGAGACACTGAGACCCTGAGACCCTGAGACACTGAGACACTGAGAGACTGTGACCATGAGCCCCTGAGACCCAGACACACTGAGAACTTGAGAGACTGAGACCCTGAGAAACTGAGACACTGCGGCACAGAGACCCTGAGACCCAAAGGACCAGAGACGCAGAGACCCTGAGACCCGGAGACCCTGAGACACAGAGACACCGAGACACTGGGACAGAGACATTGAGGAACAGAGACGTTGCGACCCTCAAACCCTGAGACCCTGAGACACTGAGACCCAGAGTCCCTGAGAGCCAGACACGCAGTGACCGAGAGACCCTGAGACCCTGAGACACTGAGACACAGAGACCCTGAGACACTGAGACCCTGAGACCCAGAGGCCCGAGACCCTGAGACCCTGAGACACTGAGACACTGAGACACTGAGACACAGAGACCCTGAGACAGTGAGACCCTGAGACCCAGAGACCCGAGACCCTGAGACACTGAGACACGGAGACAGTGTGACACAGAGACCCAGAGGCCCTGAGACCATGAGACACTGAGACCCTGAGACCCAGAGGCCCTGAGACCCTGAGACACTGAGACCCTGAGACCCAGAGACCCAGAGGCCCTGAGACCCTGAGACACAGAGACCCCGAGGCCATGAGACCCTGAGAGACTGAGACACTGAGACAATGAGACTCTGAGACCCTGAGAGACAGTGACCCAGAGGCCCTGAGCCAGTGAGACACAGAGACCCAGAGAACCTGAGACCCTGGGACACAGAGACCCAGAGACCCAGAGGCCCTGAGACCCTGAGACACAGAGACCCTGAGACCCTGAGACACTGAGAAATTGAGACCCAGAGACCCACAAGCCCTGAGACCCTGAGACACTGAGACTCAGTGACACAGAGACCCAGCGGCCCTGAGACCCTGAGACACTGAGACCCTGAGACACTGTGACATTGAGACTCAGAAACCCAGAGACCCAGAGGACATAAGACAGAGAGACCCAGAGGCCCTGAGACACTGAGACACTGAGACTCAGAGACCCAGAGACCCAGAGGCCCTGAGACCCTGAGACCCGGAGACACTGAGACCCAGAGGCCCTGAGACCCTGAGACACTGCGACCCTGAGTCCCTGAGACCCAGAGGCCCTGAGACCCTGAGACACTGAGACTCAGAGGCCCTGAGACCCTGAGACACTGAGACATTGAGACTCAGAGACCCAGAGACCCAGAGGCCCTGAGACCCTGAGACACAGAGACCATGAGACACTCAGACACTGAGGCATTGAGACCCAGAGACCCAGAGGCTCTGAATACACAGAGACCCAGAGACCCTGAGACCCTGAGACCTATAAGTCCTGAAACCCTGAGACCCTGAGGCACTGAGACCCTGAGACCGAGAGGCCCTGAGACCCTGAGAGACAGTGACCCAGAGGCCCTGAGACAGTGAGACACAGAGACCCAGAGGCCCTGAGACCCTGAGACCCTGAGACACAGAGACCCAGAGGCCCTGAGACCCTGAGACCCTGAGACACAGAGACCCAGAGACCCAGAGGCCCTGAGACCCTGAGACACTGAGACACTGAGACTCAGATACACAGAGACCCAGATGCCCTGAGACACTGAGACCCTAAGATTCAGAGTCCCTGAGGCCGTGAGACCCTGAGACACTGAGACCCAGAGGCCCTGAGACCCAGAGACACAGAGACCCTGAGACACTGAGTGACAGTGACCCAGTGGCCTTGATACAGTGTGACACAAAGACCCAGAGGCCCTGAGACCCTGAGACACAGAGACCCAGAGACCATTCGACCCAGAGACCCAGAGACCCTGAGACACTGAGACACTGAGACTCAGAGACACGGAGACCCAGAGGCCTTGAGACCCTAAGACACTGAGACCCAGAGGCCCTGAGGACGTGAGACCCTGAGACACGGAGACCCAGAGGCCCTGAGACCCTGAGACACAGAGACCCAGAGGCCCTGAGACATTGAGACCCTGAGACCCAGAGGCCCTGAGTCCCTGAGACTTGAGACCCTGAGACACAGAGACCCTGAGATCCTGAGGACCTGAGACCCTGAGACACATACACCCTGAAACCCAGAGGCCCTGAGAGACTGAGACCCTGAGGCTCAGACGCCCTTAGGCCCTGTGACCCTGAGACCCTGAGACACAGAGACCCTGAGGCCCAGAGGCCTTGAGACCCTGAGACACTGAGACATTGAGACTCAGAGACCCAGAGATCCAGAGGCCCTGAGACCCTGTGACACAGAGACCCTGAGACAGTGAGACACTGAGACACTGAGGCCCTGAGACCCTGAGACACGGAGACATGGAGACACTGAGGCCCTGAGACACTGAGACCCTGAGACACAGAGGCACTGAGGCCCTGAGCCCCTGAGACACTGAGACTCTGAGTCCCTGAGACTCTGAGACACTGAGAAACTGAGACCCAGAGACCCTGAGAAGCTGAGACCCTGAGACCAAGAGACACTGAGACAATGTAACCGTGAGACCCTGAGTCACTGAGACACAGAGACCCTGAGACACTGAGACACAGAGACCCTGAGACACTGAGACCCTGAGACCCAGAGGCCGGAGACCCTGAGACCCTGATACACTGAGACAGTGTGACACAGAGACCCAGAGGCCCTGAGACCCTGAGACACTGAGACCCTGAGACCCACAGGCCCTGAGACCCTGAGACACAGAGACCCAGAGGCCATGAGACACTGAGACACTGAGACATTGAGACTCAGAGACCCAGAGACCCAGAGGCCCTGAGACCCTGAGGCCCTGAGACCCTGAGAACGTGAGACACTGAGACTTTGAGACTCAGAGACCCAGATACATTGAGACTCAGAGACCCAGAGGCTCTGAGACACTGAGACATTGAGACTCAGAGACACAGAGACCTAGAGGCCCTGAGACACAGAGACCCAGAAGCCCTGAGACCCTGAGACACAGAGACTCTGAGACACTGAGACACTGAGACACTGAGACCCAAAGGCCCTGAGACCCTGAGACACTGAGACATTGAGACCCAGAGACACAGAGACCCAGAGGCCCTGAGACCCTGAGAACCTGAAATACTGAGACATTGAGACTCAGAGACACAGAGACCCAGAGGCCCTGAGACCCTGAGACCCTGGGACATGAGACATTGAGACTCAGAGACACAGAGACCCAGATGCCCTGAGACCCTGAGACCCTGAGACACTATGACCCTGAGGCCCTGAGACCCTGAGACACTGAGACTCAGAGACACAGAGGCCCTGAGATACTGAGACCCTGAGACACTGAGACATTGAGACTCAGAGACCCAGAGAAACTGAGGCCCTCAGACCCTGAGACACTGAGACCCAGAGGCCTTCAGACACTAACGCCCTGAGACCCTGAGGCCCTGAGACCCTGAGAACGTGAGACACTGAGACATTGAGACTCAGAGACCCAGAGACCCAGAGGGCCTGAGAACCTGAGTACCTGAGACACAGAGACCCAGAGATCCAGAGGACCTGAGACCCTGAAACACTGGGACCCTGAGAGCCTGAGACACAGAGACCCAGAGGCCCTGAGACCCTGAGACACTGAGACCCTGAGACCCAGAGGCCCTGAGACCCTGAGAACCTGAGACACTGAGACATTGAGACTCAGAGACCCAGATACATTGAGACTCAGAGACCCAGAGGCTCTGAGACACTGAGACATTGAGACTCAGAGACACAGAGACCTAGAGGCCCTGAGACCCTGAGACCCAGAGACCCTGAGACCCTGAGACCTATAGGCCCTGAGAACCTGAGACCCTGAGGCACTGAGACCCTGAGACCGAGAGGCCCTGAGACCCTGAGAGGCAGTGACCCAGAGGCCCTGAGACAGTGAGACCCTGAGACCCAGAGGCCCGAGACCCTGAGACCCTGAGACACTGAGGCAATGTGACACAGAGACCCAGAGGCCCTGAGACCCTGAGACACTGAGACCCTGAGACCGAGAGGCCCTGAGACCCTGAGACACAGAGACCCAGAGGCCATAAGACCCTGAGACACTGAGACACTGAGACACTGAGACTCAGAGACCCAGAGACCCAGAGGCCCTGAGACCCTGAGACACTGTGACCCAGAGGCCCTGAGACCCAGAGACCCAAAGACCCAGAGGCCCTGAGACCCTGAGACACTGAGACCCAGAGGCCCTGAGACACTGAGGCCCTGAGACCCTGAGACACTGTGACCCAGAGGCCCTGAGACCCAGAGACCCAAAGACCCAGAGGGCCTGAGACACTGAGACCCAGAGGCCCTGAGACACTGAGGCCCTGAGACCCTGAGGCCCTGAGACCCTGAGAACGTGAGACACTGAGACATTGAGACTCAGAGACCCAGAGACATTGAGACTTAGAGACCCAGAGGCTCTGAGACACTGAGACACTGAGACATTGAGACTCAGAGACACAGAGACCTAGAGTCCCTGAGACACAGAGACCCAGAAGCCCTGAGACCCTGAGACACAGAGACCCAGAGACCCTGAGACACTGAGACACAGAGACCCAAAGGCCCTGAGACCCTGAGACACTGAGACATTGAGACCCAGAGACACAGAGACCCAGAGGCCCTGAGACCCTGAGAACCTGAAGTACTGAGACATTGAGACTCAGAGACACAGAGACCCAGATGCCCTGAGACCCTGAGACCCTGAGACACTATGACCCAGAGGCCCTGAGACCCTGAGAGACTGAGACACTGAGACTCAGAGACACAGAGGCCCTGAGATCCTGAGACCCTGAGACACTGAGACATTGAGACTCAGAGACCCAAAGAAACTGAGGCCCTCAGACCCTGAGACACTGAGACCCAGAGGCCTTGAGACACTAACGCCCTGAGACCCTGAGGCCCTGAGACCCTGAGAACGTGAGGCACTGAGACACTGAGAATCAGAGACCCGGAGGCCCTGAGACCCTGAGACACTGCGATATTGAGACTCAGGGACACAGAGACCCAGAGGCCCTGAGACCCTGAGACACAGAGACCCAGAGGCCCTGAGACCCTGAGACACTTAGACACTGAGACTCAGAGGCACAGAGGCCCTGATATCCTGAGACCCTGAGACACTGAGCCATTGAGACTCAGAGACCCAGAGACACTGAGACATTGAGACTCAGAGACCCAGAGACCCAGAGGGCCTGAGACCCTGGGACACTGAGACACTGAGACTCAGAAACACAGAGACATTGAGACTCAGACACCCAGAGGCTCGGAGACACTGAGACACTGAGACATTGAGACTCAGAGACACAGAGACCCAGAGGCCCTGAGACACAGAGACCCAGAAGCCCTGAGACACTGAGACCCAGAGACCCAGAGGCCCTGAGGCCCTGAGACTCAGAGACCCAGAGATCCAGAGGACCTGAGACCCTGAGACACTGAGACACGGAGACTCAGAGGCACTGAGACCCTGAGACACAGAGACCCAGAGGCCCTGAGACCCTGAGACACTGAGACCCTGAGACCCAGAGGCCCTGAGACCCTGAGAACCTGAGACACTGAGACATTGAGACTCAGAGACCCAGAGGCCCTGAGACCCTGAGACAATGTGACTCAGAGACCCAGAGGCCCTGAGACCCTGAGACCTACAGACCCTGAGACCCTGAGACACATTCACCCAGAGGCCCTGAGACCCTGAGGCCCTGAGACTCTGAGACCCAGAGACCTTGTGACCCTGAGACCGAGAGGCCCTGAGACCCTGAGAGACAGTGACCCAGAGGCCCTGAGCCAGTGAGACACAGAGACCCAGAGAACCTGAGACCCTGGGACACAGAGACCCAGAGACCCAGAGGCCCTGAGACCCTGAGACACAGAGACCCTGAGACACTGAGAAATTGAGACCCAGAGACCCACAAGCCCTGAGACCCTGAGACACTGAGACTCAGTGACACAGAGACCTAGCGGCCCTGAGACCCTGAGACCCTGAGACACTGTGACATTGAGACTCAGAAACCCAGAGACCCAGAGGACATAAGACAGAGAGACCCAGAGGCCCTGAGACCCTGAGAAAATGTGACTCAGAGACCCAGAGGCCCTGAGACCCTGAGACCCAGAGACCCTGAGACCCTGAGACACATTCACCCAGAGGCCCTGAGACCCTGAGGCCCTGAGACTCTGAGACCCAGAGACCTTGTGACCCTGAGACCGAGAGGCCCTGAGACCCTGAGAGACAGTGACCCAGAGGCCCTGAGCCAGTGAGACACAGAGACCCAGAGAACCTGAGACCCTGGGACACAGAGACCCAGAGACCCAGAGGCCCTGAGACCCTGAGACACAGAGACCCTGAGACCCTGAGACACTGAGAAATTGAGACCCAGAGACCCACAAGCCCTGAGACCCTGAGACACTGAGACTCAGTGACACAGAGACCCAGCGGCCCTGAGACCCTGAGACCCTGAGACCCTGAGACACTGTGACATTGAGACTCAGAAACCCAGAGACCCAGAGGACATAAGACAGAGAGACCCAGAGGCCCTGAGACAATGAGACACTGAGACACTGAGACTCAGAGACCCACCCAGAGGCCCTGAGACCCTGAGACACTGAGACATTGAGACTCAGAGACCCAGAGACCCAGAGGCCCTGAGACCCTGAGACCCGGAGACACTGAGACCCAGAGGCCCTGAGACCCTGAGACACTGCGACCCAGAGGCCCTGAGACTCTGAGACACTGAGACCCTGAGTCCCTGAGACCCAGAGGCCCTGAGACCCTGAGACACTGAGACTCAGAGGCCCTGAGACCCTGAGACCCTGAGACACTGAGACACTGAGACATTGAGACTCAGAGACCCAGAGACCCAGAGGCCCTGAGACCCTGAGACCCTGAGACACAGAGACCATGAGACACTCAGACACTGAGGCATTGAGACCCAGAGACCCAGAGGCTCTGAATACACAGAGACCCAGAGACCCTGAGACCCTGAGACCTATAAGTCCTGAAACCCTGAGGCACTGAGACCCTGAGACCGAGAGGCCCTGAGACCCTGAGAGACAGTGACCCAGAGGCCCTGAGACAGTGAGACACAGAGACCCAGAGGCCCTGAGACCCTGAGACCCTGAGACACAGAGACCCAGAGGCCCTGAGACCCTGAGACACAGAGACCCAGAGACCCAGAGGCCCTGAGACCCTGAGACACTGAGACACTGAGACTCAGATACACAGAGACCCAGATGCCCTGAGACACTGAGACCCTAAGATCCAGAGTCCCTGAGGCCGTGAGACCCTGAGACACTGAGTCCCAGAGGCCCTGAGACCCTGAGACACTGAGACCCTGAGACCCAGAGGCCCTGAGACCCAGAGACACAGAGACCCTGAGACACTGAGTGACAGTGACCCAGTGGCCTTGATACAGTGTGACACAAAGACCCAGAGGCCCTGAGACCCTGAGACACAGAGACCCAGAGACCATGCGACCCAGAGACCCAGAGACCCTGAGACACTGAGACACTGAGACTCAGAGACACGGAGACCCAGAGGCCTTGAGACCCTAAGACACTGAGACCCAGAGGCCCTGAGGACGTGAGACCCTGAGACCCTGAGACACGGAGACCCAGAGGCCCTGAGACCCTGAGACACAGAGACCCAGAGGCCCTGAGACATTGAGACCCTGAGACCCTGAGACCCAGAGGCCCTGAGTCCCTGAGACTTGAGACCCTGAGACACAGAGACCCTGAGATCCTGAGGACCTGAGACCCTGAGACACATACACCCTGAAACCCAGAGGCCCTGAGACACTGAGACCCTGAGGCTCAGACGCCCTGAGGCCCTGTGACCCTGAGACCCTGAGACACAGAGACCCTGAGGCCCAGAGGCCTTGAGACCCTGAGACACTGAGACATTGAGACTCAGAGACCCAGAGATCCAGAGGCCCTGAGACCCTGAGACCCTGTGACACAGAGACCCTGAGACAGTGAGACACTGAGACACTGAGACCCTGAGACCCTGAGACACGGAGACATGGAGACACTGAGACCCTGAGACACAGAGGCACTGAGGCCCTGAGCCCCTGAGACACTGAGACTCTGAGTCCCTGAGACTCTGAGACACTGAGAAACTGAGACCCAGAGACCCTGAGAAGCTGAGACCCTGAGACCAAGAGACACTGAGACAATGTAACCGTGAGACCGTGAGACCCTGAGTCACTGAGACACAGAGACCCTGAGACACTGAGACACAGAGACCCTGAGACACTGAGACCCTGAGACCCAGAGGCCGGAGACCCTGAGAACCTGATACACTGAGACAGTGTGACACAGAGACGCAGAGGCCCTGAGACCCTGAGACACTGAGACCCTGAGACCCAGAGGCCCTGAGACCCTGAGACACAGAGACCCAGAGGCCATGAGACACTGAGACACTGAGACATTGAGACTCAGAGACCCAGAGACCCAGAGGCCCTGAGACCCTGAGACACTGAGACCCAGAGGCCCTGAGACCCAGAGTCCCAGAGACCCAGAGGCCCTGAGACCCTGAGACACTGAGACACTGAGACACTGAGGCCCTGAGACCCTGAGGCCCTGAGACCCTGAGAACGTGAGACACTGAGACTTTGAGACTCAGAGACCCAGATACATTGAGACTCAGAGACCCAGAGGCTCTGAGACACTGAGACACTGAGACATTGAGACTCAGAGACACAGAGACCTAGAGGCCCTGAGACACAGAGACCCAGAAGCCCTGAGACCCTGAGACCCTGAGACACAGAGACCCAGAGACCCTGAGACACTGAGACACTGAGACCCAAAGGCCCTGAGACCCTGAGACACTGAGACATTGAGACCCAGAGACACAGAGACCCAGAGGCCCTGAGACACTGAGAACCTGAAATACTGAGACATTGAGACTCAGAGACACAGAGACCCAGAGGCCCTGAGACCCTGAGACCCTGGGACACTGAGACATTGAGACTCAGAGACACAGAGACCCAGATGCCCTGAGACCCTGAGACCCTGAGACACTATGACCCTGAGGCCCTGAGACCCTGAGACACTGAGACACTGAGACTCAGAGACTCAGAGACACAGAGGCCCTGAGATCCTGAGACCCTGAGACACTGAGACATTGAGACTCAGAGACCGAGAGAAACTGAGGCCCTGAGACCCTGAGACACTGAGACCCAGAGGCCTTGAGACACTAACGCCCTGAGACCCTGAGGCCCTGAGACCCTGAGAACGTGAGACACTGAGACATTGAGACTCAGAGACCCAGAGACCCAGAGGGCCTGAGACACAGAGACCCAGACACCCTGAGACCCTGACACACTGAGACCCTGAGACCCAAATGCACTGAGACCCTGAGACACTGAGGCCCTGAGGCCCAGACGCCCTGAGACCTGAGACACAGAGACCCAAAAGCCCTGAGACCCTGAGACACTGAGATATTGAGACTCAGGGACACAGAGACCCAGAGGCCCTGAGACACTTAGACACTGAGACTCAGAGGCACAGAGGCCCTGAGATCCTGAGACCCTGAGACACTGAGTCATTGAGACTCAGAGACCCAGAGAAACTGAGGCCCTCAGACCCTGAGACACTGAGACCCAGAGGCCCTGAGACACTAAAACCCTGAGACCCTGAGGCCCTCAGACCCTGAGAATGTGAGACACTGAGACATTGAGACTCAGAGACCCAGAGACCCAGAGGGCCTGAGACCCTGAGACACTGAGACTCAGAGACACAGAGAGATTGAGACTCAGACACCCAGAGGCTCAGAGACACTGAGACATTGAGACTCAGAGACACAGAGACCCAGAGGCCCTGAGTCACAGAGACCCAGAAGCCCTGAGACACTGAGACCCGGAGACCCAGAGGCCCTGAGGCCCTGAGACACAGAGACCCAGAGGCCGTGAGAACCTGAGACACTGAGACTAAGAGACCCAGAGATCCAGAGGACCTGTGACCCTGAGACACTGAGACACTGAGACTCAGAGGCACTGAGACCCTGAGACACAGAGACCCTGAGACCCTGAGACACTGAGACCCTGAGACCCAGAGGCCCTGAGAACCTGAGAACCTGAGACACTGAGACATTGAGACTCAGAGACCCAGAGGCCCTGAGACACTGTGACTCAGAGACCCAGAGACCCTGAGACCCTGAGACACACAGACCCAGAGGCCCTGAGACCCTGAGACCCAGAGACCCTGAGACCCTGAGACACATTCACCCAGAGGCCCTGAGACCCTGAGGCCCTGAGACCCTGAGACCCAGAGACCCTGAGACCCTGAGACCTATAGGCCCTGAGAACCTGAGACCCTGAGGCACTGAGACCCTGAGACCGAGAGGCCCTGAGACCCTGAGAGGCAGTGACCCAGAGGCCCTGAGAAAGTGAGACACAGAGACCCAGAGGCCCTGAGACCCTGAGACCCTGAGACCCAGAGACCCAAATGCCCTGAGACCCGGAGACCCTGTGACACTGAGAAACTGAGACCCAGAGACCCAGAGGCCCTGAGACCCTGAGACACTGAGACCCAGAGTCCCTGAGGCCGTGAGACCCTGAGACACTGAGACCCAAAGGCCCTGAGACCCTGAGACACTGAGACCCTGAGACCCAGAGGCTCTGAGACCCTGAGACACAGAGACCCTTAGACCCAGAGGCCCTGAGACCCTGAGACCCTGAGTGACTGAGACACTGAGACACTGAGACCCTGAGACCCGGAGGCCCTGAGAACCTGAGACACAGAGACCCAGAGGCCCTGAGACCCTGAGACACTGAGACCCAGAGGCCCTGAGACCCTGAGACCCTGAGACCCTGAGACCCAGAGACCATGAGACCCTGAGACCCAGAGGCCCTGAGACCCTGAGCGACAGTGACCCAGAGGCCCTGAGACCCTGAGACACTGAGACACTGAGACTGAGAGACACAGAGACCCAGAGGCTCTGAGACACTGAGACCCTGAGACCCACAGTCCCTGAGGCCGTGAGACCCTGAGACACTGAGACCCAGAGGCCCTGAGACACTGAGACACTGAGACGCTGAGACCCAGAGGCCCTGAGGCCCTGAGACACAGAGATCCTGAGACCGAGAGGCCCTGAGACCCTGAGAGACAGTGACCCAGAGGCCCTGAGCCAGTGAGACACAGAGACCCAGAGACCCTGAGACCCTGGGACACAGAGACCCTGAGACCCAGAGGCCCTGAGACCCTGAGACACAGAGACCCTGAGACCCTGAGACACTGAGAAATTGAGACCCAGAGACCCACAAGCCCTGAGACCCTGAGACACTGAGACTCAGTGACACAGAGACCCAGAGGCCCTGAGACCCTAAGACCCTGAGACACTGAGACATTGAGACTCAGAAACCCAGAGACCCAGAGGACATGAGACAGAGAGACCCAGAGGCCCTGACAACCTGAGACACTGAGACTCAGAGACCCACCCAGAGGCCCTGAGACCCTGAGACACTGAGACATTGAGACTCAGAGACCCAGAGACCCAGAGGCCCTGAGACCCTGAGACCCGGAGACACTGAGACCCAGAGGCCCTGAGGCCCTGAGACACTGTGACCCAAAGTGCCCTGAGACTCTGAGACACTGAGACCCTGAGTCCCTGAGACCCAGAGGCCCTGAGACCCTGAGACACTGAGACACTGAGAAATTGAGACTCAGAGACCCAGAGACCCAGAGGACATGAGACAGAGAGACCCAGAGGCCCTGAGAACCTGAGACACTGAGACACTGAGACTCAGAGACCCACCCAGAGGCCCTGAGACCCTGAAACACTGAGACATTGAGACTCAGAGACCCAGACACCCAGAGGCCCTGAGACCCTGTGACCCGGAGACACTGAGACCCAGAGGCCCTGAGACCCTGAGACACTGAGACTCAGAGGCCCTGAGACCCAGAGGCCCTGAGACCCTGAGACCCTGGGACCCTGAGACACAGAGACCCTGAGACACTCAGACACTGAGACATTGAGACCCAGAGACCCAGAGGCCCTGAGACACAGAGACCCAGAGACCCTGAGACCCTGAGACCTATAAGTCCTGAAATCCTGAGACCCTGAGGCACTGAGACCCTGAGACCGAGAGGCCCTGAGACCCTGAGAGACAGTGACCCAGAGGCCCTGAGACAGTGAGACCCAGAGATCCAGAGGCCCTGAGACCCTGAGACCCTGAGACACAGAGACCCAGAGGCCCTGAGACCCTGAGACCCTGAGACACAGAGACCCAGAGACCCAGAGGCCCTGAGACACAGAGACACTGAGACACTGAGACTCAGATACACAGAGACCCAGAAGCCCTGAGACACTGAGACCCTAAGATCCAGAGTCCCTGAGGCCGAGAGACCCTGAGAAACTGAGACCCAGAGGCCCTGAGACCCTGAGACACTGAGACCCTGAGACCCAGAGGCCCTGAGGCCCTGAGACCCTGAGACACAGAGACCCTGAGACACTGAGTGACAGTGACCCTGTGGCCTTGATACTGTGAGACACAAAGACCCAGAGGCCCTGGGACCCTGAGACACAGAGACCAGAGACCATGAGACTCAGAGACCCTGAGAAACTGAGTGAGACACTGAGACACTGAGACTCAGAGACACGGCGACCCAGAGGCCTTGAGACCCTAAGACACTGAGACCCAGAGGCCCTGAGGCCGTGAGACCCTGAGACCCTGAGACACTGAGACCCAGAGGCCCTGAGACCCTGAGACACAGAGACCCAGAGGCCCTGAGACCCTGAGACCCAGAGGCCCTGAGGCCCTGAGACTTGAGACCCTGAGACACAGAGACCCTGAGATCCTGAGGACCTGAGACCCTGAGACACTGAGACATTGAGACTCCGAAACCCAGAGATCCAAAGGCCCTGAGACCCTGAGGCACTGAGTCCCTGAGACCCAGATGGCCTGAGACCCTGAAACCCTGAGAGACAGAGACCCAGAGGCCCTGAGACCCTGAGACCCTGAGACACATACACCCTGAAATCCAGAGGCCCTGAGACACTGAGACCCTGAGGCTCAGACGCCCTGAGGCCCTGTGACCCTGAGACCCTGAGACACAGAGACCCTGAGGCCCAGAGGCCTTGAGACCCTGAGACACTGAGACATTGAGACTCAGAGACCCAGAGATCCAGAGGCCCTGAGACCCTGAGACCCTGTGACACAGAGACCCTGAGACAGTGAGACACTGAGACAGTGAGACACTGAGACACTGAGACCCTGAGACACGGAGACATGGAGACACTGAGGCCCTGAGACACTGAGACCCTGAGACACAGAGGCACTGAGGCCCTGAGCCCCTGAGACACTGAGACTCTGAGTCCCTGAGACTCTGAGACACTGAGAAACTGAGACCCAGAGACCCTGAGAAGCTGAGACCCTGAGACCAAGAGACACTGAGACAATGTAGCCGTGAGACCCTGAGTCACTTAGACACTGAGACACTGAGACACTGAGACTCAGAGACCCACCCAGAGGCCCTGAGACCCTGAGACCCGGAGACACTGAGACCCAGAGGCCCTGAGACCCTGAGACACTGAGACACTGAGAAATTGAGACTCAGAGACCCAGAGACCCAGAGGACATGAGACAGAGAGACCCAGAGGCCCTGAGAACCTGAGACACTGAGACACTGAGACTCAGAGACCCACCCAGAGGCCCTGAGACCCTGAAACACTGAGACATTGAGACTCAGAGACCCAGAGACCCAGAGGCCATGAGACCCTGAGACACAGAGACCCAGAGGCCCTTAGACTTGAGACCCTGAGACACAGAGACCCTGAGATCCTGAGGACCTGAGACCGTGAGACATTGAGACTCCGAAACCCAGAGATCCAAAGGCCCTGAGACCCTGAGACACTGAGACCTTGGGACCCAGATGCCCTGAGACCCTGAAACCCTGAGACACAGAGACCCAGAGGCCCTGAGACCCTGAGACCCTGAGACACATACGCCCTGATACCCAGAGGCCCTGAGACACTGAGACCCTGAGGCTCAGACGCCCTGAGGCCCTGTGACCCTGAGGCCCTGAGACACAGAGACCCTAAGGCCCAGAGGCCCTGAGACCCTGAGACACTGAGACATTGAGACTCAGAGACCCAGAGATCCAGAGGCCCTGAGACCCTGAGACCCTGTGACACAGAGACCCTGAGACAGTGAGACACTGAGACACTGAGACCCTGAGACCCTGAGACATGGAGACACTGAGGCCCTGAGACACTGAGACCCTGAGACACAGAGGCCCTGAGACACAGAGACCCTAAGGCCCAGAGGCCCTGAGACCCTGAGACACTGAGACATTGAGACTCAGAGACCCAGAGATCCAGAGGCCCTGAGACCCTGAGACCCTGTGACACAGAGACCCTGAGACAGTGAGACACTGAGACACTGAGACCCTGAGACCCTGAGACATGGAGACACTGAGGCCCTGAGACACTGAGACCCTGAGACACAGAGGCACTGAGGCCCTGAGCCCCTGAGACACTGAGACTCTGAGTCCCTGAGACTCTGAGACACTGAGAAACTGAGACCCAGAGACCCTGAGAAGCTGAGACCCTGAGACCAAGAGACACTGAGACAATGTAACTGTGAGACCCTGAGACACTGAGATCCTGAGACCCAGAGACCCTAAGAAAATGAGACACTGAGAACCTGAGACAATGACACACTGAGACCCTCCGACCCAGGGAACCAAAGACCTTGAGACACTGAGACCCTGAGACCCTGAGACACTGCGACACTGAGAGACTGTGACCATGAGCCCCTGAGACCCAGACACACTGAGAACTTGAGAGACTGAGACCCTGAGACACTGAGACACTGAGTCACAGAGACCCTGAGACCCAAAGGACCAGAGACGCAGAGACCCTGAGACCCGGAGAACCTGAGACACAGAGACACCGAGACACTGGGACAGAGACATTGAGGAACAGAGACGTTGCGACCCTGAAACCCTGAGACCCTGAGACACTGAGACCCAGAGTCCCTGAGAGCCAGACACGCAGTGACCCAGAGACCCTGAGACCCTGAGACACTGAGACACAGAGACCCTGAGACACTGAGACCCTGAGACCCAGAGGTCCGAGACCCTGAGACCCTGAGACACTGAGACAGTGTGACACAGAGACCCAGAGGCCCTGAGACCCTGAGACCCTGAGACACTGAGACCCTGAGACCCGGAGGCCCTGAGAACCTGAGACACAGAGACCCTGAGGACCTGAGACCCTGAGACACTGAGACCCAGAGGCCCTGCGACCCTGAGACACTGAGACCCAGAGGCCCTGACACACTGAGACACTGAGACTGAGAAACACAGAGACCACAGGCTCTGAGACACTGAGACCCTGAGACCCACAGTCCCTGAGGCCGTGAGACCCTGAGACACTGAGACGCTGAGACCCAGAGGCCCTGAGGCCCTGAGACACAGAGACCCCGAGACCGAGAGGCCCTGAGACCCTGAGAGACAGTGACCCAGAGGCCCTGAGCCAGTGAGAAATTGAGACCCAGAGACCCACAAGCCCTGAGACCCTGAGACACTGAGACACTGAGACTCAGTGACACAGAGACCCAGAGGCCCTGAGACCCTGAGACCCTGAGACACTGAGACATTGAGACTCAGAAACCCAGAGACCCAGAGGACATGAGACAGAGAGACCCAGAGGCCCTGAGAACCTGAGACCCTGAGACACTGAGACTCAGAGACCCACCCAGAGGCCCTGAGACCCTGAGACCCGGAGACACTGAGACCCAGAGGCCCTGAGACCCTGAGACACTGCGACCCAGAGGCCCTGAGACTCTGAGACACTGAGACCCTGAGTCCCTAAGACCCAGAGGCCCTGAGACCCTGAGACACTGAGACATTGAGACTCAGAGACCCAGAGACCCAGAGGCCCTGAGACCCTGAGACCCTGTGACACAGAGACCCTGAGACAGAGAGACACTGAGACACTGAGACACTGAGACCCTGAGACACGGAGACATGGAGACACTGAGGCCCTGAGACACTGAGACCCTGAGACACAGAGGCACTGAGGCCCTGAGCCCCTGAGACACTGAGACTCTGAGTCCCTGAGACTCTGAGACACTGAGAAACTGAGACCCAGAGACCCTGAGAAGCTGAGACCCTGAGACCAAGTGACACTGAGACAATGTAACCGTGAGATCCTGAGTCACTGAGACACTGAGATCCTGAGACCCAGAGACCCTAAGAAAATGAGACACTGAGAACCTGAGACAATGACACACTGAGACCCTCCGACCCAGGGAACCAAAGACCTTGAGACACTGAGACCCTGAGACCCTGAGACACTGAGACACTGAGAGACTGTGACCATGAGCCCCTGAGACCCAGACACACTGAGAACTTGAGAGACTGAGACCCTGAGACACTGAGACACTGAGGCACAGAGACCCTGAGACCCAAAGGACCAGAGACGCAGAGACCCTGAGACCCGGAGACCCTGAGACACAGAGACACCGAGACACTGGGACAGAGACATTGAGGAACAGAGACGTTGCGACCCTGAAACCCTGAGACCCTGAGACACTGAGACCCAGAGTCCCTGAGAGCCAGACACGCAGTGACCCAGAGACCCTGAGACCCTGAGACACTGAGACACAGAGACCCTGAGACACTGAGACCCTGAGACACTGAGACAGTGTGACACAGAGACACAGAGGCCCTGAGACCCTGAGACCCTGAGACACTGAGACCCAGAGGCCCTGAGACACTGAGACCCAGAGGCCCTGAGACACTGAGACTGAGAGACACAGAGACCCACAGGCTCTGAGACACTGAGACCCTGAGACCCACAGTCCCTGAGGCCGTGAGACCCTGAGACACTGAGACGCTGAGACCCAGAGGCCCTGAGGCACTGAGACACAGAGACCCCGAGACCGAGAGGCCCTGAGACCCTGAGAGACAGTGACTCAGAGGCCCTGAGCCAGTGAGACACAGAGACCCAGAGACCCTGAGACCCTGGGACACAGAGACCCAGAGACCCAGAGGCCCTGAGACCCTGAGACACAGAGACCCTGAGACCCTGAGACACCGAGAAATTGAGACCCAGAGACCCACAAGCCCTGAGACCCTGAGACACTGAGACACTGAGAGTCAGTGACACCGAGACCCAGAGGCCCTGAGACCCTGAGACCCTAAGACACTGAGACATTGAGACTCAGAAACCCAGAGACCCAGAGGACATGAGACAGAGAGACCCAGAGGCCCTGAGAACCTGAGACACTGAGACACTGAGACTCAGAGACCCACCCAGAGGCCCTGAGACCCTGAGACCCGGAGACACTGAGACCCAGAGGCCCTGAGACCCTGAGACACTGCGACCCAGAGGCCCTGAGTCTCTGAGACACTGAGACCCTGAGTCCCTCAGACCCAGAGGCCCTGAGACCCTGAGACACTGAGACTCAGAGGCCCTGAGACCCTGAGAAACTGAGACACTGAGACATTGAGACTCAGAGACCCAGAGACCCAGAGGCCCTGAGACCCTGAGACCCTGAGACACAGAGACCCTGAGACACTCAGACACTGAGACATTGAGACCCAAAGACCCAGAGGCCCTGAGACACAGAGACCCAGAGACCCTGAGACCTATAAGTCCTGAAACCCTGAGACCCTGAGGCACTGAGACCCTGAGACCGAGAGGCCCTGAGACCCTGAGAGACAGTGGCCCAGAGGCCCTGAGACAGTGAGACACAGAGACCCAGAGGCCCTGAGACCCTGAGACCCTGAGACACAGAGACCCAGACGCCCTGAGACCCTGAGACCCTGAGACCCTGAGACACAGAGACCCAGAGACCCAGAGGCCCTGAGACCCTGAGACACTGAGACACTGAGACTCAGATACACAGAGACCCAGAAGCCCTGAGACACTGAGACCCTAAGACCCAGAGTCCCTGAGGCCGTGAGACCCTGAGACACTGAGACCCAGAGGCCCTGAGGCCCTGAGACACTGAGACCCTGAGACCCTGAGGCCCTGAGGCCCTGAGACCCTGAGACACAGAGACCCAGAGACCATGAGTGACAGTGACCCAGTGGCCTTGATACAGTGAGACACAAAGACCCAGAGGCCCTCAGACCCTGAGACACAGAGACCCAGAGACCATGAGACCCAGAGACCCTGAGACACTGAGACTCAGAGACACGGAGACCCAGAGGCCTTGAGACCCTAAGACACTGAGACCCAGAGACCCTGAGACCCATAAGTCCTGAAACCCTGAGACCCTGAGGCACTGAGACCCTGAGACCGAGAGGCCCTGAGACCCTGAGAGACAGTGACCCAGAGGCCCTGAGACAGTGAGACACAGAGACCCAGAGGCCCTGAGACCCTGAGACCCTGAGACACAGAGACCCAGAGGCCCTGAGACCCTGAGACACTGAGACACAGAGACCCAGAGACCCAGAGGCCCTGAGACACTGAGACACTGAGACTCAGATACACAGAGACCCAGAAGCCCTGAGACACTAAGGCCCTAAGACCCAGAGTCCCTGAGGCCGTGAGACACTGAGACACTGAGACCCAGAGGCCCTGAGGCCCTGAGACACTGAGACCCGGAGACCCAGAGGCCCTGAGGCTCTGAGACCCTGAGACCCTGAGTGACAGTGACCCAGTGGCCTTGGTACAGTGAGACACAAAGACCCAGAGGCCCTGAGACACTGAGACACAGAGACCCAGAGACCATGAGACCCACAGACCCTGAGAAACTGAGACACTGAGACACTGAGACACTGAGAGTCAGATACACGGAGACCCAGAGGCCTTGAGACCCTAAGATACTGAGACCCAGAGGCCCTGAGGCCGTGAGACCCTGAGACCCTGAGACACTGAGACCCAGAGGCCCTGAGACCCTGAGACACAGAGACCCAGAGGCCCTGAGACACGAGACCGTGAGACCCAGAGGCCTTGAGGCCCTGAGACTTGAGACCCTGTGACACAGAGACCCTGAGATCCTGAGGACCTGAGACACTGAGACATTGAGACTCCGAAACCCAGAGATCCAAAGGCCCTGAGACCCTGAGACACTGAGACCCTGAGACCCAGATGCCCTGAGACCCTGAAACCCTGAGACACAGAGACCCAGAGGCCCTGAGACCCTGAGACCCTGAGACACATACACCCTGAAACCCAGAGGCCCTGAGACACTGAGACCCTGAGGCTCAGACGCCCTGAGGCCCTGTGACCCTGAGACCCTGAGACACAGAGACCCTGAGGCCCAGAGGCCCTGAGACCCTGAGACACTGAGACATTGAGACTCAGAGACCCAGAAATCCAGAGGCCCTGAGACCCTGAGACCCTGTGACACAGAGACCCTGAGACAGTGAGACACTGAGACACTGAGACACTGAGACCCTGAGACATGGAGACACTGAGGCCCTGAGACACTGAGACCCTGAGACACAGAGGCACTGAGGCCCTGAGCCCCTGAGACACTGAGACTCTGAGTCCCTGAGACTCTGAGACACTGAGAAACTGAGACCCAGAGACCCTGAGAAGCTGAGACCCTGAGACCAAGAGACACTGAGACAATGTAACTGTGAGACCCTGAGTCACTGAGACACTGAGACACTGAGATCCTGAGACCCAGAGACCCTAAGAAAATGACACACTGAGAACCTGAGACAATGACACACTGAGACCCTCCGACCCAGGGAACCAAAGACCTTGAGACACTGAGACCCTGAGACACTGAGACACTGAGAGACTGTGACCATGAGCCCCTGAGACCCAGACACACTGAGAACTTGAGAGACTGAGACCCTGAGACACTGAGACACTGAGGCACAGAGACCCTGAGGCCCAAAGGACCAGAGACGCAGAGACCCTGAGACCCAGAGGCCCTGAGACCCTGAGACCCTGAGACACTGAGACATTGAGACTCAGAAACCCAGAGACCCAGAGGACATGAGACAGAGAGACCCAGAGGCCCTGAGAACCTGAGACCCTGAGACACTGAGACTCAGAGACCCACCCAGAGGCCCTGAGACCCTGAGACCTGGAGACACTGAGACCCAGAGGCCCTGAGACCCTGAGACACTGCGACCCAGAGGCCCTGAGACTCTGAGACACTGAGACCCTGAGTCCCTAAGACCCAGAGGCCCTGAGACCCTGAGACACTGAGACTCAGAGGCCCTGAGACCCTGAGACACTGAGACATTGAGACTCAGAGACCCAGAGACCCAGAGGCCCTGAGACCCTGAGACCCTGAGACACAGAGACCCTGAGACAGTGAGACACTGAGACAGTGAGACACTGAGACACTGAGACCCTGAGACACGGTGACATGGAGACACTGAGGCCCTGAGACACTGAGACCCTGAGACACAGAGGCACTGAGGCCCTGAGCCCCTGAGACACTGAGACTCTGAGTCCCTGAGACTCTGAGACACTGAGAAACTGAGGCCCAGAGACCCTGAGAAGCTGAGACCCTGAGACCAAGAGACACTGAGACAATGTAACCGTGAGATCCTGAGTCACTGAGACACTGAGATCCTGAGACCCAGAGACCCTAAGAAAATGAGACACTGAGAACCTGAGACAATGACACACTGAGACCCTCCGACCCAGGGAACCAAAGACCTTGAGACACTGAGACCCTGAGACCCTGAGACACTGAGACACTGAGAGACTGTGACCATGAGCCCCTGAGACCCAGACACACTGAGAACTTGAGAGACTGAGACCCTGAGACACTGAGACACTGAGGCACAGAGACCCTGAGACCCAAAGGACCAGAGACGCAGAGACCCTGAGACCCGGAGACCCTGAGACACAGAGACACCGAGACACTGGGACAGAGACATTGAGGAACAGAGACGTTGCGACCCTGAAACCCTGAGACCCTGAGACACTGAGACCCAGAGTCCCTGAGAGCCAGACACGCAGTGACCCAGAGACCCTGAGACCCTGAGACACTGAGACACAGAGACCCTGAGACACTGAGACCCTGAGACCCAGAGGTCCGAGACCCTGAGACCCTGAGACACTGAGACAGTGTGACACAGAGACACAGAGGCCCTGAGACCCTGAGACCCTGAAAGACTGAGGCACTGAGACACTGAGACCCTGAGACCCGGAGGCCCTGAGAACCTGAGACATAGAGACCCAGAGGCCCTGAGACCCTGAGACACTGAGACCCAGAGGCCCTGAGACCCTGAGACACTGAGACCCAGAGGCCCTGAGACACTGAGACACTGAGACTGAGAGACACAGAGACCCACAGGCTCTGAGACACTGAGACCCTGAGACCCACAGTCCCTAAGGCCATGAGACCCTGAGGCACTGAGACACAGAGACCCCGAGACCGAGAGGCCCTGAGACCCTGAGAGACAGTGACTCAGAGGCCCTGAGCCAGTGAGACACAGAGACCCAGAGACCCTGAGACCCTGGGACACAGAGACCCAGAGGCCCTGAGACCCTGAGACACAGAGACCCTGAGACACTGAGAAATTGAGACACTGAGAAATTGAGACCCAGAGACCCACAAGCCCTGAGACCCTGAGACACTGAGACACTGAGACTCAGTGACACCGAGACCCAGAGGCCCTGAGACCCTGAGACACTGAGACATTGAGACATTGAGACTCAGAAACCCAGAGACCCAGAGGACATGAGACAGAGAGACCCAGAGGCCCTGAGAACCTGAGACACTGAGACACTGAGACTCAGAGACCCACCCAGAGGCCCTGAGACCCTGAGACCCGGAGACACTGAGACCCAGAGGCCCTGAGACCCTGAGACACTGCGACCCAGAGGCCCTGAGTCTCTGAGACACTGAGACCCTGAGTCCCTCAGACCCAGAGGCCCTGAGACCCTGAGACACTGAGACTCAGAGGCCCTGAGACCCTGAGAAACTGAGACACTGAGACATTGAGACTCAGAGACCCAGAGACCCAGAGGCCCTGAGACCCTGAGACCCTGAGACACAGAGACCCTGAGACACTCAGACACTGAGACATTGAGACCCAAAGACCCAGAGGCCCTGAGACACAGAGACCCAGAGACCCTGAGACCTATAAGTCCTGAAACCCTGAGACCCTGAGGCACTGAGACCCTGAGACCG
The DNA here is from genome assembly GCF_965287045.1 of Carcharhinus amblyrhynchos. Lineage (NCBI taxonomy): Eukaryota > Metazoa > Chordata > Chondrichthyes > Carcharhiniformes > Carcharhinidae > Carcharhinus > Carcharhinus amblyrhynchos. Next base: position 782,455 of record NW_027649800.1, read on the forward strand.
AGAGGCCCGGAGACCCTGAGAGACAGTGGCCCAGAGGCCCTGAGACAGTGAGACACAGAGACCCAGAGGCCCTGAGACCCTGAGACCCTGAGACACAGAGACCCAGACGCCCTGAGACCCTGAGACCCTGACACACAGAGACCCAGAGACCCAGAGGCCCTGAGACCCTGAGACACTGAGACTCAGATACACAGAGACCCAGAAGCCCTGAGACACTGAGACCCTAAGACCCAGAGTCCCTGAGGCCGTGAGACCCTGAGACACTGAGACCCAGAGGCCCTGAGGCCCTGAGACACTGAGACTCAGAGGCCCTGAGACCCAGAGGCCCTGAGACCCTGAGACCCTGGGACCCTGAGACACAGAGACCCTGAGACACTCAGACACTGAGGCATTGAGACCCAGAGACCCAGAGGCCCTGAGACACAGAGACCCAGAGACCCTGAGACCCTGAGACCTATAAGTCCTGAAATCCTGAGACCCTGAGGCACTGAGACCCTGAGACCGAGAGGCCCTGAGACCCTGAGAGACAGTGACCCAGAGGCCCTGAGACAGTGAGACCCAGAGATCCAGAGGCCCTGAGACCCTGAGACACAGAGACACAGAGGCCCTGAGACCCTGAGACCCTGAGACCCTGAGACACAGAGACCCAGAGACCCAGAGGCCCTGAGACACAGAGACACTGAGACACTGAGACTCAGATACACAGAGTCCCAGAAGCCCTGAGACACTGAGACCCTAAGATCCAGAGTCCCTGAGGCCGAGAGACCCTGAGACACTGAGACCCAGAGGCCCTGAGACCCTGAGACACTGAGGCCCTGAGACCCAGAGGCCCTGAGGCCCTGAGACCCTGAGACACAGAGACCCTAAGACACTGAGTGACAGTGACCCTGTGGCCTTGATACAGTGAGACACAAAGACCCAGAGGCCCTGAGACCCTGAGACACAGAGACCCAGAGACCATGAGACCCAGAGACCCAGAGACCCTGAGACACTGAGACACTGAGACTCAGAGACACGGAGACCCAGAGGCCTTGAGACCCTAAGACACTGAGACCCAGAGGCCCTGAGGCCGTGAGACCCTGAGACCCTGAGACACTGAGACCCAGAGGCCCTGAGACCCTGAGACACAGAGACCCAGAGGCCCTGAGACCCTGAGACCCAGAGGCCCTGAGGCCCTGAGACTTGAGACCCTGAGACACAGAGACCCTGAGATCCTGAGGACCTGAGACCCTGAGACACTGAGACATTGAGACTCCGAAACCCAGAGATCCAAAGGCCCTGAGACCCTGAGACACTGAGTCCCTGAGACCCAGATGGCCTGAGACCCTGAAACCCTGAGACACAGAGGCCCAGAGGCCCTGAGACCCTGAGACACATACACCCTGAAATCCAGAGGCCCTGAGACACTGAGACCCTGAGGCTCAGACGCCCTGAGGCCCTGTGACCCTGAGACCCTGAGACACAGAGACCCTGAGGCCCAGAGGCCTTGAGACCCTGAGACACTGAGACATTGAGACTCAGAGACCCAGAGATCCAGAGGCCCTGAGACCCTGAGACCCTGTGACACAGAGACCCTGAGACAGTGAGACACTGAGACACTGAGACACTGAGACCCTGAGACAAGGAGACATGGAGACACTGAGGCCCTGAGACACTGAGACCCTGAGACACAGAGGCACTGAGGCCCTGAGCCCCTGAGACACTGAGACTCTGAGTCCCTGAGACTCTGAGACACTGAGAAACTGAGACCCTGAGAGACAGTGACCCAGAGGCCCTGAGACAGTGAGACACAGAGACCCAGAGGCCCTGAGACCCTGAGACCCTGAGACACAGAGACCCAGGGGCCCTGAGACCCTGAGACCCTGAGACACAGAGACCCAGAGACCCAGAGGCCCTGAGACCCTGAGACACTGAGACACTGAGACTCAGATACACAGAGACCCAGATGCCCTGAGACACTGAGACCCTAAGATTCAGAGTCCCTGAGGCCGTGAGACCCTGAGACACTGAGACCCAGAGGCGGTGAGACCCAGAGACACAGAGACCCTGAGACACTGAGTGACAGTGACCCAGTGGCCTTGATACAGTGTGACACAAAGACCCAGAGGCCCTGAGACCCTGAGACACAGAGACCCAGAGACCATTCGACCCAGAGACCCAGAGACCCTGAGACACTGAGACACTGAGACTCAGAGACACGGAGACCCAGAGGCCTTGAGACCCTAAGACACTGAGACCCAGAGGCCCTGAGGACGTGAGACCCTGAGACCCTGAGACACGGAGACCCAGAGGCCCTGAGACCCTGAGACACAGAGACCCAGAGGCCCTGAGACATTGAGACCCTGAGACCCTGAGACCCAGAGGCCCTGAGTCCCTGAGACTTGAGACCCTGAGACACAGAGACCCTGAGATCCTGAGGACCTGAGACCCTGAGACACATACACCCTGAAACCCAGAGGCCCTGAGACACTGAGACCCTAAGGCTCAGACGCCCTTAGGCCCTGTGACCCTGAGACCCTGAGACACAGAGACCCTGAGGCCCAGAGGCCTTGAGACCCTGAGACACTGAGACATTGAGACTCAGAGACCCAGAGATCCAGAGGCCCTGAGACCCTGTGACACAGAGACCCTGAGACAGTGAGACACTGAGACACTGAGGCCCTGAGACCCTGAGACACGGAGACATGGAGACACTGAGGCCCTGAGACACTGAGACCCTGAGACACAGAGGCACTGAGGCCCTGAGCCCCTGAGACACTGAGACTCTGAGTCCCTGAGACTCTGAGACACTGAGAAACTGAGACCCAGAGACCCTGAGAAGCTGAGACCCTGAGACCAAGAGACACTGAGACAATGTAACCGTGAGACCCTGAGTCACTGAGACACAGAGACCCTGAGACACTGAGACACAGAGACCCTGAGACACTGAGACCCTGAGACCCAGAGGCCGGAGACCCTGAGACCCTGATACACTGAGACAGTGTGACACAGAGACCCAGAGGCCCTGAGACCCTGAGACACTGAGACCCTGAGACCCAGAGGCCCTGAGACCCTGAGACACAGAGACCCAGAGGCCATGAGACACTGAGACAGTGAGACATTGAGACTCAGAGACCCAGAGACCCAGAGGCCCTGAGACCCTGAGACACTGAGACACTGAGACACTGAGGCCCTGAGACCCTGAGGCCCTGAGACCCTGAGAACGTGAGACACTGAGACTTTGAGACTCAGAGACCCAGATACATTGAGACTCAGAGACCCAGAGGCTCTGAGACACTGAGACATTGAGACTCAGAGACACAGAGACCTAGAGGCCCTGAGACACAGAGACCCAGAAGCCCTGAGACCCTGAGACACAGAGACTCTGAGACACTGAGACACTGAGACCCAAAGGCCCTGAGACCCTGAGACACTGAGACATTGAGACCCAGAGACACAGAGACCCAGAGGCCCTGAGACCCTGAGAACCTGAAATACTGAGACATTGAGACTCAGAGACACAGAGACCCAGAGGCCCTGAGACCCTGAGACCCTGGGACACTGAGACATTGAGACTCAGAGACACAGAGGCCCTGAGATCCTGAGACCCAGAGACACTGAGACATTGAGACTCAGAGACCCAGAGAAACTGAGGCCCTCAGACCCTGAGACACTGAGACCCAGAGGCCTTCAGACACTAACGCCCTGAGACCCTGAGGCCCTGAGACCCTGAGAACGTGAGACACTGAGACATTGAGACTCAGAGACCCAGAGACCCAGAGGGCCTGAGAACCTGAGTACCTGAGACACAGAGACCCAGAGATCCAGAGGACCTGAGACCCTGAAACACTGGGACCCTGAGAGCCTGAGACACAGAGACCCAGAGGCCCTGAGACCCTGAGACACTGAGACCCTGAGACCCAGAGGCCCTGAGACCCTGAGAACCTGAGACACTGAGACATTGAGACTCAGAGACCCAGATACATTGAGACTCAGAGACCCAGAGGCTCTGAGACACTGAGACATTGAGACTCAGAGACACAGAGACCTAGAGGCCCTGAGACACAGAGACCCAGAAGCCCTGAGACCCTGAGACACAGAGACTCTGAGACACTGAGACACTGAGACCCAAAGGCCCTGAGACCCTGAGACACTGAGACATTGAGACCCAGAGACACAGAGACCCAGAGGCCCTGAGACCCTGAGAACCTGAAATACTGAGACATTGAGACTCAGAGACACAGAGACCCAGAGGCCCTGAGACCCTGAGACCCTGGGACACTGAGACATTGAGACTCAGAGACACAGAGACCCAGATGCCCTGAGACCCTGAGACCCTGAGACACTATGACCCTGAGGCCCTGAGACCCTGAGACACTGAGACACTGAGACTCAGAGACACAGAGGCCCTGAGATCCTGAGACCCTGAGACACTGAGACATTGAGACTCAGAGACCCAGAGAAACTGAGGCCCTGAGACCCTGAGACACTGAGACCCAGAGGCCTTCAGACACTAACGCCCTGAGACCCTGAGGCCCTGAGACCCTGAGAACGTGAGACACTGAGACATTGAGACTCAGAGACCCAGAGGGCCTGAGAACCTGAGTACCTGAGACACAGAGACCCAGAGATCCAGAGGACCTGAGACCCTGAAACACTGGGACCCTGAGAGCCTGAGACACAGAGACCCAGAGGCCCTGAGACCCTGAGACACTGAGACCCTGAGACCCAGAGGCCCTGAGACCCTGAGAACCTGAGACACTGAGACATTGAGACTCAGAGACCCAGATACATTGAGACTCAGAGACCCAGAGGCTCTGAGACACTGAGACATTGAGACTCAGAGACACAGAGACCTAGAGGCCCTGAGACACAGAGACCCAGAAGCCCTGAGACCCTGAGACACAGAGACTCTGAGACACTGAGACACTGAGACCCAAAGGCCCTGAGACCCTGAGACACTGAGACATTGAGACCCAGAGACACAGAGACCCAGAGGCCCTGAGACCCTGAGAACGTGAGACACTGAGACATTGAGACTCAGAGACCCAGAGACCCAGAGGGCCTGAGAACCTGAGTACCTGAGACACAGAGACCCAGAGATCCAGAGGACCTGAGACCCTGAGACACTGGGACCCTGAGAGCCTGAGACACAGAGACCCAGAGCCCCTGAAACCCTGAGACACAGACACCCTGAGACCCAGAGGCCCTGAGACCCTGAGAACCTGAGACACTGAGACATTGAGACTCAGAGACCCAGAGGCCCTGAGACCCTGAGACACTGTGACTCAGAGACTCAGAGACCCTGAGACCCTGAGACACACAGAACCAGAGGCCCTGAGACCCTGAGACCCAGAGACCCTGAGACCCTGAGACCTATAGGCCCTGAGAACCTGAGACCCTGAGGCACTGAGACCCTGAGACCGAGAGGCCCTGAGACCCTGAGAGGCAGTGACCCAGAGGCCCTGAGACAGTGAGACCCTGAGACCCAGAGGCCCGAGACCCTGAGACCCTGAGACACTGAGACAGTGTGACACAGAGACCCAGAGGCCCTGAGACCCTGAGACACTGAGACCCTGAGACCGAGAGGCCCTGAGACCCTGAGACACAGAGACCCAGAGGCCATGAGACCCTGAGACACTGAGACACTGAGACACTGAGACTCAGAGACCCAGAGACCCAGAGGCCCTGAGACCCTGAGACACTGTGACCCAGAGGCCCTGAGACCCTGAGACCTATAGGCCCTGAGAACCTGAGACCCTGAGGCACTGAGACCCTGAGACCGAGAGGCCCTGAGACCCTGAGAGGCAGTGACCCAGAGGCCCTGAGACAGTGAGACCCTGAGACCCAGAGGCCCGAGACCCTGAGACCCTGAGACACTGAGACAGTGTGACACAGAGACCCAGAGGCCCTGAGACCCTGAGACACTGAGACCCTGAGACCGAGAGGCCCTGAGACCCTGAGACACAGAGACCCAGAGGCCATGAGACCCTGAGACACTGAGACACTGAGACACTGAGACTCAGAGACCCAGAGACCCAGAGGCCCTGAGACCCTGAGACACTGTGACCCAGAGGCCCTGAGACCCAGAGACCCAAAGACCCAGAGGCCCTGAGACCCTGAGACACTGAGACCCAGAGGCCCTGAGACACTGAGGCCCTGAGACCCTGAGACACTGTGACCCAGAGGCCCTGAGACCCAGAGACCCAAAGACCCAGAGGGCCTGAGACACTGAGACCCAGAGGCCCTGAGACACTGAGGCCCTGAGACCCTGAGGCCCTGAGACCCTGAGAACGTGAGACACTGAGACATTGAGACTCAGAGACCCAGAGACATTGAGACTCAGAGACCCAGAGGCTCTGAGACACTGAGACACTGAGACATTGAGACTCAGAGACACAGAGACCTAGAGTCCCTGAGACACAGAGACCCAGAAGCCCTGAGACCCTGAGACACAGAGACCCAGAGACCCTGAGACACTGAGACACAGAGACCCAAAGGCCCTGAGACCCTGAGACACTGAGACATTGAGACCCAGAGACACAGAGACCCAGAGGCCCTGAGACCCTGAGAACCTGAAGTACTGAGACATTGAGACTCAGAGACACAGAGACCCAGATGCCCTGAGACCCTGAGACCCTGAGACACTATGACCCAGAGGCCCTGAGACCCTGAGACACTGAGACACTGAGACTCAGAGACACAGAGGCCCTGAGATCCTGAGACCCTGAGACACTGAGACATTGAGACTCAGAGACCCAAAGAAACTGAGGCCCTCAGACCCTGAGACACTGAGACCCAGAGGCCTTGAGACACTAACGCCCTGAGACCCTGAGGCCCTGAGACCCTGACAACGTGAGACACTGAGACACTGAGAATCAGAGACCCGGAGGCCCTGAGACCCTGAGACACTGCGATATTGAGACTCAGGGACACAGAGACCCAGAGGCCCTGAGACCCTGAGACACAGAGACCCAGAGACACTTAGACACTGAGACTCAGAGGCACAGAGGCCCTGAGATCCTGAGACCCTGAGACACTGAGCCATTGAGACTCAGAGACCCAGAGACACTGAGACATTGAGACTCAGAGACCCAGAGACCCAGAGGGCCTGAGACCCTGGGACACTGAGACATTGAGACTCAGACACCCAGAGGCTCGGAGACACTGAGACACTGAGACATTGAGACTCAGAGACACAGAGACCCAGAGGCCCTGAGACACAGAGACCCAGAAGCCCTGAGACACTGAGACCCAGAGACCCAGAGGCCCTGAGGCCCTGAGACTCAGAGACCCAGAGATCCAGAGGACCTGAGACCCTGAGACACTGAGACACGGAGACTCAGAGGCACTGAGACCCTGAGACACAGAGACCCAGAGGCCCTGAGACCCTGAGACACTGAGACCCTGAGACCCAGAGGCCCTGAGACCCTGAGAACCTGAGACACTGAGACATTGAGACTCAGAGACCCAGAGGCCCTGAGACCCTGAGACAATGTGACTCAGAGACCCAGAGGCCCTGAGACCCTGAGACCCAGAGACCCTGAGACCCTGAGACACATTCACCCAGAGGCCCTGAGACCCTGAGGCCCTGAGACTCTGAGACCCAGAGACCTTGTGACCCTGAGACCGAGAGGCCCTGAGACCCTGAGAGACAGTGACCCAGAGGCCCTGAGCCAGTGAGACACAGAGACCCAGAGAACCTGAGACCCTGGGACACAGAGACCCAGAGACCCAGAGACCCTGAGACCCTGAGACACAGAGACCCTGAGACCCTGAGACACTGAGAAATTGAGACCCAGAGACCCACAAGCCCTGAGACCCTGAGACACTGAGACTCAGTGACACAGAGACCCAGCGGCCCTGAGACCCTGAGACCCTGAGACACTGTGACATTGAGACTCAGAAACCCAGAGACCCAGAGGACATAAGACAGAGAGACCCAGAGGCCCTGAGACAATGAGACAATGAGACACTGAGACTCAGAGACCCACCCAGAGGCCCTGAGACCCTGAGACACTGAGACATTGAGACTCAGAGACCCAGAGACCCAAAGGCCCTGAGACCCTGAGACCCGGAGACACTGAGACCCAGAGGCCCTGAGACCCTGAGACACTGCGACCCAGAGGCCCTGAGACTCTGAGACACTGAGACCCTGAGTCCCTGAGACCCAGAGGCCCTGAGACCCTGAGACACTGAGACTCAGAGGCCCTGAGACCCTGAGACACTGAGACACTGAGACATTGAGACTCAGAGACCCAGAGACCCAGAGGCCCTGAGACCCTGAGACCCTGAGACACAGAGACCATGAGACACTCAGACACTGAGGCATTGAGACCCAGAGACCCAGAGGCTCTGAATACACAGAGACCCAGAGACCCTGAGACCCTGAGACCTATAAGTCCTGAAACCCTGAGACCCTGAGGCACTGAGACCCTGAGACCGAGAGGCCCTGAGACCCTGAGAGACAGTGACCCAGAGGCCCTGAGACAGTGAGACACAGAGACCCAGAGGCCCTGAGACCCTGAGACCCTGAGACACAGAGACCCAGAGGCCCTGAGACCCTGAGACCCTGAGACACAGAGACCCAGAGACCCAGAGGCCCTGAGACCCTGAGACACTGAGACACTGAGACTCAGATACACAGAGACCCAGATGCCCTGAGACACTGAGACCCTAAGATCCAGAGTCCCTGAGGCCGTGAGACCCTGAGACACTGAGACCCAGAGGCCCTGAGGCCCTGAGACACTGAGACCCTGAGACCCAGAGGCCCTGAGACCCAGAGACACAGAGACCCTGAGACACTGAGTGACAGTGACCCAGTGGCCTTGATACAGTGTGACACAAAGACCCAGAGGCCCTGAGACCCTGAGACACAGAGACCCAGAGACCATGCGACCCAGAGACCCAGAGACCCTGAGACACTGAGACACTGAGACTCAGAGACACGGAGACCCAGAGGCCTTGAGACCCTAAGACACTGAGACCCAGAGGCCCTGAGGACGTGAGACCCTGAGACCCTGAGACACGGAGACCCAGAGGCCCTGAGACCCTGAGACACAGAGACCCAGAGGCCCTGAGACATTGAGACCCTGAGACCCTGAGACCCAGAGGCCCTGAGTCCCTGAGACTTGAGACCCTGAGACACAGAGACCCTGAGATCCTGAGGACCTGAGACCCTGAGACACATACACCCTGAAACCCAGAGGCCCTGAGACACTGAGACCCTGAGGCTCAGACGCCCTGAGGCCCTGTGACCCTGAGACCCTGAGACACAGAGACCCTGAGGCCCAGAGGCCTTGAGACCCTGAGACACTGAGACATTGAGACTCAGAGACCCAGAGGCCCTGAGACCCTGAGACCCTGTGACACAGAGACCCTGAGACAGTGAGACACTGAGACACTGAGACCCTGAGACACGGAGACATGGAGACACTGAGGCCCTGAGACACTGAGACCCTGAGACACAGAGGCACTGAGGCCCTGAGCCCCTGAGACACTGAGACTCTGAGTCCCTGAGACCCTGAGACCAAGAGACACTGAGACAATGTAACCGTGAGACCCTGAGTCACTGAGACACAGAGACACTGAGACACAGAGACCCTGAGACACTGAGACCCTGAGACCCAGAGGCCGGAGACCCTGAGAACCTGATACACTGAGACAGTGTGACACAGAGACCCAGAGGCCCTGAGACCCTGAGACACTGAGACCCTGAGACCCAGAGGCCCTGAGACCCTGAGACACAGAGACCCAGAGGCCATGAGACACTGAGACACTGAGACATTGAGACTCAGAGACCCAGAGACCCAGAGGCCCTGAGACCCTGAGACACTGAGACCCAGAGGCCCTGAGACCCAGAGTCCCAGAGACCCAGAGGCCCTGAGACCCTGAGACACTGAGACACTGAGACACTGAGGCCCTGAGACCCTGAGGCCCTGAGACCCTGAGAACGTGAGACACTGAGACTTTGAGACTCAGAGACCCAGATACATTGAGACTCAGAGACCCAGAGGCTCTGAGACACTGAGACACTGAGACATTGAGACTCAGAGACACAGAGACCTAGAGGCCCTGAGACACAGAGACCCAGAAGCCCTGAGACCCTGAGACCCTGAGACACAGAGACCCAGAGACCCTGAGACCCTGGGACACTGAGACATTGAGACTCAGAGACACAGAGACCCAGATGCCCTGAGACCCTGAGACCCTGAGACACTATGACCCTGAGGCCCTGAGACCCTGAGACACTGAGACACTGAGACTCAGAGACACAGAGGCCCTGAGATGCTGAGACCCTGAGACACTGAGACATTGAGACTCAGAGACCCAGAGAAACTGAGGCCCTGAGACCCTGAGACACTGAGACCCAGAGGCCTTGAGACACTAACGCCCTGAGAACCTGAGGCCCTGAGACCCTGAGAACGTGAGACACTGAGACATTGAGACTCAGAGACCCAGAGACCCAGAGGGCCTGAGACACAGAGACCCAGACACCCTCAGACCCTGACACACTGAGACCCTGAGACCCAAATGCACTGAGACCCTGAGACACTGAGGCCCTGAGGCCCAGACGCCCTGAGACCTGAGACACAGAGACCCAAAAGCCCTGAGACCCTGAGACACTGAGAATCAGAGACCTGGAGGCCCTGAGACCCTGAGACACTGAGATATTGAGACTCAGGGACACAGAGACCCAGAGGCCCTGAGACACTTAGACACTGAGACTCAGAGGCACAGAGGCCCTGAGATCCTGAGACCCTGAGACACTGAGTCATTGAGACTCAGAGACCCAGAGAAACTGAGGCCCTCAGACCCTGAGACACTGAGACCCAGAGGCCCTGAGACACTAAAACCCTGAGACCCTGAGGCCCTCAGACCCTGAGAATGTGAGACACTGAGACATTGAGACTCAGAGACCCAGAGACCCAGAGGGCCTGAGACCCTGAGACACTGAGACACTGAGACTCAGAGACACAGAGAGATTGAGACTCAGACACCCAGAGGCTCAGAGACACTGAGACATTGAGACTCAGAGACACAGAGACCCAGAGGCCCTGAGTCACAGAGACCCAGAAGCCCTGAGACACTGAGACCCGGAGACCCAGAGGCCCTGAGGCCCTGAGACACAGAGACCCAGAGGCCGTGAGAACCTGAGACCCTGAGACTAAGAGACCCAGAGATCCAGAGGACCTGTGACCCTGAGACACTGAGACACTGAGACTCAGAGGCACTGAGACCCTGAGACACAGAGACCCTGAGACCCTGAGACACTGAGACCCTGAGACCCAGAGGCCCTGAGACCCTGAGAACCTGAGACACTGAGACATTGAGACTCAGAGACCCAGAGGCCCTGAGACACTGTGACTCAGAGACCCAGAGACCCTGAGACCCTGAGACACACAGACCCAGAGGCCCTGAGACCCTGAGATCCAGAGACCCTGAGACCCTGAGACACATTCACCCAGAGGCCCTGAGACCCTGAGGCCCTGAGACCCTGAGACCCAGAGACCCTGAGACCCTGAGACCTATAGGCCCTGAGAACCTGAGACCCTGAGGCACTGAGACCCTGAGACCGAGAGGCCCTGAGACCCTGAGAGGCAGTGACCCAGAGGCCCTGAGAAAGTGAGACACAGAGACCCAGAGGCCCTGAGACCCTGAGACACTGAGACCCAGAGTCCCTGAGGTCGTGAGACCCTGAGACACTGAGACCCAAAGGCCCTGAGACCCTGAGACACTGAGACCCTGAGGCCCAGAGGCTCTGAGACCCTGAGACACAGAGACCCTTAGACCCAGAGGCCCTGAGACCCTGAGACCCTGAGAGACTGAGACACTGAGACACTGAGACCCTGAGACCCGGAGGCCCTGAGAACCTGAGACACAGAGACCCAGAGGCCCTGAGACCCTGAGACACTGAGACCCAGAGGCCCTGAGACCCTGAGACCCTGAGACCCTGAGACCCAGAGACCATGAGACCCTGAGACCCAGAGGCCCTGAGACCCTGAGCGACAGTGACCCAGAGGCCCTGAGACCCTGAGACACTGAGACACTGAGACTGAGAGACACAGAGACCCAGAGGCTCTGAGACACTGAGACCCTGAGACCCACAGTCCCTGAGGCCGTGAGACCCTGAGACACTGAGACCCAGAGGCCCTGAGACACTGAGACACTGAGACGCTGAGACCCAGAGGCCCTGAGGCCCTGAGACACAGAGATCCTGAGACCGAGAGGCCCTGAGACCCTGAGAGACAGTGACCCAGAGGCCCTGAGCCAGTGAGACACAGAGACCCAGAGACCCTGAGACCCTGGGACACAGAGACCCTGAGACCCAGAGGCCCTGAGACCCTGAGACACAGAGACCCTGAGACCCTGAGACACTGAGAAATTGAGACCCAGAGACCCACAAGCCCTGAGACCCTGAGACACTGAGACTCAGTGACACAGAGACCCAGAGGCCCTGAGACCCTAAGACCCTGAGACACTGAGACATTGAGACTCAGAAACCCAGAGACCCAGAGGACATGAGACAGAGAGACCCAGAGGCCCTGACAACCTGAGACACTGAGACACTGAGACTCAGAGACCCACCCAGAGGCCCTGAGACCCTGAGACACTGAGACATTGAGACTCAGAGACCCAGAGACCCAGAGGCCCTGAGACCCTGAGACCCGGAGACACTGAGACCCAGAGGCCCTGAGACCCTGAGACACTGTGACCCAAAGTGCCCTGAGACTCTGAGACACTGAGACCCTGAGTCCCTGAGACCCAGAGGCCCTGAGACCCTGAGACACTGAGACACTGAGAAATTGAGACTCAGAGACCCAGAGACCCAGAGGACATGAGACAGAGAGACCCAGAGGCCCTGAGAACCTGAGACACTGAGACACTGAGACTCAGAGACCCACCCAGAGGCCCTGAGACCCTGAAACACTGAGACATTGAGACTCAGAGACCCAGAGACCCAGAGGCCCTGAGACCCTGTGACCCGGAGACACTGAGACCCAGAGGCCCTGAGACCCTGAGACACTGAGACTCAGAGGCCCTGAGACCCAGAGGCCCTGAGACCCTGAGACCCTGGGACCCTGAGACACAGAGACCCTGAGACACTCAGACACTGAGACATTGAGACCCAGAGACCCAGAGGCCCTGAGACACAGAGACCCAGAGACCCTGAGACCCTGAGACCTATAAGTCCTGAAATCCTGAGACCCTGAGGCACTGAGACCCTGAGACCGAGAGGCCCTGAGACCCTGAGAGACAGTGACCCAGAGGCCCTGAGACAGTGAGACCCAGAGATCCAGAGGCCCTGAGACCCTGAGACACAGAGACCCAGAGGCCCTGAGACTTGAGATCCTGAGACACAGAGACCCTGAGATCCTGAGGACCTGAGACCCTGAGACATTGAGACTCCGAAACCCAGAGATCCAAAGGCCCTGAGACCCTGAGACACTGAGACCCTGGGACCCAGATGCCCTGAGACCCTGAAACCCTGAGACACAGAGACCCAGAGGCCCTGAGACCCTGAGACCCTGAGACACATACGCCCTGATACCCAGAGGCCCTGAGACACTGAGACCCTGAGGCTCAGACGCCCTGAGGCCCTGTGACCCTGAGGCCCTGAGACACAGAGACCCTAAGGCCCAGAGGCCCTGAGACCCTGAGACACTGAGACATTGAGACTCAGAGACCCAGAGATCCAGAGGCCCTGAGACCCTGAGACCCTGTGACACAGAGACCCTGAGACAGTGAGACACTGAGACACTGAGACCCTGAGACATGGAGACATGGAGACACTGAGGCCCTGAGACACTGAGACCCTGAGACACAGAGGCACTGAGGCCCTGAGCCCCTGAGACACTGAGACTCTGAGTCCCTGAGACTCTGAGACACTGAGAAACTGAGACCCAGAGACCCTGAGAAGCTGAGACCCTGAGACCAAGAGACACTGAGACAATGTAACTGTGAGACCCTGAGACACTGAGATCCTGAGACCCAGAGACCCTAAGAAAATGAGACACTGAGAACCTGAGACAATGACACACTGAGACCCTCCGACCCAGGGAACCAAAGACCTTGAGACACTGAGACCCTGAGACCCTGAGACACTGCGACACTGAGAGACTGTGACCATGAGCCCCTGAGACCCAGACACACTGAGAACTTGAGAGACTGAGACCCTGAGACACTGAGACACTGAGTCACAGAGACCCTGAGACCCAAAGGACCAGAGACGCAGAGACCCTGAGACCCGGAGAACCTGAGACACAGAGACACCGAGACACTGGGACAGAGACATTGAGGAACAGAGACGTTGCGACCCTGAAACCCTGAGACCCTGAGACACTGAGACCCAGAGTCCCTGAGAGCCAGACACGCAGTGACCCAGAGACCCTGAGACCCTGAGACACTGAGACACAGAGACCCTGAGACACTGAGACCCTGAGACCCAGAGGTCCGAGACCCTGAGACCCTGAGACACTGAGACAGTGTGACACAGAGACCCAGAGGCCCTGAGACCCTGAGACCCTGAGACACTGAGACCCTGAGACACGGAGGCCCTGAGAACCTGAGACACAGAGACCCTGAGGCCCTGAGACCCTGAGACACTGAGACCCAGAGGCCCTGCGACCCTGAGACACTGAGACCCAGAGGCCCTGACACACTGAGACACTGAGACTGAGAGACACAGAGACCCGCAGGCTCTGAGACACTGAGACCCTGAGACCCACAGTCCCTGAGGCCGTGAGACCCTGAGACACTGAGACGCTGAGACCCAGAGGCCCTGAGGCCCTGAGACACAGAGACCCCGAGACCGAGAGGCCCTGAGACCCTGAGAGACAGTGACCCAGAGGCCCTGAGCCAGTGAGAAATTGAGACCCAGAGACCCACAAGCCCTGAGACCCTGAGACACTGAGACACTGAGACTCAGTGACACTGAGACCCAGAGGCCCTGAGACCCTGAGACCCTAAGACACTGAGACATTGAGACTCAGAAACCCAGAGACCCAGAGGACATGAGACAGAGAGACCCAGAGGCCCTGAGAACCTGAGACCCTGAGACACTGAGACTCAGAGACCCACCCAGAGGCCCTGAGACCCTGAGACCCGGAGACACTGAGACCCAGAGGCCCTGAGACCCTGAGACACTGCGACCCAGAGGCCCTGAGACTCTGAGACACTGAGACCCTGAGTCCCTAAGACCCAGAGGCCCTGAGACCCTGAGACACTGAGACATTGAGACTCAGAGACCCAGAGACCCAGAGGCCCTGAGACCCTGAGACCCTGTGACACAGAGACCCTGAGACAGTGAGACACTGAGACACTGAGACACTGAGACACTGAGACCCTGAGACACGGAGACATGGAGACACTGAGGCCCTGAGACACTGAGACCCTGAGACACAGAGGCACTGAGGCACTGAGCCCCTGAGACACTGAGACTCTGAGTCCCTGAGACTCTGAGACACTGAGAAACTGAGACCCAGAGACACTGAGAAGCTGAGACCCTGAGACCCGGAGACCCTGAGACACAGAGACACCGAGACACTGGGACAGAGACATTGAGGAACAGAGACGTTGCGACCCTGAAACCCTGAGACCCTGAGACACTGAGACCCAGAGTCCCTGAGAGCCAGACACGCAGTGACCCAGAGACCCTGAGACCCTGAGACACTGAGACACAGAGACCCTGAGACACTGAGACCCTGAGACCCAGAGGTCCGAGACCCTGAGACCCTGAGACACTGAGACAGTGTGACACAGAGACACAGAGGCCCTGAGACCCTGAGACCCTGAAAGACTGAGGCACTGAGACACTGAGACCCTGAGACCCGGAGGCCCTGAGAACCTGAGACACAGAGACCCAGAGGCCCTGAGACCCTGAGACACTGAGACCCAGAGGCCCTGAGACCCTGAGACACTGAGACACTGAGACCCAGAGGCCCTGAGACACTGAGACACTGAGACTGAGAGACACAGAGACCCACAGGCTCTGAGACACTGAGACCCTGAGACCCACAGTCCCTGAGGCCGTGAGACCCTGAGACACTGAGACGCTGAGACCCAGAGGCCCTGAGGCACTGAGACACTGAGACCCTGAGACCGAGAGGCCATGAGACCCTGAGAGACAGTGGCCCAGAGGCCCTGAGACAGTGAGACACAGAGACCCAGAGGCCCTGAGACCCTGAGACCCTGAGACACAGAGACCCAGACGCCCTGAGACCCTGAGACCCTGAGACACAGAGACCCAGAGACCCAGAGGCCCTGAGACCCTGAGACACTGAGACTCAGATACACAGAGACCCAGAAGCCCTGAGACACTGAGACCCTGAGACCCGGAGGCCCTGAGAACCTGAGACACAGAGACCCAGAGGCCCTGAGACCCTGAGACACTGAGACCCAGAGGCCCTGAGACCCTGAGACACTGAGACCCAGAGGCCCTGAGACACTGAGACACTGAGACTGAGAGACACAGAGACCCACAGGCTCTGAGACACTGAGACCCTGAGACCCACAGTCCCTGAGGCCATGAGACCCTGAGGCACTGAGACACAGAGACCCCGAGACCGAGAGGCCCTGAGACCCTGAGAGACAGTGACTCAGAGGCCCTGAGCCAGTGAGACACAGAGACCCAGAGACCCTGAGACCCTGGGACACAGAGACCCAGAGACCCAGAGACCCTGAGACCCTGAGACACAGAGACCCTGAGACCCTGAGACACTGAGAAATTGAGACCCAGAGACCCACAAGCCCTGAGACCCTGAGACACTGAGACACTGAGACTCAGTGACACAGAGACCCAGAGGCCCTGAGACCCTGAGACCCTGAGACACTGAGACATTGAGACTCAGAAACCCAGAGACCCAGAGGACATGAGACAGAGAGACCCAGAGGCCCTGAGAACCTGAGACACTGAGACACTGAGACTCAGAGACCCACCCAGAGGCCCTGAGACCCTGAGACCCGGAGACACTGCGACCCAGAGGCCCTGAGTCTCTGAGGCACTGAGACCCTGAGTCCCTCAGACCCAGAGGCCCTGAGACCCTGAGACACTGAGACTCAGAGGCCCTGAGACCCTGAGAAACTGAGACACTGAGACATTGAGACTCAGAGACCCAGAGACCCAGAGGCCCTGAGACCCTGAGACCCTGAGACACAGAGACCCTGAGACACTCAGACACTGAGACATTAAGACCCTAAGACCCAGAGGCCCTGAGACACAGAGACCCAGAGACCCTGAGACCTATAAGTCCTGAAACCCTGAGACCCTGAGGCACTGAGACCCTGAGACCGAGAGGCCCTGAGACCCTGAGAGACAGTGGCCCAGAGGCCCTGAGACAGTGAGACACAGAGACCCAGAGGCCCTGAGACCCTGAGACCCTGAGACACAGAGACCCAGACGCCCTGAGACCCTGAGACCCTGAGACACAGAGACCCAGAGACCCAGAGGCCCTGAGACCCTGAGACACTGAGACACTGAGACTCAGATACACAGAGACCCAGATGCCCTGAGACACTGAGACCCTAAGACCCAGAGTCCCTGAGGCCGTGAGACCCTGAGACACTGAGACCCAGAGGCCCTGAGGCCCTGAGACACTGAGACCCTGAGACCCTGAGGCCCTGAGGCCCTGAGACCCTGAGACACAGAGACCCAGAGACCATGAGTGACAGTGACCCAGTGGCCTTGATACAGTGAGACACAAAGACCCAGAGGCCCTCACACCCTGAGACACAGAGACCCAGAGACCATGAGACCCAGAGACCCTGAGACACTGAGACTCAGAGACACGGAGACCCAGAGGCCTTGAGACCCTAAGACACTGAGACCCAGAGACCCTGAGACCCATAAGTCCTGAAACCCTGAGACCCTGAGGCACTGAGACCCTGAGACCGAGAGGCCCTGAGACCCTGAGAGACAGTGACCCAGAAGCCCTGAGACAGTGAGACACAGAGACCCAGCGGCCCTGAGACCCTGAGACCCTGAGACACAGAGACCCAGAGGCCCTGAGACCCTGAGACACTGAGACACAGAGACCCAGAGACCCAGAGGCCCTGAGACACTGAGACACTGAGACTCAGATACACAGAGACCCAGAAGCCCTGAGACACTAAGACCCTAAGACCCAGAGTCCCTGAGGCCGTGAGACCCTGAGACACTGAGACCCAGAGGCCCTGAGGCCCTGAGACACTGAGACCCGGAGACCCAGAGGCCCTGATGCTCTGAGACCCTGAGACCCTGAGTGACAGTGACCCAGTGGCCTTGATACAGTGAGACACAAAGACCCAGAGGCCCTGAGACCCTGAGACACAGAGACCCAGAGACCATGAGACCCACAGACCCTGAGATACTGAGACACTGAGACACTGAGACACTGAGAGTCAGATACACGGAGACCCAGAGGCCTTGAGACCCTAAGACACTGAGACCCAGAGGCCCTGAGGCCGTGAGACCCTGAGACCCTGAGACACTGAGACCCAGAGGCCCTGAGACCCTGAGACACAGAGACCCAGAGGCCCTGAGACACGAGACCGTGAGACCCAGAGGCCTTGAGGCCCTGAGACTTGAGACCCTGTGACACAGAGACCCTGAGATCCTGAGGACCTGAGACCCTGAGACACTGAGACATTGAGACTCCGAAACCCAGAGATCCAAAGGCCCTGAGACCCTGAGACACTGAGACCCTGAGACCTAGATGCCCTGAGACCCTGAAACCCTGAGACACAGAGACCCAGAGGCCCTGAGACCCTGAGACCCTGAGACACATACACCCTGAAACCCAGAGGCCCTGAGACACTGAGACCCTGAGGCTCAGACGCCCTGAGGCCCTGTGACCCTGAGACCCTGAGACACAGAGACCCTGAGGCCCAGAGGCCCTGAGACCCTGAGAAACTGAGACATTGAGACTCAGAGACCCAGAGATCCAGAGGCCCTGAGACCCTGAGACCCTGTGACACAGAGACCCTGAGACAGTGAGACACTGAGACACTGAGACCCTGAGACACGGAGACATGGAGACACTGAGGCCCTGAGACACTGAGACCCTGAGACACAGAGGCACTGAGGCCCTGAGCCCCTGAGACACTGAGACTCTGAGTCCCTGAGACTCTGAGACACTGAGAAACTGAGACCCAGAGACCCTGAGAAGCTGAGACCCTGAGACCAAGAGACACTGAGACAATGTAACTGTGAGACCTTGAGTCACTGAGACACTGAGATCCTGAGACCCAGAGACCCTAAGAAAATGAGACACTGAGAACCTGAGACAATGACACAATGAGACCCTCCGACCCAGGGAACCAAAGACCTTGAGACACTGAGACCCTGAGACCCTGAGACACTGAGACACTGAGAGACTGTGACCATGAGCCCCTGAGACCCAGATACACTGAGAACTTGAGAGACTGAGACCCTGAGACACTGAGACACTGAGGCACAGAGACCCTGAGGCCCAAAGGACCAGAGACGCAGAGACCCTGAGACCCGGAGACCCTGAGACACCGAGACACTGGGACAGAGACATTGAGGAACAGAGACGTTGCGACCCTGAAACCCTGAGACCCTGAGACACTGAGACCCAGAGTCCCTGAGAGCCAGACACGCAGTGACCCAGAGACCCTGAGACCCTGAGACACTGAGACACAGAGACCCTGAGACACTGAGACCCTGAGACCCAAAGGCCCTGAGACCCTGAGACACAGAGACCCAGAGGCCATGAGACCCTGAGACACTGAGACAATGAGACTCAGAGACCCAGAGACCCACAGGCCCTGAGACCCTGAGACACTGAGACCCAGAGGCCCTGAGACCCAGAGTCCCAGAGACCCAGAGTCCCAGAGACCCAGAGGCCCTGAGACCCTGAGGCCCTGAGACACTGAGGCTCTGAGACCCTGAGGCCCTGAGACCCTGAGAACGTGAGACACTGAGACATTGAGACTCAGAGACCCAGAGGCTCTGAGACACTGAGACACTGAGACATTGAGACTCAGAGACACAGAGACCCAGAGGCCCTGAGACACAGAGACCCAGAGGCCCTGAGACCCTGAGACACAGAGACCCAGAGACCCTGAGACCCTGAGACACTGAGACTCAGAGACACAGAGACCCAAAGGCCCTGAGACCCTGACACACTGAGACATTGAGACCCAGAGACACAGAGACCCAGAGGCCCTGAGACCCTGAGACCCTGAGACACTATGACCCAGAGGCCCTGAGACCCTGAGACACTGAGACACTGAGACTCAGAGACACAGAGGCCCTGAGATCCTGAGACCCTGAGACACTGAGACATTGAGACTCAGAGACCCAGAGAAACTGAGGCCCTCAGACCCTGAGACACTGAGACCCAGAGGCCTTGAGACACTTACGCCCTGAGACCCTGAGGCCCTGAGACCCTGAGAACGTGAGACACTGAGACATTGAGACTCAGAGACCCAGAGACCCAGAGGGCCTGAGACACAGACACCCAGACACCCTGAGACCCTGACACACTGAGACCCTGAGACCCAAAGGCACTGAGACCCTGAGACACTGAGACCCTGAGGCCCAGACGCCCTGAGACCTGCGACTCAGAGACCCAAAAGCCCTGAGACCCTGAGGCACTGAGATATTGAGACTCAGGGACACAGAGACCCAGAGGCCCTGAGACCCTGAGACCCTGAGGCACAGAGGCCCAGATACACTGAGACCCTGAGACACTTAGACACTGAGACTCAGAGACCCAGAGAAACTGAGGCCCTCAGACCCTGAGACACTGAGACCCAGAGGCCCTGAGACACTAAAACCCTGAGACCCTGAGGCCCTGAGACCCTGAGAACGTGAGACACTGAGACATTGAGACTCAGAGACCCAGAGACCCAGAGGGCCTGAGACCCTGAGACACTGAGACACTGAGACTCAGAGACACAGAGAGATTGAGACTCAGACACCCAGAGGCTCAGAGACACTGAGACACTGAGACATTGAGACTCAGAGACACAGAGACCCAGAGGCCCTGAAACACAGAGACCCAGAAGCCCTGAGACACTGAGACCCAGAGACCCAGAGGCCCCGAGGCCCTCAGACACAGAGACCCAGTGGCCCTGAGAAACTGAGACACTGAGACTCAGAGACCCAGAGATCCAGAGGACCTGAGACCCTGAGACACAGAGACCCAGAGGCCCTGAGACACTGAGACCCAGAGGCCCTGAGACCCTGAGAACCTGAGACACTGAGACATTGAGACTCAGAGACCCAGAGGCCCTGAGACCCTGAGACACTGTGACTCAGAGACCCAGAGACCCTGAGACCCTGAGACACACAGACCCAGAGGCCCTGAGGCCCTGAGACCCAGAGACCCTGAGACCCTGAGACACTCAGAACCAGAGGCCCTGAGACCCTGAGACCCAGAGACCCTGAGACCCTGAGACCTATAGGCCCTGAGAACCTGAGACCCTGAGGCACTGAGACCCTGAGACCGAGAGGCTCTGAGACCCTGAGAGGCAGTGACCCAGAGGCCCTGAGACAGTGAGACACAGAGACCCAGAGGCCCTGAGACCCTGAGACACAGAGACCCAGAGACCCAGAGACCCAAATGCCCTGAGACCCAGAGGCCCTGAGACCCTGAGACACTGAGACCCAGAGCCCCTGAGGCCGTGAGACCCTGAGACACTGAGACCCAAAGGCCCTGAGACCCTGAGACACTGAGACACTGAGACCCAGAGGCCCTGAGACCCTGAGACCCTGAGAGACTGAGGCACTGAGACACTGAGACCCTGAGACCCGGAGGCCCTGAGAACCTGAGACACAGAGACCCAGAGGCCCTGAGACCCTGAGACACTGAGACCCAGAGGCCCTGAGACCCTGAGACACTGAGACCCAGAGACCATGAGACCCTGAGACGCAGAGGCCCTGAGACCCTGAGAGACAGTGACCCAGAGGCCCTGAGACCCTGAGACACTGAGACACTGAGACTGAGAGACACAGAGACCCACAGGCTCTGAGACACTGAGACCCTGAGACCCACAGTCCCTGAGGCCGTGAGACCCTGAGACGCTGAGACCCAGAGGCCCTGAGGCCCTGAGACACAGAGACCCTGAGACAGAGAGGCCCTGAGACCGTGAGAGACAGTGACACAGAGGCCCTGAGCCAGTGAGACACAGAGACCCAGAGACCCTGAGACCCTGGGACATAGAGACCCAGAGACCCAGAGGCCCTGAGACACAGAGACCCTGAGACCCTGAGACACTGAGAAATTGAGACCCAGAGACCCACAAGCCCTGAGACCCTGAGACACTTTGACACTGAGACTCAGTGACACAGAGACCCAGAGGCCCTGAGACCCTGAGACCCTGAGACACTGAGACATTGAGACTCAGAAACCCAGAGACCCAGAGGACATGAGACAGAGAGACCCAGAGGCCCTGACAACCTGAGACACTGAGACACTGAGACTCAGAGACCCACCCAGAGGCCCTGTGACCCTGAGACACTGAGACATTGAGACTCAGAGACCCAGAGACCCAGAGGCCCTGAGACCCTGAGACCCGGAGACACTGAGACCCAGAGGCCTTGAGACCCTGAGACACTGCGACCCAGAGGCCCTGAGACTCTGAGACACTGAGACCTTGAGTCCCTAAGACCCTGAGGCCCTGAGACCCTGAGACACTGAGACTCAGAGGCCCTGAGACCCTGAGACACTGAGACCCTGAGACACAGAGACCCTGAGACACTCAGACACTGAGACATTGAGACGCAGAGACCCAGAGGCCCTGAGACATAGAGACCCAGAGACCCTGAGACCCTGAGACCTATAAGTCCTGAAACCCTGAGACCCTGAGGCACTGAGACCCTGAGACCGAGAGGCCCTGAGACCCTGAGAGATAGTGACCCAGAGGCCCTGAGACAGTGAGACACAGAGAGCCAGAGGCCCTGAGACCCTGAGACCCTGAGACACAGAGACCCAGAGGCCCTGAGACCCTGAGACACAGAGGCCCAGAGACCCAGAGGCCCTGAGACCCAGAGACACTGAGACACTGAGACTCAGATACACAGAGACCCAGAAGCCCTGAGACACTGAGACCCTCAGACCCAGAGTCCTTGAGGCCGTGAGACCCTGAGACACTGAGACCCAGAGGCCCTGAGGCCCTGAGACACTGAGACCCTGAGACCCTGAGGCCCTGAGGCCCTGAGACCCTAAGACACTGAGACCCAGAGACCCTGAGACCCTGAGACCCATAAGTCCTGAAACCCTGAGACCCTGAGGCACTGAGACCCTGAGACCGAGAGGCCCTGAGACCCTGAGAGACAGTGACCCAGAGGCCCTGAGACAGTGAGACACAGAGACCCAGAGGCCCTGAGACCCTGAGACCCTGAGACACTGAGACACTGAGACTCAGATACACAGAGACCCAGAAGCCCTGAGACACTGAGACCCTAAGACCCAGAGGCCCTGAGGCCGTGAGACCCTGAGACACTGAGACCCAGAGGCACTGAGGCCCTGAGACACTGAGACCCTGAGACCCTGAGACCATGAGACCCAGAGACCCAGAGACCCTGGGACACTGAGACACTGAGACACTGAGACTCAGAGACACGGAGACCCAGAGGCCTTGAGACCCTAAGACACTGAGACCCAGAGGCCCTGAGGCCGTGAGACCCTGAGACCCTGAGACACTGAGACCCAGAGGCCCTGAGACCATGAGACCCTGAGACCCAGAGGCCCTGAGGCCCTGAGACTTGAGACCCTGAGACACTGAGACACTGAGACATTGAGACTCAGAGACCCAGAGGCCCTGAGACCCTGAGACCCTGAGACCCTGAGACACAGAGACCCTGAGACACTCAGACACTGAGGCATTGAGACCCAGAGACCCAGAGGCCCTGAGACACAGAGACCCAGAGACCCTGAGACCCTGAGACCTATAAGTCCTGAAACCCTGAGACCCTGAGGCACTGAGACCCTGAGACCGAGAGGCCCTGAGACCCTTAGTGACAGTGACCCAGAGGCCCTGAGACAGTGAGACACAGAGACCCTGAGACACAGAGACCCAGAGGCCCTGAGACCCTGAGACCCAGAGACCCAGAGGCCCTGAGACCCTGAGACCCTGAGACACAGAGACCCAGAGGCCCTGAGACCCTGAGACCCTGAGACACAGAGGCCCAGAGACCCAGAGGCCCTGAGACCCTGAGACACTGAGACACTGAGACTCAGATACACAGAGACCCAGAAGCCCTGAGACACTGAGACCCTAAGACCCAGAGTCCCTGAGGCCGTGAGACCCTGAGACACTGAGACCCAGAGGCCCTGAGGCCCTGAGGCCCTGAGACACTGAGACCCTGAGACCCAGAGGCCCAGAGGCCCTGAGACACTGAGACACAGAGACCCTGAGACACTGAGTGACAGTGACCCAGTGGCCTTGATAGAGTGAGACACAAAGACCCAGAGGCCCTGAGACCCTGAGACACAGAGACCCAGAGACCATGAGACTCAGAGACCCTGAGAAACTGAGACACTGAGACACTGAGACACTGAGACTCAGAGACACGGAGACGCAGAGGCCTTGAGACCCTAAGACACTGAGACCCAGAGGCCCTGAGGCCGTGAGACCCTGAGACCCTGAGACACTGAGACCCAGAGGCCCTGAGACCCTGAGACACAGAGACCCAGAGGCCCTGAGACACTGAGACCCTGAGACCCAGAGGCCCTGAGGCCCTGAGACTTGAGACCCTGAGACACAGAGACCCTGAGATCCTGAGGACCTGAGACCCTGAGACACTGAGACATTGAGACTCCGAAACCCAGAGATCCAAAGGCCCTGAGACCCTGAGACACTGAGACCCTGAGACCCAGATGCCCTGAGACCCTGAAACCCTGAGACACAGAGACCCAGAGGCCCTGAGACCCTGAGACACATACACCCTGAAACCTAGAGGCCCTGAGACACTGAGACCCTGAGGCTCAGACGCCCTGAGGCCCTGTGACCCTGAGACCCTGAGACACAGAGACCCTGAGGCCCAGAGGCCCTGAGGCCCTGAGACACTGAGACATTGAGACTCAGAGACCCAGAGATACAGAGGCCCTGAGACCCTGAGACCCTGTGACACAGAGACCCTGAGACAGTGAGACACTGAGACACTGAGACCCTGAGACACGGAGACATGGAGACACTGAGGCCCTGAGCCCCTGAGACACTGAGACTCTGAGTCCCTGAGACTCTGAGACACTGAGAAACTGAGACCCAGAGACCCTGAGAAGCTGAGACCCTGAGACCAAGAGACACTGAGACAATGTAACTGTGAGACCCTGAGTTACTGAGACACTGAGACACTGAGATCCTGAGACCCAGAGACCCTAAGAAAATGAGACCCTGAGAACCTGAGACAATGACACACTGAGCCCCTCCGACCCAGGGAACCAAAGACCTTGAGACACTGAGACCCTGAGACCCTGAGACACTGAGACACTGAGAGACTGTGACCATGAGCCCCTGAGACCCAGACACACTGAGAACTTGAGAGACTGAGACCCTGAGACACTGAGACACTGAGGCACAGAGACCCTGAGACCCAAAGGACCAGAGACGCAGAGACCCTGAGACCCGGAGACCCTGAGACACAGAGACACCGAGACACTGGGACAGAGACATTGAGGAACAGAGACGTTGCGACCCTCAAACCCTGAGACCCTGAGACCCTGAGACCCAGAGGCCCGAGACCCTGAGACCCTGAGACACTGAGACACTGAGACACTGAGACACAGAGACCCTGAGACAGTGAGACCCTGAGACCCAGAGACCCGAGACCCTGAGACACTGAGACACGGAGACAGTGTGACACAGAGACCCAGAGGCCCTGAGACCATGAGACACTGAGACCCTGAGACCCAGAGGCCCTGAGACCCTGAGACACTGAGACCCTGAGACCCAGAGACCCAGAGGCCCTGAGACCCTGAGACACAGAGACCCCGAGGCCATGAGACCCTGAGACACTGAGACACTGAGACAATGAGACTCAGAGACCCAGAGACGCAGAGACCCAGAGGCCCTGAGACCCTGAGACACTGCGACCCTGAGGCCCTAAGACCCAGAGTCCCAGAGACCCAGAGGCCCTGAGACCCTGAGTCACTGAGACCCAGAGCCCCTGAGACCCTGAGGCCCTGAGACCCTGAGAACGTGAGACACTGAGGCATTGAGACTCAGAGACCCAGAGACATTGAGACTCAGAGACCCAGAGGCTCTGAGACACTGAGACACTGAGACATTGAGACCCAGAGACACAGAGACCCAGAGGCCCTGAGACCCTGAGAACCTGAAATACTGAGACATTGAGACTCAGAGACACAGAGACCCAGAGGCCCTGAGACCCTGAGACCCTGGGACACTGAGACATTGAGACTCAGAGACACAGAGACCCAGATGCCCTGAGACCCTGAGACCCTGAGACACTATGACCCTGAGGCCCTGAGACCCTGAGACACTGAGACTCAGAGACACAGAGGCCCTGAGATCCTGAGACCCTGAGACACTGAGACATTGAGACTCAGAGACCCAGAGAAACTGAGGCCCTCAGACCCTGAGACACTGAGACCCAGAGGCCTTGAGACACTAACGCCCTGAGACCCTGAGGCCCTGAGACCCTGAGAACGTGAGACACTGAGACATTGAGACTCAGAGACCCAGAGACCCATAGGGCCTGAGACACAGAGACCCAGACACCCTGAGACCCTGACACACTGAGACCCTGAGACCCAAAGGCACTGAGAGCCTGAGACCCTGAGGCCCAGACGCCCTGAGACCCTGAGACACAGAGACCCAAAAGCCCTGAGACCCTGAGACACTGAGAATCAGAGACCCAGAGATCCAGAGGACCTGAGACCCTGAGACACTGAGACCCTGAGACACAGAGACCCAGAGGCCCTGAGACACTGAGACACTGAGACCCTGAGACCCAGAGGCCCTGAGACCCTGAGAACCTGAGACACTGAGACATTGAGACTCAGAGACCCAGAGGCCCTGAGACCCTGAGACACTGAGATATTGAGATTCAGGGACACAGAGACCCAGAGGCCCTGAGACCCTGAGACCCTGAGACACAGAGACCCAGAGGCCCTGAGACCCTGAGACACTTAGACACTGAGACTCAGAGGCACAGAGGCCCTGAGATCCTGAGACCCTGAGACACTGAGTCATTGAGAAACAGAGACCCAGAGAAACTGAGGCCCTCAGACCCTGAGACACTGAGACCCAGAGGCCCTGAGACACTAAAACCCTGAGACCCTGAGGCCCTGAGACCCTGAGAACGTGAGACACTGAGACATTGAGACTCAGAGACCCAGAGACCCAGAGGGCCTGAGACCCTGAGACACTGAGACTCAGAGACACAGAGACATTGAGACTCAGACACCCAGATGCTCAGAGACACTGAGGCACTGAGACATTGAGACTCAGAGACACAGAGACCCAGAGGGCCTGAGACCCTGGGACAGTGAGACACTGAGACTCAGAAACACAGAGACATTGAGACTCAGACACCCAGAGGCTCGGAGACACTGAGACACTGAGACATTGAGACTCAGAGAACAGAGACCCAGAGGCCCTGAGACACAGAGTCCCAGAAGCCCTGAGACACTGAGACCCAGAGACCCAGAGGCCCTGAGGCCCTGAGACTCAGAGACCCAGAGATCCAGAGGACCTGAGACCCTGAGACACTGAGACACTGAGACTCAGAGGCACTGAGACCCTGAGACACAGAGACCCAGAGGCCCTGAGACCCTGAGACACTGAGACCCTGAGACCCAGAGGCCCTGAGACATTGAGAACCTGAGACACTGAGACATTGAGACTCAGAGACCCAGAGGCCCTGAGACCCTGAGACAATGTGACTCAGAGACCCAGAGGCCCTGAGACCCTGAGACCCAGAGACCCTGAGACCCTGAGACACATTCACCCAGAGGCCCTGAGACCCTGAGGCCCTGAGACCCTGAGACCCAGAGACCTTGTGACCCTGAGACCGAGAGGCCCTGAGACCCTGAGAGACAGTGACCCAGAGGCCCTGAGCCAGTGAGACACAGAGACCCAGAGAACCTGAGACCCTGGGACACAGAGACCCAGAGACCCAGAGGCCCTGAGACCCTGAGACCCTGAGACACAGAGACCATGAGACACTCAGACACTGAGGCATTGAGACCCAGAGACCCAGAGGCTCTGAATACACAGAGACCCAGAGACCCTGAGACCCTGAGACCTATAAGTCCTGAAACCCTGAGAACCTGAGGCACTGAGACCCTGAGACCGAGAGGGCCTGAGACCCTGAGAGACAGTGACCCAGAGGCCCTGAGACAGTGAGACACAGAGACCCAGAGGCCCTGAGACCCTGAGACCCTGAGACACAGAGACCCAGAGGCCCTGAGACCCTGAGACCCTGAGACCCTGAGACACAGAGACCCAGAGACCCAGAGGCCCTGAGACCCTGAGACACTGAGACTCAGATACACAGAGACCCAGATGCCCTGAGACACTGAGACCCTAAGATTTAGAGTCCCTGAGGACGTGAGACCCTGAGACACTGAGACCCAGAGGCCCTGAGACCCAGAGACACAGAGACCCTGAGACACTGAGTGACAGTGACCCAGAGGCCTTGATACAGTGTGACACAAAGACCCAGAGGCCCTGAGACCCTGAGACACAGAGACCCAGAGACCATTCGACCCAGAGACCCAGAGACCCTGAGACACTGAGACACTGAGACTCAGAGACACGGAGACCCAGAGGCCTTGAGACCCTAAGACACTGAGACCCAGAGGCCCTGAGGACGTGAGAACCTGAGACCCTGAGACACGGAGACCCAGAGGCCCTGAGACACTGAGACACTGAGACTCAGAGACCCAGAGACCCAGAGGCCCTGAGACCTTGAGACCCGGAGACACTGAGACCCAGAGGCCCTGAGACCCTGAGACACTGCGACCCTGAGTCCCTGAGACCCAGAGGCCCTGAGACCCTGAGACACTGAGACTCAGAGGCCCTGAGACCCTGAGACACTGAGACATTGAGACTCAGAGACCCAGAGACCCAGAGGCCCTGAGACCCTGAGACCCTGAGACACAGAGACCATGAGACACTCAGACACTGAGGCATTGAGACCCAGAGACCCAGAGGCTCTGAATACACAGAGACCCAGAGACCCTGAGACCCTGAGACCTATAAGTCCTGAAACCCTGAGAACCTGAGGCACTGAGACCCTGAGACCGAGAGGGCCTGAGACCCTGAGAGACAGTGACCCAGAGGCCCTGAGACAGTGAGACACAGAGACCCAGAGGCCCTGAGACCCTGAGACCCTGAGACACAGAGACCCAGAGGCCCTGAGACCCTGAGACCCTGAGACCCTGAGACACAGAGACCCAGAGACCCAGAGGCCCTGAGACCCTGAGACACTGAGACTCAGATACACAGAGACCCAGATGCCCTGAGACACTGAGACCCTAAGATTTAGAGTCCCTGAGGACGTGAGACCCTGAGACACTGAGACCCAGAGGCCCTGAGACCCAGAGACACAGAGACCCTGAGACACTGAGTGACAGTGACCCAGAGGCCTTGATACAGTGTGACACAAAGACCCAGAGGCCCTGAGACCCTGAGACACAGAGACCCAGAGACCATTCGACCCAGAGACCCAGAGACCCTGAGACACTGAGACACTGAGACTCAGAGACACGGAGACCCAGAGGCCTTGAGACCCTAAGACACTGAGACCCAGAGGCCCTGAGGACGTGAGAACCTGAGACCCTGAGACACGGAGACCCAGAGGCCCTGAGACTCTGAGACACAGAGACCCAGAGGCCCTGAGACATTGAGACCCTGAGACACAGAGACCCTGAGATCCTGAGGACCTGAGACCCTGAGACACATACACCCTGAAACCCAGAGGCCCTGAGACACTGAGACCCTGAGGCTCAGACGCCCTTAGGCCCTGTGACCCTGAGACCCTGAGACACAGAGACCCTGAGGCCCAGAGGCCTTGAGACCCTGAGACACTGAGACATTGAGACTCAGAGACCCAGAGATCCAGAGGCCCTGAGACCCTGTGACACAGAGACCCTGAGACAGTGAGACACTGAGACACTGAGGCCCTGAGACGCTGAGACACGGAGACATGGAGACACTGAGGCCCTGAGACACTGAGACCCTGAGACACAGAGGCACTGAGGCCCTGAGCCCCTGAGACACTGAGACTCTGAGTCCCTGAGACACTGAGACACTGAGAAACTGAGACCCAGAGACCCTGAGAAGCTGAGACCCTGAGACCAAGAGACACTGAGACAACGTAACCGTGAGACCCTGAGTCACTGAGACACAGAGACCCTGAGACACTGAGACACAGAGACCCTGAGACACTGAGACCCTGAGACCCAGAGGCCGGAGACCCTGAGACCCTGATACACTGAGACAGTGTGACACAGAGACCCAGAGGCCCTGAGACCCTGAGACACTGAGACCCTGAGACCCAGAGGCCCTGAAACCCTGAGACACAGAGACCCAGAGGCCATGAGACACTGAGACACTGAGACATTGAGACTCAGAGACCCAGAGACCCAGAGGCCCTGAGACCCTGAGACACTGAGACACTGAGACACTGAGACACTGAGGCCCTGAGACCCTGAGGCCCTGAGACCTGAGAACGTGAGACACTGAGACTTTGAGACTCAGAGACCCAGATACATTGAGACTCAGAGACCCAGAGGCTCTGAGACACTGAGACATTGAGACTCAGAGACACAGAGACCTAGAGGCCCTGAGACACAGAGACCCAGAAGCCCTGAGAACCTGAGACACAGAGACTCTGAGACACTGAGACACTGAGACCCAAAGGCCCTGAGACCCTGAGACACTGAGACATTGAGACCCAGAGACACAGAGACCCAGAGGCCCTGAGACCCTGAGAACCTGAAATACTGAGACATTGAGACTCAGAGACACAGAGACCCAGATGCCCTGAGACCCTGAGACCCTGAGACACTATGACCCTGAGGCCCTGAGACCCTGAGACACTGAGACACTGAGACTCAGAGACACAGAGGCCATGAGATCCTGAGACCCTGAGACACTGAGACATTGAGACTCAGAGACCCAGAGAAACTGAGGCCCTCAGACCCTGAGACACTGAGACCCAGAGGCCTTGAGACACTAACGCCCTGAGACCCTGAGGCCCTGAGACCCTGAGAACGTGAGACACTGAGACATTGAGACTCAGAGACCCAGAGACCCAGAGGGCCTGAGAACCTGAGTACCTGAGACACAGAGACCCAGAGATCCAGAGGACCTGAGACCCTGAAACACTGGGACCCTGAGAGCCTGAGACACAGAGACCCAGAGGCCCTGAGACCCTGAGACACTGAGACCCTGAGACCCAGAGGCCCTGAGACCCTGAGAACCTGAGACACTGAGACATTGAGACTCAGAGACCCAGATACATTGAGACTCAGAGACCCAGAGGCTCTGAGACACTGAGACATTGAGACTCAGAGACACAGAGACCTAGAGGCCCTGAGACACAGAGACCCAGAAGCCCTGAGACCCTGAGACACAGAGACTCTGAGACACTGAGACACTGAGACCCAAAGGCCCTGAGACCCTGAGACACTGAGACATTGAGACCTAGAGACACAGAGACCCAGAGGCCCTGAGACCCTGAGAACCTGAAATACTGAGACACTGAGGCCCTGAGACCCTGAGGCCCTGAGACCCTGAGAACGTGAGACACTGAGACTTTGAGACTCAGAGACCCAGATACATTGAGACTCAGAGACCCAGAGGCTCTGAGACACTGAGACATTGAGACTCAGAGACACAGAGACCTAGAGGCCCTGAGACACAGAGACCCAGAAGCCCTGAGACCCTGAGACACAGAGACTCTGAGACACTGAGACACTGAGACCCAAAGGCCCTGAGACCCTGAGACACTGAGACATTGAGACCCAGAGACACAGAGACCCAGAGGCCCTGAGACCCTGAGAACCTGAAATACTGAGACATTGAGACTCAGAGACACAGAGACCCAGAGGCCCTGAGACCCTGAGACCCTGGGACACTGAGACATTGAGACTCAGAGACACAGAGACCCAGATGCCCTGAGACCCTGAGACCCTGAGACACTATGACCCCTGAGGCCCTGAGACCCTGAGACACTGAGACACTGAGACTCAGAGACACAGAGGCCCTGAGATCCTGAGACCCTGAGACACTGAGACATTGAGACTCAGAGACCCAGAGAAACTGAGGCCCTCAGACCCTGAGACACTGAGACCCAGAGGCCTTCAGACACTAACGCCCTGAGACCCTGAGGCCCTGAGACCCTGAGAACGTGAGACACTGAGACATTGAGACTCAGAGACCCAGAGACCCAGAGGGCCTGAGAACCTGAGTACCTGAGACACAGAGACCCAGAGATCCAGAGGACCTGAGACCCTGAAACACTGAGAGCCTGAGACACAGAGACCCAGAGGCCCTGAGACCCTGAGACACTGAGACCCTGAGACCCAGAGGCCCTGAGACCCTGAGAACCTGAGACACTGAGACATTGAGACTCAGAGACCCAGAGGCCCTGAGACCCTGAGACACTGTGACTCAGAGACTCAGAGACCCTGAGACCCTGAGACACACAGAAACAGAGGCCCTGAGACCCTGAGACCCAGAGACCCTGAGACCCTGAGACCTATAGGCCCTGAGAACCTGAGACCCTGAGGCACTGAGACCCTGAGACCGAGAGGCCCTGAGACCCTGAGAGGCAGTGACCCAGAGGCCCTGAGACAGTGAGACCCTGAGACCCAGAGGCCCGAGACCCTGAGACCCTGAGACACTGAGACAGTGTGACACAGAGACCCAGAGGCCCTGAGACCCTGAGACACTGAGACCCTGAGACCGAGAGGCCCTGAGACCCTGAGACACAGAGACCCAGAGGCCATGAGACCCTGAGACACTGAGACACTGAGACACTGAGACTCAGAGACCCAGAGACCCAGAGGCCCTGAGACCCTGAGACACTGTGACCCAGAGGCCCTGAGACCCAGAGACCCAAAGACCCAGAGGCCCTGAGACCCTGAGACACTGAGACCCAGAGGCCCTGAGACACTGAGGCCCTGAGACCCTGAGACACTGTGACCCAGAGGCCCTGAGACCCAGAGACCCAAAGACCCAGAGGGCCTGAGACCCTGAGACACTGAGACCCAGAGGCCCTGAGACACTGAGGCCCTGAGAACCCTGAGGCCCTGAGACCCTGAGAACGTGAGACACTGAGACATTGAGACTCAGAGACCCAGAGACATTGAGACTCAGAGACCCAGAGGCTCTGAGACACTGAGACACTGAGACATTGAGACTCAGAGACACAGAGACCTAGAGTCCCTGAGACACAGAGACCCAGAAGCCCTGAGACCCTGAGACACAGAGACCCTGAGACACTGAGACACAGAGACCCAAAGGCCCTGAGACCCTGAGACACTGAGACATTGAGACCCAGAGACACAGAGACCCAGAGGCCCTGAGACCCTGAGAACCTGAAGTACTGAGACATTGAGACTCAGAGACACAGAGACCCAGATGCCCTGAGACCCTGAGACCCTGAGACACAGAGACCCAGAGGCCCTGAGACCCTGAGAGACTGAGACACTGAGACTCAGAGACACAGAGGCCCTGAGATCCTGAGACCCTGAGACACTGAGACATTGAGACTCAGAGACCCAAAGAAACTGAGGCCCTCAGACCCTGAGACACTGAGACCCAGAGGCCTTGAGACACTAACGCCCTGAGACCCTGAGGCCCTGAGACCCTGAGAACGTGAGACACTGAGACACTGAGAATCAGAGACCCGGAGGCCCTGAGACCCTGAGACACTGCGATATTGAGACTCAGGGACACAGAGACCCAGAGGCCCTGAGACCCTGAGACACAGAGACCCAGAGGCCCTGAGACCCTGAGACACTTAGACACTGAGACTCAGAGGCACAGAGGCCCTGAGATCCTGAGACCCTGAGACACTGAGGCATTGAGACCCAGAGACCCAGAGGCTCTGAATACACAGAGACCCAGAGACCCTGAGACCCTGAGACCTATAAGTCCTGAAACCCTGAGACCCTGAGGCACTGAGACCCTGAGACCGAGAGGGCCTGAGACCCTGAGAGACAGTGAACCAGAGGCCCTGAGACAGTGAGACACAGAGACCCAGAGGCCCTGAGACCCTGAGACCCTGAGACACAGAGACCCAGAGGCCCTGAGACCCTGAGACCCTGAGACACAGAGACCCAGAGACCCAGAGGCCCTGAGACCCTGAGACACTGAGACACTGAGACTCAGATACACAGAGACCCAGATGCCCTGAGACACTGAGACCCTAAGATTCAGAGTCCCTGAGGCCGTGAGACCCTGAGACACTGAGACCCAGAGGCCCTGAGACCCAGAGACACAGAGACCCTGAGACACTGAGTGACAGTGACCCAGTGGCCTTGATACAGTGTGACACAAAGACCCAGAGGCCCTGAGACCCTGAGACACAGAGACCCAGAGACCATTCGACCCAGAGACCCAGAGACCCTGAGACACTGAGACACTGAGACTCAGAGACACGGAGACCCAGAGGCCTTGAGACCCTAAGACACTGAGACCCAGAGGCCCTGAGGACGTGAGACCCTGAGACACGGAGACCCAGAGGCCCTGAGACCCTGAGACACAGAGACCCAGAGGCCCTGAGACATTGAGACCCTGAGACCCAGAGGCCCTGAGTCCCTGAGACTTGAGACCCTGAGACACAGAGACCCTGAGATCCTGAGGACCTGAGACCCTGAGACACATACACCCTGAAACCCAGAGGCCCTGAGAGACTGAGACCCTGAGGCTCAGACGCCCTTAGGCCCTGTGACCCTGAGACCCTGAGACACAGAGACCCTGAGGCCCAGAGGCCTTGAGACCCTGAGACACTGAGACATTGAGACTCAGAGACCCAGAGATCCAGAGGCCCCGAGACCCTGTGACACAGAGACCCTGAGACAGTGAGACACTGAGACACTGAGGCCCTGAGACCCTGAGACACGGAGACATGGAGACACTGAGGCCCTGAGACACTGAGACCCTGAGACACAGAGGCACTGAGGCCCTGAGCCCCTGAGACACTGAGACTCTGAGTCCCTGAGACTCTGAGACACTGAGAAACTGAGACCCAGAGACCCTGAGAAGCTGAGACCCTGAGACCAAGAGACACTGAGACAATGTAACCGTGAGACCCTGAGTCACTGAGACACAGAGACCCTGAGACACTGAGACACAGAGACCCTGAGACACTGAGACCCTGAGACCCAGAGGCCGGAGACCCTGAGACCCTGATACACTGAGACAGTGTGACACAGAGACCCAGAGGCCCTGAGACCCTGAGACACTGAGACCCTGAGACCCACAGGCCCTGAGACCCTGAGACACAGAGACCCAGAGGCCATGAGACACTGAGACAGTGAGACATTGAGACTCAGAGACCCAGAGACCCAGAGGCCCTGAGACCCTGAGACACTGAGACACTGAGACACTGAGGCCCTGAGACCCTGAAGCCCTGAGACCCTGAGAACGTGAGACACTGAGACTTTGAGACTCAGAGACCCAGATACATTGAGACTCAGAGACCCAGAGGCTCTGAGACACTGAGACATTGAGACTCAGAGACACAGAGACCTAGAGGCCCTGAGACACAGAGACCCAGAAGCCCTGAGACCCTGAGACACAGAGACTCTGAGACACTGAGACACTGAGACCCAAAGGCCCTGAGACCCTGAGACACTGAGACATTGAGACCCAGAGACACAGAGACCCAGAGGCCTTGAGACCCTGAGACACTGAGACACTGAGACTCAGATACACAGAGACCCAGATGCCCTGAGACACTGAGACCCTAAGATTCAGAGTCCCTGAGGCCGTGAGACCCTGAGACACTGAGACCCAGAGGCCCTGAGACCCAGAGACACAGAGACCCTGAGACACTGAGTGACAGTGACCCAGTGGCCTTGATACAGTGTGACACAAAGACCCAGAGGCCCTGAGACCCTGAGACACAGAGACCCAGAGACCATTCGACCCAGAGACCCAGAGACCCTGAGACACTGAGACTCAGAGACACGGAGACCCAGAGGCCTTGAGACCCTAAGACACTGAGACCCAGAGGCCCTGAGGACGTGAGACCCTGAGACCCTGAGACACGGAGACCCAGAGGCCCTGAGACCCTGAGACACAGAGACCCAGAGGCCCTGAGACATTGAGACCCTGAGACCCAGAGGCCCTGAGTCCCTGAGACTTGAGACCCTGAGACACAGAGACCCTGAGACCCAGAGGCCCTGAGACCCTGAGACACAGAGACCCAGAGGCCATGAGACACTGAGACACTGAGACATTGAGACTCAGAGACCCAGAGACCCAGAGGCCCTGAGACCCTGAGACACTGAGACCCAGAGGCCCTGAGACCCAGAGTCCCAGAGACCCAGAGACCCAGAGGCCCTGAGACCCTGAGACACTGAGGCACTGAGACACTGAGACACTGAGGCCCTGAGACCCTGAGGCCCTGAGACCCTGAGAACGTGAGACACTGAGACTTTGAGACTCAGAGACCCAGATACATTGAGACTCAGAGACCCAGAGACTCTGAGACACTGAGACACTGAGACATTGAGACTCAGAGACACAGAGACCTAGAGGCCCTGAGACACAGAGACCCAGAAGCCCTGAGACCCTGAGACCCTGAGACACAGAGACCCAGAGACCCTGAGACACTGAGACACTGAGACCCAAAGGCCCTGAGACCCTGAGACACTGAGACATTGAGACCCAGAGACACAGAGACCCAGAGGCCCTGAGACCCTGAGAACCTGAAATACTGAGACATTGAGACTCAGAGACACAGAGACCCAGAGGCCCTGAGACCCTGAGACCCTGGGACACTGTGACATTGAGACTCAGAGACACAGAGACCCAGATGCCCTGAGACCCTGAGACCCTGAGACACTATGACCCTGAGGCCCTGAGACCCTGAGACACTGAGACACTGAGACTCAGAGACACAGAGGCCCTGAGATGCTGAGACCCTGAGACACTGAGACATTGAGACTCAGAGACCCAGAGAAACTGAGGCCCTCAGACCCTGAGACACTGAGACCCAGAGGCCTTGAGACACTAACGCCCTGAGACCCTGAGGCCCTGAGACCCTGAGAACGTGAGACACTGAGACATTGAGACTCAGAGACCCAGAGACCCAGAGGGCCTGAGACACAGAGACCCAGACACCCTGAGACCCTGACACACTGAGACCCTGAGACCCAAATGCACTGAGACCCTGAGACACTGAGGCCCTGAGGCCCAGACGCCCTGAGACCTGAGACACAGAGACCCAAAAGCCCTGAGACCCTGAGACACTGAGAATCAGAGACCCGGAGGCCCTGAGACCCTGAGACACTGAGATATTGAGACTCAGGGACACAGAGACCCAGAGGCCCTGAGACCTTGAGACCCTGAGACACTTAGACACTGAGACTCAGAGGCACAGAGGCCCTGAGATCCTGAGACCCTGAGACACTGAGTCATTGAGACTCAGAGACCCAGAGAAACTGAGGCCCTCAGACCCTGAGACACTGAGACCCAGAGGCCCTGAGACACTAAAACCCTGAGACCCTGAGGCCCTCAGACCCTGAGAATGTGAGACACTGAGACATTGAGACTCAGAGACCCAGAGACCCAGAGGGCCTGAGACCCTGAGACACTGAGACACTGAGACTCAGAGACACAGAGAGATTGAGACTCAGACACCCAGAGGCTCAGAGACACTGAGACATTGAGACTCAGAGACACAGAGACCCAGAGGCCCTGAGTCACAGAGACCCAGAAGCCCTGAGACACTGAGACCCGGAGACCCAGAGGCCCTGAGGCCCTGAGACACAGAGACCCAGAGGCCGTGAGAACCTGAGACCCTGAGACTAAGAGACCCAGAGATCCAGAGGACCTGTGACCCTGAGACCCTGAGACACTGAGACCCTGAGACCCAGAGGCCCTGAGACCCTGAGAACCTGAGACACTGAGACATTGAGACTCAGAGACCCAGAGGCCCTGAGACCCTGAGACACTGTGACTCAGAGACTCAGAGACCCTGAGACCCTGAGACACACAGAACCAGAGGCCCTGAGACCCTGAGACTCAGAGACCCTGAGACCCTGAGACCTATAGGCCCTGAGAACCTGAGACCCTGAGGCACTGAGACCCTGAGACCGAGAGGCCCTGAGACCCTGAGAGGCAGTGACCCAGAGGCCCTGAGACAGTGAGACCCTGAGACCCAGAGGCCCGAGACCCTGAGACCCTGAGACACTGAGACAGTGTGACACAGAGACCCAGAGGCCCTGAGACCCTGAGACACTGAGACCCTGAGACCCAGAGGCCCTGAGACCCTGAGACACAGAGACCCAGAGGCCATGAGACCCTGAGACACTGAGACACTGAGACACTGAGACTCAGAGACCCAGAGACCCAGAGGCCCTGAGACCCTGAGACACTGTGACCCAGAGGCCCTGAGACCCAGAGACCCAAAGACCCAGAGGCCCTGAGACCCTGAGACACTGAGACCCAGAGGCCCTGAGACACTGAGGCCCTGAGACCCTGAGACACTGTGACCCAGAGGCCCTGAGACCCAGAGACCCAAAGACCCAGAGGGCCTGAGACCCTGAGACACTGAGACCCAGAGGCCCTGAGACACTGAGGCCCTGAGAACCCTGAGGCCCTGAGACCCTGAGAACGTGAGACACTGAGACATTGAGACTCAGAGACCCAGAGACATTGAGACTCAGAGACCCAGAGGCTCTGAGACACTGAGACACTGAGACATTGAGACTCAGAGACACAGAGACCTAGAGTCCCTGAGACACAGAGACCCAGAAGCCCTGAGACCCTGAGACACAGAGACCCAGAGACCCTGAGACACTGAGACACAGAGACCCAAAGGCCCTGAGACCCTGAGACACTGAGACATTGAGACCCAGAGACAAAGAGACCCAGAGGCCCTGAGACCCTGAGAACCTGAAGTACTGAGACATTGAGACTCAGAGACGCAGAGACCCAGATGCCCTGAGACCCTGAGACCCTGAGACACTATGACCCAGAGGCCCTGAGACCCTGAGAGACTGAGACACTGAGACTCAGAGACACAGAGGCCCTGAGATCCTGAGACCCTGAGACACTGAGACATTGAGACTCAGAGACCCAAAGAAACTGAGGCCCTCAGACCCTGAGACACTGAGACCCAGAGGCCTTGAGACACTAACGCCCTGAGACCCTGAGGCCCTGAGACCCTGAGAACGTGAGACACTGAGACACTGAGAATCAGAGACCCGGAGGCCCTGAGACCCTGAGACACTGCGATATTGAGACTCAGGGACACAGAGACCCAGAGGCCCTGAGACCCTGAGACACAGAGACCCAGAGGCCCTGAGACCCTGAGACACTTAGACACTGAGACTCAGAGGCACAGAGGCCCTGAGATCCTGAGACCCTGAGACACTGAGGCATTGAGACCCAGAGACCCAGAGGCTCTGAATACACAGAGACCCAGAGACCCTGAGACCCTGAGACCTATAAGTCCTGAAACCCTGAGACCCTGAGGCACTGAGACCCTGAGACCGAGAGGGCCTGAGACCCTGAGAGACAGTGACCCAGAGGCCCTGAGACAGTGAGACACAGAGACCCAGAGGCCCTGAGACCCTGAGACCCTGAGACACAGAGACCCAGAGGCCCTGAGACCCTGAGACCCTGAGACACAGAGACCCAGAGACCCAGAGGCCCTGAGACCCTGAGACACTGAGACACTGAGACTCAGATACACAGAGACCCAGATGCCCTGAGACACTGAGACCCTAAGATTCAGAGTCCCTGAGGCCGTGAGACCCTGAGACACTGAGACCCAGAGGCCCTGAGACCCAGAAACACAGAGACCCTGAGACACTGAGTGACAGTGACCCAGTGGCCTTGATACAGTGTGACACAAAGACCCAGAGGCCCTGAGACCCTGAGACACAGAGACCCAGAGACCATTCGACCCAGAGACCCAGAGACCCTGAGACACTGAGACACTGAGACTCAGAGACACGGAGACCCAGAGGCCTTGAGACCCTAAGACACTGAGACCCAGAGGCCCTGAGGACGTGAGACCCTGAGACACGGAGACCCAGAGGCCCTGAGACCCTGAGACACAGAGACCCAGAGGCCCTGAGACATTGAGACCCTGAGACCCAGAGGCCCTGAGTCCCTGAGACTTGAGACCCTGAGACACAGAGACCCTGAGATCCTGAGGACCTGAGACCCTGAGACACATACACCCTGAAACCCAGAGGCCCTGAGAGACTGAGACCCTGAGGCTCAGACGCCCTTAGGCCCTGTGACCCTGAGACCCTGAGACACAGAGACCCTGAGGCCCAGAGGCCTTGAGACCCTGAGACACTGAGACATTGAGACTCAGAGACCCAGAGATCCAGAGGCCCCGAGACCCTGTGACACAGAGACCCTGAGACAGTGAGACACTGAGACACTGAGGCCCTGAGACCCTGAGACACGGAGACATGGAGACACTGAGGCCCTGAGACACTGAGACCCTGAGACACAGAGGCACTGAGGCCCTGAGCCCCTGAGACACTGAGACTCTGAGTCCCTGAGACTCTGAGACACTGAGAAACTGAGACCCAGAGACCCTGAGAAGCTGAGACCCTGAGACCAAGAGACACTGAGACAATGTAACCGTGAGACCCTGAGTCACTGAGACACAGAGACCCTGAGACACTGAGACACAGAGACCCTGAGACACTGAGACCCTGAGACCCAGAGGCCGGAGACCCTGAGACCCTGATACACTGAGACAGTGTGACACAGAGACCCAGAGGCCCTGAGACCCTGAGACACTGAGACCCTGAGACCCACAGGCCCTGAGACCCTGAGACACAGAGACCCAGAGGCCATGAGACACTGAGACAGTGAGACATTGAGACTCAGAGACCCAGAGACCCAGAGGCCCTGAGACCCTGAGACACTGAGACACTGAGACACTGAGGCCCTGAGACCCTGAAGCCCTGAGACCCTGAGAACGTGAGACACTGAGACTTTGAGACTCAGAGACCCAGATACATTGAGACTCAGAGACCCAGAGGCTCTGAGACACTGAGACATTGAGACTCAGAGACACAGAGACCTAGAGGCCCTGAGACACAGAGACCCAGAAGCCCTGAGACCCTGAGACACAGAGACTCTGAGACACTGAGACACTGAGACCCAAAGGCCCTGAGACCCTGAGACACTGAGACATTGAGACCCAGAGACACAGAGACCCAGAGGCCCTGAGACCCTGAGAACCTGAAATACTGAGACATTGAGACTCAGAGACACAGAGACCCAGAGGCCCTGAGACCCTGAGACCCTGGGACACTGAGACATTGAGACTCAGAGACACAGAGACCCAGATGCCCTGAGACCCTGAGACCCTGAGACACTATGACCCTGAGGCCCTGAGACCCTGAGACACTGAGACACTGAGACTCAGAGACACAGAGGCCCTGAGATCCTGAGACCCTGAGACACTGAGACATTGAGACTCAGAGACCCAGAGAAACTGAGGCCCTCAGACCCTGAGACACTGAGACCCAGAGGCCTTCAGACACTAACGCCCTGAGACCCTGAGGCCCTGAGACCCTGAGAACGTGAGA
Source organism: Carcharhinus amblyrhynchos (assembly GCF_965287045.1). NCBI lineage: Eukaryota > Metazoa > Chordata > Chondrichthyes > Carcharhiniformes > Carcharhinidae > Carcharhinus > Carcharhinus amblyrhynchos. The sequence continues at coordinate 824,160 of NW_027649800.1, forward strand.
CACTGAGACATTGAGACTCAGAGACCCAGAGACCCAGAGGGCCTGAGAACCTGAGTACCTGAGACACAGAGACCCAGAGATCCAGAGGACCTGAGACCCTGAGACACTGGGACCCTGAGAGCCTGAGACACTGAGACCCTGAGACCCAGAGGCCCTGAGACCCTGAGAACCTGAGACACTGAGACATTGAGACTCAGAGACCCAGAGGCCCTGAGACCCTGAGACACTGTGACTCAGAGACTCAGAGACCCTGAGACCCTGAGACACACAGAACCAGAGGCCCTGAGACCCTGAGACCCAGAGACCCTGAGACCCTGAGACCTATAGGCCCTGAGAACCTGAGACCCTGAGGCACTGAGACCCTGAGACCGAGAGGCCCTGAGACCCTGAGAGGCAGTGACCCAGAGGCCCTGAGACAGTGAGACCCTGAGACCCAGAGGCCCGAGACCCTGAGACCCTGAGACACTGAGACAGTGTGACACAGAGACCCAGAGGCCCTGAGACCCTGAGACACTAAGACCCTGAGACCGAGAGGCCCTGAGACCCTGAGACACAGAGACCCAGAGGCCATGAGACCCTGAGACACTGAGACACTGAGACACTGAGACTCAGAGACCCAGAGACCCAGAGGCCCTGAGACCCTGAGACACTGTGACCCAGAGGCCCTGAGACCCAGAGACCCAAAGACCCAGAGGCCCTGAGACCCTGAGACACTGAGACCCAGAGGCCCTGAGACACTGAGGCCCTGAGACCCTGAGACACTGTGACCCAGAGGCCCTGAGACCCAGAGACCCAAAGACCCAGAGGGCCTGGGACACTGAGACCCAGAGGCCCTGAGACACTGAGGCCCTGAGACCCTGAGGCCCTGAGACCCTGAGAACGTGAGACACTGAGACATTGAGACTCAGAGACCCAGAGACATTGAGACTCAGAGACCCAGAGGCTCTGAGACACTGAGACACTGAGACATTGAGACTCAGAGACACAGAGACCTAGAGTCCCTGAGACACAGAGACCCAGAAGCCCTGAGACCCTGAGACACAGAGACCCAGAGACCCTGAGACACTGAGACACAGAGACACAGAGACCCAGAGGCCCTGAGACCCTGAGAACCTGAAGTACTGAGACATTGAGACTCAGAGACACAGAGACCCAGATGCCCTGAGACCCTGAGACCCTGAGACACTATGACCCAGAGGCCCTGAGACCCTGAGAGACTGAGACACTGAGACTCAGAGACACAGAGGCCCTGAGATCCTGAGACCCTGAGACACTGAGACATTGAGACTCAGAGACCCAAAGAAACTGAGGCCCTCAGACCCTGAGACACTGAGACCCAGAGGCCTTGAGACACTAACGCCCTGAGACCCTGAGGCCCTGAGACCCTGAGAACGTGAGACACTGAGACACTGAGAATCAGAGACCCGGAGGCCCTGAGACCCTGAGACACTGCGATATTGAGACTCAGGGACACAGAGACCCAGAGGCCCTGAGACCCTGAGACACAGAGACCCAGAGGCCCTGAGACCCTGAGACACTTAGACACTGAGACTCAGAGGCACAGAGGCCCTGAGATCCTGAGACCCTGAGACACTGAGCCATTGAGACTCAGAGACCCAGAGACACTGAGACATTGAGACTCAGAGACCCAGAGACCCAGAGGGCCTGAGACCCTGGGACACTGAGACACTGAGACTCAGAAACACAGAGACATTGAGACTCAGACACCCAGAGGCTCGGAGACACTGAGACCCAGAGACATTGAGACTCAGAGACACAGAGACCCAGAGGCCCTGAGACACAGAGACCCAGAAGCCGTGAGACACTGAGACCCAGAGACCCAGAGGCCCTGAGGCCCTGAGACTCAGAGACCCAGAGATCCAGAGGACCTGAGACCCTGAGACACTGAGACACGGAGACTCAGAGGCACTGAGACCCTGAGACACAGAGACCCAGAGGCCCTGAGACCCTGAGACACTGAGACCCTGAGACCCTGAGACACATTCACCCAGAGGCCCTGAGACCCTGAGGCCCTGAGACTCTGAGACCCAGAGACCTTGTGACCCTGAGACCGAGAGGCCCTGAGACCCTGAGAGACAGTGACCCAGAGGCCCTGAGCCAGTGAGACACAGAGACCCAGAGAACCTGAGACCCTTGGACACAGAGACCCAGAGACCCAGAGGCCCTGAGACCCGGAGACACAGAGACCCTGAGACCCTGAGACACTGAGAAATTGAGACCCAGAGACCCACAAGCCCTGAGACCCTGAGACACTGAGACTCAGTGACACAGAGACCCAGCGGCCCTGAGACCCTGAGACCCTGAGACCCTGAGACACTGTGACATTGAGACTCAGAAACCCAGAGACCCAGAGGACATAAGACAGAGAGACCCAGAGGCCCTGAGACAATGAGACACTGACACACTGAGACTCAGAGACCCACCCAGAGGCCCTGAGACCCTGAGACACTGAGACATTGAGACTCAGAGACCCAGAGACCCAGAGGCCCTGAGACCCTGAGACCCGGAGACACTGAGACCCAGAGGCCCTGAGACCCTGAGACACTGCGACCCAGAGGCCCTGAGACTCTGAGACACTGAGACCCTGAGTCCCTGAGACCCAGAGGCCCTGAGACCCTGAGACACTGAGACACTGAGACATTGAGACTCAGAGACCCAGAGACCCAGAGGCCCTGAGACCCTGAGACCCTGAGACACAGAGACCATGAGACACTCAGACACTGAGGCATTGAGACCCAGAGACCCAGAGGCTCTGAATACACAGAGACCCAGAGACCCTGAGACCCTGAGACCTATAAGTCCTGAAACCCTGAGGCACTGAGACCCTGAGACCGAGAGGCCCTGAGACCCTGAGAGACAGTGACCCAGAGGCCCTGAGACAGTGAGACACAGAGACCCAGAGGCCCTGAGACCCTGAGACCCTGAGACACAGAGACCCAGAGGCCCTGAGACCCTGAGACACAGAGACCCAGAGACCCAGAGGCCCTGAGACCCTGAGACACTGAGACTCAGATACACAGAGACCCAGATGCCCTGAGACACTGAGACCCTAAGATCCAGAGTCCCTGAGGCCGTGAGACCCTGAGACACTGAGACCCAGAGGCCCTGAGACACTGAGACCCTGAGACCCAGAGGCCCTAAGACCCAGAGACACAGAGACCCTGAGACACTGAGTGACAGTGACCCAGTGGCCTTGATACAGTGTGACACAAAGACCCAGAGGCCCTGAGACCCTGAGACACAGAGACCCAGAGACCATGCGACCCAGAGACCCAGAGACCCTGAGACACTGAGACACTGAGACTCAGAGACACAGAGACCCAGAGGCCTTGAGACCCTAAGACACTGAGACCCAGAGACCCTGAGACCCATAAGTCCTGAAACCCTGAGACCCTGAGGCACTGAGACCCTGAGACCGAGAGGCCCTGAGACCCTGAGAGACAGTGACCCAGAGGCCCTGAGACAGTGAGACCCAGAGATCCAGAGGCCCTGAGACCCTGAGACCCTGAGACACAGAGACCCAGAGGCACTGAGACCCTGAGACCCTGAGACCCTGAGACACAGAGACCCAGAGACCCAGAGGCCCTGAGACACAGAGACACTGAGAAACTGAGACTCAGATACACAGAGACCCAGAAGCCCTGAGACACTGAGACCCTGAGACACTATGACCCTGAGGCCCTGAGACCCTGAGACCCTGAGACACGGAGACCCAGAGGCCCTGAGACCCTGAGACACAGAGACCCAGAGGCCCTGAGACATTGAGACCCTGAGACCCAGAGGCCCTGAGTCCCTGAGACTTGAGACCCTGAGACACAGAGACCCTGAGATCCTGAGGGCCTGAGACCCTGAGACACATACACCCTGAAACCCAGAGGCCCTGAGACACTGAGACCCTGAGGCTCAGACGCCCAGAGGCCCTGTGACCCTGAGACCCTGAGACACAGAGACCCTGAGGCCCAGAGGCCTTGAGACCCTGAGACACTGAGACATTGAGACTCAGAGACCCAGAGATCCAGAGGCCCTGAGACCCTGAGACCCTGTGACACAGAGACCCTGAGACAGTGAGACACTGAGACACTGAGACCCTGAGACCCTGAGACACGGAGACATGGAGACACTGAGACCCTGAGACACAGAGGCACTGAGGCCCTGAGCCCCTGAGACACTGAGACTCTGAGTCCCTGAGACTCTGAGACACTGAGAAACTGAGACCCAGAGACCCTGAGAAGCTGAGACCCTGAGACCAAGAGACACTGAGACAATGTAACCGTGAGACCCTGAGTCACTGAGACACAGAGACCCTGAGACACTGAGACACAGAGACCCTGAGGCACTGAGACCCTGAGACCCAGAGGCCGGAGACCCTGAGACCCTGATACACTGAGACAGTGTGACACAGAGACCCAGAGGCCCTGAGACCCTGAGACACTGAGACCCTGAGACCCAGAGGCCCTGAGACCCTGAGACACAGAGACCCAGAGGCCATGAGACACTGAGACATTGAGACTCAGAGACCCAGAGACCCAGAGGCCCTGAGACCCTGAGACACTGAGACCCAGAGGCCCTGAGACCCAGAGTCCCAGAGACCCAGAGGCCCTGAGACCCTGAGACACTGAGACACTGAGACACTGAGACACTGAGGCCCTGAGACCCTGAGGCCCTGAGACCCTGAGAACGTGAGACACTGAGACTTTGAGACTCAGAGACCCAGATACATTGAGACTCAGAGACCCAGAGGCTCTGAGACACTGAGACACTGAGACATTGAGACTCAGAGACACAGAGACCTAGAGGCCCTGAGACACAGAGACCCAGAAGCCCTGAGACCCTGAGACCCTGAGACACAGAGACCCAGAGACCCTGAGACACTGAGACACTGAGACCCAAAGGCCCTGAGACCCTGAGACACTGAGACATTGAGACCCAGAGACACAGAGACCCAGAGGCCCTGAGACCCTGAGAACCTGAAATACTGAGACATTGAGACTCAGAGACACAGAGACCCAGAGGCCCTGAGACCCTGAGACCCTGGGACACTGAGACATTGAGACTCAGAGACACAGAGACCCAGATGCCCTGAGACCCTGAGACCCTGAGACACTATGACCCTGAGGCCCTGAGACCCTGAGACACTGAGACACTGAGACTCAGAGACACAGAGGCCCTGAGATGCTGAGACCCTGAGACACTGAGACATTGAGACTCAGAGACCCAGAGAAACTGAGGCCCTCAGACCCTGAGACACTGAGACCCAGAGGCCTTGAGACACTAACGCCCTGAGACCCTGAGGCCCTGAGACCCTGAGAACGTGAGACACTGAGACATTGAGACTCAGAGACCCAGAAACCCAGAGGGCCTGAGACACAGAGACCCAGACACCCTGAGACCCTGACACACTGAGACCCTGAGACCCAAATGCACTGAGACCCTGAGACACTGAGGCCCTGAGGCCCAGACGCCCTGAGACCTGAGACACAGAGACCCAAAAGCCCTGAGACCCTGAGACACTGAGAATCAGAGACCCGGAGGCCCTGAGACCCTGAGACACTGAGATATTGAGACTCAGGGACACAGAGACCCAGAGGCCCTGAGACCTTGAGACCCTGAGACACTTAGACACTGAGACTCAGAGGCACAGAGGCCCTGAGATCCTGAGACCCTGAGACACTGAGTCATTGAGACTCAGAGACCCAGAGAAACTGAGGCCCTCAGACCCTGAGACACTGAGACCCAGAGGCCCTGAGACACTAAAACCCTGAGACCCTGAGGCCCTCAGACCCTGAGAATGTGAGACACTGAGACATTGAGACTCAGAGACCCAGAGACCCAGAGGGCCTGAGACCCTGAGACACTGAGACACTGAGACTCAGAGACACAGAGAGATTGAGACTCAGACACCCAGAGGCTCAGAGACACTGAGACATTGAGACTCAGAGACACAGAGACCCAGAGGCCCTGAGTCACAGAGACCCAGAAGCCCTGAGACACTGAGACCCGGAGACCCAGAGGCCCTGAGGCCCTGAGACACAGAGACCCAGAGGCCGTGAGAACCTGAGACCCTGAGACTAAGAGACCCAGAGATCCAAAGGACCTGTGACCCTGAGACACTGAGACACTGAGACTCAGAGGCACTGAGACCCTGAGACACAGAGACCCTGAGACCCTGAGACACTGAGACCCTGAGACCCAGAGGCCCTGAGACCCTGAGAACCTGAGACACTGAGACATTGAGACTCAGAGACCCAGAGGCCCTGAGACACTGTGACTCAGAGACCCAGAGACCCTGAGACCCTGAGACACACAGACCCAGAGGCCCTGAGACCCTGAGACCCAGAGACCCTGAGACCCTGAGACACATTCACCCAGAGGCCCTGAGACCCTGAGGCCCTGAGACCCTGAGACCCAGAGACCCTGAGACCCTGAGACCTATAGGCCCTGAGAACCTGAGACCCTGAGGCACTGAGACCCTGAGACCGAGAGGCCCTGAGACCCTGAGAGGCAGTGACCCAGAGGCCCTGAGAAAGTGAGACACAGAGACCCAGAGGCCCTGAGACCCTGAGACCCTGAGACCCAGAGACCCAAATGCCCTGAGACCCGGAGACCCTGAGACACTGAGAAACTGAGACCCAGAAACCCAGAGGCCCTGAGACCCTGAGACACTGAGACCCAGAGTCCCTGAGGCCGTGAGACCCTGAGACACTGAGACCCAAAGGCCCTGAGACCCTGAGACACTGAGACCCTGAGACCCAGAGGCTCTGAGACCCTGAGACACAGAGACCCTTAGACCCAGAGGCCCTGAGACCCTGAGACCCTGAGAGACTGAGACACTGAGACACTGAGACCCTGAGACCCGGAGGCCCTGAGAACCTGAGACACAGAGACCCAGAGGCCCTGAGACCCTGAGACACTGAGACCCAGAGGCCCTTGAGACCCTGAGACCCTGAGACCCTGAGACCCAGAGACCATGAGACCCTGAGACCCAGAGGCCCTGAGACCCTGAGCGACAGTGACCCAGAGGCCCTGAGACCCTGAGACACTGAGACACTGAGACTGAGAGACACAGAGACCCAGAGGCTCTGAGACACTGAGACCCTGAGACCCACAGTCCCTGAGGCCGTGAGACCCTGAGACACTGAGACCCAGAGGCCCTGAGACACTGAGACACTGAGACGCTGAGACCCAGAGGCCCTGAGGCCCTGAGACACAGAGATCCTGAGACCGAGAGGCCCTGTGACCCTGAGAGACAGTGACCCAGAGGCCCTGAGCCAGTGAGACACAGAGACCCAGAGACCCTGAGACCCTGGGACACAGAGACCCTGAGACCCAGAGGCCCTGAGACCCTGAGACACAGAGACCCTGAGACCCTGAGACACTGAGAAATTGAGACCCAGAGACCCACAAGCCCTGAGACCCTGAGACACTGAGACTCAGTGACACAGAGACCCAGAGGCCCTGAGACCCTAAGACCCTGAGACACTGAGACATTGAGACTCAGAAACCCAGAGACCCAGAGGACATGAGACAGAGAGACCCAGCGGCCCTGACAACCTGAGACACTGAGACACTGAGACTCAGAGACCCACCCAGAGGCCCTGAGACCCTGAGACACTGAGACATTGAGACTCAGAGACCCAGAGACCCAGAGGCCCTGAGACCCTGAGACCCGGAGACACTGAGACCCAGAGGCCCTGAGACCCTGAGACACTGTGACCCAAAGTGCCCTGAGACTCTGAGACACTGAGACCCTGAGTCCCTGAGACCCAGAGGCCCTGAGACCCTGAGACACTGAGACATTGAGACTCAGAGACCCAGAGACCCAGAGGACATGGGACAGAGAGACCCAGAGGCCCTGAGAACCTGAGACACTGAGACATTGAGACTCAGAGACCCACCCAGAGGCCCTGAGACCCTGAAACACTGAGACATTGAGACTCAGAGACCCAGAGACCCAGAGGCCCTGAGACCCTGAGACCCGGAGACACTGAGACCCAGAGGCCCTGAGACCCTGAGACACTGTGACCCAAAGTGCCCTGAGACTCTGAGACACTGAGACCCTGAGTCCCTGGGACCCTGAGACACAGAGACCCTGAGACACTCAGACACTGAGACATTGAGACCCAGAGACCCAGAGGCCCTGAGACACAGAGACCCAGAGACCCTGAGACCCTGAGACCTATAAGTCCTGAAATCCTGAGACCCTGAGGCACTGAGACCCTGAGACCGAGAGGCCCTGAGACCCTGAGAGACAGTGGCCCAGAGGCCCTGCGACAGTGAGACCCAGAGATCCAGAGGCCCTGAGACCCTGAGACCCTGAGACACAGAGACCCAGAGGCCCTGAGACCCTGAGACCCTGAGACCCTGAGACACAGAGACCCTGAGACACTGAGACTCAGAGACACGGAGACCCAGAGGCCTTGAGACCATAACACACTGAGTCCCAGAAGCCCTGAGGCCGTGAGACCCTGAGACCCTGAGACACTGAGACCCAGAGGCCCTGAGACCCTGAGACACAGAGACCCAGAGGCCCTGAGACACTGAGACCCTGAGACCCAGAGGCCCTGAGGCCCTGAGACTTGAGACCCTGAGACACAGAGACCCTGAGATCCTGAGGACCTGAGACCCTGAGACACTGAGACATTGAGACTCTGAAACCCAGAGATCCAAAGGCCCTGAGACCCTGAGACACTGAGACCCTGAGACCCAGATGGCCTGAGACCCTGAAACCCTGAGACACAGAGACCCAGAGGCCCTGAGACCCTGAGACCCTGAGACACATACACCCTGAAATCCAGAGGCCCTGAGACACTGAGACCCTGAGGCTCAGACGCCCTGAGGCCCTGTGACCCTGAGACACAGAGACCCTGAGGCCCAGAGGCCTTGAGACCCTGAGTCACTGAGACATTGAGACTCAGAGACCCAGAGATCCAGAGGCCCTGAGACCCTGAGACCCTGTGACACAGAGACCCTGAGACAGTGAGACACTGAGACACTGAGACACTGAGACCCTGAGACACGGAGACATGGAGACACTGAGGCCCTGAGACACTGAGACCCTGAGACACAGAGGCACTGAGGCCCTGAGGCCCTGAGCCCCTGAGACACTGAGACTCTGAGTCCCTGAGACTCTGAGACACTGAGAACCTGAGACCCAGAGACCCTGAGAAGCTGAGACCCTGAGACCAAGAGACACTGAGACAATGTAACTGTGAGACCCTGAGTCACTGAGACACTGAGACACTGAGATCCTGAGACCCAGAGACCCTAAGAAAATGAGACACTGAGAACCTGAGACAATGACACACTGAGACCCTCCGACCCAGGGAACCAAAGACCTTGAGACACTGAGACCCTGAGACCCTGAGACCCTGAGACACTGAGACTCAGATACACAGAGACCCAGATGCCCTGAGACACTGAGACCCTAAGATCCAGAGTCCCTGAGGCCGTGAGACCCTGAGACACTGAGACCCAGAGGCCCTGAGACCCTGAGACACTGAGACCCTGAGACACTGAGTGACAGTGACCCAGTGGCCTTGATACAGTGTGACACAAAGACCCAGAGGCCCTGAGACCCTGAGACACAGAGACCCAGAGACCATGCGACCCAGAGACCCAGAGACCCTGAGAAACTGAGACACTGAGACTCAGAGACACGGAGACCCAGAGGCCTTGAGACCCTAAGACACTGAGACCCAGAGGCCCTGAGGCCGTGAGACCCTGAGACCCTGAGACACTGAGACCCAGAGGCCCTGAGATCCTGAGACCCTGAGACCCAGAGGCCCTGAGTCCCTGAGACTTGAGACCCTGAGACACAGAGACCCTGAGATCCTGAGGACCTGAGACCCTGAGACACATACACCCTGAAAACCAGAGGCCCTGAGACACTGAGACCCTGAGGCTGAGACGCCCTGAGGTCCTGTGACCCTGAGACCCTGAGACACAGAGACCCTGAGGCCCAGAGGCCTTGAGACCCTGAGACACTGAGACATTGAGACTCAGAGACCCAGAGATCCAGAGGCCCTGAGACCCTGAGACCCTGTGACACAGAGACCCTGAGACAGTGAGACACTGAGACACTGAGACACTGAGACCCTGAGACCCTGAGACACGGAGACATGGAGACACTGAGGCCCTGAGACACTGAGACCCTGTGACACAGAGGCACTGAGGCCCTGAGCCCCTGAGACACTGAGAAACTGAGACCCAGAGACCCTGAGAAGCTGAGACCCTGAGACCAAGAGACACTGAGACAATGTAACCGTGAGACCCTGAGTCACTGAGACACTGAGACACTGAGATCCTGAGACCCAGAGACCCTAAGAAAATGAGACACTGAGAACCTGAGACAATGACACACTGAGACCCTCCGACCCAGGGAACCAAAGACCTTGAGACACTGAGACCCTGAGACCCTGAGACACTGAGAACTTGAGAGACTGAGACCCTGAGACACTGAGACACTGAGGCGCAGAGACCCTGAGACCCAAAGGACCAGAGACGCAGAGACCCTGAGACCCGGAGACCCTGAGACACAGAGACACCGAGACACTGGGACAGAGACATTGAGGAACAGAAACGTTGCGACCCTCAAACCCTGAGACCCTGAGACACTGAGACCCAGAGTCCCTGAGAGCCAGACACGCAGTGACCCAGAGACCCAGAGGCCCTGAGACCCTGAGACACTGCGACTCAGAGGCCCTGAGACTCTGAGACACTGAGACCCTGAGTCCCTGAGACCCAGAGGCCCTGAGACAGTGTGACACAGAGACCCAGAGGCCCTGAGACCCTGAGACACAGAGACCCAGAGGCCATGAGACCCTGAGACCCTGAGACACTGAGACACTGAGACCCAGAGGCCCTGAGACCCAGAGTCCCAGACACCCAGAGGCCCTGAGACCCTGAGACACTGAGACCCAGAGGCCCTGAGACACTGAGGCCCTGAGACCCTGAGGCCCTGAGAACGTGAGACACTGAGACATTGAGACTCAGAGACCCAGAGACATTGAGACTCTGAGACCCAGAGGCTCTGAGACACTGAGACACTGAGACATTGAGACTCAGAGACACAGAGACCTTGAGGCCCTGAGACACAGAGACCCAGAAGCCCTGACACCCTGAGACACAGAGACCCAGAGACCCTGAGACACTGAGACACAGAGACCCAAAGGCCCTGAGATCCTGAGACACTGAGACATTGAGACCCAGAGACACAGAGACCCAAAGGCCCTGAGACCCTGAGAACCTGAAATACTGAGACATTGAGACTCAGAGACACAGAGACCCAGAGGCCCTGAGACCCTGAGACCCTGGGACACTGAGACATTGAGACTCAGAGACACAGAGACCCAGATGCCCTGAGACCCTGAGACCCTGAGACACTATGACCCAAAGTTCCTGAGACCCTGAGACACTGAGACACTGAGACTCAGAGACACAGAGGCCCTGAGATCCTGAGACCCTGAGACACCTAGACATTGAGACTCAGAGACCCAGAGAAACTGAGGCCCTCAGACCCTGAGACACTGAGACCCAGAGGCCTTGAGACACTAACGCCCTGAGACCCTGAGGCCCTGAGACCCTGAGAACGTGAGACACTGAGACATTGAGACTCAGAGACCCAGAGACCCAGAGGGCCTGAGACACTGAGACACTGAGACTCAGAGACACAGAGACATTGAGACTCAGAGACCCAGAGGCTCTGAGACACTGAGACACTGAGACATTGAGACTCAGAGACACAGACACCCAGAGGCCCTGAGACACAGAGACCCAGAGGCCCTGAGACACTGAGACCTAGAGACCCCGAGGCCCTGAGGCCCTGAGACACTGAGACTCAGAGACCCAGAGATCCAGAGGACCTGAGACCCTGAGACTCTGAGACACTGAGACTCAGAGGCACTGAGACCCTGAGACACAGAGACCCAGAGGCCCTGAGACCCTGAGACACTGAGACCCAGAGGCCCTGAGACAGTGAGAAACAGAGACCCAGAGGACCTGAGGCCCTGAGACCCAGAGGCCCTGAGACCCTGAGACACTGAGAAATTGAGACCCAGAGACCCAGAGGCCCTGAGACAGTTTGAAACAGAGACCCAGAGGCCCTGAGACCCTGAGACCCAGATGCACTGAGACCCTGAGACACAGTGACCCAGAGGCCCAGAGACCCAGAGGCCGTGAGACCCTGTGACACTGGGACATTGAGACCCAGAGGACCTGAGACCCTGAGACCGTGAGACCCTGAGACACTGAGACATTGAGACTCTGAGACCCAGAGACCCAGAGGCCCTGAGACGCTGAGACTCTGAGACACTGAGAGACAGAGACCCAGAGGCACAGAGACCCAGAGGCCCTGAGACCCTGAGACACTGAGAAATTGAGATTCAGAGACCCAGAGACCCAGAGGCCCTGAGACCCTGAGAACCTGAGACACTGTGGCTCAGAGGCCTTGAGACCCTGAGACACTCAGACACTGAGACATTGAGACCCAGAGGCCCTGAGACCCTGAGACACTGAGACATTGAGACTCAGAGACACAGAGACCCAGAGGCACAGAGACCCAGAGGCCCCGAGACCCTGAGACACTGAGACATTGAGATTCAGAGACCCAGAGACCCAGAGGCCCTGAGACCCTGAGAACCTGAGACACTGTGACTCAGAGGGCTTGAGACCCTGAGACACTCAGACACTGAGACATTGAGACCCAGAGGCCCTGAGACCCTGAAACCCTGAGATATTGAGACATTGAGACCCAGAGACCCAAAGGCCCTGAGACTCCGAGACCCTGAGACAAAGAGACCCAGAGGCCCTGGGACCCTGAGACACTGAGACACAGACACCCAGAGGCTCTGAGACCCTGGGACCCTGAGACACGGAGACATTGAGACTCAGAAACCCAGAGACCCAGAGGACCTGAGACACTGGGACACTGAGACACAGAGGCCCTGACACCCTGAGACACTGAGACACTGAGTCATTGAGACTCAGAGACCCAGAGACCCAGAGGCCCTGAGACCCTGAGACACTCAGACACTGAGACACAGAGACCAAGAAGCCCTGAGACTCTGAGACACTGAGACATTGAGACCCATAGACGCAGAGGCCCTGAGACCCTGATACACTGAGACCCTGAGACCCAGAGGTCCGGAGACACTGAGACACTCAGACACAGAGGCACTGAGACCCTGCGACACTGAGACACAGAGACCCAGAGGCCCTGAGACCCTGAGACACTGAGACAATGAGACATTGAGACACCGAGACACAGAGACCCTGAGGCCCTGAGACCCTGAGACACTGAGACACTGAAACCCTGAGACACTGAGACACTGTGACACTGGGACATTGAGACTCAGAGACCCAGAGGCTCTGAGTCCCTGAGACACTGAGACATTAAGACACAGAGACCCAGAGGCCCTGAGACCCAGAGGCTCTGAGACTCTGAGACACAGAGACCCAGAGGCCCTGAGGCCCTGAGACCCTGAGACACTGAGACCCTGAGACCCAGAGGCCCTGAGACCTTGAGACACAGAGACCCAGATGCCCTGAGACCCTGAGACCCTGAGACACCGAGACACAGAGAAAAAAATGCCCTGAGACCCTGAGACACTGAGTCTCACAGACCCAGAGGCCCTGAGACCCTGAGACCCTGAGACACTGAGACATTGAGACTCAGAGACCCAGAGACCCAGAGGCACTGAGACCCTGAGAACCTGTGACACATAGACCCAGAGGCCCTGAGAACCTGAGACACTGAGACTCAGACGCCTTGAGACCCTGAGACATCAGACACTGAGACATTGAGACTCAGAGACCCAGAGACCCAGAGGCCATAAGACCCTGAGACCCTGAGACACTGAGATATTGAGACATTGAGACCCAGAGACCCGAAGGCCCTGAGACCCTGAGACCCTGAGACAAAGAGACCCAGAGGCCCTGAGACCCTGAGACACTGAACACAGACACTCAGAGGCCCTGAGACCATGGGACCCTGAGACACTGAGACATTGAGACTCAGAGGCCAAGAGACCCACAGGCCCTGAGACTCTGAGGCACTGAAACACTGAGACATTGAGACCCTGATACACTGAGACCCTGAGACCCAGAGGTCCTGAGACACTGAGACACAGAGACCCAGAGGCCCGGAGACCCTGAGACACTGAGACACTGAGACACAGACACCCAGATGCCCTGAGACACTGGGACCCTGAGACCCAGAGGCCCTGAGACACTGAGTCCCTGAGACCCAGAGGCCCTGAGAACCTGAGACCCTGAGACCCTGAGACACTGAGACATTGAGACTCAGAGGGCCAGAGACACAGAGGAACTGAGGCACTGAGACACACAGGGCCTGAGACCCTGAGACCCAGAGTCACTGAGTCACTGAGACTCAGAAACCCAGAGACCCAAAGGCCCTGAGACCCTGAGATCCTGAGACACAGAGACCCAGAGGCCCTGAGACCCTGAGACACTCAGACACAGAGGCCCTGAGACCCTGAGACACAGAGACGCAGAGGCACTGAGACCCTGACACAGTGAGACCCTGAGACCCAGAGGTCCTGAGACCCTGAGACACAGAGACCCAGAGGCCCTGAGAGCCTAGGACCCTGTGACACTGAGACACTGAGACATTGAGACTCAGAGACCAAGTGACCGAGAGTCTCTGAGACACTGAGACACAGAGACCCAGAGGCCCTGAGACTCTGAGACACTGAGACATTGAGACCCAGAGACGCAGAGGCCCTGAGACCCTGATACACTGAGACCCTGAGACCCAGAGGTCCTGCGACACTGAGACACAGAGACCCAGAGGCCCTGAGACACTGAGACACAGACACCCAGATGCCCTGAGACCCTGGGACCCTGAGACCCTGAGACACTGAGACATTGAGACTCAGAGACCCAGAGACCCTCAGTCCCTGAGACACTGAGACATTGAGACTCAGAGACACAGTGACCCAGAGGCCCTGAGACTCAGAGGCCCAGAGATCCAGAGATCCAGAGGCCCTGAGACCCTGAGACACTGAGACCCTGAGACCCTGAGACACTGAGACTCAGAGACCCAGAAGTCCTGAGACCCTGAGACCCTGAGACAAAGAGACCCAGAGGCCCTGAGACACTGAGACACTGAGACCCAGAGGCCCTGAGACCCTGAGGCACTGAGACACTGCGGCACTGATACCCAGAGACTCTGAGACACTGAGACCCTGAGACCCAGAGACCCTGAGACCCAGAGAGGCTGAGACACTGAGACACTGCGACCCTCCACCACTGAGACACTGAGACACTGCAAACCTGAAACCCTGAGACCCTGAGCCGCTGAGACACCGAGAGACTGAGACTCTGAGAACCTGAGACACTGAGACCCGGAGACACTGAAACACTGAGACCCAGGGACCCAGAGATGCAGATACCCTGTGACCATGGGACCCAGAGAAAATTAGGCACTAATTCCCAGGGACCATGAGACCCAGAGACCCTGAGACCCTGAGACACTGGGACACTGAGACATTGAGACACTGAGACCCTGAGAAACTGAGAGCTAAGGCTCTGAGACACTGAGGTCCAGAGACACAGAGACCCTGAGAAACTGAGACCCAGAGACCCAGAGATACAGAGACCGTGAGACACAGGGACAGTGAGACCAACAGACGAAGAGACCCTGAGACCCAGAGACCCTGAGATACAGAGACACAGAGACCCAGAGACCCTCAGACGCTGAAACACTGAGACCCTGAGACACTGGGACATTGAGACACTGCAACCCTGAAACCCTCAGACCCTGAGACCCAGAGACCCAGTGAAACTGAGACCCTGAGACACTGAGACCCGGAGACCCTGAGACACTGAGACCCTGAAACACTGAGACACTGAGAACTTGAGACACTGAGAGCTGAGACTCTGAGACCCTGAATCCCTGAGACACAGAGAGACTGAGAACATGAGACACTGAGACCCTGAGACACTGATACACTGAGACCCTGAGACCCTGAGAAGCAGAGACCCTGAGACCAAGAGAACCTGAGACACTGAGACCCTGTGGCACTGAGACACTGAGACATTGAGACGCTGCAACCCTGAAACCCCGAGGCCCTGACACCCTGATACCCAGAGACCTTGAGAAAATGAGACCCTGAGACACAGAGACTCTGAGAACCAGAGATCCAGAGACCCAGAGACCCTGAAACCCTGAGACCCTGAGACACTGAGCCACTGAGACCCTGAAAAACTGAAACACTGAGACACTGAGAAGCTGAGACACTGAGACACTGAGGCACAGAGACCCTGAGACACTGAGACCCTGAAACACTGAGACACTGAGAAGCTGAGACACTGAGGCACAGAGACCCTGAGACACTGAGACCCTGAAACACTGAGACACTGAGAAGCTGAGACCCTGAGACACTGAGACACAGAGACCCTGAGACCCAGAAACCCTGAAACACTGAGACCCTGAGACCCTGAGACACAGAGACACAGAGACCCAGAGACCCAGAGAAACTGAGACCTAGAGACCCAGGGGCCCTAAGAAGCAGAGACCCTGAGACCAAGACAACCTGAGAACCTGAGGCACTGATACCCTGCGACAATGAGACCCTGAGACATTGAGACACTGCAACCCTGAAAACCTGAGACCCTGAGACCCAGAGACCCAGTGACTCTTAGACCCTGAGACACTGAGACACTGATACCCAGAGACCCAGAGACCCTGAGACCCTGAAACACAGAGACACTGAGACAGTGAGACCCTGAGACCCTGAGACACTGAGACCCTGAGACAGGGAGACACTGAGATACTGAGACCCTGAGACACGGAGACATGGAGACACTGAGACCCTGAGACACAGAGGCACTGAGGCCCTGAGCCCCTGAGACACTGAGACTCTGAGTCCCTGAGACTCTGAGACACTGAGAAACTGAGACCCAGAGACCCTGAGAAGCTGAGACCCTGAGACCAAGAGACACTGAGACAATGTAACTGTGAGACCCTGAGACACTGAGATCCTGAGACCCAGAGACCCTAAGAAAATGAGACACTGAGAACCTGAGACAATGACACACTGAGACCCTCCGACCCAGGGAACCACAGACCTTGAGACACTGAGACACTGAGACCCTGAGACACTGAGAGACTGTGACCATGAGCCCCTGAGACCCAGAGACACTGAGACCTTGAGAGACTGAGACCCTGAGACACTGAGACACTGAGGCACAGAGACCCTGAGACCCAAAGGACCAGAGACGCAGAGACCCAGAGACCCGGAGACCCTGAGACACAGAGACACCGAGACACTGGGACAGAGACATTGAGGCACAGAGACGTTGTGACCCTGAAACCCTGAGACACTGAGACCCAGAGACCCAGAGTCCCTGAGAGCCATAGACCCAGAGACCCTGAGGCACTGAGACCCAGAGTCACTGAGACCCAGACACGCAGTGACCCAGAGACCCTGAGACCCTGAGATACAGAGACCCTGAAACCATGACAAACTGAGACCCAGAGACGCTGAGACACTGAGACCGTGCGACACTGAGATACTGAGACCCTGAGACACTGAGACCCTGAGACCCAGAGACCCAGTGACACTGAGACCCTGAGACACTGAGATACTGAGACTCTGAGACCCTGAGACACTGAGAGCTGAGACTCTGAGACCCTGATTCCCTGAGTCCCAGAGAGACTGAGACCCTAGAGACACTGAGACCCTGAGACACTGAGACCCTGAGACACTGATACACAGAGACCCTGAGGCCCTGAGACACTGAGACGCTGAGAAACTGAGATCCTGAGGCAGTGAGACACTGAGATCCTGAGACACTGAGACACTGCGACACTGAGACCCTGAGACCCTGAGACACTGGGACCCTGAGACCCTGAGACACTGAGACACTGCGACACTGAGACACTGAGACACTGAGACACAGAGACACTGAGCCCAGAGACACTGAGACACAGAGGCACTGAGGCCCTGACAGTCTGAGTCACTGAGAAACTGAGACCCTGAGGCACTGACACAATGTGACCATGAGACCCTGAGACACTGAGACACTGATAACCCTGAAGCCGAGAGACCCTGAGAAAATGAGACACTGAGAACCTGAGACAATGACACACTGAGACACTGAGACCCTGGGACACAGGGAACCAGAGACCCTGAGACACTGAGACCCTGAGACACTGAGAGACTGTGACCATGAGACCCAGAGACCCTGAGAAAACTGATACACTGAGACCCAGAAACCCTGAGAACGAGAGATCCAGAGACCCTGAGACCCAGAGGCCCTGAGGCCCTGAGACCCTGAGACACAGAGGCCCTGAGACCCTAAGACACTGAGACCCTGAGATCCAAGGCCCTGCGACCCTGAGACACAGAGACCCAGAGGCCCTGAGACCCTGAGACACTGAGACC
The DNA here is from genome assembly GCF_965287045.1 of Carcharhinus amblyrhynchos. NCBI lineage: Eukaryota > Metazoa > Chordata > Chondrichthyes > Carcharhiniformes > Carcharhinidae > Carcharhinus > Carcharhinus amblyrhynchos. The sequence goes on from NW_027649800.1 coordinate 842,588, forward strand.
CTGAGACCCAGAGGACCTGAGACCCTGAGACCCTGAGACACTGAGACTCAGTGACCCAGAGACCCAAAGGCCCTGAGACCCTGAGACACTGAGACCCAGAGGCCCTGAGACACTGAGAACCTGAGACCCTGAGACACAGAGACCCAGAGGCCCTGAGACCATAAGACACAGATACCCTGAGACCCAGATGCCCTGAGGTCCTGAGGCCCTGAGACATTGAGACCCTGAGACCCAGAGGCACTGAGACCCTGAGACACAGAGACCCAGAGGCCCTGAGACCCTGAGACCCAGAGGCCCTGAGAACCTGAGACCCTGAGACACAGAGACTCAGAGACCCAGAAGTCCTGAGACACTGAGACACCAAGACACTGAGACACAGAGGCCCTGAGACCCTGAGACATTGAGACACTGAGACATTGAGACTCAGAGACGCAGAGGCCCTGAGACCCTGAGACCCTGAGACCCTGAGACACTGAGACATTGAGACTCAGAGACCAAGAGACCCTGAGGCCCTGAGACACTGAGACAGTGAGGCCCTGAGACACTGAGACACAGAGACCCAGAGGCCCTGAGACCCTGAGACACAGAGACCCAGAGACCTGGAGACCCAGAGGCCCTGAGACCCTGAGACACTGAGACCCAAAGGCCCTGAGACCATGAGACACTGAGACACTGAGACATTGAGACTCAGAAACCAAGAGAACCAGAGGCCGTGAGACCCTGAGACACAGACACAGAGACCCTGAGACCCAGATGCCCTGAGGTCCTGAGGTCCTGAGACCCTGAGACCCAGAGGCACTGAGACCCTGAGACACAGAGACCCAGAGGCCCTGAGACCCTGAGACCCAGAGGCCCTGAGAACCTGTGACCCTGTGACACTGAGACTCAGAGACCCAGAAGTCCTGAGACACGGAGACACCGAGACACTGAGACCCAGAGGCCCTGAGACCCTGAGACATTGAGACTCAGAGACCCAGAGGCCCTGAGACCCTGAGACCCTGAGACATTGAGACTCAGAGACCAAGAGATCCAGAGGCCCTGAGACCCTGAGACAAATGGCCCTGAGACCCTGAGACACAGTGACCCTGAGGCCCTGAGACCCTGAGACAGTGAGGCCCTGAGATACTGAGACACAGAGACCCAGAGGCCCTGAGACCCTGAGACACAGAGACCCAGAGACCTGGAGACCCAGAGGCCCTGAGACCCTGAGACTCTGAGACCCAAAGGCCCTGAGACCATGAGACCCTGAGACCCAGAGGCCCTGAGACACAGACACCCAGAGGCCCTGAGACCCTGAGACCCTGAGGCACGGAGACCCTGAGACCGAGAGGCCCTGAGACCCTGAGAGACAGTGACCCAGAGGCCCTGAGACAGTGAGACACAGAGACCCAGAGGCCCTGAGACCCTGAGACACTGAGACACTGAGAAACTGAGACTCAGAGACACAGAGACTCAGAGGCCCAGAGGCCCTGAGACCCTGAGACACAGAGACCCAGAGGCCTTGAGACCCAGAGACCCAGAGGCCCTGAGACCCTGAGACACAGAGACTCAGAGACCCTGAGACCCATAGGCCCTGAGACCCTGAGACGCTGAGGCACTGAGACCCTGAGACCGAGAGGCCCTGAGACCCTGAGAGACAGTGACCCAGAGGCTCTGAGACACTGAGACACAGAGACCCAGAGGCCCTGAGACCCTGAGACACAGAGACCCAGAGGCCCTGAGACCCTAAGACCCTGAGACACTGAGAAACTGAGACCCAGAGACCCAGAGGCCCTGATGCCGTGAGACACAGAGACCCTGAGACCGAGAGGCCCTGAGACCCTGAGAGACAGTGACCCAGAGGCCCGGAGCCAGTGAGACACAGAGGCCCAGAGACCCTGAGACACAGAGACCCAGAGGCCCTGAGACCCTGAGACACAGAGACCCTGAGGCCCTGAGACACAGAGACACAGAGACCCAGAGGCCCTGAGACCCTGAGACACAGAGACCCTGAGGCCCTGAGACCCTGAGAAACTGAGACGCTGTGACTCAGAGACCCAGTGACCCAGAGGCCCTGAGACTCTGAGACCCTGAGAGCCTGAGACACAGAGACCCAGAGGCCTGAGACCCTGAGACCCAGAGACCCAGAGACCCTGAGACCTATAGGCCCTGAGACCCTGAGACCCTGAGGCACTGAGACCCTGAGACCGAGAGACCCTGAGACCCTGAGACACAAAGACCCAGAGGCCCTGAAACCCTGAGACACTGAGACCCTGAGACCTAGAGGTCGTGAGACCCTGAGAACCTGAGACACTGAGACATTGAGACTCAGAGACCCAGAGGCACTGAGACCCTGAGACACAGAGTCCTCGAGACCCTGAGGGACTGAGTCCCTGAAACCTAGAGGCCCTGAGACCCTGAGACCCTGAGACACTGAGACCCTGAAACCCAGAGGCCCTGAGACCCTGAGACAATCAGACACAGAGACCCAAAGGCCCTGAGACCCAGAGGCCCTGAGACCCTGAGACATAGAGACCCAGATGCCCTGAGACCCTGAGACCCTGAGACACAGAGACCCAGAGGCCCTGAGGCCCTGAGACTCTGAGACACTGAGGCATTGAGACTCAGAGACCAAGAGACCCAGAGGCCCTGAGGCCCTGAGACCCTGAGACACTGAGACATTGAGACTCAGAGACCAAGAGACCCAGAGGCCCTGAGACCCTGAGACAAACGGCCCTGAGACCCTGAGACACAGTGACCCTGAGGCCCTGAGACAGTGAGGCCCTGAGACACTGAGAACACAGAGACCCAGAGGCCCTGAGACCCTGAGACACTGAGACATGGAGACTCAGAGACCGTGAGACCCAAAGACCCTGAGACCCTACGACCCTGAGACCCAGAGGCCCTGAGAACCTGAGACACAGAGACCCAGAGGCCCTGAGACCCTGAGACACTGAGACACAGAGACCCAGAGGCGCTGAGATCCTGAGACACTGAGACACAGAGAACAGAGGCCCTGAGTCCCTGAGACCCTGAGACAGTGAGGCCCTGAGACCCTGAGACACAGAGACCCCGAGGCCCTGAGACCCTGAGACACTGAGACATTGAGACTCAGAGACACAGAGACACAGAGGCCCTGAGGCCCTGAGACCCAGAGACCCAGAGGCCCTGAGACCCTGAGACACTGAGACCCAGAGGCCCTGGGACCCTGAGACACTGAGACATTGAGACTCAGAGAACCAGTGACCCAGAGGCCCTGAGATCCTGAAACCCTGAGACCCTGAGACCCTGAGACACAGAGACCCAGAGCCCTGAGACCCTGAGACCCAGAGACCCAGCGGCCCTGAGACACAGAGACCCAGTGACCCTGAGACCCTGAGACCCTGAGACCTATAGGCCCTGAGACCCTGAGACCCTGAGACCATGAGGCACTGAGACCCTGAGACCGAGAGACCCTGAGACCCAGAGGCCCTGAGACAGTGAGACACAGAGACCCAGAGGCCCTGAGACCCTGAGACCCTGAGTCAGAGAGACCCAGAGGCCCTGAGACCCTGAGACCCTGAGACACTGAGACACTGAGAATCTGAGACCCAGAGGCCCTGAGGTCCTGAGACCCTGAGACACAGAGACCCAGAGACCTGGAGACCCAGAGACCCTGAGACCCTGAGAGACTGAGAGACTGAGACCCTGAGACCCTGAGAGACTGAGAGACTGAGACACTGAGACACTGAGACCCTGAGACCCAGAGGCCCTGAGACCCTGAGACACAGAGACGTAGAGACCCTGAGACCCTGATACACTGAGACCCTGAGACAGTGAGAGTCAGAGACCCTGAGACCCTGAGACACAGAGACCCAGAGGCCCTGAGACCCTGAGACCTAGAGGCCGTTAGACCCTGAGAACCTGAGACACTGAGACATTGAGACTCAGAGACCCAGAGGCACTGAGACCCTGAGACACAGAGACCACGAGACCCTGAGGGACTGAGTCCCTGAAACCTAGAGGCCCTGAGACCCTGAGACCCTGAGACACTGAGACCCTGAAACCCAGAGGCCCTGAGACCCTGAGACAATGAGACACAGAGACCCAGAGGTCCTGAGACCCAGAGGCCCTGAGACCCTGAGACATAGAGACCCAGATGCCCTGAGACCCTGAGACACAGAGACCCAGAGGCCCTGAGGCCCTGAGACCCTGAGACACTGAGACATTGAGACTCAGAGAACAAGAGACCCAGAGGCCCTGAGACCCTGAGACAAACGGCCCTGAGACCCTGAGACACAGTGACCCTGAGGCCCTGAGGCCCTGAGACACTGAGACACTGAGACATGGAGACTCAGAGACCGTGAGACCCAAAGACCCTGAGACCCTACGACCTTGAGACCCAGAGGCCCTGAGAACCTGAGACACATAGACCCAGAGGCCCTGAGACCCTGAGACACTGAGACACAGAGACCCAGAGGCGCTGAGACCCTGAGACCCTGAGACACAGAGACCAGAGGCCCTGAGTCCCTGAGACCCTGAGGCACTGAGACCCAGAGACCCAGAGACCCAGAGGCCCTGAGACCCTGAGACACTGAGACACTGAGACACTGAGACCCAGAGGCCCTGAGACCCTGAGACACTGAGACCCTGAGACCCAGGGGCCATGAGAACCTGCGACACAGAGACCCAGAGGCCCTGAGACCCTGAGACACAGACATACTGTGACTCAGAGACCCAGTGACCCAGATGCCCTGAGACCCTGAGACCCTGAGACACAGAGACCCTGAGACACAGAGACCCAGAGCCCTGAGACCCTGAGACCCAGAGACCCAGAGGCCCTGAGACACAGAGACCCAGAGACCCTGAGACCCTGAGACCTATAGGCCCTGAGACCATGAGACCCTGAGGCACTGAGACCCTGAGACGCTGAGACACTGAGACCCTGAGACCCTGAGACACAGAGGCCCTGAGGTCCTGAGACCCTGAGACACAGAGACCCAGAGACCTGGAGACCCAGAGACCCTGAGGCCCTGAGACCCTGAGACACAGAGACGCAGAGACCCTGAGACACTGATACACTGAGACCCTGAGACAGTGAGAGTCAGAGACCCTGAGACCCTGAGACACAGAGACCCAGAGGTCCTGAGACCCTGAGACACTGAGACCCTGAGACCTAGAGGCCGTGAGACCCTGAGAACCTGAGACACTGAGACATTGAGATACTGTGACTCAGAGACCCAGTGAACCAGAGGCCCTGAGACCCTGAGACCCTGAGATCCTGAGACCCTGAGATACAGAGACCCAGAGGCCTGAGACCCTGAGACCCAGAGACCCAGAGGCCCTGAGACACAGAGACCCAGAGACCCTGAGGCCTATAGGCCCTGAGACCCTGAGACCCTGAGGCACTGAGACCCTGAGACTGAGAGACCCTGAGACCCTGAGAGACAATGACCCAGAGGCCCTGAGACAGTGAGACACAGAGACCCAGAGGCCCTGAGCCCTTGAGACCCTGAGACACTGAGACTCAGAGACCCAGAGGCCCTGAGGCCCTGAGACCCTGAGACACTGAGACATTGGGACTCAGAGACCAAGAGACCCAGAGGCCCTGAGGCCCTGAGACCCTGAGACACTGAGACATTGAGACTCAGAGACCCAGAGGCTCTGAGACACTGAGACACTGAGACCCTGAGGCCCTGAGACACAGAGACCTAGAGGCCCTGAGACACAGAGACCCAGAAGCCCTGAGACCCTGAGACACAGAGACCCAGAGACCCTGAGACACTGAGACCCAGAGACATTGAGACTCAGAGGCACTCAGACCCTGAGACACAGAGACCCAGAGGCCCTGAGACCCTGAGACCCAGAGACATTGAGACTCAGAGGCACTCAGACCCTGAGACACAGAGACCCAGAGGCCCTGAGACCCTGAGACATTGAGACCCTGAGACCCAGAGGCCCTGAGACCCTGAGAACCTGAGACACTGAGACATTGAGACTCAGAGGCACTGAGACCCTGAGACACAGAGACCCAGAGGCCCTGAGACCCTGAGACACTGAGACACTGAGACCCAGAGGCCCTGAGACAGTGAGAAACAGAGACCCAGAGGCCCTGAGACCCTGAGACCCTGAGACCCAGAGGCCCTGAGACTCTGAGACACAGTGACCCAGAGGCCCAGTGACCCAGAGGCCGTGAGACCCTGAGACCGTGAGACCGTGAGACCCTGAGACACTGAGACATTGAGACTCTGAGACCCAGAGACCCAGAGGCCCTGAGACGCTGAGACACTGAGACACTGAGAGACAGAGACACAGAGAGCCAGAGGCCCTGAAACATAGAGACCCAGAGGTCCTGAGACACTGAGACATTGAGACTCAGAGACACAGAGACCCAGAGGCCCTGAGACCCTGAGACACTGAGACATTGAGACTCAGAGACCCAGAGACCCAGAGGGCCTGAGACCCTGAGAACCTGAGACACTGTGACTCAGAGGCCTTGAGACCCTGAGACACTCAGACACTGAGACATTGAGACCCAGAGGCCCTGAGACCCTGAAACCCTGAGACATTGAGACATTGAGACCCAGACCCAAAGGCCCTGAGACTCTGAGACCATGAGACAAAGAGACCCAGAGGCCCTGGGACCCTGAGACACTGAGACACAGACACCCAGAGGCTCTGAGACCCTGGGACCCTGAGGCACTTAGACATTGAGACTCAGAGACCCAGAGACCCAGAGGACCTGAGACACTGAGACACTGAGACACTGAGACACAGAGACCAAGAAGCCCTGAGACTCTGAGACACTGAGACATTGAGACCCATAGACGCAGAGGCCCTGAGACCCTGATACACTGAGACCCTGAGACCCAGAGGTCCTGAGACACTGAGACACTCAGACACAGAGGCACTGAGACCCTGCGACTCTGAGACACAGAGACCCAGAGGCCCAGAGACCCTGAGACACTGAGACGCTGAGACACTGAGACACTGAGACACAGAGACCCAGAGGCCCTGAGACCCTGAGACACTGAGACACTGAGACCCTGAGACACTGAGACACTGCGAAACTGGGACATTGAGACTCAGAGACCCAGAGGCTCTGAGTCCCTGAGACACTGAGACATTAAGACACAGAGACCCAGAGGCCCTGAGACCCTGAGACCCAGAGGCCCTGAGACTCTGAGACACAGAGACCCAGAGACAATGAGACCCTGAGACCCAGAGGCCCTGAGACCCTGAGACCCTGAGACACTGAGACCCTGAGACCCAGAGGCCCTGAGACCCTGAGACACAGAGACCCAGATGCCCTGAGACCCTGAGACCCTGAGACACCGAGACACAGAGAAAAAGATGCCCTGAGACCCTGAGACACTGAGTCCCACAGACCCAGAGGCCCTGAGACCCTGAGACCCTGAGACACTGAGACATTGAGACTCAGAGACCCAGAGGCACTGAGACCCTGAGAACCTGAGACACATAGACCCAGAGGCCCTGAGAACCTGAGACACATAGACCCAGAGGCCCTGAGAACCTGAGACACATAGACCCAGAGACCCTGAGAACCTGAGACACATAGACCCAGAGGCCCTGAGAACCTGAGACACTGAGACTCAGACGCCTTCAGACCCTGAGACATCAGACACTGTGACATTGAGACTCAGAGACCCAGAGACCCAGAGGCCATAAGACCCTGAGACCCTCAGACACTGAGACATTGAGACTCAGAGACCCAGAGACCCAGAGGCCCTGAGACCCTGAGACCCTGAGGCAAAGAGACCCAGAGGCCCTGAGACCCTGAGACACTGAGACACAGACACTCAGAGGCCCTGAGACCATGGGACCCTGAGACACTGAGACATTGAGACTCAGAGGCCAAGAGACCCACAGGCCCTGAGACTCTGAGGCACTGAAACACTGAGACATTGAGACCCTGATACACTGAGACCCTGAGACCCAGAGGTCCTGAGACACTGAGACACAGAGACCCAGAGGCCCTGAGACCCTGAGACACTGAGACACAGACACCCAGATGCCCTGAGACACAGAGACCCTGAGACCCAGAGGCCCTGAGACACTGAGTCACTGAGACACTGAGAATCAGAGACCCAGAGGCACTGAGACCCTGAGAACCTGAGACACATAGACCCACAGGCCCTGAGACCCTGAGACACTGAGGCTCAGAGGCCTTGAGATCCTGAGACATCAGACACTGAGACATTGAGACTCAGAGACCCAGAGGCCATAAGACCCTGAGACCCTGAGACACTGAGACCCTGAGACCCTGAGACACTGAGACATTGAGACATTGAGACCCAGAGACCCAAAGGCCCTGAGACCCTGAGACAAAGAGACCCAGAGGCCCTGAGACCCTGAGACACTGAGACACAGACACCCAGAGGCCCTGAGACCATGGGACCCTGAGACACTGAGACATTGAGACTCAGAGGCCAAGAGACCCAGAGGCCCTGAGACTCTGAGACACTGAAACACTGAGACATTGAGACCCAGAGACGCAGAGGCCCTGAGACCCTGATACACTGAGACCCTGAGACCCAGAGGTCCTGAGACACTGAGACACAGAGACACAGAGACCCAGAGGCCCTGAGACCCAGATGCCCTGAGACCCTGAGACACTGCGACACAGTGACACTGAGACCCTGGGACCCAGAAGCCCTGAGATACTGAGAGACTCCGACCCAGAGACCCTGAGACTCTGAGACACTGATACCCTGAGTCCCTGAGACACAGAGGCCCTGAGAACCTGAGACCCTGAGACCCTGAGACACTAGAACACAGAGACCCAGAGGCCCAGAGACCCTGAGACACTGAGACACAGAGACCCAGTGGCCCTGAGACACAGAGACCCAGAGGCCCTGATACCCTGAGACACTGAGACCCTGAGACACTGAGACATTGAGACTCAGAGACCCAGAGACACAGAGGCCCTGAGACCCTGAGACACTGAGACACTGAGTCACTGAGACCCAGAGACGCAGAGGCCCTGAGACCCTGATACACTGAGACCCTGAGACCCTGAGACACAGAGACCCAGAGGCCCTGAGACCCTGAGACACAGACCCAGAGACGCAGAGGCCCTGAGTCCCTGATACAGTGAGACTCTGAGACCCAGAGGTCCTGAGACCCTGACACACAGTCACCCTGAGGCCCTGAGACCCTGATACAGTGAGACCCTGAGACCCAGAAGTCCTGAGACCCTGACACACAGTAACCCTGAGGCCCTGAGACCCTGGGACCCTGTGACACTGAGACACTGAGACATTGAGACTCAGAGACCAAGCGACCCATAGTCTCTGAGACACTGAGACACAGAGACGCAGAGGCCCTGAGACCCTGAGACGCTGAGACACAGGCACCCAGATGCCCTAAGAACCTGGGACCCTGAGACCCTGAGACCCAAAGGCACAGAGACCCAGAGACCATCAGACACTGAGACACAGAGGCCCTGAGACCCTAAGACACTCAGACACAGAGGCCCCGAGACCCTGAGACACTGAGACACTGAGACATTGAGACCCAGAGACGCAGAGGCCCTGAGATCCTGATACACTGAGACCCTGAGACCCAGAGGTCCTGAGACACTGAGACAAAGACACCCAGATGCCCTGAGACCCTGGGGCCCTGAGACCCTGAGACACTGAGACATTGAGACTCAGAGACACAGAGATCCAGAGGCCCTGAGACCCTGAGACACAGAGACCCAAAGGCACTGAGACCCAGAGGCCCTGAGACCCTGAGACCCAAAGGCACAGAGACCCAGAGACCATCAGACCCAGAGACCCAGAGGCCCTGAGACCCTGAGACACTGAGAAATTGAGACCCAGAGACCCAGAGACCCTGAGACCCTGAGACACTGAGACACAGAGACCCAGAGGCCCTGAGACCCTGAGACACTGAGACCGTGAGACCCAGAGGCACTGAGGCCGTGAGACCCTGAGACCCTGAGACACTGAGACCCTGAGACCCAGAGGAACTGAGACCCTGAGACACTGAAACCCTGAGACCCAATGACCCTGAGGCCCTGAGACCCTAAGACCCTTAGACCCTGAGACACAGAGGCCCTGAGACCCTGAGACACTGAGACACTGAGACCCTGAGACCCAGTGGCCCTGAGACATAGGGACCCAGAGGCCCTGAGGCCCTGAGACACTGAGACTCAGAGACCCAGAGGCCGTGAGACCCTGAGACACTGAGACCATGAGACCCTGAGACCAAGAGGCCCTGAGACCCTGACACACAGGGACCCAGAGGCACTGAGACCCTGAGACACTGAGACTCAGAGACCCAGAGGCCGTGAGACCCTGAGACACTGAGACCCTGAGACACTGAGACATTGAGACATTGAGACATTGAGACCCAGAGACCCAAAGGCCCTGAGACTCTGAGACCCTGAGACAAAGAGACCCAGAGGCCCTGGGACCCTGAGACACTGAGACACAGACACCCAGAGGCTCTGAGACCCTGGGACCCTGAGACACTGAGACATTGAGACTCAGAGACCCAGAGACCCAGAGGACCTGAGACACTGAGACACTGAGACACTGAGACACAGAGACCAAGAAGCCCTGAGACCCTGATACACTGAGACCCTGAGACCCAGAGGTCCTGAGACACTGAGACACTCAGACACAGAGGCACTGAGACCCTGCGACTCTGAGACACAGGGACCCAGAGGCCCTGAGACCCTGAGACACTGAGACGCTGAGACATTGAGACTCAGAGACCCAGAGACCCAGAGACCCTGAGACACTGAGACACTGAGACACTGAGACACCGAGACACAGAGACCCAGAGGCCCTGAGACCCTGAGACACTGAGACACTGAGACACTGAGACCCTGAGACACTGAGACACTGCGACACTGGGACATTGAGACTCAGAGACCCAGAGGCTCTGAGTCCCTGAGACACTGAGACATTAAGACACAGAGACCCAGAGGCCCTGAGACCCTGAGACCCAGAGGCCCTGAGACTCTGAGACACAGAGACCCAGAGGCCCTGAGGCCCTGAGACCCTGAGACACAGAGACCCAGAGACAATGAGACCCTAAGACCCAGAGGCCCTGAGACCCTGAGACCCTGAGACACTGAGACCCTGAGACCCAGAGGCCCTGAGACCCTGAGACACAGAGACCCAGATGCCCTGAGACCCTGAGACCCTGAGACACCGAGACACAGAGAAAAAGATGCCCTGAGACCCTGAGACACTGAGTCCCACAGACCCAGAGGCCCTGAGACCCTGAGACCCTGAGACACTGAGACATTGAGACTCAGAGACCCAGAGGCACTGAGACCCTGAGAACCTGAGACACATAGACCCAGAGGCCCTGAGAACCTGAGACACATAGACCCAGAGACCCTGAGAACCTGAGACACATAGACCCAGAGGCCCTGAGAACCTGAGACACTGAGACTCAGACGCCTTCAGACCCTGAGACATCAGACACTGTGACATTGAGACTCAGAGACCCAGAGACCCAGAGGCCATAAGACCCTGAGACCCTGAGACCCTGAGACACTGAGACATTGAGACTCAGAGACCCAGAGACCCAGAGGCCATAAGACCCTGAGACCCTGAGATCCTGAGACACTGAGATATTGAGACATTGAGACCCAGAGACCCGAAGGCCCTGAGACCCTGAGACCCTGAGACAAAGAGACCCAGAGGCCCTGAGACCCTGAGACACTGAGACACAGACACTCAGAGGCCCTGAGACCATGGGACCCTGAGACACTGAGACATTGAGACTCAGAGGCCAAGAGACCCACAGGCCCTGAGACTCTGAGGCACTGAAACACTGAGACATTGAGACCCTGATACACTGAGACCCTGAGACCCAGACGTCCTGAGACACTGAGACACAGAGACCCAGAGGCCCTGAGACCCTGAGAGACTGAGACACTGAGACACAGACACCCAGATGCCCTGAGACACTGAGACCCTGAGACCCAGAGGCCCTGAGACACTGAGTCACTGAGACACTGAGAATCAGAGACCCAGAGGCCCTGAGACCCTGAGAACCTGAGACACATAGACCCACAGGCCCTGAGACCCTGAGACACATAGACCCACAGGCCCTGAGACCCTGAGACACTGAGGCTCAGAGGCCTTGAGATCCTGAGACATCAGACACTGAGACATTGAGACTCAGAGACCCAGAGACCCAGAGGCCATAAGACCCTGAGACCCTGAGACACTGAGACCCTGAGACCCTGAGACACTGAGACATTGAGACATTGAGACCCAGAGACCCAAAGGCCCTGAGACCCTGAGACAAAGAGACCCAGAGGCCCTGAGACCCTGAGACACTGAGACACAGACACCCAGAGGCCCTGAGACCATGGGACCCTGAGGCACTGAGACATTGAGACTCAGAGGCCAAGAAACCCATAGGCCCTGAGACACTGAGACACTGAGACACAGAGACCCAGAGGCCCTGAGACTCTGAGACACTGAAACACTGAGACATTGAGACCCAGAGACGCAGAGGCCCTGAGACCCTGATACACTGAGACCCTGAGGCCCAGAGGTCCGGAGACACTGAGACACTGAGACACAGAGACCCAGGGGCCCAGAGACCCTGAGACACTGAGACACAGACACCTAGATGCCCTGAGACCCTGGGACTCTGAGTCCCTGAGACACTGAGACACTGAGACATTGAGACTCAGAGAGACAGAGACCCAGAGGCCCTGAGACCCTGAGACACAGAGATCCAGAGGCCCTGAGACCCTGAGACACTGAGACACAGAGACCCAGAGGCACTGAGACACTGAGACATTGCGAATCAGAGACCCAGAGACCCAGAGAACATGAGACACAGAGACCCAGAGGCCCTGAGACACTGAGAATCAGAGACCCAGAGGCCCTGAGACCCTGAGACACTGAGACATTGAGACATTGAGACCCTGAGACCCAAAGGCCCTGAGACCCTGAGACAAAGAGACTCAGAGGCCCTGAGACCCTGAGACACTGAGACATTGAGACATTGAGACCCTGAGACCCAAAGGCCCTGAGACCCTGAGACAAAGAGACTCAGAGGCCCTGAGACCCTGAGACACAGAGACCCAGATGCCCTGAGACCCTGAGACATTGCGACTCAGAGACCCAGAGAACATGAGACACAGAGACCCAGAGACCCAGAGGCCCTGAGACACTGAGACACTGAGATATTGACACTCAGAGACCCAGAGGCCCTGAGACCATGAGACCCTGAGACACTCAGACACTGAGACATTGAGACTCAGAGACCCAGAGACCCAGAGGCCCTGAGACCATGAGATCCTGAGACCCTGAGACCCAGAGGCCCTAAGACCCTGAGACACTGAGACACAGAGACCTAGAGGCCCTGAAACCCTGAGATTCTGAGACATTGAGACTCAGACACCCAGAGACACAGAGGCCCTGAGAACCTGAGACCCTGAGACACTGAAACTCAGAGACACAGAGGCCCAGAACCCTGAGACACAGAGACCCAGAGGCCCTGAGACCCTGAGACATTGAGAGTCAGAGACCCAGAGGCCCTGAGAACCAGAGACACTGCGACCCAGAGACCCTGAGACCCTGAGACACTGATGCCCTGAGACCCAGAGGCCCTGAGGCCCTGAGACCCTGAGACCCTTAGACCCTGAGACACAGAGGCCCTGAGACCCTGAGACACTGAGACATTGAGACATTGAGACTCAGAGACCCAGAGATCCAGAGGCCCTAAGACCCTGAGACACTGAGACTCTGAGACCCAGAAGCCATGAGACCCTGAGACCCTGAGACACTGAGACACAGAGACCAAGAGGCCCTGAGACCCTGAGACACAAAGACCCAGAGGCCCCGAGGCACTGAGACCCAGAGACCCAGAGGCCCTGAGACCCTGAGAACCTGAGACACTGTGACATTGAGACTCAGAGAATCAGAGACCCAGAGGACCTGAGACCCTGAGACACTGAGACATTGAGACACAGAGAACCAGAGGCCCTGAGACCCTGAGACCCTGAGACACTGAGACCCGGAGACCCAGAGGCCCTGAGACACTGAGACCCGGAGACCCAGAGGCCCTGAGACCCTGAGACACTGAGACCCAGAGGCCCTGAGACCCTGAGACGCAGAGACCCAGAAGCCCTGAGACCCTGAGACACTGAGGCCCTGAGACCCTGAGACAATGAGACATTGAGACTCAGAGACCCTGAGACCCAGAGGCCCTGAGACACTGACACATTGAGACTCAGAGGCCCTGAGACCCTGAGACCCAGAGACCCAGAGGAGCTGAGACCCTGAAACCCTGTGACCCAGACGCCCTGACACCCTGAGACCCTCAGACACAGAGACCCAGAGGCCCTGAGACCCTGATACACTGAGACATTGAGACTCAGAAACCCAGAGGCCCTGAGAAACTGAGACACTGAGACACAGAGACCCAGAGACCCTGAGGCACTGAGAAACTGAGACCCTGAGACCCAGAGGCCCTGAGACCCTGAGACCCAGAGGCCCTAAGACCCTGAGACACAGAGACCCAGAGGCCCTGAGACCCTGAGACACAGAGACCCAGAGACCCTGAGACACAGAGACACTGAGACATTGAGACCCATAGGCCCAGATACCCTGAGACACAGAGACCCAGAGGCCCTGAGACACAGCGGCCCAGAGGCCCTGAGACCCTGTGACACTGAGACACTGAGACATTGAGACTCAGAGACCCAGAGACCCAGAGTCCGTAAGACCCTGAGACCCTGAGACACAGAGACCCAGAGGCCCTGAGACCCTGAGACACTGAGACACTGAGACTCAGAGACCCAGAGGCCCTGAGACCCTGAGACACTGAGACCCTGAGACGCAGAGGCCCTGAGACCCTGAGACACAGAGACCCAGAAGCCCTGAGACCCTGAGACATTGAGCCTCAGAGTCCCAGAGACCAGGAGGACATGAGACACAGAGATCCAGATGCCCTGAGACCCTGAGACACTGAGACATTGAGACCCAGAGGCCCTGAGACACTGAGTGAGACACAGAGGCCCTGAGACCCTGTGACACTGAGACATTGAGACTCAGAGACCCAGAGACCCAGAGGCCCTGAGACCCTGAGACACTGAGACATTGATTTCAGAGACCCAGAGACCCAGAGGCCCTAAGACACTGAGACACTGAGAAATTGAGACACAGAGACCCAGAGGCCCGGAGACCCTAAGGCCCTGAGACACAGAGACCCAGAGGCCCTGAGACCCTGAGACACAGAGACCCAGAGCCCCTGAGCCCCTGAGACCCTGAGACACTGAGACACAGAGGCCCTGAGACCCTTAGACCCTGAGACCCTGAGACGCTGAGACATTGAGACTCAGAGACCCAGAGACCCTGAGACCCTGAAACACTGAGACACAGAGACCCAGAGGCCCTGAGACCCTGAGACACTGAGACCCTGAGACCCAGAGGCCCTGAGACACTGAGACATTGAGGCGCAGAGACCCAGAGACCCAGAGGACCTGAGACCCTGAGACCCTTAGACCCAGAGGCCCTGAGAACCTGACACGTTGAGGCCCGGAGGCCCTAAGACCCTGAGACCCTGAGACCCAAAGACCCAGAGAGACTGAGACACTGAAACACTGACTCACAGAGACCCTGAGAAACTGAGACCCAGAGACCGACAGACCCAGAGACCCAGAGACGCTGAGATCCAGTGAGCCAGAGACATTGAGACACTGAGACACAGAGACCGGCAGACCAAGAGACACAGAGACTCAGAGGCCCAGAGACCCTGAGACATTGAGTCACCGAGACCCTGAGACCCTGAGAAACTGAGACACTGAGGCCCAGAGACCCAGAGACACTGAAACACTGAGACCCAGAGACACAGAGAGATGGAGATACAGAGACCCAGAGGCCCTGAGACCCAGAGACTGAAAGACACAGAGACACTGAGACCCTGAGACCCTGAGACCCTGAGACAGAGAGACCCAGAGACGCTGAGATCCAGAGAGCCTGAGACACAGAGACCCAGGGACACTGAGACCCTGAGAAACTGAGACCCAGATACCCAGAGACACTGAGACCCAGAGACAAAGAGACCCTGAGAAACTGAGACACTGAAACCCAGAGACACAGAGAGACTGAGACACTGAGACACTGAGACCTTGAAATAATGAGTCACGGAGACACTGAGACACAGAGACCCAGAGGCCGACAGACCCAGAGACTCAGGGACCCAGATACCCTGAGATTCAGCGAGCCAGAGAAACTCAGACACAGAGACCCTGAGACACTGGGACGCAAACACCCAGAGACCCTGAGAACCTGAGACTCTGAGACACTGAGTCACTGAGACCCTGAGACACAGAGACCCAGCGACCTGCTGACACTGAGACCTTGATACACTGAGACCCTGAGATACTTAGACACAGAGACCCAGAGGCCCTGAGACCCTGAGAAACTGAGACACTGTGACACAGAGACCCAGAGTCCCAGAGACACTGAGACCCTGAGACGCTGAGACACAGAGACCCAGAGACTCAGAGACCCATTGACCCAAAGACCCTGAGAAACTGAGACCCTGAGACACTGAGACCCAGAGACCCTGAGTCACTGAGACACTAAGACACAGAGACCCAGGGGCACTGAGACACAGAGACCCAGAGACACTGAGAACCAGAGACCCTGAGAACCAGAGACCCAGAGACTCTGAGACACTGAGAAGCAGCGACCCAGAGAACTTGAGACCCAGAGACCCTGAGACCCAGAGACCTGGGACCCAGAAACCCGGAGACACTGAGACCCTGAGACCCAGAGACACTGAGGCACAGAGACCCAGAAACCCTGAGACACAGGGACCCAGAGAGACAGAGACCCTGAGACCCTGGGACTCTGAGACCCTGAAACCCATTACGCAGAGACCCTGAGACCCAGACACCCAGAGACCGAGAAACCCTGAGACCCTGAAACCCTGAGACCCTGAGACACTGAGACACTGAGACCCTGAGTCACTGAGACACTGAGATACTGAGATACTGAGACCCTGAGGCACTGAGACACTGACTCCCAGAGACACAGAGACGCTGAGACACTGAGACCCAGAGACCCAGAGAGACACATTGACACATTGACACTGAGACCCAGAGACCCACAGTTCCTGAGACACTGAGATACTGAGACTCTGAGTCACTGAGAACTGAGATACTGAGACCCTAAGACACTGAGACCTTGAGACCCTGAGACACTGAGACCCTGAGAAACTGATTCCCAGAGACCCAGAGACACTGAGACACTGAGGAACTCAAACCCAGAGACCCTGAGACACTGAGAGCCAGAGACGCGGAGATCCAGAGAGCCAGAGACTCTGAGATCCAGAGACCCTGAGACTCTGAGACCCTGAGACCCTGAGACCCAGAGAACCAGAGACACAGAGACACTGAGACCCTGAGACCCTGAGACCCAGAGACACTGAGACCCTGAGACACTGAGAACCAGAAACCCAGAGACCGACAGACCCAGAGATCCAGAGACCCAGAGACCCTGAGACACTAAGAAACGGAGACCCTGAGACATTGAGACCTCGATGCCCAGAGACACTAAGACGCTGAGACACAGAGACACAGAGACCCATAGACCCGGTGACCCTGAGACACAGAGACCCAGAGGCCCTGAGACCCTGAGACAGAGAGACCCAGAGACCCTGAGACCCTGAGACACAGAGGCTCTGAGACCCTGAGACCCTGAGACACAGAGACCCAGAGGCCCTGAGACTCTGAGACCCTGTCACACAGAGACCCAGAGGCCCTGAGACCCTGCAACCCTGAGACACAGAGACCCAGAGGCCCTGAGACACAGAGACCCAGAGACCCTGAGACCCTGAGACACTGAGACCCTGAGAAACTGAGACCCAGATACCCAGAGACACTGAGACCCAGATACCCAGAGATCCTGAGACACTGAGAGCCAGACACCCAGAGACCCAGAGACAATGAGACACTTAGAACCAGAGACCCAGACACCCTGAGAAACTGAGACCCTGAGACACTTAGCCATTGAGACACTGAGACCCAGAGACCCTGAGACTCTGAGACACTGAGACCCTGAGACACTGAGACCCAGTGACCCAGACTCCCAGAGACCCAGAGACCACGGGACCCAGAGACCCTGACACAGTGACACACTGAGACAGTGTGACACAGAGACCCAGAGACCCAGTGATGCAAAGTCGCAGAGAACCAGAGACCGTGAGACACTGAGACCCTGAGATAATGAAAAACTGAGACTCAGAGACCCAGAGACGCTGAGACACTGAGACCCTGAGACCAGAGACCCTGAGACTCCAAGGCGCTATGACCCTGAGACACAGATACAATGAGATACCGAGACCCAGAGACCCAGACACCCTGAGAAACTGAGACCCTGAGACCCTGATACACTGAGACATTGAGACACTGAGACCCAGAGAACCTGTGACGCTGAGACACTGAGACCCTGAGACTTTGAGACACTGAGACCCAGTGACCCAGAGCCCCAGAGACCCAGAGACCACGGGACCCAGAGACCCTGACACAGTGACACACTGAGACAGTGCGACACAGAGACCCAGTGATGCAAAGGTGCAGAGACCCCGAGACCGTGAGATACTGAGACCCTGAGATAATGAAAAACTGAGACCCTGAGATGCTGAGACACTGAGACCCTGAGACTCTGAGACCCAGTGACCCAGAGACCTAGAGACCCTGAGACATTGAGACACAGAGACCCTGAGACACAGAGACCATGAGATCCCGAGACGCTATGACCCTGAGACACTGATACAATGAGACACAGAGACCCAGAGACCCTGAGAAACTGAGACCCTGAGACACTGAGACCCAGTGACCCTGAAACCCAGAGAACAAGACTCCCAGAGACCCTGAGACACTGAGAAACTGAGACGCTGAGACCCAAAGACACAGAGACCCAGAGACCCGGAGACCCTGAGACCCTGAGTCCCTGAGACACATAGGCACTGAGACACTGAGACCCTGAGACACTGAGACATTGAGACAATGAGACCCTGAGACGCTGAGACACTGAGACCCTGAGACCCTGAGGCACTGAGACCCTGAGACCCACAGACCCAGAGTCACTGAGACACTGAGACACAGAAACCTTGAGACCCAGAGACAATGAGACCCAGAGACACTGAGAGCCAATGACCCAGAGTCCCTGAGACACTGAGACCGTGAGACCCTGAGAAACTGAGACCCAGATACCCAGAGACACTGAGACCCAGAGACAAAGAGACCCTGAGAAACTGAGACACTGAGACCCAGAGACACAGACACCCAGAGAACCTGAGAAACAGAGACCCAGAGACCCTGGCACCCAGAGACCCAGAGACCCAGAGACTCTGAGACACTGAGACACTGAGAACCAGAGACCCAGAGACCCTGAGACGCAGAGACCCTGAAACCCATAAACCCTGAGACCCAGAGACACTGTGACCCTGACAACCAGAGACACTGAGACCCAATGACGCTGACACCCTGAGACCCAGAGACCAGAGACCCAGAAACCCTGAGGCACAGAGACCATGAGACCCTGAGACACTGAGAGACTGAGACACTGAGACGCAGAGATCCAGAGATCCCGAGACCCAGAGACTGTGAGACCCAGGCACCCAGAGACCCTGTGACACTGAGACACTGAGACACTGCGGCCCTGAGTCACTGAGACCATGAGACTCTGAGACACTGAGACCAAGAGACCCAGAGACCCTGAGACTCTATATAGAACATAGAACATTACAGCGCAGAACAGGCCCTTCGGCCCACGATGTTGCGCCGACCAGTTAAAAAACAATGACCCTCTAACCTAAACCAATCCCTTTCCATCCATAAACCTATCCACGGATCTCTTAAACACCCCCAAACTAGGCGCATTTACAACTGCAGCAGGCAGGGCATTCCAATCCCTCACCACCCTCTGGGTAAAGAACCTACCCCTGACATCCGTCCTATATCTACCACCCCTTAATTTAAAGCCATGCCCCCTCGTGCTAGATTTCTCCATCAGAGGAAAAAGGCTATCACTGTCCACCCTATCTAAACCTCTAATCATCTTATATGTTTCAATATAATTCACCCAGAGACCCTGAGACCCAGAGACCCTGAGACACTGAGACCCTGAAACACTGAGACACTGAGACCCTGAGAAACTGAGAGCTGAGACTCTGAGACCTTGATTCCCTGAGACACTGAGACCCTGAGAAACTGTGACCCAGAGACCCTGAGTCCCTGAGACACTGAGACCCTGAGAAACTGAGACACTGAGACCCTGAGATCCTGAGACACTGAGACCCAGAGACCCTGAGAAACTGAGAGCTGAGACTCTGAGACCTTGATTCCCTGAGACACTGAGACCCTGAGAAACTGTGACCCAGAGACCCTGAGTCCCTGAGACACTGAAACACTGAGACCCTGAGACACTGAGACCCTGAGACACTGAGACACTGTGACACTGAGACCCAGTTACCCAGAGACAGAGAGAGTCTGAGACACAGAGACAGTGAGATCAACAGACCAAGACACCAGAGAACGAGACATCCAGAGACCCTGAGACCCTGAAACACTGAACCCAGACATTCAGGGACCCAGAGATCCTGAGACCCTGAGTCGCTAAGACACTGAGACCCAGAGACACAGAGAAACTGAGACCCTGAGACACAGAGACAGTGAGACCCACAGACCAAGAGACCCTGAGATACAGAGACACAGAGAACCAGAGACCCTGAGACACTGAGACACTGAGACTCTGAGACACTGAGAGCTGAGACTCTGAGACACAGAGAAACTGAGACCCTGAGACACTGAGACACTGAGACACTGATACATTGAGACCCTGAGACAATGATACACTGAGACCCAGAAACCCTGAGAACGAGCGATCCAGAGACCGAGAGACCCTGACACCCTGAGACACTGATTCACTGAGGCCCTGAGACACTGAGACCCTGAGACACAGAGGCGCTGAGGCCCTGAGCCCCTGAGACACTGAAACTCTGAGTCCCGGAGTCCCTGAGACACTGAGATCCTGAGACAATGACACACTGAGACACTGAGACCATGGGACCCAGGGAACCCGAGACCCGGAGACACTGAGACCCTGAGACACTGAGACACTGAGAGACTGTGACCATGAGACCCTGAGACCCAGAGACACTGAGACCCTGAGAGACTGAAACCGTGAGACACTGAGACACTGATACACTGAGACCCAGAAACCCTGAGAACGAGAGATCCAGAGACCCTGAGACACTGAGACCCTGAGACACTGAGAAACTGAGACCCTGAGAAACAGAGACATAGAGACCCAGACATGCAGTGACCCAGAGTCCCGTGAACCTGAGACCCTGAAACACTGAGACACTGAGACCCTGAGACTCTGAGACCCTGAGACCCTGAGAAACTGAGACACAGAGGCCCTGAGAAACTGAGACCCTGAGAACAAGAGAAACTGAGACCCTGAGACACTGAGCCACTGAGACACTGAGAAGCTAAGACCCTGAG
The DNA here is from genome assembly GCF_965287045.1 of Carcharhinus amblyrhynchos. NCBI lineage: Eukaryota > Metazoa > Chordata > Chondrichthyes > Carcharhiniformes > Carcharhinidae > Carcharhinus > Carcharhinus amblyrhynchos. The sequence continues at coordinate 864,072 of NW_027649800.1, forward strand.
AAACTGAGACACTGAGGCACTGAGACACTGAGACCCAGGCTACCAGAGATGCACAGACCCTGAGACCCTGTGACCCTGACACACTGAGACACTGAGACACTGAAACCCCAGGAAACTGAGACTCTGAGACACTGAGACCCAGAGAGCCTGAGAAACTGAGACACGGAGCCACTGAGACACTGAGACCCTGAAACACTGAAAAACTGAGACACTGAGAAACTGAGACACTGAGGCACAGAGACCCTGAGACCCAGAGACCAGAGAGCCTGAGACCCTGAGACACTGAAACCATGAGACCCTGAGACACAGAGACCCAGACACGCAGTGACCCAGAGACCCTGAGAACCTGAGACTCTGAGACACTGAGACACTGAGAAACTGAGACCCTGAGACACTGAGACAATGTGACTATGAGACCCTGAGACACTGAGACTCTGAGACACTGAGACCCTGAGACACTGAGACCCTGACACCCTGAGAACCTGAGACACTGAGACCCTGAGACACTGAGACGTTGAGATCCAGAGACCCAGAAACCCAAAGGCCCTGAGACCCAAAGACCCATAGACGCAGAGACCCCGAGACCCAGAGACACTCAGACACTGAGACTCTGTGACCCTGAGACACTGAGAGACTGAGACACTGAGACCCTGAGACACTGAGACACTTAGACACTGAGACATTAAGACGCTGAGACACTGAGACACTGAGGAACTGAGACACAGACACCCAGACACCCAGAGATCTTGAGACCCAGAGACACTGAGACACAGAGACCCAGAGACCCTGAGATACCGTGACACTGAGACCCTGAGACTCTGGGTCTCAGTGTCTCAGTGTCTCAGTGTCTCTGTTTCTCAGAGTCTCTGGGTCTCAGTGTCTCAGGTTCTCAGTGTCTCAATGTCTCAGGGTGTCTGGGTCTCTGGGTCTCAGTGACTCGGTATCTCAGTGTCGCAGTGTCTCAGGGTCTCTGTGCCTCAGTGTCTCAGGGTCTCAGCTTCTCAGTGTCTCAGTGTTTCCGGCTCTCAGTGTCTCAGGGTCTCAGTGCCTCACTGTCTCAGGGTCTTGGTGTCTCAGTGTCCCCAGGCTCAGGGTTTCAGTGTCTCCGGGTCTCAGTGTCTCAGGGTCTCTGGGTCTCTTGGTCTCTGGGTGACAGTTTCTCAGGGTCTCAGTGTCTCTGTGTTTCAGGGTCTCAGGGTCTCAGTGTCTCTGTGTCTCAGTGTCTCAGGGTCTCTGGGTCACATTTTCTCAGAGTCTCAGGTTCTCTGTGTCTCAGTGTCTCAGGTTCTCAGTCTCTCAGTGTCTCAGGGTCTCAGGGTCTCTGGGTCACATTTTCTCAGGGTCTCAGGTTCTCTGTGTCTCAGTGTCTCAGGTTCTCAGTCTCTCAGTGTCTCAGTGTCTCAGTGTCTCAGGGCATCAAGGTCTCAGAGTCTCAGCTCTCAAAGTCTCGGGGTCTCAGTGTCTCACTGTCTCAGTGTCTCAGTGTCTCAGGGTCTCAGGCTCTCAGTGTCTCAGGGTCTCAGCATCTCAGGGACTCAGGGACTCAGTGTCTCAGCTCTCAGTGTCTCAGGGTCTCAGTCTCTCACTGTCTCAGGGTCTCAGTGTCTCAGTGTATCAGGGTCTCAGTGTCTCAGTCTCTGAGGATCTCAGTGTCGCAGTGTCTCAGGGTCTCTGGGTCACTGCGTGTCTTGGTCTCAGTGTCTCAGGGTCTCTGGATGTCTGGTTCTCTGGGTCTCTTGGTCTGTTATTCTCACTGTCTCTGTATCTCACAGCCTCTGTGTCTCTGGGTTACTGGGTCTCAGTGTCTCAGGATCTCAGTGTCTCAGGTTCTCCGTCTCTCAGTGTCTCAGTGTCTCAGGGCATCAGGGTCTCAGAGTCTCAGGGTCTCAGTGTCTCACTGTCTCAGTGTCTCAGGGTCTCAGTGTTTCAGTGACTCAGTGTCTCAGGGTCTCTGGGTCTCTGTGTCTCAGGGTCTCTGGGTCTTTGGGTCTCAGAGTCTCAGTGTCTCAGGGTCTCAGCGTCCCAGGGTCTCAGTGTCTCAGTGTCTCATTGTCTCAGGTCTCAGTGTCTCAGGGTCTCAGCTTCTCAGTGTCTCAGGGACTCTGGGTCTCAGGGTGTCTGCGTCTCTGGGTCTCTGTGCCTCGGGGTCTCAGTGACTCAATATCTCAGGGTCTCAGTGACTCAGTATCTCAGAGTTTCTGGGTCTCAGTGTCTCAGTGTATCAGAGTCCCAGTGTCTCAGTGTCTCAGGGTCTCTGGGTCTCAATATCTCAGTGTTTCAGGGTCTCAGGGTCTCTTGGTCTCTGGGTCTCAGTTTCCCAGGGTCTCAGTGTCACTGTGTCTCAGTTTCTCAGTGTCTCAGTTTCTCAGTGTCTCAGGGTCTCAGAGTCTCAGTATATCAGGGACTCTGTGTATGAGGGTGTCAGTGTCTCATTTTTTCAGGCTCTCAGTGTCTCAGGGTCTTGGTGTCTCAGTGTCCCAGGGTCTCAGGGTTTCAGTGTCTCCGGGTCTCCGTGTCTCAGGGTCTCTTTGTCTCTGGGTCACAGTTTCACAGGGTTTCAGGGTCTCTGTGTCTCAGTGTCTCAGGGTCTCAGGGTCTCTGGAATCAGTGTCTCTGGGTCTGTGTGTCTCAGGGTCTCAGGGTTTCAGCGTTGCAGTGTCTCTGTGTCTCAGGGTCTCATTATCTCAGTGTCTCATTATCTCAGTGTCTCAGGGTCTCAGTGTCTCAGGGTCACTGTGTCTCAGGGTCTCTGTGTCTCTGGGTCTCAGGGTATCTGCGCCTCAGCGTCTCAGTGTCTCAGGGTCTCAGCTTCTCAGTGTCTCAGTGTTTCAGGGTCTCAGGGTCTCAGTGTCTCAGGGTGTCAGGGTCTTTGGGTCTCAGGATCTCTACTTCTCAGGGTCTCTGGGTCTCAGTGTCTCAGTGTCTCAGATTCTCAGGGTCTTGCTGTCTCAGGGTTTCAGTGTCTCAGCGTTTCAGTGTCTCAATTTATCAGGGTCTCAGGGTCTCAGTGCCTCAGTGTCCCAGGGTCCCATGGTCATATTGTCTGAGAGCGTCAGGCTTTCAGTGTCTCAGGGACTCAGGGTCTCAGTTTCTCAGCACTCAGTGTCTCAGAGGCTCAGTGTTTCAGTGTATCAGGGCCTCAGTATCTCAGTGTCTCACGGTCTCAGTGTTTCAGGGTCTCAGGGTCTCTGGGAATCAGTGTCTCTGGGTCTCAGGTTCTCAGGGTCTCATGGTCCCAGGGTCTCTGTGTCTCTGGGACTGTGTGTCTCAGTGACTCAGAGTCTCCGGTTCTCAGTGTCTCCGTGTCTCAGGATCTCAGTGACTCATTGTCTCAGGGTCTCAGACCCTCAGTGTCTCACTGTCTCAGTGTCTCAGGGTCTCAGTGCCTCAGGGTCTCTGGGTCTATGGCTCTCAGGGTCTCTGGGTCTCTGGGTCTCAGTGTCTCAGGGTCTCAGGGTTTCAGGGTCGCAATGTCTCTGTGTCTCAGGGTCCCGGTGTCTCAGTGTCTCTGGGTCTCAGTGTCTCAGATTCTCAGGCTGTCAGGGTCTCAGGGTCTCAGGGTTTCAGGGTCGCAGTGTCTCTGTGTCTCAGGGTCTCTGTGTCTCAGTGTCTCAGGGTCTCAGTGTCTTAGTGCCTCATTGTCTCAGGGTCTCAGGCTTTCTGAGTCTCTGTGTCACTGGGCCTCAGGGTCTCTGTGTCTCTGCGTCTCTGGGTCTCTGGGTCTCAGGGTATCTGTGCCTCAGTGTCTCAGGGTCTCAGCTTCTCAGTGTCTCAGTGTTTCAGGGTCTCTGGGTCTCAGGGTCTCAGGGTCTCTGCGTCTCTGGTACTCTGGTCTCAGGGTCTCTGTGCCTCAGTGTCTCAGGGTCTCAGGGCCTCTGGATCTCTCGGTCTCAGGGTTTCTGGGTCTCAGTGTATCAGTGTCTCAGTGTCTCAGGGTCTCAGTCTCTCAGGGTCTCGGTGTCTCTGGGTCTCATGTTCTCATGGTCACAATCTCTCAGTGTCACAGGTTCTCAGTGTCTCAGGGTCTCAGTGTCTCGGGGTCTCATTGTCTCATTGTCTCAGTGACTAAGTGTCACAGGCTCTCAGGGTCTCTGGGTCTCAGATTCTCTGGGTTTCTGGGTCTCTGGATCTCAGGGTCTCAGGGTCTCTGGGCCTCAGTGCTTAGTGTCTCAGGCTCTCAGGGTGTCAGGGTCTCAGTGTCTCAAGTTCTGAGTGTCTCAGTGTCTCAGGGCCTCAGTGTCCCAGTGTGTCAGTGTCTCAGGGTCTGGGTCTCAGTGTCTCAGTGTCTCAGGGTCTTAAGTTCTCAGGGTCTCAGTGTCTCAGTGTCTCAGTGTCTCAGGGTATCCGGGTCTCAGTGTCCCAGTGTCTCAGGGCCTCTGGGTCTCCGGGTCTCTGGGTCTCAGTGTCTCAGGGTCCCTGGGTCTTTGGGTCTCAGTGTCTCAGTGTCTCAGGGTCCCTGTGTCTCTGGGTCTTAGTGTCTCAGGCTCTCAGGGTCATAGCATCTGAGTATCTCAGGGTCTCAGGGTCTCAGAGTCTCTGGGTCTCCGAATCACTTGGTCTCAAGGTCTCTGGGTCTCAGTGTCTCAGGGTCTCAGTGACTCAGTGTCTCAGGATCTCAGGGTATCCGGGCCTCAGTGTCTCAGGGTTTCAGTGTCTCTGTGTCTAAGTGCCTCAGGGTCTCAGAGTCTCAGGGTCTGTGGGTCTCTGGTTCTAAGGGACTCTGAGTCTTAGGGTCTCAGTGCTACAGGGTCTCAGGGGCCATGGCTATCTGGGTCTTTGGGTCTCTGGTTTTCTGGGTCTCAGGTATTCAGTGTCTCAGTGTCTCAGTGCAAAGTGTCTCAAGGTCTCAGGGTCTCAGTGTCGCAGGGTCTCAGGGTATCAGGGTCCCTGGGTCTCAGGGTCTTAGGGTCTCAGGGTCTCTGGTTGTCTGGGTCTCTGTGTCTCAGGTTCTCAGATTCTCAGGGTCTCAGCGTCTCTGTGCCTGTGTCTCAGGGTCTCAGTTCTCCGGGTCTCTGGGTCTGTGGGTCTCTGGTTCTCTGGGTCTCAGGGTCTCTGGGTGTCAGTTTCTCCGGGTCTCTGGGTCGCCGGGTCGCTCAGTCTCAGTGTCTCAGGGTCTCAGGGTATCAGGGTCTCAGGGTCTCTGGGTACCTGGGTCTCTTGGTCTCAGTGTCTCTGGGTCTCAGTTTCTCCGCGTCTCAGTGTCTCTGTCTCAGCGTCACAGTGTCTCAGGGTCTCAGGGTGTCAGGGACTCAGTGTCTCAAGGTCTGAGTGTCTGAGTGTCTGAGTGTCTCAAGGTCTCATTGCCTCAGTGCCTCAGTGTCTGAGTGCGTCAGTGTCTCAGGGTTTGGGTCTCTGTGTCTCAGTGTCTCAGGGTCTCAGGGTCTCTGGGTCTCAGTGTCTCAGGGTCTCTGGGTATGTGGGTCTCAGGGTCTCTGGGCCTGAGGGTCTCTGAGCCTCAGGGTCTCAGTGCCTCAGTGTCTCAGGGTCCATGGGTATCTGTGTCTCTGGGTCTCTGGGTGTCTTGTTCTCCGGGTCTCAGGGTTTCTGGGTCTCAGGGTCTCTGTGTCTCAGTGCTTAGTGTCTCAGGGTCTCAGTGTCTCTGGGTCTCTTGGTCTCTGTGTCTCAGGGTCTCTGGGTCGCTGTGTCTCTGTGTCTCAATGTCTCATTGCCTCAGTGTCTCAGGGTCTCAGTGTCTCTTTGTTTCAGGGTCTAATGGTCTCAGTTTCTCAGGTCTAAGGGTCTCAGTGTCTCAGTGTTTCGGGGTCTCAGTGTCTCATTGTCTCAGTGTCTCAGTGTCACAGGCTCTCAGGGTCTCTGGGTCTCAGGGTCTTTGTGTTTCTGGGTTTCTGGATCTCAGTGTCTCAATGTCTCAGTGTGTCAGGGCCTAAGGGTCTCTGGGACTCAGTGCTTAGTGTCTCAGGGTCTCAAGGTGTCAGGGTCTCAGTGTCTCAATGTCTGTGTGTCTCAGTGCCTCAGTGTCTCAGGGTCTCAGAGTCTCTGTGCCTCATTTCTCAGTCTCTCAGGGTCTCAGTTTCTCAGTGTCTCACGGTCTCAGGGTCTCAGGGTCTCAGTGTCTCAGTGTCTCAGGGCCTCTGGGTCTCAGGGTCTCTGGGTCCATGGGTCTCAGGGTGTATTGGTCTCAGGGTCTCTGGGTCTCAGGGTCTCAGGGTCTCTGGGTCCATGGGTCTCAGGGTGTATTGGTCTCAGTGTCCCAGGGTCTCAGGGTCTCTGTGTCTCAGTGTCTCAGTTTGTCAGGTTCTCAAAGTCTCAGTGTCTCAGTGTCTCTGTGTCTCAGTCTCTCATCGTCTCAGGGTCACAGTGTCTCAGGGTCTCAGGGTCTCTGGGTCTCAGGGTCTCTGGGTGTCAGGGTCTCAGTGTCTCAGGGTCCCTGGTTCTCTGGGTCTCATGGCCTTTGGGTTTCTGGGTCTCTGGATCTCAGTGTCTCAGGGTCTCAGGGTCTCTGTTCCTCAGTGCTTAGTGTCTCAGGGTCTCAGAGTCTCAGGGTCTCAGGGTGTCAGGGTTTCAGTGTCTCAAGGTCTGAGTGTCTCAGTGTCTCAGGGTCTCAGGGTTTCAGGGTTTCAGTACCTCAGTGTCTCAGTGTCTCAGTGTGTCAGTATCTCAGGGTATGGGTCTCTGGCTCTCTGGGTCTCAGTGTCTCAGGGCCTCTGGGTCTCCTGGTCTCTGTGTCTCAGGGTGCCCATGTCCCTGAGTCTCAGGGTCTCAGTGTCTCAGGGTCACAGGGTTTCAGTGTCTCAGTGTATCAGTGACTCAGAGTTTCAGGGTGTCTGGGTCTCAGTGCTTAGTGTCTCAGGGTCTCAGGGACACAGTGTCTCAGGGTCTCAGTGCCTCACTGTCTCAGGGTCTCTGGGTCTCAGTGTCTCAGGGTCTCAGTGTCTCAGGGTCTCAGGTCTGAGTGTCTCTGCGTTTCAGCGTCTTAGTGTCTCATTGTGTCAGGGTCTCAGGGTCTCAGTGTCTCAGTGTTACAGGATCTCGGTGTCTTAGGGTCTCAGTTTCTCAGGGTCTCTGGGATACTCAGTCTCGGGTCTCTGAGTCTCAGGGCCTAAGTGTCTCAGGGTGTCTGGGTCTCAGTGCTTCGTGTGTCAGGGACTCAGCGACTCAATGTCTCAGGGACTCAGGGTCTCAGGGTCTCAATGTCTCAGTGCTTAGTGTCTCAGGGTCTCAGTGTCTCAGGGTCTCAGTGTCTTCAGTGTCTCAGTGTCTCTATGTCTTTCGGTCACAGTTTCTCAGGGTTTCTGGGAAACTGGGTCTCTGAGTCTCAGGGTCTCTGGGTTTCTGGGTGTCTGAGTCTCAGTGTCTCCGTGTCTTAGAGTCTCAGTGCCTCAGGGTCTCAGGGACTCAATATCTCAGTATCTCAGTGTCTCAGGGTCTCTGGGTCTCAGTGTCTCAGGGTCTCAGGGACTCAATGTTTCAGGGTCTCTGGGTCTCAGTGTCTCAGGGTCTCAGGGACTCAATGTTTCAGGGTCTCTGGGTCCCAGTGTCTCAATGTCCCAGTGCTTCATTTGTCAGGGTCTCAGGGACTCTGTGTCTCAGGGTCTCAGTATCTCAGGGTCTCAGTGTCTCAGGGTCTCTGGGTCACAGTGTCTCAGGGTCTCAGGGACTCAATGTCTCAGTGTCTCAGCGTCTCAGGATCACAGTGTCTCAATGCCTCAGTGCTTAGTGTCTCAGGGTCTCAGGGACTCTGTGTCTCTGTGTCTCAGGGTCTCAGTGTCTCAGGGTCTCAGTGTCTCAGGGTCTCTGGGTCTCTGGGTCTCAGTGTCTCAGAGTCTCAGTGTCTTAGTGTCTCAGTGTCTCAGGGTCTCGGTGTTTCAGGGTCTCAATTTCTCAGGGTCTCTGGGAAACTGGGTGTCCGGGTCTCTGAGTCTCAGGGTCTCAGTGTCAGACTGTCTCAGGGTCTCTGGGGTTCTGGGTCTCAGTGTCTCCGTGTCTCAGAGTCTCAGAGTCTCTGGGTCTCAGTGCTTCGTATCTCAGGGTCTCAGTGTCTCAATGTCTTAGTGCCTTGTGTCTCAGTGTCTCAATGTCTTAGTGCCTTGTGTCTCAGTGTCGCAGGGACTCAGTGTCTCAGGGTCTCAGTGTCTCAGTGTCTCAGGGTCTCTTGGTCCCGGTGCCCCAGTGTCTCAGGGTCTCAGTGTCTCAGTGTCTCAGGGACTCTGTGCCTCAGGGTCTCAGTGTCTCAGGGTCTCAGTGTCTCAGTCTCTCAGGCTCTCAGTGTCTCAGGGGCTCAGTGTCTTGGTGTCTCAGGGGCTCAGTTTCTCAGGGTCTCTGGGTCTTTGGGTGTCCGGGTCTCTGCGTCTCAGGGTCTCCGTTTCTCAGGGTCTCTGGGTCTCAGTGTCTCGGTATCTCAGGGTCTCAGGGTCTCTGTGTCTCTAGGTCTCAGGGTCTTAGTATCTCAGTATCGCAGGGTCTCAGGGTCTCTTGTTCTCTGGGTCTCAGTGTCTCAGGGTCTCAGGGTCTCAGAGTCTCAGTGTCTCAGGGTCTCAGTTTCTCAGGGTCTCTGGGTCTCTAGGTGTCCAGGTCCCTGGGTCTCAGTGTCTCAGTGTCTCAGGGTCTCAGTGTCTCAATGTCTCAGGGTCTCAGTGTCTCTGTGTTTCAGCGTCTCAGAGTCTCGGTGTCTCAGTGTCTCAGGGTCTCTGTGTCTCTGTGTCTCAGTGTCTCAGGGTATCAGGGTCACTGGGCCTCAGTGCTTGGTGTCTCAGGGTGTCAGGGTCTCAGTGTCTCAAGTTCTGAGTGTCTCAGTGACTTAGTGTCTTAAGGTCTCAGCATCTCAGTGTCTCAGGGTCTCTGTGTCTCAGTGTCTCAGGGGCTCAGGTTCTCATTGTCTCAGTGTGTCGGTGCCTTCGCGTCTCAGTATCTCAGCACCTCTGGGAAACTGGTTCTCCGGGCCTCTGAGTCTCAGTGTCTCAGTGTCTCAGCGACGTGGGCCTCAGGGTCTCTGTGTCTAAAGGTTTCCGTGTCTCAGTGTCTCAGTGCCTCAGTGTCTCAGGGTCTCTGTGTCTCAGTGTCTCGGGGTCTCAGTGTTTCAGGGTATCCAAGTCTCAGTATCTCAGGCTCTCAGGGTCTCTGGGTCTCGAGGTCTCAGCGTCTCCGTGTCTCAGTGTCTCAGTGTCCCAGTGCTTTGTTTCTCAGGGTCTCAGGGACTCAGTGTCTCAGGGTTTCAGTATCTCAGGGTCTCTGTGTCTCAGTGCCTCAGGGTCTCAGGGTCTCTGGGACTCTGCGTCTCAGTGTCTCGGGGTCTCAGTGTCTCAGGGTCTCTGGGTCTAAGTGTCTCAGTGTCTCAGTGTCACAGGGTCTCTGGGTCTCAGTGTCTCAGTGCCTCAGTGTCTCAGGGTCTCTGTGTCTCAGTGTCTCGGGGTCTCAGTGTTTCAGGGTATCCAGGTCTCAGTGTCTCAGGCTCTCAGGGTCTCAGTTTCTCAGGGTCTCTGAGTCTCGAGGTCTCAGGGTCTCCGTGTCTCAGTGTCACAGTGTCCCAGTGCTTCGTTTCTCAGGGTCTCAGGGACTCAGTGTCTCAGGGTTTCAGTATCTCAGGGTCTCTGTGTCTCAGTGCCTCAGGGTCTCAGGGTCTCTGGGTCTCTGCGTCTCAGTGTCTCAGGGTCTCAGTGTCTCAGGGTCTCTGGGTCTCTGTGTCTCAGTGTCTCAGTGTCACAGGGTCTCAGTGTCTCAGTGTCTCAGGGGCTCAGGGTCTCAGTGTCTCTGTGTCTCTGAGTCTCAGTGTCTCAGTGTCTCAGGGTCTCATAGACTCAATGTCTCAGTGTCTCAGTGTCTCAGGGTCTCGTGTCTCAGGGTCTCAGTGTCTCAATGTCTCAGTGTTTAGAGTCTCAGGGTCTCAGTGTCTCTGTGCTACAGTGTCTCAGCGTCTCAGTGTCTCTGGGTCTCACAGTCTCTATGTCTCAGGGGCCCTGGGTCTCAGTGTCTCAGTGTGTCAGTGTCTTTGGGTCTCAGTTTCTCAGGGTCTCTGGAAACTGGGTCCCCGGGTCTCTGAGTCTCAGGATCTCAGTGTCTCAGGGTCTCAGGGTTTCAGTGCCTCAGGGCCTCCGTGTCTCAATGTCACAGTGTCTCAGTGACTCAGTTTCTCGGTGTCTCTGCGTTTCAGGGTCTCAGGGTCTCAGTGAGTTAGGGTCTCAGTGTCTCAGTCTCTCAGGGTCTCAGTGTCTCAGTGTCTCAGGGGCTCAGTGTCTTGGTGTCTCAGAGTCTCAGTGTCTCAGGGGCTCAGATTCTCAGGGTCTCTGGGTCTCAGGGTGTCCGGGTCTCTGGGTCTCAGGGTCTCAGTGTCTCAGGGTCCCTGGGTCTCAGTGTCTCAGTATCTCAAGGTCTCAGGGTCTCTGTGTTTCTAGGTCTCAGTGTCTCAGGCTTTCAGGGTCTCAGTATCTCAGTATCGTAGTGTCTTACGATCTCTGCTTCTCTGGGTCTCAGTGTCTCAGGGTCTCAGTGTCTCAGGGTCTCTGAGTCTCAGGGTCTCTAGGTCTCAGTGTCTGAGGGCCTCAGAGTCTTAGGGTTTCAGGGTCTCAGTGCCTCTATGTTTCATTGTCTCAGCATCTCAGTGTCTCAGGGTCTCAGTGTCTCAGTGTCTCGGTGTCTTAGGGTCTCAGTTTCTCAGGGTCTCTGAGAAACTGGGTCTTCAGGTCTCTGAGTCTCAAGGTCTCAGTGTCTCAGGGTCTCAGGGTCTCTGGGTTTCTGGGTGTCTGGGTCTCAGTGTCTCCGTGTCTCAGAGTCTCAGGGCCTCAGGGTCTCGGTGTCTCAGGGTCTCGGTTTCTCAGGGTCTCAGTGTCTCAATGTCTCAGTGTCTCAGTGTCTCAGTGTCTCAGGGTCTCTGGGTCTCAGTGTCTCAGGGTCTCAAAGCCTCAGTGTCTCAGTGTCTCAGGGTCTCAGTGTCTCGGGGTCTCAGTGTCTCAGTGTCTCAGGGTCTCAGGGTCTCAGTGTCTCGGGGTCTCAGTGTCTCAGTGTCTCAGTGTCACAGGCTCTCAGGGTCTAAGGGTTTCTGGGTCTCTGGATCTCAGGGTCTCAGTTCCTCTTTGTCTCTGTGTCTCAGTGTCTCAGGGTCACTGGGCCTCAGTGCTTGGTGTCTCAGGGTGTCAGGGTGTCAGGGTCTCAGTGTCTCAAGTTCTGTGTGCCTCAGTGTCTCAGTGTCTCAGGGTTTGGGTCTCAGGGTCTCATTGTCTCAGTGTGTCGGTGCCTTCGCGTCTCAGTATCTCAGCGCCTCTGGGAAACTGGGTCTCCGGGTCTCTGAGTCTCAGGGTCTCAGTATCTCACGGCCTCAGTGTCTCAGTGTCTCTGTGTTTCAGGGTCTGAGTCTCTCAGTGTCTCAGCGTCTCTGTCTCTCAGTGTCTCAGTGACTCAGGATTATCGGTATCTCAATGTGTCAGTGTCTTAGTGTCTCAGGGCCTCAGTGTCTCAGGGTGTCAGTGTCTCTGTGTTTCAGGGTCTCTGGGTCTCAGGTTCTCAGTGTCTCAGGGTCTCAGCATCTCAGTATCTCAGGGCCTCAGGGTCCCAGGTTCTCAGTGCCTCAGTGTCACAGGGTCTCTTGGTGTCAGTGTCTCAGTGTCTCAGTGTTTCAGGGTCTCAGTGTGTCAGGGTTCTCAGTGTCTCAGAGTCTCAGTGTCTCAGTGTCTGAGGGTCTCAGTTTCTCAGGGTCTCAGTGTCTCTGTGTCCAGGTCTCTGGGTCTCAGGGTCTCAGTGTCTCAGTGTCTGAGGGTCTCAGTTTCTCAGGGTCTCTGGGTCTCAGGGTCTCAGTGTCTCAGTGTTTGAGGGTCTCAGTTTCTCTGGGTCTCTGGGTCTCAGGGTCTCAGTGCCTCAGTGTCTGAGGGTCTCAGTTTCTCTGGGTCTCTGGGTCTCAGGGTCTCAGTGTCTCAGTGTCTGAGGGTCTCAGTTTCTCTGGGTCTCAGGGTCTCAGTGCCTCAGTGTCTGAGGGTCTCAGTTTCTCAGGGTCTCTGGTTCTCAGGGTCTCAGTGCCTCAGTGTCTCAGGGTCTCTGTGTCTCAGTGTCTCAGGGTCTCAGTGTCTCAGTGTCTCTGTGTCTCTGAGTCTCTGAGTCTCAGTGTCTCAGGGTCTCATAGACTCAATGTCTCAGTGTCTCAGTGTCTCAGGGTCTCGTGTCTCAGGGTCTCAGTGTCTCAATGTCTCAGTGTTTAGAGTCTCAGGGTCTCAGTGTCTCTGTGCTACAGTGTCTCAGCGTCTCAGTGTCTCTGGGTCTCACAGTCTCTATGTCTCAGGGGCCCTGGGTCTCAGTGTCTCAGTCTGTCAGTGTCTTTGGGTCTCAGTTTCTCAGGGTCTCTGGAAACTGGGTCCCCGGGTCTCTGAGTCTCAGGATCTCAGTGTCTCAGGGTCTCAGGGTTTCAGTGCCTCAGGGCCTCCGTGTCTCAATGTCACAGTGTCTCAGTGACTCAGTTTCTCGGTGTCTCTGCGTTTCAGGGTCTCAGGGTCTCAGTGAGTTAGGGTCTCAGTGTCTCAGTCTCTCAGGGTCTCAGTGTCTCAGTGTCTCAGGGGCTCAGTGTCTTGGTGTCTCAGAGTCTCAGTGTCTCAGGGGCTCAGATTCTCAGGGTCTCTGGGTTTCTGGGTGTCCGGGTCTCTGGGTCTCAGGGTCTCAGTGTCTCAGGGTCCCTGGGTCTCAGTGTCTCAGTATCTCAAGGTCTCAGGGTCTCTGTGTTTCTAGGTCTCAGTGTCTCAGGCTTTCAGGGTCTCAGTATCTCAGTATCGTAGTGTCTTACGATCTCTGCTTCTCTGGGTCTCAGTGTCTCAGGGTCTTAGTGTCTCAGGGTCTCTGGGTCTCAGGGTCTCTAGGTCACAGTGTCTGAGGGCCTCAGAGTCTTAGGGTTTCAGGGTCTCAGTGTCTCTATGTTTCATTGTCTCAGCATCTCAGTGTCTCAGGGTCTCAGTGTCTCAGTGTCTCGGTGTCTTAGGGTCTCAGTTTCTCAGGGTCTCTGAGAAACTGGGTCTCCAGGTCTCTGAGTCTCAAGGTCTCAGTGTCTCAGGGTCTCAGGGTCTCTGGGTTTCTGGGTGTCTGGGTCTCAGTGTCTCCGTGTCTCAGAGTCTCAGGGCCTCAGGGTCTCGGTGTCTCAGGGTCTCGGTTTCTCAGGGTCTCAGTGTCTCAATGTCTCAGTGTCTCAGTGTCTCAGGGTCTCAGTGTCTCAGGGTCTCAATGCCTCAGTGTTTCAGTGTCTCAGGGCCTCAGTGTCTCGGGGTCTCAGTGTCTCAGTGTCTCAGGGTCTCAGGGTCTCAGTGTCTCGGGGTCTCAGTGTCTCAGTGTCTCAGTGTTTCAGGGTCTCTGGGTCTAAGTGTCTCAGTGTCTCAGGGTCTCAGGGCCTCAGGGTCTCTGGGTCTCTGAGTCTCAATGTCTCACTGTCTCAGGTTCTCAGGGTCTCAGGTCCTCTGGGTCTCTGTGTCTCAGGGTCTCAGGGCCTCAGTGTCTCAGGGCCTCTGGGTCTCAGGGCCTCAGGGTCTCAGGGCCTCTGGGTCTCAGTGTCTCAGGTTCTCAGGGCCTCTGGGTCTCAGTGTCTCAGGGTCTCAGGGTCTCAGGGCCTCTGGGTCTCTGTGTCTCAGTGTCTCAGGGTCTCAGGGGATCTGGGTCTCTGTGTCTCAGGGTCTCAGGGCCTCTGGGTCTCAGGGTCTCAGTGTCACAGGGTCTCAGGGACTCTGGGTCTCAGGGTCTCACGGTGTCAGGGCCTCAGGATCTCTGCGTCTCAGGGTCTCAGGGTCTTAAGGCCACTGGGTCTCTGTGTCTCTGACTCTCAATGTCTCAGTGTCTCAGGGCCTCTGGGCCTCTGGGTCTCAATGTCTCAGTGTCTCAGGGTCTCAGGGTCTCAGGGCCTCTGGGTGAATGTGTCTCAGTGTCTCAGGGTCTCAGGTCCTCTGGGTCTCTGTGTCACAGGGTCTCAGGTCCTCTGGGTATCAGTGTCTCATGGTCTCAGGTCCTCTGGGTCTCAGTGTCTCGTGGTCTCAGGTCCTCTGGGTCTCAGGGTCTCAGTGTCTCAGGGTCTCAGGGTCCCAGGGTCTCCGGGCCTCAGGGCCTCTGGGTCTCAGGGTCTCAGGGCCTCTGGGTCTCAGCGTCTCAGGGCCTCTGGGTCTCAGGGTCTCAGGGCCGCTGTGTCTCTGGGTCTCAGGGCCACAGGACCTCTGGGTCTCTATGTCTCAATGTCTCAGTGTCTCCGTGCCTCAGGGTCTTAGGGTCTCAGGGCCACTGGGTCTCTGTGTCTCAGTGTCTCAGGGTCCCAGGGTCTCAGGGCCTCTTGGTCTCTGTGTCTCAGGGTCTCATTGTCTCAGGGTCTCAGGGCCTCTGGGTCTCTGGGTCTCAATGTCTCAGTGTCTCAGTGTCTCACGGTCTCAGGGCCTCTGGGCCTCTGGGTCTCTGTGTCTCAGGGCCTCTGTGTCTCTGTGTCTTAGTGTCTCAGGACATCTGCGTCTCTGGGTCTCTGAGTCTCAGTGTCTCAGGGTCTCAGGGTCTCAGGGCCTCTGGTTTCTGTGTCTTTGGTTTTCAATGTCTCAGTGTCTCAGGGTCTCAGGGCCTCTGCGTCTCTGGGTTTCTGAGTCTCAACGTCTCAGTGTCTCAGGGTCTCAGTGTCTCAGTGTCTCAGGGCTTCTTGGTCTCTGTGTCTCAGTGTCTCAGTGGATCTGGTTCTCTGTGTCTCAGGGTCTCAGGGCCTCTGGGTCTCAGGGTCTCACGGTCTCAGGGCCTCAGGATCTCTGCGTCTCAGGGTCTCAGGGTCTTAGGGCCACTGGGTCTCTGTGTCTCTGACTCTCAATGCCTCAGTGTCTCAGAGTCTCTGGGTCTCAGTGTATCATGGCCTCTGGATCTCAATGTCTCAGTGTCTCAGGGTCTCAGGGTCTCAGGGCCTCTGGGTGAATGTGTCTCAGAGTCTCAGGGTCTCAGGTCCTCGGGGTCTCAGGGTCTCAGTGTCTCAGGTTCTCAGGGTCTCAAGGCCTCTGCGTCTCTGTGTCTCAGGGTCTCAGGTCCTCTGGGTCTCTGGGTCTCAGTGTCTCATGGTCTCAGGGCCTCTGGGTCCCTGTGTCTCAGGGTCTCAGGGCCTCTCGGTCTCAGGGTCTCAGTGTCTCAGAGACTCAGGGCCTTTGGGTCTCTGTGTCTCAAGATCTCAGGTCCTCTGTGTCTCAGGGTCTCAGTGTCTCAGGGTCTCAGGGCTGCTGTGTCTCTGGGTCTCAGGGTCTCAGGACCTCTGGGTCTCTGTGTCTCAATGTCTCAGTGTCTCCGTGCCTCAGGGTCTTAGGGTCTCAGGGCCACTGGGTCTCTATGTCTCAGTGTCTCATGGTCTCAGGGCCTCTGGGTCCCTGTGTCTCAGGGTCTCAGGGCCTCTCGGTCTCAGGGTCTCAGTGTCTCAGAGACTCAGGGCCTTTGGGTCTCTGTGTCTCAAGATCTCAGGTCCTCTGTGTCTCAGGGTCTCAGTGTCTCAGGGTCTCAGGGCTGCTGTGTCTCTGGGTCTCAGGGTCTCAGGACCTCTGGGTCTCTGTGTCTCAATGTCTCAGTGTCTCCGTGCCTCAGGGTCTTAGGGTCTCAGGGCCACTGGGTCTCTATGTCTCAGTGTCTCAGGGTCCCAGGGTCTCAGAGCCTCTTGGTCTCTGTGTCTCAGGGTCGCATTGTCTCTGGGTCTATTTGTCTCTGGGTCTCAATGTCTCAGTGTCTCACGGCCTCAGGGCCGCTGGGCCTCTGAGTCTCAGTGCCTCTGGCTCTCATGGCCATTGTGTCTCTGGGTCTCTGAGTCTCAATGTCTCAATGTCTCAGTGTCTCAGTGTCTCACGGTCTCAGTGCCGCTGGGTCTCTGTGTCTCAGTGTCTCAGGTCCTCTGGGTCTCAGAGTCTCAGTGTCTCAGGTTCTCAGGGTCTCAGGGCGTCTGGGTGTCAGGGTCTCAGTGTCTCAGTGTCTCAGGGCCTCAGGGTCTCTGGGTCTCTGTGTCTCAGGGTCTCAGGTTCTTGGTCTCTGGGTCTCAGTTTCTCATGGTCTCAGGGCCTCTGGGTCTCTGTGTCTCAGGGTCTCAGGGCCTCTGGGTCTCTGAGTCTCAATGTCTCAGTGCCTCAGGGTCTCAGTGTCTCAGTTTCTCAGAGCCTCTGTGTCGCTGGGTCTCTGCGTCTCAGTGTCTCAGGGTCTCAGGGTCTCAGGGCCTCAGGGTCTCTGGGTCTCAGAGTCTCAATGTCTCAGTGTCTCAGGTTCTCAGGGACTCAGGGCCTTTGGGTCTCAGGGTCTTAGTGTCTCATGGTCTCAGGGTCTCAGGGACTCTGGGTCTCAGCGTCTCAGGGCCTCTGGGTCTCTGGGTCTCAGGGTCTCAGGGCCGCTGTGTCTCTGGGTCTCAGTGCCTCAGGGTCTTTGGGTCTCTATGTCTCAATGTCTCAGTGTCTCCGTGCCTCAGGGTCTTAGGGTCTCAGGGCCACTGGGTCTCTGTGTCTCAGGGTCACATTGTCTCAGGGTCTCAGGGCCTCTGGGTCTCTGGGTCTCAATGTCTCAGTGTCTCACGGTCTCAGGGTCTGGGTCTCTGTGTCTCAGGGCCTCTGGGTCTCTGTGTCTTAGTGTCTCAGGACCTCTGGGTCTCTGGGTCTCTGAGTCTCAGTGTCTCAGGGTCTCAGGGTCTCAGGGCCTCTGGATCTCAGTGACTCAGGGTCTCAGTGTCATAGGGTCTCAATGTCTCAGTGCCTCAGGTTCTCAGGGTATCAGGGCCTCTGGGTCTCAGGGTTTAAGTGTCTCATGGTCTCAGGGCCTCTGGGTCTCAGGGTCTCAGTGTCTCAGGGTCTCAGGGCCTCTGGGTCTCTGTGTCTCAGGGTCTCAGGGCCTCAGTGTCTCAGGGCCTCTGGGTCTCAGGGTCTCAGTGTCTCAGGTTCTCAGGGTCTCAGGGCGTCTGGGTGTCAGGGTCTCAGTGTCTCAGTGTCTCAGGGCCTCAGGGTCTCTGGGTCTCTGTGTCTCAGGGTCTCAGGTTCTTGGTCTCTGGGTCTCAGTTTCTCAGTGTCTCAGGGCCTCTGGGTCTCTGTGTCTCAGGGTCTCAGGGCCTCTGGGTCTCTGAGTCTCAATGTCTCAGTGTCTCAGGGTCTCAGTGTCTCAGTGTCTCAGTTTCTCAGAGCCTCTGTGTCGCTGGGTCTCTGCGTCTCAGTGTCTCAGGGTCTCAGGGTCTCAGGGCCTCAGGGTCTCTGGGTCTCAGAGTCTCAATGTCTCAGTGTCTCAGGTTCTCAGGGTCTCAGGGCCTTTGGGTCTCAGGGTCTTAGTGTCTCATGGTCTCAGGGTCTCAGGGACTCTGGGTCTCTGCGTCGCAGGGCCTCTGGGTCTCTGGGTCTCAGGGTCTCAGGGCCGCTGTGTCTCTGGGTCTCAGTGCCTCAGGGTCTTTGGGTCTCTATGTCTCAATGTCTCAGTGTCTCCGTGCCTCAGGGTCTTAGGGTCTCAGTGTCTCAGAGTCCCAGGGTCTCACGGCCTCTGGGTCTCTGTGTCTCAGGATCTCAGGGCCTCTGGGTCACAGGGTCTCTGGGTCTCAGTGTCTCAGTGTCTCAGGTTCTCAGGGCCTCTTGGTCTCTGGGTCTCAGGGTCTCGGGGCCTCAGGGTCTCTGAGCCTCAGTGTCTCAGTGTCTCAGGGTCTCACTGTCTCAGTGTCTCAGGGCCTCTGTGTATCAGCGTCTCAGTGTCTCTCGTCCTCTGGGTCTCTGGGTCTCTGAGTCTCAATGTCTCAGAGTATCAGGGTCTCAGGGTCCCAGTGCCTTTGGGTCTCTGGGTCTCTGAGTCTCAATGTCTCAGTATGTCAGTGTCTCAGGGTCTCAGGACCTCTGGGTCTCAGGGTCTCAGTGTCTCAGGGCCTCTGTGTCTCAGTGTCTCAGGGTCTCAGTGTCTCAGTGTCTCACGGTCGCAGGGCCTCTGGGTCTCTGCGTCTCAGTGTCTCAGGGTCTCAGGGCCATTGCGTCTCTGGGTGTGAGTCTCAATGCCTCAATGTCTCACTGTCTCAGTGTCTCAGGTCCTCGGGGTCTCAGTGTTTCAGGGTCTCCGGGTCTCTGGGTCTCTGTGTCTCAGGGTCTCAGGTCCTCTGTGTCTCTAGGTCTCAGTGTCTCATGGCCTCTTAGTCTCTGAGCCTCAGTGTCTCAGTGTCTCAGGGTCTCAGTGTCTCAGGGCCTCTGGGTCTCTGGGTCTCTGAGTCTCAGTGTCTCAGGGTCTCAGGGCCTCAGGGTCTCTGGGTCTCTGTGTCTCAATGTCTCAGTGTCTCAGGTTCTCAGGGTCTCAGGGCCTCTGGGTCTCTGTGTGTCAGGATCTCAGGTCCTCTGGGTCTCACGGTCTCAGGGACTCAGGGCCTCAGGGCCTCTGGATCTCAGGGTCTCAGGGTCTCAGTGTCTCATGGTCTCAGGGCCTCTGGGTCTCATGGTCTCAGTGTTTCAGGGTCTCAGGGTCTCAGGGTCTTAGTGTCTCATGGTCTCAGGGCCTCTGGGTCTCATGGTCTCAGTGTTTCAGGGTCTCAGGGCCTCTGGGTCTCAGTGTCTCAGGGTCTCAGGGCCTCTGGGTCTCTGTGTCTCAGGGTCTCAGGACCTCTGGGTCTCAGGAGCTCAGTGTCTCAGGGTCTCAGGGCCTCTGGGTCTCTGCGTCGCAGTGTCTCAGGGCCTCTCGGTCTTTGGGTCTCTGAGTCTCAATGCCTCAGTGTCTCAGTGTCTCAGGGCCTCTGTGTATCAGTGTCTCTCGTCCTCTGGGTCTCTGAGTTTCAATGTCTCAGTGTCTCAGGGTCTCAGGGTCCTAGGGCCTCTGGGTCTCAGTGTCTCAGGGTCTCAGGACATCTTGGTCTCTGGGTCTCTGAGTCTCAGTGTCTCAGGGTCTCAGGGCCTCTGAGTCTCAGGGTCTCAATGTCTCAGTGTCTCAGGGTCTCAAGGCCTCTGGGTCTCTGGGTCTCAATGCCTGAGTGTCTCAGTGTCTCAGGGTCTCAGGGCTTCTGGGTCTCTGTGTCTCAGGGTCTCAGGACCTCGGGGTCTCAGGGTCTCAATGTCTCAGTGTCTCAGGGTCTCAGGGCCTCTGGGTCACAGGGTCTCAGTGTCTCAGTGTCTCAGGGCCTCTGGATCTCTGCGTCTCTGAGTCTCAATGTCTCAGTGTCTCAGGGTCATGGGGCCTCTGGGTCTCTGTGTCTCAGGGCCTCTGGGTCTCTGTGTCGCAGGGTCTCAGAGCCCCTGGGTCTCTGAGTCTCAACATCTCAGTGACTCAGGGATTCAGTGTCTCAGCTCTCAGTGTTTCAGGGTCTCAGTCTCTCACTGCCTCAGGGTCTCAGTTTCTCAGTGTATCAGGGTCTCAATGTCTCAGTTTCTCAGGATCTCAGTGTCGCAGTGTCTCCGGGTCTCAGCTTCTCAGTGTCTCAGTGTCTCAGGGTCTCTGGGTCTTTGGGTCTCAGTGTGTCTCAGGGTCTCTGGGTTTCAGTTTCTCAGGGTCTCAGAGACTCAGTATCTCAGCGTCTCTGGGTCTCAGTGTATCAGGGTCTCAGTGTCTCAGTGTTTCAGGGTCTCAGGGTCTCAGGGTCACTTGGTCTCTGGGTCTCAGTTTCTCAGGGTCACTGTGTCTCAGTTTCTCAGTGTCTCAGGGTCTCAGAGCCTCAGTATCTCAGGGACTCAGTGTCTGAGTGCCTCAGTATATCAGTCTCTCAGGGTCTCAGTGTCCCAGCGTGTCAGGGTTTCAGTGTCTCCAGGTCTCAGTGTCTCAGGGTCCCTGTGTCTCAGGGTCTCAGGCTATCTGGGTATCTGGGTCTCAGGGTCTATGTGTCTCTGGGTCTCTGCGTCTCTGGGTCTCAGGGTCTCTGTGCCTCAGTGTCTCAGGGTCTCAGGCTCTCTGGGTCTCTGTGTCTCTGGGTCTTAGGGTCTCTATGTCTCTGCGTCTCTGGGTCTCAGGTATCTGTGCCTCAGTGTCTCAGGGTCACAGCTTCTCAGTGTCTCAGTGTTACAGGGTCTCAGGGTCTCTGTGACTCAGTGTCTCAGTGCCTCAGGGTCACAGGGTCTTAGTGTCTCAGGGTCTCTGGATCTCTCGTTCTAGGGTTTCTGGATCTCAGTGTATCAGTATCTCAGTGTATCAGTGTCTCAGTGTCTCAGGGTCTCAGTCCCTCAGCGTCTCAGTGTCTCTGGGTCTCAGGGTCTCATGGTCACAGTCTCTCAGTGTCTCAGGGTCTCAGTGTCTCAGGGTCTCAGTGTCTCAGGGTCTCTGGTTCCCTGGGTCCCAGGGTCTCAGTGTCTCAATGTCCCTGTGTCTCTGGGTAACTGGGTCTCAGTGTCTCAGGGTCTCAGTGTCTCAGTGTCTCAGTGCCTGAGGGTTTATGGGTCTTTGTGTCTCTGTGTCTCAGGGTCTCTGGGTCTCAGGGTCTCAGTGTCTGAGTGTCTCAGGGTCTCATGGTCACATTGTCTCAGTGTCTCAGCGTCTCAGTTTCTCAGTGTTTCAGAATCTCAGGGACTCAGAGTTTCAGTGTCTCAGGAGCTCAGGACCTCTGTGTCTCTGTGCCTCAGTGTCTCAGGGTCTTAGTGTCTCAGTGTCTCAGTGCCTGGGGGTCTCTGGGTCTCTGAGGCTCTGTGTCTCAAGGTCTCAGTGTCTCAGGGTCTCAGTGTCTCAGGATCTCAGTGTCTCAGGGTCTCAGTGTCTCAGGGCCTCAGTGTCTCCATGTCTCAGGGTCTCGGGGTCCCAGAGTCTCAGGATCTCAGTGCCTCAGGGTCTCAGTGTCTCAGTGTCTCAGGGTCTCTGTGTAGCAGTGTCACAGGGTCTCAGTCTCTCTGTGTCTCAGTGTCTCTGGGTCTCAGTGTCTCAGGGTCTCACTGTCTCAGGGTCTCAGTGTCTCAGGGTCTCAGTGTTTCAGGGTCTCTAGGTCTAAGTGTCTCAGTGTCTCAGGGTCTCAGGGTCACTGGGTCTCTGGTTCTCAGGGTTTCAGGGTTGCAATGTCTCAATGTCTCATTGTCTCAGGGTCTCAGTGTCTCAGTCTCTCAGGGTCTCAGGCTCTCAGGTTCTCTTTGTCTCAGACTCTCTGCTTCTCAGGGTCTCTGGGTCTCTGGGTCTCAGTTTCACAGGGTCTCTGGGTCTCTGTGTCTCAGTGTCTCAAGGTCTCAGTATCTCAAGGTCTCTGCGTCACTGCGTGTCTGGGTCTCTGTGTCTCAGTGTCTCAGGTTCTCAGAGTCTCTGGGTCACTGTGTGTCTGGGTCTCTGGGTCTCTGTGCCTCAGGGTCTCAGTGTCTCAGGGTCTCTGGGTCTCTGTGCCTCAGGGTCTCAGGGTCTCAGTGTCTCAGCTTCTCAGTGCCTCAGTGTTTCAGTGTTTCAGGGTCTCAGTGTCTTAGTGGCTCAGTGTCTCAGGCTCTTTGGGTCTCAGTGTCTCGGTGTCTCAGGGTCTCATTTTCTCAGGGTCTCTGGGTCCCTGGGTCTCAGGCTCTCAGGGTTTCAGGGTTGCAGTGTCTCAATGTCTCAGGATCTCAGTGTCTCCGTGTCTCAGGGTTTCAGTGTCTCAGTGTCGCTGGGTCTCAGTGTCTCATGGTCTCAAGTTCCCTTGGTCTCAGGGTCTCTGCTTCTCAGGGTCTCTGGGTCTCAGTTTTTCAGGGGCTCAGCATCTCTGTGTGTCTGGGTCTCAGGGTCGCAGGTTCTCAGGGATAGTGGGTCACTGCGTCTCTGGGTCTCTGTGTCCCAGTGTCTCAGGGTCACAGGGTTTCAGAGCCTCAGGGTCTCAGGGATTCTGGATCTCTCGTTCTCAGGGTTTCTGGGTCTCAGTGTATCAGTGTCTCAGTGTCTCAGGGTCTCAGTGTCTCAGTGTCACAGGGTCTCTGGGTGCCTGGGTCTCAGAGTCTCTGGGTCTCTGGATCTCCGGGTCTCTGTGTCTCAGTGTCTCAGTCTCTCAGTGTCTCAGGGTCACATGGTGTCAGTGCCTCAGAGTTTCTGGGTCTCTGGTCTCTGGGTCTCAGGGTGTCTCAGTGTGTCATTGTCTTAGGTTCTCAGTGTCTCATTTTCTCAGTGTCTCTGGGTCTCAGGGTCTCAGTGTCTCTGGGTCTCAGGGTTTCTGTATCTCAGGGTCTCAGGGTCTCAGGGTCTCCGGGTCTCTGGTTCTCAGAGTCTCACTGCCTCAGAGTCTCTGGGTCTCTGGGTCTCTGTTTCTCAGGGTCTCTGAGTCTCTGTGCCTCTGGGTCTCAGTGTCTCAGTTTCTCAGGGTTTCTTTGTCTCTGGGTCTCAGTGTCTCGGGGTATCTGGGTCTCAGTTTCTCAGGGTCCCTGGGTCTCAGTTCCTCAGGGTCTCAGTGTCTCAGTGTCTCAGTGACTCAGGGTCTCAGGGTCTCTGTGTCTCAGTGTCTCAGTGACTCAGGGTCTCAGGGTCTCTGTGTCTCAGTGTCTCAGTGACTCAGGGTCTCAGGGTCTCTGGGTCTCAGTGTTTCAGTTTCTCAGGGTCTCAATGTCTCAGTGTCTCAGGGTCTCATTGTCTCAGGGTCTCTGGTCTCTGTGTCTCAGGGTTTCTGGGTCATTGGTTCTCAGTGTCTTTGGGTCTCAGGGTTTCTGGGTCTCAATGTCTCTGGTCTCTGTGCCTCAGTGTCACAG
The DNA here is from genome assembly GCF_965287045.1 of Carcharhinus amblyrhynchos. Lineage (NCBI taxonomy): Eukaryota > Metazoa > Chordata > Chondrichthyes > Carcharhiniformes > Carcharhinidae > Carcharhinus > Carcharhinus amblyrhynchos. The sequence goes on from NW_027649800.1 coordinate 886,571, forward strand.
TGTCTCAGGGTCTCAGTGTCTCAGGGTCTCAGTGTCTCCGGGTCTCTGGTTCCCTGGGTCCCAGGGTCTCAGCGTCTCAGTGTGTCATTGTCTCAGGTTCTCAGTGTCTCATTTTCTCAGGGTCTCTGCATCTCAGGGTCTCAGTTTTTCAGTGTCTCATGGGCTTAGGGGCTCAGGGCATCAGTGCCTCTGTTTCTGAGTGTCTCTGTGTCTCAGGGTCTCAGTGTCTCAGGGTCTCAGTGTCTCAGTTTCTGAGGGTCTCTGTGTCTCAGTGTCTCAGTGTCTCAGGATCTCAGTGTCTCAGTATCTCAGGGTCCCAGTGACTCAGGACCTCAGTGTGTCTGTGTCTCAGGGTCTCAGTGTCTCACTGTCTCAGGGTCTCAGAGTTCTGTTTCTCTGGGTCTCAGTTTCTCAGGGTCTCTTGGTCTCTATGTCTCAGGGTCTCAGTTTCTCAGAGTCTCAGGGTCTCAGGATCTCTGGGTCACTGCGTGTCTGGGTCTCAGTGTCTCAGGGTCTCTGGATGTTTGGTTCCCTGGGTTGCTTGGTCTCTTCATCTCACTGTCTCTGTATCTCAGAGTCTCTGTGTCTCTGGGTATCTGGGTCTCAGTGTCTCAGGGTCTCAGTGCCTCTGGGTCTCTGGGTCACATTTTCACAGGGTCTCAGGGTCTCTGTGTCTCAGTGTCTCAGGATCTCAGTCTCTCAGTCTCTCTGTGTCTCAGGGTCTCTGGGTCTCTGTGTCTCAGGGTCTCAGTGTCTCAGTGTCTCAGTGTCTCAGGATCTCAGTGTCACATTGTGTCAGGGTCTCAGCGTCTCCGTGTCTCAATGTCTCACTGTCCCAGGGTCTCAGTGTCTCAGGGTCTCTGAGTCAATGGGTCACATTTTCTCAGGGTCTCAGGGTCTCTGTCTATCAGTGTCTCAGGGTCTCAGGGTCTCAGTGTCTCAGCGTCTCAGTCTATCAGTGTCTCAGTGTCTCAGGGAATCAGCGTCTCAGAGTCTCAGCTCTCAGTGTCTCACTGTCTCAGTGTCTCAGTATTTCAGGGTCTCAGTGTCTCAGGGTCTCAGGGTCCCTGTGTCTCAGTGTTTCAGGGTTGCAGTGTCTCAGGTTCTCAGTGTCTCAGTGTCTGAGGGTCCCAGTGTCTCTGTCACACTGTCTCAGTGTCTCAGGATCTCAGTGTCTCATTGTCTCAGGGTCTCAGTGTCTCCGTGTCTCAATGTCCCAGGGTCTCAGGGTCTCAGTGTCTCAGGGTCTCAGTGTCTCCGTGTCTCAGTGTCTCAATGTCCCAGTGTCTCAGGGTCTCAGGGTCTCTGGGTCACATTTTCTCAGGGTCTCAGGATCTCTGTGTATCAGTGTCTCAGTATCTCAGTGTCTCAGGGAATCAGCGTCTCAGAGTCTCAGCTCTCAGTGTCTCAGGGTCTCAGGGCCTCAGTGTGTCCGTGTCTCCGTGTCTCCGTGTCTCATGGTCTCAGGGTCTCAGTGTCTCACTGTCTCAGGGTCTCAGGGTCTCTGTTTCTCTGGGTATCTGCGTCTCAGTTTCTAAGAGTCTCAGAGTCTCAGGATCTCTGGGTCACTGCGTGTCTTGGTCTCATTGTCTCTGGGTCTCTGGATGTCTGGTTCTCTGGGACGCTTGGTCTCTTCATCTCACTGTCTCTGTACCTCAGAGTCTCTGTGTCTCTGGGTAACTGAGTCTCAGTGTCACAGTGTCTCAGTTTCTCAGGGTCTCAGTGTCTCAGGGTCTCAGTGTCTCAGTGTCTCTGGGTCTCACGGTCTCTGGGTCTCAGGGTCTCAGTGTCTCAGAGTCTGAGGGTCCCAGTGTCTCTGTCACATTGTCTCAGTGTCTCAGGATCTGAGTGTCTCATTGTCTCAGGGCCTCAGTGTCTCCGTGTCTCAATGTCCCAGGGTCTCAGAGTCTCAGTGTCTCAGTGTCTCAGGATCTCAGTGTCTCCGTGTCTCAGTGTCTCAATGTCCCAGGGTCTCAGGGTCTCTGGGTCACATTTTCTCAGGGTCTCAGGATCTCTGTGTATCAGTGACTCAGTCTCTCAGTGTCTCAGGGAATCAGCGTCTCAGAGTCTCAGCTCTCAGTGTCTCAGGGTCTCAGTGTCTCAGGGTCTCAGGGTCCCTGTGTCTCAGTGTCTCAGTTTCTCAGGGTCTCAGGGTCTCTGTTTTCTGGGTCTCAGGGTTTCAGGGTTGCAGTGCCTCAATGTCTCAGGATCTAAGTGTCTCAGTGCCTCAGTGTCGCAGAGTCTCAGTGTCAGAGGGTCTCAGGGCCTATGGTTCTCTGGGTCTCAGGGTCTCAAGGTTTCTGTGTCTCAGTATCTCAGGGTCTCAGGGTCTCTGTGTCTTAGTGTCTCAGTGTCTCAGGTTCTCAGGGTCTCTGGGTCACTGTGTGTCTGGGTCTCTGTCTCTCTGTGTCTCAGGGTCTCTGTGTCTCTGTGTCTCAGGGTCTCTGGGTCTCAGTGTCTCAGTGTCTCTGTGTCTCAGGGTCTCAGTGCCTCAGGGTCTCTGGGTCTATGGCTCTCAGGGACTCTGGGTCTCTGGTTCCCTGGGTCTCTTGGTCTGTGGGTCTCACTTTCTCTGTGTCTCAGGGTCTCTGTGTCTCTGGGTCTCAGTTTCTCAGAGTCTCAGTGTTTTGGGGTCTCAGTGCATGAGTGTCTCAGTGTCTCAGTCTCTCAGGGCCTCAGGGTCTCAGTGTCTCACTGTCTCAGGGTCTCAGTGTTTCAGTGTCCCAGGATCTCAGGGTTTCAGTGTCTCTGGGTCTCAGTATCTCTGGGTCTCTTGGTCTCGGGGTCACAGTTTCTCATGGTCTCAGTGTCTCAGTGTCTCAGGGTCTCAGGCTCTCAGTGTCTCAGGGTTTCAGCATCTCAGGGACTCAGGGACTCAGTGTCTCAGCTCTCAGTGTCTCAGGGTCTCAGTCTCTCACTGTCTCAGTGTCTCAGGGTCTCATTGTCTCATTGTCTCAGTGTATCAGGGTCTCCATGTCTCAGTGTCTCAAGATCTCAGTGTCGCAGTGTCTCAGGGTCTCTGGGTCACTGCGTGTCTTGGTCTCAGTGTCTCAGGTTCTCTGGATGTCTGGTTCTCTGGGTCTCTTTGTCTGTTGATCTCACTGTCTCTGTATCTCACAGCCTCTGTGTCTCTGGGTAACTGGGTGTCAGTGTCACAGTTTCAAGTGTCTCAGGGTCTCAGTGCCTCATTGTCTCAGGTCTCAGTGTCTCAGTTTCCCAGGGTCTCAGGGTCACATTTTCTCAGGGTCTCAGGTTCTCCGTCTCTCAGTGTCTCAGGGTCTCAGGGTCTCAGTGTCTCACTGTCTCAGTGTCTCAGTGTCTCAGGGTCACAGTGTCTCAGTGTCTCAGGGTCTTTGGGTCTCTGTGTCTCAGGGTCTCAGTGTCCCAGGGTCTCAGTGTCTCAGTGTCTCATTGTGTCTGCGTCTCAGTGTCTCAGGGTCTCAGCTTCTCAGTCTCTCAGTGTCTCAGGGTCTCTGGGTCTTTGGGTCTCAGGGTGTCTTGGTCTCTGGGTCTCAGGGTCTCAGTGACTCAGTATCTCTGGTTCTCTGGGTCTCAGTGTCTCTGGGTTTCAGTGTCTCAGTGAATCAGGGCTCAGTGTCTCACTGTTTCAGGATCTCAGTGTCGCAGTGTCTCAAGGTCTCTGGGTCAGTGTCTCAGTGTTTCAGGGTCTCAGGGTCTCTTGGTCTCTGGGTCTCAGTTTCTCATGGTCTCAGGGTCACTGTGTCTCAGTTTCTCAGTGTCTCAGTGTCTCAGAGTCTCAGTATCTCAGGGACTCAGTGTATGAGTGTCTCAGTGTCTCAGTGTCTCTGTCACTCAGGGTCTCAGTGTCTCAGCGTTTCCGGCTCTCAGTGTCTGAGGGTCTCAGTGCCTCAGGGTCTCAGTGTCTCAGTGTCCAAGGGTCTCAGGGTTTCAGTGTCTCCGGGTCTCAGTGTCTCAGGGTCCCTGGGTCTCAGGATCTCCAGTTCTCAGGATCTCTGGGTCTCAGGGTCTCAGTGTCTCAGGGTCTCAGTGTCGCAGTGCCTCAGTGTCCCAAAGTCTCATGGTCATATTGTCTCACTGTCTCAGGCTCTCAGTGTCTCAGGGACTCAGGGTCTCAGTTTCTCAGCACTCAGTGTCACAGGGTCTCAGTGTCTCACTGTCTCAATGTCTCACGGTCTCAGTGTTTCATTGTATCAGGGTCTCAGTGTCTCAGTGTTTCAGGGTCTCAGGGTCTCTTGGTCTCTGGGTCTCAGGGTCTCTGGGAATCAGTGTCTCTGGGTCTCAGGTTCTCAGGGCCTCATGGTCACAGGGCCTCTGTGTTTCTGGGTCTGTGTGTCTCAGTATTTCAGTGACTCGGTGTCACAGTCTCTCAGTGTCTCAGTTTCTCAGTGTCTCAGTGTCTCAGTGTCTCAGAGTCTCAGTATCTCAGGGACTCGGTGTATGAGTGTCTCAGTGTCTCAGTGTCTCTGTCACTCAGGGTCTCAGTGTCTCAGCGTTTCAGGATCTCAATGTCTGAGGGTCTCAGTGCCTCAGGGTCTCAGTGTCTTAGTGTCTCAGTGTCCCCGGGTCTCAGGGCTTCAGTGTCTCTGTGTCTCAGTGTCTCTGTGTCTCAGGCTCTCAGTGTCTCCTGGTCTCAGCATCTCAGGGACTCAGTATCTCAGCTCTCAGTGTCTCAGGGTCTCAGTGTCTCAGTGTCTCAGGATCTCAGTGTCTCAGGGTCTCTGGGTCACTGCGTGTCTGGGTCTCAGTGTCTCAGGGTCCCAGGGTCTCTGGATGTCTTGTTCTCTGGGTCTCTGTATCTCACTGTCTCTGTATCTCACAGCCTCTGTGTCTCTGGGTAACTGGGTCTCAGTGTCACAGTGTCTCAGTGCCTCATTGTCTCAGGGTCTCACTGTCTCAGCGTCCCAGGGTCTCTGGGTCTCAGTGTTTCAGTTTCTCAGGGTCTCTTTGTCTCTGGGTCTCAATGTCTCAGTGTCTCTGGGTATCAGGGTCTCAGTTTCTCATGGTCTCAGTGTCCCTGTGTCTCTGTGTCTCAGTGTCTCAGTGACTCTGGGTCTCAGGGTCTCTGGGTCTCTGGTCTCTGGGTCTCAGTGTCTCAAGGTCTCTGGGTCTCAGTGTCTCAGTTTCTCAGGCTCTCAGGGGCTCTGGGTCTCAGTGTCTCAGGGTCTCAGTGTCTCAAGGTCTCTGGGTCTCAGTCTCTCAGTTTCTCAGTGTCTCTGGGTCTCTGTGTCTCAGTGACTCAGAGTGTCTTGGTCTCTGGGTCTCTGGGTCTCAGTGTCTCATGGTCTCTGGGTCTCAGTGTCTCAGTGTCTCAGGGTCTCAAGGTCACTGGGTGTCTGGGTCTCTGGGTCTCAGGATCTCTGTATCTCAGTGTCACAGTGTCTCAGGGTCTCCGTGTCTCAGTGTCTCAGGGCCTCAGGATCTCAGTGTCTCAGGGTCTCAGTGTCTCAGTGTCTCAGGGTCTCTGTGTCTCATGTCTCAGGACTTCAGTGCCTCAGGGTCTCTGTGTCTCAGTGTCTCAATGTCTCAAGGTCTCTGGGTCACTGGGTCTCAGGATCTCTGGGTCACTGGGTCTATTTGTCTCAGTGTCTCACTGTGTCAGGGTCATTGGGTCTCTGGGTCTCTGTGTCTCAGTGTTGCAAGGTCACAGGGTCTCTGAGTCTCTGGGTCCCTGTGTCTCAATGTCTCAGTGACTCAGGGTCTCTGGGTCTCTGTGTATCACTGTCTCTGTTTCTGTGGGTCTCTGGGTCTCAGTGTCTCAAAGTCTCAGTCTCTCAGTGTCTCCGGGTCTCTGGGTCTCAGTGTCTGAGGGTTTCAGTGTCTCAGGCTCTCTGGGTGTGTGTGTCCTAGTGTCTCAATGTCTCTGGGTTTCTGGGTCTGAGTGTCTCAGGGTCTCCGGGTCTCAGGGTCTGTTAGTCTCTGGGTCACTGGGTGTCAGTGTCTCAGGTTCTCTCAGTCTCTGGGTCCCTGTGTCTGAGTGCCTTAGTGTCTCAGAGGCTCCGGGTCTCTGGGTCTCAGTGTCTCAAAGTCTCAGTCCCTCAGTGTCTCAGGGTCTATGGGTCTCTGGGTCTCTGGACTCTGTGTCTCAGTGTCTCAGGGTCTCAGTGTCTCAGTGTCTCAGGGTCTCAAGTTCTCTCGGTCTCTGGTTCACTGGGTCTCAGGGTCTCTGGGACACTGGGTCTATGTGTCTCAGTATCCTAATGTCTCAGGGTCATTGGGTCACTGGTTGTCTGTGTCTCAGTGTCTCACTGTCTCAAGGTCTCAGGGTCGCTGAGTCTCTGGGTCCGTGTTTCTCAGGGTCTCAGTGACTCAGAGTCTCTGGGCCTCTGGGCCTCAGTGTCTCAAAGTCTCAGTCTCTCAGTGTCTCAGGGCCTCTGGGTCTATGGGTCTCAGCATCTCATGTCTCAGTGTCTCAGGGTCTCAATGTCTCTGGGTCACTGGGTCACTGGGTCTATGTGTCTCAGTGTCTCAGGGTCATTGGGTCTCTGGGTCTCTGAGTCTCATTGTCTCAGGGTTTCTGGGTCTCTTGGTCTCTGTGTTTCATTTTCTCAGGGTCTCTGCCTCTCTGGGTCTCTGTCTCAGGGTCTCTGGGCCTCTGTGTCTCTGTGTCTCAGGGTTTCAGGGTATCTGGGTCTCTGGGACTCAAGGTCTCAGCGTCTCACGGTGTCTGAGTCCCTTCGGTCTCAGTGTCTCAGGGTCTCTGGGTCACTGGGACTCTGGGTCTCAGTGTCTCAGGGTCTCTGGGTCTCTGTGCTCAGTGTCTCAATGTCTCAGGGTCTGTGGGTCTCTGGGACTCTGTCTCAGTGTCTGAATGTCTCAGGGTCTCTGGGTCTCTCGGCCTCAGTGTCTCATGGTTTCAGTGTCCAAATGTCTCAGGGTCTCTGTGTCTCAGTGTCTTAGCGTCCTAATGCCTCAGCTTCCCTGGGTCTCTGGGTCTCTGTCTCTCAGTGTCTCAGTGCCTCAGTGTCTCAATGTCTCAGGGTCTCCGTGTCTCAGTGTCTCAATGTCTCTGTGTCTCAGGGTCTCCGTGTCTCAGTGTCTCAATGTCTCTGTGTCTCAGGGTCTCTGTGTCTCAAAGTCTCTGGGTCTCAGTGTCTCAATGTATCAGGGTCTTTGGGACTCAGGGTCATTTGGTTTCTGGGTCTCTGTGTCACAATGTCACAGGGTCTCAATGTCTCAATGTCTCAGGGTCTCTGGGTCTCTAGGTCTCTGTGTCTCAGTGTCTCAATGTATCAGGGTCTCTGGGTCTCAAGATCTCTGGGTCTCTGTGTCTCAGTGTCTCAGAGACACTGAGACACAAAGACCCAGAAACACTGAGACCCAGAGACCTACAGACCTGAGACTCAAAAGCACTGAGACACAGAGACCCAGAGACCGTGAGACATTGAGACACTGAGGCATGAGACACAGAGACCCAGCGACGCAGAGATCCTGAGACATTGAGACACTGAGACAATGAGACGCAGAGACACAGAGACACTGAGACTCTGAGACACTGAGACACTGAGAATCAGATACGCTGAGACACTGAAACACTGAGAGACAGAGACACTGAGGCTCTGAGGCACTGAGACACTGAGAAACTAAGACACTGAGACACAGACGCAGAGACACAGAGACACAGAGAATCAGATACGCTGCGACACTGAGACTCTGAGAAACAGAGACTCTGAGACACTGAGACACAGAGACACTGAGAAATAGAGACACTGAGTCACTGAGACACTGAGAAACAGAGACACTCAGGCACAGAGACACAGACACAGAGACACTGAGACACTGAGACACTGAGAAACAGAGACAAAGAGGCACTGAGAAACAGAGACTCTGAGACACTGAGACACAGAGAATCAGATACGCTGAGACACTGAGACACTGAGAGACAGAGACACTGAGAAACAGAGACACAGAGACACTGAGACTCTGAGACACTGAGACACTGAAACTCTGAGACTCTTAGACATTGAGACACTGAGACTCTGAGACTCTGAGACACAGAGACACTGAGACTCTGAGACTCTGAGACATTGAGACACTGAGACTCTGAGACACTGAGACACAGAGAATCTGATACGCAGCAACACTGAGACACTGAGACACAGAGACACTGAAACACAGAGACATATAGATTCTGAGACACTGAGACACAGAGAATCACATACGCTGAGACACTGAGACACTGAGACACAGAGACACAGAGACATGGAGACTCTGAGACACTGAGACACAGAGACACAGAGACATGGAGACTCTGAGATACTGAGACACAGAGACTCTGAGACAATGAGACACAGAGACACTGAGACAGAGAGACACCGAGACTATGAGACACTGAGACACTGAGGCACAGAGATACAGAGACATTGAGACTCAGAGACAGTGAGACAGTGAGACACAGAAACACTGAGAAACAGAGACTCAGACACACCAAGACACAGCGACACTGAAACTCTGAGACACTGAGACACAGAGAGGCAGAGACACAGATACACAGAGACATTGAGACTCAGAGACACTGAGACAATGAGACACTGAGATAAAGAGGCACTGAGACAAAGAGGCACTGAGACGCTGAGACACAGAGACACTGAGACAAAGAGGCACTGAGACACAGAGAGACTGAGGCACTGAGACACAGACACACAGAGACACAGAGTCATTGAGAATCTGAGACTCTGAGACACAGAGAAACAGATACACTGAGACACTGAAACACTGAAGACAGAGACACTGAGAAACAGAGACACAGAGACACTGAGAAACAGAGACACAGAGACACTGAGACTCAGAGGCACTGAGACTCTGAGACACTGTGAAACAGAGAAACTGAGACACTGAGACACAGGGACACTGAGACACAGAGACACGAAGACTCTGCGACACTGAGACACAGAGAATCAGATACGCTGAGAAACTGAGACACTGAGACACAGAGACACAGAGACATTGAGACACAGAAACACAGAGACTGTGAGGAACTGAGACACTGAGACACAGAGTCATTGAGACTCTGAGACACTGAAACACAGAGACACTGCGACTCTGAGACTCTGAGACAGTGAGACACTGAGACGCAGAGACACTGAGACACTGAGATTCTGAGACACTGTGACACTGAGGCACAGAGACACTGAGACATAGAGTCATTGAGACTCTGAGACACTGAGACACAGAGACACTGAGACTGAGGCACAGTGACACAGAGACACTGAGACTCTGAGACTCTGAGACAGTGAGACACTGAGATGCAGAGACACTGAGACTCTGAGACACTGAGACACTGAGGCGCAGAGGCATGAGACATAGAGTCATTGAGACTCTGAGACACTGAGACACAGAGACACTGAGACTGTGACTCTGAGACACTGAGACACAGAGTCATTGACACTCTGAGACACAGAGACTTTGAGACTGAGACACAGAGACACAGACACTGAGAATCTGAGACTCTGAGACACTGAGACACTGAGACGCAGAGACATTGAGACTCTGAGACACTGAGACACAGAGACACTGACAATGAGACTCTGAGACAATGAGACGCAGAGAAACTGAGGCAGTGAGACACAGAGACACAGAGACACAGAGCCATTGAGACACTGAGACACAGAGTCACAGAGAATCATATACGCTGAGACACTGAGACATTGAAAGACAGAGACACTGAGAAACAGAGACACAGAGACACTGAGACTCTGAGGCACTGAGACACTGAGACTCTGAGACGCTGAGACACAGAGACACAGAGAATCTGATACACTGCGACTCTGGGACACTGAGATACAGAGAAACAGAGACACTGAGACACTGAGACACGGAGACTCAGAGACATTGAGACAGAGAGACACAGAGACATGGAGACTCTGAGACGCTGAGACACAGAGACACTGAGACAGAGAGACACCGAGACTCTGAGACACTGAGACACTGAGGCACAGAGGTACAGAGACATTGAGACTCAGAGACTGTGAAACACTGAGACACAGAGAGACTGGGGCACTGAGATATAGAGACACAGAGACACAGAGTCATTGAGACACTGAGACTCTGAGACACAGAGACACTGAGACTGAGACTCTGAGACACTGAGACGCAGAGAAACTGAGGCAGTGAGACACAGAGACACAGAGACACAGAGCCATTGAGACACTGAGACACAGAGTCACAGAGAATCATATACGCTGAGACACTGAGACATTGAAAGACAGAGACACTGAGAAACAGAGACACAGAGACACTGAGACTCTGAGGCACTGAGACACTGAGACTCTGAGACGCTGAGACACAGAGACACAGAGAATCTGATACACTGCGACTCTGGGACACTGAGATACAGAGAAACAGAGACACTGAGACACTGAGACACGGAGACTCAGAGACATTGAGACAGAGAGACACAGAGACATGGAGACTCTGAGACGCTGAGACACAGAGACACTGAGACAGAGAGACACCGAGACTCTGAGACACTGAGACACTGAGGCACAGAGGTACAGAGACATTGAGACTCAGAGACTGTGAAACACTGAGACACAGAGAGACTGGGGCACTGAGATATAGAGACACAGAGACACAGAGTCATTGAGACACTGAGACTCTGAGACACAGAGACACTGAGACTGAGACTCTGAGACACTGAGACGCAGAGAAACTGAGGCAGTGAGACACAGAGACGCAGAGACACAGAGTCATTGAGACGCTGCGACACAGAGACACAGAGAATCTGATACGCTGTGACTCTGAGACTCTGAGACACTGAGACATTGAGAAACAGAGAATCTGAGACACTGAGACACAGAGACACGAAGACTCTGAGACACTGAGACACAGAGAATCAGATACGCTGAGACACTGAGATGGGAGACACAGAGACACAGAGACACTGAGACTCTGCGACACTGAGACACTGAGGCACAGAGATACTGAGACACAGAGACACTGAGACACAGAGAATCAGATACGCTGAGACACTGAGACACAGAGACACTGAGACTCTGAGACACTGAGACACAGAGTCACAGAGAATCTGATTCGCTGCGACACTGAGACTTTGAGACACTGAGACAATGAGACACAGAGACACAGAGACACTGAGACACTGAGACGCAGAGACGCTGAGACTCTGAGAGTCTGAGACACTGAGACACTGAAACACTGAGACGCAGAGACACTGAGACTCTGACACTCTGAGACTTTGAGACACTGAGACACTGAGGCACAGAGACACTGAGACACAGAGTCATTGAGACTCTGAGACACTGAGACACAGAGACCCTGAGACTGAGATACTGAGACTGAGACACTGAGACACAGAGACACCAAGACTCTGAGACTCTGAGACAGTGAGACACTGAGACGCAGAGACACTGAGACACTGAGACTCTGAGACACTGAGACACGGAGGCACCGAGACACTGAGACACAGAGTCATTGAGACTCTGAGACACTGAGACACAGAGACTCTGAGACTGAGACACTGAGACACTGAGACTCTGAGACTCTGAGACACTGAGACACTGAGACGCAGAGACACTGAGACTCTGAGACACTGAGACACTGAGGCACTGAGGCACAGAGACACTGAGACACAGAGTCATTGAGACTCTGAGACACTGAGACACAGAGACACTGAGACTGAGACTCTGAGACACTGAGACGCAGAGAAACTGAGGCAGTGAGACACAGAGACGCAGAGACACAGAGTCATTGAGGCACTGAGACACTGAGACACAGAGACACTGAGGCACAGAGACACTGAGACACTGAGACACTGAGGCACTGAGGCACAGAGACACTGAAATGCTGAGGCACTGAAACACTGAGACACTGAGGCGCAGAGATACTGAGGCACAGAGACAATGTGGCACAGAGACACTGAGACACAGAGACACAGAGACCCAGAGACACTGAGAAACAGAGACACTGAGACAGTGAGACACAGAGGCACTGAGACACAGAGACACTGAGATCCTGAGACACTGAAACACTGAGACACTGAGACACTGAGACACTGAAACACTGAGGCACAGAGACACAGTGGCACAGAGACACTGAGACACAGAGACCCAGAGACACTGAGGCACAGAGACACATAGACACTGAGACTCTGAGACACTGAGACACTGAAACACTGAGGCACTGAGACTCTGAGACACTGCGACACTGAGACTCTGGGACACTGAGACACTGAGGCACAGAGAAACTGAGATTTTGAGGTACAGAAACATTGAGACACTGAGACACGGAGGCACAGAGACACTGAGACACAGAGACAATGAGGCACTGAGACTCAGAGACACAGAGACACAGAGACTCTGAGACACTGAGAGACTGAGGCATAGAGACACTGAGACACTGAGGCACAGAGACACTGAGACTCTGAGACACTGAGACACTGTGACACTGAGGTATAGAGACACTGTGGCACAGAGACACTGAGACACAGAGACACAGAGACCCTGACACTCTGAGACACTGAGGCACAGAGATACTGAGACACAGAGACACAGAGACACTGAAACACTGAGACACTGAGACACTAAGACACAGAGTCATTGACACTCTGAGACACAGAGACTTTGAGACTGAGACACAGAGACACAGACACTGAGAATCTGAGACTCTGAGACACTGAGACACTGAGACGCAGAGACATTGAGACTCTGAGACACTGAGACACAGAGACACTGACAATGAGACTCTGAGACAATGAGACGCAGAGAAACTGAGGCAGTGAGACACAGAGACACAGAGACACAGAGCCATTGAGACACTGAGACACAGAGTCACAGAGAATCATATACGCTGAGACACTGAGACATTGAAAGACAGAGACACTGAGAAACAGAGACACAGAGACACTGAGACTCTGAGGCACTGAGACACTGAGACTCTGAGACGCTGAGACACAGAGACACAGAGAATCTGATACACTGCGACTCTGGGACACTGAGATACAGAGAAACAGAGACACTGAGACACTGAGACACGGAGACTCAGAGACATTGAGACACAGAGACACAGAGACACAGAGACATGGAGACTCTGAGACGCTGAGACACAGAGACACTGAGACAGAGAGACACCGAGACTCTGAGACACTGAGACACTGAGGCACAGAGGTACAGAGACATTGAGACTCAGAGACTGTGAGACACTGAGACACAGAGAGACTGGGGCACTGAGATATAGAGACACAGAGACACAGAGTCATTGAGACACTGAGACTCTGAGACACAGAGACACTGAGACTGAGACTCTGAGACACTGAGACGCAGAGAAACTGAGGCAGTGAGACACAGAGACGCAGAGACACAGAGTCATTGAGACGCTGCGACACAGAGACACAGAGAATCTGATACGCTGTGACTCTGAGACTCTGAGACACTGAGACATTGAGAAACAGAGAATCTGAGACACTGAGACACAGAGACACGAAGACTCTGAGACACTGAGACACAGAGAATCAGATACGCTGAGACACTGAGATGGGAGACACAGAGACACAGAGACACTGAGACTCTGCGACACTGAGACACTGAGGCACAGAGATACTGAGACACAGAGACACTGAGACACAGAGAATCAGATACGCTGAGACACTGAGACACTGAGACACAGAGACACTGAGACTCTGAGACACTGAGACACAGAGTCACAGAGAATCTGATTCGCTGCGACACTGAGACTTTGAGACACTGAGACAATGAGACACAGAGACACAGAGACACTGAGACACTGAGACACTGAGACGCAGAGACACTGAGACTCTGAGAGTCTGAGACACTGAGACACTGAAACACTGAGACGCAGAGACACTGAGACTCTGAGACTTTGAGACACTGAGACACTGAGGCACAGAGACACTGAGACACAGAGTCATTGAGACTCTGAGACACTGAGACACAGAGACCCTGAGACTGAGATACTGAGACTGAGACACTGAGACACAGAGACACCAAGACTCTGAGACTCTGAGACAGTGAGACACTGAGACGCAGAGACACTGAGACACTGAGACTCTGAGACACTGAGACACGGAGGCACCGAGACACTGAGACACAGAGTCATTGAGACTCTGAGACACTGAGACACAGAGACTCTGAGACTGAGACACTGAGACACTGAGACTCTGAGACTCTGAGACACTGAGACACTGAGACGCAGAGACACTGAGACTCTGAGACACTGAGACACTGAGGCACTGAGGCACAGAGACACTGAGACACAGAGTCATTGAGACTCTGAGACACTGAGACACAGAGACACTGAGACTGAGACTCTGAGACACTGAGACGCAGAGAAACTGAGGCAGTGAGACACAGAGACGCAGAGACACAGAGTCATTGAGGCACTGAGACACTGAGACACAGAGACACTGAGGCACAGAGACACTGAGACACTGAGACACTGAGGCACTGAGGCACAGAGACACTGAAATGCTGAGGCACTGAAACACTGAGACACTGAGGCGCAGAGATACTGAGGCACAGAGACAATGTGGCACAGAGACACTGAGACACAGAGACACAGAGACCCAGAGACACTGAGAAACAGAGACACTGAGACAGTGAGACACAGAGGCACTGAGACACAGAGACACTGAGATCCTGAGACACTGAAACACTGAGACACTGAGACACTGAAACACTGAGGCACAGAGACACAGTGGCACAGAGACACTGAGACACAGAGACCCAGAGACACTGAGGCACAGAGACACATAGACACTGAGACTCTGAGACACTGAGACACTGAAACACTGAGGCACTGAGACTCTGAGACACTGCGACACTGAGACTCTGGGACACTGAGACACTGAGGCACAGATAAACTGAGATTTTGAGGTACAGAAACATTGAGACACTGAGACACTGAGGCACAGAGACACTGAGACACAGAGACAATGAGGCACTGAGACTCAGAGACACAGAGACACAGAGACTCTGAGACACTGAGAGACTGAGGCATAGAGACACTGAGACACTGAGGCACAGAGACACTGAGACTCTGAGACACTGAGAAACAGAGACACTGAGACTCTGAGACACTGAGACACTGTGACACTGAGGCACAGAGACACTGTGGCACAGAGACACTGAGACACAGAGACACAGAGACCCTGACACTCTGAGACACTGAGGCACAGAGATACTGAGACACAGAGACACAGAGACACTGAAACACTGAGACACTGAGACTCTGAGACACTAAGACAATGAGACTCTGGGACACTGAGGCACAGAGAAACTGAGATTTTGAGGCACAGAAACACTGAGACACTGAGACTCTCACACACTGAGACACTGAGGCACAGAGACACAGAGAGACTGAGACTCTGGGACACTGAGACACTGAGGCACAGAGAAACTGCGATTTTGAGGCACAGAAACACTGAGACACTGAGACTCTCACACACTGAGACACTGAGACACAGAGACACAGAGGCACTGAGACTCTGAGACACTGACACTCTGAGACACTGAGACACTGAGACACACAGACACTGAGACACTGAGACACTGACACTCTGAGACGCTGAGGCACAGAGACACTGAGACACTGAAACACTGAGGCACTGAGACACATAGGCACTGAGACTCTGGGACACTGAGACACTGAGACACAGAGAAACTGAGATTTTGAGGCACAGAAACACTGAGGCACTGAGACTCTCAAATACTGAGACACTGAGACACAGAGACACAGAGACTCTGAGACACTGAGACACTGAGACCCTGAGACCCTGAGGCACTGAGACCCAGTGACCCAGAGTCCCCGATACCCAGAGACCACGGGACCCAGAGACCCTGACACAGTGACACACTGAGACAGTGTGACACAGGGACCCAGAGACCCAGTGACGCAAAGGCCCAGGGACCCAGAGACCCTGAGACACTGAGACCCTGAGACTCAGAGACCCTGAAACCCAGAGAACCAGACGCCCAGAGATCCTGAGACACTGAGACACGAAGACACTGAGACCCTGAGACACTGAGACCTTGACACGCAGTGACCCAGAGATCCTGAGGCCCAGAGAACCTGAGACACTGCGACACTGAGGTCCTGATACACTGAGACACTGAGACAGTTAGAGACTGAGACCCTGAGACAATGAGAGCTGACACACTGAGACCCTGAGTCCCTGAGACGCTGAGAACCTGAGACACTGAGGCACTGAGACCCTGAGACACAGAGAACCTGAAACACGGAGACACTGAGACCATGAGACACTGAGACACTGTGACTCTGCAACACTGAGACACTGAGACACAGAGACACTGAGACTCTGAGACACTGAGACTCTGAGACGCTGAGGCACTGAGACACAGAGAACCTGAGACCGTGAGAAATTGAGACACTGAGACGCTGAAACACTGAGACACTGAGACAGTGAGACTCTGAGATGCTGAGACCCAGAGACCCTGAGATGCTGAGTCACTGAGACCCTGAGACACTGAGACACTGAGGCACTGAGAGCCTGAGACACTGAGAGCCAGAAACACTGAGACACTGAGGCCCAGAGGCCCTGAGACACTGAGATTCAGAGACCCTGAGACACTGAGTCACTGAGACCCTGAGACACTGAGACACCGAGACCCAGGGACCCAGACACCCTCAGACCCAAAGACCCAGAGACCCTGAGACACTGAGAACCTGAGACCCTGAGACACTGAGTCCCAGAGACCCAGAAACCCTGAGACACTGAGACCCTGAGATCCTGAGACACAGGGACCCTGAGACACTGAGACCCAGAGACCCTGAGACGCTGAGACACTGAGAAACAGAGACACTGAGACGCTGAGAACTGAGAGCTGAGACTCTGAGACCCTGATCCCCTGAGACACTGAGACACTGAGTGACTGAGACCCTGAGACCCTGAGACACTAAGAAACTGAGACCCTGAGCCCCTGAGACACTGAGACCGAGACCCTGAGACACTGAGACCCTCCGACACTGAGACACTGCAAACCTGAAACCCTGAGAACCTGAGATACTGGACACTGAGACCCAGAGACCCTGAGGCCCTGAGAAATTGAGACACTGAGACCCTGAAACACTGAGACATTGAGACAGTGAGACACTGAGACCCTGAGGCACTGAGAGCTGAGACTGTGAGACACTGATCCCCTGAGACACTGAGAGACTGAGACTCTGAGACACTGAGACACTGAGACCCTGTGACACTGAGACCCAGAGACCCTGAGACCCTGAGACCCAGAGACACTGAGATCCTGAGCCCCTGAGACACTAAGGCTCTGATACACTGAGACACTGAGACAATGAAACACTGAGACGCTGAGACCCTGAGACACTGAGACCCAGAGACCCAGAGACGCAGAGACCCTGTGACCATGGGACCCAGAGAACCTGAGGCACTGAGACACTGATTCCCAGGGACCCTGAGACGCAGAGACCCAGAGACCCTGAGACCCTGAGACACGCAGACACTGAGACCCTGAGACACTGAAATCCTGTTACACTGAGACAATGCGACACTGAGACCCTCAGACCCTGAGACACTGAGACACTGAGACAGTGAGACACTGAGACCCTGAGACCGTGAGACACTGAGACCCTGAGACACTGAGAGCTGAGACTCTGAGACCCTGATTCCCTGAGACATTGAGACAGTGAGTCACTGAGAGATGGAGAACCTGAGGCACTGCGACCCTGAGACCCTGAGACACTGAGACACAGAGACCCTGAGACCCTGAGAAAATGTGACCCAGAGACCCTGAGACCCTGATACACGTGGACACTGAGACCCTGGGACACAGAGACACTGAGACCCTGAGACAATAAGGCACTGAGATCCTGAGACGCTGGGACCCTGAGACACTGAGACGCTGAGACACTGTGACACTGAGACCCAGTTACCCAGAGACACAGAGACTGTGAGATACAGACAGTGAGATCAACAGGCCAAGAGACCCAGAGAACCAGACATCCAGAGACCCTGAGACCCTGAGACACTGAGACCTTGACACGCAGTGACCCAGAGATCCTGAGGCCCAGAGAACCTGAGACACTGCGACACTGAGGTCCTGATACACTGAGACACTGAGACAGTTAGAGACTGAGACCCTGAGACACTGAGAGCTGACACACTGAGACCCTGAGTCCCTGAGACGCTGAGAACCTGAGACACTGAGGAACTAAGACCCTGAGACACTTAGGCACTGAGACCCTGAGACACAGAGAGCCTGAAACACGGAGACACTGAGACCATGAGACACTGAGAGACTGTGACTCTGCAACACTGAGACACTGAGACACAGAGACACTGAGACTCTGAGACACTGAGGCACAGAGACACTGAGACATTAAGACCCAGACACAATGAGAAGCAGGGACCCTGAGACCCAGACACACTGAGACACTGAGACTGTGAGACACTGAGACTGTGAGACACTGAAACACAAAGACACTGAGACACAGAGACTCTGAGACACTGAGACAATGATATTCTGAAACTCTGAGACCCTGAGACACTGAGACTGTGAGACACTGAGACAGTGAGACCCTGAGACACTGAGAACCTGAGACCCTGAGACAAAGAGATCCTGAGACACTGAGACCCTGAAACAGTGAGACACTGAGACATTGAGACCCAGAAACCCTGAGACACTGAGACACTGATCCCAGGGACCCTGAGACCCAGATACCCAGAGACCCTGAGGCACTGAGACCTGAGAGACTGAGACACTGAGACTCTGAGACACTGTGAGCTGAGACTCTGAGACCCTGAGACACTGAGAGGCTGAAACCCTGAGACACTGAGATCCTGAGACACTGATGCACAAAGATCCTGAGAAAATGTGACCCAGAGACCCAGTGACCCTGAGACCCTGAGACACTGAGACCCAGAGACACAGAGACCCAGAGACCCTGGGAAACTGAGACCCAGAGACCTAGAGAAACATAATGACAGTGAGACCCACAGACCATGAGACGCAGAGAACCAGAGACTCCGAGACACTGAGACCCTGAGACCATGAGCTGCTGATTCACTGAGACCCTGAGACGCTGAGACACTGAGAAACTGAAACCCTGAGACACGGAGACACTGAGTCCCTGAGACACTGAGATCCTGAGACAGTAAGACACTGTGACAGTGAGACACTGAGACACTGCGACACTGAGACACTGAGGCACTGTGACCCTGAGACCCTTAGACCCTGAGACCCTGTGAAACTGTGACCCAGAGACACTCAGAAACTGAGACCCTGAGACCCTGAGATACTGAGACAAGAGCCACTGAGGCCCTGAGACATTGAGACCCTGACACCCTGACACCCTGAGACACCGAGCCCCGAGACCCTGAGACAGTGAGACCCAGATACCCTGAGACCCAGAGACCAACAGACACTGAGACACTGAGACCCTCCGACACTGAGACACTGAGACACTGCAAACCTGAAACCCTGAGGCACTGAGACCCTGAGCCACTGAGACCCAGAGGCCCTGAGACCCTGAGACCCAGAGACCAAGAGACACTGAGACCCTGAGACAGTGAGACCCTTAGACTCTGAGACCGTGAGACCTTGTGAAACTGAGACACTGAGACCCTGAGACACTGAGACCCAGAGACACAGAGACCCTGTGACCATGGGACCCACAGAATTTGAGACACTGAGACACTGATTCCCAGGGACCCTGAGACCCAGAGACCCTGAGGCACTGAGACAGTGAGACACTGAGATCCTGAGACACTGAGACACTGAGAGACTGAGACACTGAGACATTGAGACCAAGAGAACCAGAGACCCAGACACCCAGAGGCCCTGAGGCACTGAGACAATAAGACCCTGAGTCACTGAGACACTGAGACACTGAGACACTGAGACACTGAGGACCTGAGACACAGAGACAGTGAGACACTGAACCCCCTAGACACCGAGAGCTGAGACCCTGAGTCCCTGAGACACTGAGACAATGTGACCATGAGACCCTGGGACACTGAGACCCTGAGAAAATGAGACCCTGAGAAAATGATACACTGTGACACTGAGACCCTGATAAACTGAGACCCTGAGAAACTGAGACTCTGAGACACTGAGACCCAAGAGACACTGAGAACTAGAGATCCAGAGACCCTGACACCCTGAGACTCTGACACCCTGAGACCCTGAGACACTGAGACCATGAAACACTGAAACACTGAGAAGCTGAGACACTGAGAGACTGAGACACTGAGACATTGAGACCAAGAGAACCAGAGACCCAGACACCCAGAGGCCCTGAGGCACTGAGACCTAAAGACCCAGGTACCCGGTGATCCAGTGAACCAGAGACACAGAGACCCTGAGTCCCTGAGGCACTGAGACCCTCAGACCCTGACACACTGAGACACAGAGACCCAGAGACACTGAGACACGGAGACCCTGAGTCCCTAAAACACTGAGACCCAGAGACCCTGAGACCCAGAGGCCCACACACCCAGTGACCCTGAGACCCTGAGACACTGAGACATTGAGACCATGAGACACTGATACACTGATACTCTGACACCCTGAGAACCTGAGACCCTGAGACTCTGAGACCCTGAGTCACTGAGACACTGTGACACTGAGACACTGAGGCCCTGAGACTCTGAGACACGGAGACCCAGAGACCAAGAGACAATGAGACCCTGAGACCCAGAGACCCGGTGACCCTGAGACCCTGAGACCCTGAGACACAGACCCAGAGACCCAGAGACCTTGAGACAATGAGACCCTGAGACTCTGAGACACTGAGACCCAGAGACCCAGAGACACTGAGACCCAGAGACAAAGAGGCCCTGAGAAACTGAAACACTGAGACCCAAAGACCCAGTGACCCAATGACCCAGATGCCCTGAGACCCAGAGACCAGAGACCCAGAAACCCTGAGACACTGAGACCATGAGACCCTGAGACACTGAGACCATGAGACCCTGAGACACTGAGAGACTGAAACACTGAGACCCAGAGACCCAGAGACTGTGAGACATAGGAACCCAGAGAACCTGTGACACTGAGACACTGAGACAGAGAGACCCTGAGACACTGAGAAACAAAGACCCTGAGATCCCGAGACCCTCAGACACTGAGGCATTGAGACCCTGAGACCATAAGGCACTGACACACAGAGACCCAGAGGCCCTGAGACCCTGAGACACTGAGACCCTGAGACACTGAGACGCTGAGACACTGAGACTCAGAGAATCAGAGACCCTGAGACACTGAGACCCTGAGGCACAGAGACCTAGAGACCCAGAGACCCAGAGACCCTGAGACACTGAGGCATTGAGACTCAGAGGCCTAGAGAACCAGAGACCCAAAGAACCAGAGGCCCTGAGACATTGAAACCCAGAGTCCCAGAGACCAAGTGAACCATAGACACAGAGACCCTGAGACACAAAGACCCAGAGACACAGAGGCACAGAGACCCTGAGAAACTGAGACACTGAGACCCTGAGACACTGAGACACAGAGACCCTGAGACACTGAGACTCTGATACACTGAGGCACAGAGACCCAGAGAGCCTGAGACACTGAGACATTGAGACCCAGAGACCCAGAGACCTAGAGAACCAGAGATCCAGAGACACTAAGACCCTGAGATACTGAGACACTGAGTCCCAGAGACGCAGAGACCCTGAAACACTGAGACCCTGAGACACTGAGAGACTGAGACACTGAGACCCTGAGACCCAGAGATCCTGAGACACTGAGACCCAGAGATCCTGAGAGACTGAGACCCAGTGACCCAGAGTCCCAGAAACACAGAGACCAGGGGACCCTGTGACCCTGACACAGTGACACACTGAGACAGTGAGACACGGAGACCCAGAGACCCAGTGACGCAGAGGCCCAGAGACACAGAGACCCTGAGACACTGAGACCTTGAGACAATTAAAAACTGAGACCAGATGTACAGTGACCCTGAGACCCAGAGACCCCGAGACGCTGAGACCCGGAGACCCTGAGACACTGAGACTCGGAGGCCCAGAGACACAGAGACCCTGAGACCTTGAGACACTGAAATACTGAGAAACTGAGACACTGACACCAGAGACCCAAAGACCCTGAAACCCTGAGACACTGAAACCCTGAGACACTGAGACACTGAGACCCTGAGACACTGAGACCAAGAGACCCAGAGGCCCACAGTCCCAGAGACCCAAAGACACAGAGACACTGAGACCCTGAGACACTGAGACACTGAGACCCAGATCCCTGAGACACTGAGAGCCAAAGACCCAAAGCCCAGAAACCCAGAGATCCAGAGACCCTGAGATCCTGAGTCCCTGAGACTCAATGACCCAGACAACCTGAGACCCAGAGACCCAGAAACCCTGAGACACTAAGACCCTGAGTCACTGAGAGACTGAGACACTGAGACCCAGTGTCCCAGAGACCCAGAGACTTTGAGACCCAGAGACCCTGAGACATTGAGACACTGAGATCTTGAGACCATGGGACCTTGTGACACTGAGACCCAGAGACCCTGAGAGACTGAGACCCTGAGACACTGAGACACTGAGATACTGAGATACTGAGACCTTGAGACACTGAACCCAGAGACGCTGAGACACTGAGACACAGAGACACTGTGACCCAGAGCCCCTGAGACACTGAGATCCAGAGACCCAGGGACTGAGAGACCCAGAGCCCAGAAACCCAGAGATCTAGAGACCCTGAGATCCTGAGACCCAGAGACACTGAGACCCAATGACCCAGACACACTGAGACCCAGAGACCCAGAAACCCTGAGACACTGAGACCCTGAGACACTGAGAGATTGAGACACTGAGACCCTGAGACACTGAGACCATGAGACCCAGAGACCCAGAGACCCTGAGACATTGCGACACTGAGACCATGAGTCACTGAGACACTGAGATACTGGGACCCTGAGACACTGAGACACTGAGCCCAGAGACCCTGAGAAACTGAGTCCCAGAGACCCAGGGACCAAAAGACACAGAGACACTAAGCCCCAGAGTCCCTGACACGATGAGACCCAGAGAAACTGAGATCTGGAGAGCCAGAGACACTGAGACACAGAGACCCTGAAACCCTGAGACACTGAGACGCAGAAACCCAGAGACCCTGAGACCCAGAGACACAGAGACCCTGAGACTCAGAGACCCAGAGACACTGAGATCCTGAGACCCAGAGACGCAGTGACTCAAAGACCCTGAGGCCCAGAGAATCAGAGAGACTGAGACCCAGAGAAACTGAGACACTGAGACAGTGAGACACTGAGACCCTGAGACCTTGAGAAACTGAGACACTGAGGTCCTGAGCCCCTGAGGCGCTGAGACACTGAGACCCTGAGACACTGAGACCCAGAGACCCAGAGGCCCACAGCCCCAGAGACCCAAAGACACAGAGACACTGAGACCCAGGGACCCTAAGACACGGAGACCCAGAGACTGAAAGATCCAGAGTCCCTGAGAGCCTGAGACACTGAGACCCAATGACCCAGATGCCCTGAGACCCAGGGACCCAGAAACCCTGAGACACTGAGACCCTGAGACACTGAGAGACTGAGACACTGAGACCCAGTGTCCCAGAGACCCAGAGACTCTGAGAACCAGGGACCCAGAGACCCTGAGACATTGAGACACTGAGATCCTGAGACCATGGGACCCTGCGACATAGAGACCCAGAGACCCTGAGACACTGAGACACTGAGACCCTGAGATACTGAGACCCTGAGACACTGAACCCAGAGACCCTGAGACACTGAGACCCAGAGACATTGAGACACTGAGACTCAGAGATCCAGAGACCCTGAGACACAGAGACATTGAGACCCAGAGGCCCTGAGACACTGAGACCCAGAGACTGAGAGACCCAGAGTCCAGAAACCCAGGGATCCAGAGACCCTGAGATCCTGAGACCCAGAGACACTGAGACCCAATGACCCAGAAACCCTGAGACACTGAGACCTTGAGACACTGAGAACCAGTTTCCCAGAGACACTGAGACTCTGAGACCCAGGGACCCAGAGACCCTGAGACATTGAGACATTGAGACACTGAGATCCTGAGGCCCTGAGACACTGAGACACTGAGACACTGACTCACAGAGACCCAGAGACCCTGAGAATCTGAGACCCAGAGACCGACAGACCCAGAGACCGAGGGAACCAGTGACCACAGACCCAAAGGCCCAGAGACCCTGAGACCCAGAGACCCTGAGACACGGAGACAATGAGACCTTGAGACACTTAGACACAGAACCCAGAGACCCTGAGACAATGAGACCCAGAGATGCTGGGAAACTGAGACCATGAGACCCAGAGATAGTGAGACACTGAGACACTGAGACTCAGAGGCCCACAGACCCAGAACCCAAAGGCACAGAGGCCCTGTGACCATGGGACCCAGAGAAACTGAGACACTGAGACACTGATTCCCAGGGACCCAGAGACCCAGAGCCCCTGAGACCCTGAGACACTGAGACCCAGAGACCCTGACACCCTGACACCCTCAGACACTGAGACAGTGATGCACTGAGACACTGAGACTCAGAGGCCCAGAGACACAAAGACACAGAGACACAGAGACCCAGAGACCCTGAGACACTGAGACCCAGAGACACTGAGATCCAGAGAGCCAGAGACACAGAGACACAGAGACCCAGAGACACTGAGACACTGAGACCCAGAGACACTGAGATCCAGAGAGCCAGAGACACTGAGACACAGAGACCCGGAGACCCTGAGACACTGAGACGCAGAGACACAGAGACACTGAGACCCTGAGACCCAGCGACACAGAGACCCTGAGACCGAGAGACCCTGAGAACCAGAGACCCTGACACACTGAGACACTGAGGCACAGAGACCCTGAGACCCTGAGTACCAGAGATGCAGAGAACCTGAGACCCTGAAACACCTGGACAGTGAGAATCTGAGACCCTGAAACACCTGGACACTGAGATACTGTGACCCTGCAACGCAGAGGTACTGCCACACTGAAACCCTGAGACCCTGAGACATCGAGACCCAGTGTCCCAGAGACCCTGAGACACTGAAACACGGAAACCCTGAGACCCAGGGACACTGAGACACTCAGACCCTGAGACACTGAGACCTTGAGACACTGAGACACTGACACCCTGTGTCCCTGAGAGACTGAGACACTGAGACACTCAGGCACTGAGCCACTGAGACACTGAGTCCCTGAGACACTGAGACACAGTGACCCTTAGACCCTGAGAAACGGAGACCCAGAGACAGTGAGACCCACAGACCAAGAGACCCAGAGAATCAGAGATCCAGAGCCCCTGAGACCCTAAGACCCTGAGAAAATGAGGCCCAGACACGCAGTGACCCAGAGACCCTGAGACACTGAGACACTGAGACCCTGAGACACTGAGACACTGATAAACTGAGGCACTGAGTCCCTGAGACCCTGAGAAACTGAGACCCAGAGACCCTGAGACCTTAAGAAACTGAGACCCTGAGACCCTGAGATACTGAGACATGGGACACTGAGTCCCTGAGACATTGAGACACTGAGGCCCTGAGACCCTGAGACCCAGAGACCCTGAGACACTGAGACCCAGAAACCCTGAGACTCAGAGACCCTGCGACACTGAGACTCTGTGACACTGAGACCCTGAGACAGTGAGACACAGAAACCCAGAGACCCTGAGAAACTGAGAAAGTGAGACCCTGAGACACTGAGACACTGAGACCCTGAGACAATGAGACACAGAGACCCAGAGACCCTGAGACACTGAGACACAGAGACCCAGAGACCCTGAGAAACTGAGACAATGAGACACTGACTCACAGAGACCCAGAGACCCTGAGAAACTGAGACACTGAGACCCAGAGACCAAGAGACCCAGAGCCTAGAAACCCAGAGATCCGGAGGCCCTCAGATCGTGAGACCCAGATACACAGAGACGAAATGACCCAGAAACCCTGAGACACTGAGACCCTGAGACACTGAGAGACTGAGACACTGTGACCCAATGTCCCAGAGACCCAGAGACATTGAGAGACTGAGACACTGTGACCCAATGTCCCAGAGACCCAGAGACACTGAGAACCAGGGACCCAGAGACCCTGAGACACTGAGACACTGAGACCCAGAGACCCAGAGACCGATAGGCCCAGAGACCAAGAGATCCAGAGCCCAGAAACCCAGAGACCCAGAAACCCTGAGACCCTGAGACGCTGAGACACTGAGAGACTGAGACACTGAGACCCAGTGTCCCAGGGGCCCAGGGACTCTGAGACATTGAGACACTGAGATCCTGAGACCCTGAGACACTGAGACCCTGAGACACTGAGACGCAGAAACCCTGAGACCCTGAAACACCTGGACAGTGAGAAGCTGAGACCCTGAAACGCAGAGACACTGCAACACTGAGACCCAGATTCCCAGAGACCCTGAGACCCTGAGACACTGAGACCCTGAAACGCAGAGACACTGCGACACTGAGACCCTGAGACACTGAGACCCAGAGTCCCAGAGACCCTGAGACACTGAGACACGGAGACACTGAGAACCTGAGACACTGAGACACTGAGATACTGAGACACTGAGAACGTGAGACCCTGAGGCCCTGAGAGACTGAGACACTGAGACACAGTGACCCTGAGACCCTGAGAAACGGAGACCCTGAGACACAGAGACAGTGAGACCCACAGACCAAGAGACCCAGAGAACCAGAGATCCAGAGCCCCTGAGACCCTGATACAATGAGGCCCAGACACGCAGTGACCCAGAGACCCTGAGACACTGAGACACTGAGACCCTGAGACCCTGGGAAACTGAGACCCAGAGACCCTGAGACCGTGAGACGGTAAGATACTGAGACACTGAGACACAAAGAACCTGAGACACTGAGACCCTGAGACACTGAGGCACAGTGGCCCTGAGACACAGATACACTGAGACACTGATAAACTGAGGCACTGAGTCCCTGAGACACTGAGAAACTGAGACCCTGAGACCCTGAGACATGAGACACTGAGACCCTGAGACATTGAGACACTGAGGCCCTGAGGCCCTGAGACACTGGGACCCTGAGACACTGAGACACTGAGAACCTGAAACCCTGAAACCCTGAGACACTGAGACCCTGAGACCCAAAGACCCAGTGACAATGAGACCCTGAAACCCTGAAACCCTGAGACACTGAGACCCTGAGACCCAAAGACCCAGTGACCCTGAGACCCTGAGACCCAGAGACGCTGAGAGACTGAGACACTGCAACCCTGAAAGCCTGAGACCCTGAGACACTGAGATCCAGAGACCCTGAGACACTGAGACACAGAGACCCAGAAACACTGAGACCCAGAGAGACTGAGACCCTGAGACACTAAGTCACTGAGACACTATGAAACTGAGACCCTGAGACCCTGAGGCACTGAGACACAGAGACCCAGAAACACTGAGACCCTGAGACATGGAGAAAGTGAGACCATGAGACACTGAGACAATGAGACCCTGAGACACTGAGTCACTGAGACACTATGAAACTGAGACCCTGAGACCCTGAGGTACTGAGACCCTGAGACACTGAGACACTGAGACCCAGTGTACCAGAGACCCAGAGATTCTGAGACCCAGGGACCCAGAGACCCTGAGACATTGAGACACTGAGATCCTGAGAACCTGGGACACTGCGACACTGAGACTCTGAGACACTGAGACCCTGAGAGACTGAGACCCAGAGACCGAGAGATCCTGTGACCATGGGACCCAGAGAGCCTGAGGCACTGATTCCCAGGGACCCTGAGACCCAGAGACCCAGAGCCCCTGACACGCTGAGACCCTGAGACACTGAGACAGTGAGACACTGAGAACCAAAGGCCCATAGGTCCACAGACACTGAGACGCAGAGACCCTGAGGCTTTGAGACACTGAGATCCTGAAACCATGAGACCCAGAGACACTGGGATCCAGAGATCCAGAGACACTGAGACACAGAGACCCTGAGACTCATAGACCCTGAGACCCTGAGACCCTGGGACCCAGAGATCCAGGGACCCAGAGATCCAGAGACCCTGAGGCACTGAGACCCTGAGACACTAAGACACTGAGGCACAGATACTCTGAGACCCTTAGTATGAGAGATGCAGAGACCCTGAGACCCTGAAACAACTGGACAGTGAGAAGCTGAGACCCTGAGACCCTAAGACCCTGAGACCCTGAGACCCTGAGGCACAGAGACAGTGAGACCCACAGACCAAGAGACCAAGAGAACCAGAGATCCGGAGCCCCTGCGACCCTGAGACAATGAGGCCCAGACACGCAGTGACCCAGAGACCCTGAGACACTGAGACACCGAGGCACTGAGACACAGAGACCCTGAGAAACTGAGACCCAGAGACCCTGAGAAACTGAGAACCAGAGACCCTGAGACCATGAGACAGTGAGATACTGAGACACTGAGACCCTGAAACAGTGAGACACTGAGACGCTGAGACTCTTAGACACTGAGACAATGAGGCACAGTGACCCTGAGACACAGATACACTGAGACAATGAGGCACAGTGACCCTGAGACACAGATACACTGAGACACTGATAAACTGAGACACTGAGTCCCTGAGACCCTGAGAATCTGAGAGCCAGAGACGCTGAGACGCTGAGCCACTGAGACCCTGAGACACTGAAAAACTGAGACCCTGAGACACTGAGAAACTGAGACCCTGAAACCCTGAGATACTGGGACATGAGACATTGAGACCCTGAGACATTGGGACACTGAGGCCCTGAGACCCTGAGACCCTGAGACACTGGGACCCTGAAACCCTGAGACCCTGAGACACTAAGACCCAGAGACCCAGAGACATTGAGACCCTGAGACCCAGAGACACTGAGACCCTGAGGCACTGAGAAAGTGAGACCCTGAGACACTGAGACACTGAGTCACTGCACACTGTGAAACTGAGACCCTGAGACCCTGAGGCACTGAGACCCAGAGACCCTGAGACACTGAGACACAGAGACACAGAGACACAGAGACCCTGAGAGATTGAGACACTCACAGAGACCCAGACATCCTGAGAAACTGAGACACTGAGACCCAGAGACCGAGAGACCCAGAGACTGAGAGACCCAGAGACCCAGAGCCCAGAAACCCAGAGATCCACAGACCCTGCGACCCAGAGACCCAGAAACCCTGAGGCACTGAGACCCTGAGACCCTGAGACCCTGAGACACTGAGAGACTGAGACACTGAGACCCAGTGTCCCAGAGACCCAGAGACGCTGAGACCCAGGTACCCAGAGACCTGAGACATTGAGACACTGAGATCCTGAGACCCTGAGACACTGAGACACCAAGGCACTCAGACCCTGAGCCCATGAGACCCTGAGACACTGAGACCAAGAGACCTTGAGACACTGAGACCCTGAGTCACTGAGTCGCTGAGATACTGAGACCCTGAGACATTTCGACACAGAACCCAGAGACCCTGAGACACTGAAGCCCAGAGACACTGAGACAGTGAGACCCAGAGACTCTGAGACCCTGAGACCCAGAGAACCAGAGACCCAGAAAACCTGAGACACTGAGACCCTGAGACATTGAGACACTGAGAGACTGAGACACTGAGACCCAGTGTCCCAGAGACCCAGAAACACTGAGACCCAGGGAACCAGAGACCCTGAGACATTGAGACACTGAGATCCTGAGAACCTGAGACACTGAGACCCAGAGATCCTGAGACTGAGAGACCCAGAGCCCAGAAACCCAGAGATCCAGAGACCCTGAGATCCTGAGACCCAGAGACACTGAGACCCAATGACCCAGACACCCTGGGACCCAGAGACCCTGAGACACTGAGAGACTGAGACACTGAGAGACTGAGACACTGAGACGCAGTGCCCCAGAGACACAGAGACACTGAGACCCAGGGATGCAGAGACCCTGAGACTTTGAGACACTGAGATCCTGAGATACTGAGACCCAGAGATAATGAGACACTGAGACACTGAACCCAGAGACCCTGAGACACTCAGACACAGAGACACTGAGACCCAGAGACCCAGAGACCCTAAGACCCTGAAACCCTGAGACCCTGAGGCCCTGAGGCCCTGAGAAACTGAGAGACTGAGACCCAGTGTCCCAGAGACGCTGAGACTCTGAGACCCAGGGACCCAGAGACCCTGAGACATTGAGACACTGAGATCCTGAGACCTTGAGACACTGAGACACTGAGATCCTGAGACCTTGAGACACTGAGACACTGAGACAGTGAGACACTGAGACAGTGAGACCCTGAGGCCATGAGACACTGAGGCACTGAGACCCCGATCCCCTGAGACACTGAGATACTGAGACCCTGAGACACTGAACCCAGAGACCCTGAGACACTGAGACCCAGAGACACTGAGTTGCAGGGACCCAGAGACCTTGAGACACTGAGACACTGAGATCCTGAGACACTGCGACACTGAAACCCTGAGACCCTGAGACACTGAGACCCAGCGTCCCAGAGACCCTGAGACACTGAGACATGGAGACCCTGAGACCCAGGGACACTGAGATACTGAGACCCTGAGACACTGAGGCACTGAGACCCTGAGACACTGAAACTTTGAGACACTGAGTCCCTGTGGCCCTGAGAGACTGAGACACTGAGACACTCAGGCACTGAGTCCCTGAGACACTGAGACAGTGAGTCCCTGAGACACTGAGACACAGTGACCCTGAGACCCTGAGAAACGGAGACCCAGAGACCCAGAGACAGTGGGAACCACCGACCAAGAGACACAGAGAACCAGAGATCCAGAGCCCCTGAGACCCTAAGACCCTGAGAAAATGAGGCCCAGACATGCAGTGACCCAGAGACCCTGAGACACTGAGACACTGAGACCCTGAGACCCTGAGAAATTGAGACCCAGAGACCCTGAGAAACTGAGACCCACAGACCAAGAGACCCTGAGACCGTGAGACAATGAGATACTGACTCACTGAGATACTGAGACCCAGAGACCCTGAGACCCAGACATCCAGAGGCCAAGAGACCCTGAGACACTGAGACCCTGAGACTGAGAAACTGAGAACCTGAGACACTGAGACACTGAGTTACTGAGACCCCGAGGCACTGAGAGATTGAGACATTGAGTCCCTGAGACCCAGTGACCCTGAGGCACTGAGACCCTGAGACCCAGAGATCCAGAGACCCAGAGACACTGAGACACAGACCCTGAGACACTGAAAGATTGAGACATTGCGTCCCCAAGACCCTGAGAGCCTGAGACACTGAGACTCTGAGAGACTGACACACTGAGACACCGAGATCCAGAGACCCTAAGACACTGAGACACTGGGACCCAGGCACCCTGAGGCCAGAGATCCAGAGACCTGAGACACTGAGAGACTGAGACACTGAAACCCTGAGACGCTGAGACACTGAGACCCAGAGATCCAGAGGCCCGAGACACTGAGACCTTGAAACACTGAGACCCTTATGCACTGAGACACTGAGACCCATAGACCCTGAGACCCAGAGATCCAGAGACACAGAGACCCTGAGACACTGAAACACTGAGAAGCTGAGAACCTGAGATACTGAGACCCTGAGACACTGAGACCCTGAGACACTGAGAGACTGAGACACTGAGATCCTGAGACACTGAGACTCTGAGACACTGAGAGACTGAGACACAGAGACACTGAGACCCTGAGACACTGAGACACTGAGAGACTGATACTCTGACACACTGAGACACAGACACCCTGGGACACTGAGACACTGAGGCCCTGAGACCCTGAGACACTGAGACACCGAGACACTGAGACCCTGAGGCCTTGAGACCCTGACACCCTGAGACACTGAGACACCGTGACTCTGAGACACTGAGACCCTGAGGCCCTGAGACACTTGAGACCCAGAGGCGCTGAGACACTGAAACCCAGAGACCCAGGGACACTGAGACCCAAAGACCCTGAGACCCTGAGAAACTGAGACCCTGAGGCACTGAGACACTGAGACCCAGAGACCCTGAGACCCAGGCATCCAGAGACCAAGAGACCCTGAGACACGGAGACCCTGAGACCCAGGGACACTGAGATACTCAGACCCTGAGACACTGAGGCACTGAGACCCTGAGACACTGAAACCTTGAGACACTGAGACACTGAGACCCTGTGGCCCTGAGAGACTGAGACACTGAGACACTCAGGCACTGAGTCCCTGAGACACTGAGACACTGAGTCCCTGAGACACTGAGACACAGTGACTCTGAGACCCTGAGAAACGGAGACCCAGAGACCCAGAGACAGTGGGACCCACAGACCAAGAGACCCAGAGAACCAGAGATCCAGAGCCCCTGAGACCCTAAGACCCTGAGAAAATGAGGCCCAGACATGCAGTGACCCAGAGACCCTGAGACACTGAGACACTGAGACCCTGAGACCCTGAGAAATTGAGACCCAGAGACCCTGAGAAACTGAGACCCACAGACCAAGAGACCCTGAGACCGTGAGACAGTGAGATACTGACTCACTGAGATACTGAGACCCAGAGACCCTGAGACCCCGACATCCAGAGGCCAAGAGACCCTGAGACACTGAGACCCTGAGACTGAGAAGCTGAGAACCTGAGACACTGAGACACTGAGTTACTGAAACCCCGAGGCACTGAGAGATTGAGACATTGAGTCCCTGAGACCCAGTGACCCTGAGGCACTGAGACCCTGAGACCCAGAGATCCAGAGACCCAGAGACACTGAGACACAGACCCTGAGACACTGAAAGATTGAGACATTGCGTCCCCAAGACCCTGAGAGCCTGAGACACTGAGACTCTGAGAGACTGAGACACTGAGACACTGAGACTCTGAGAGACTGACACACTGAGACACTGAGACTCTGAGGCACTGAGACACCGAGATCCAGAGACCCTGAGACACTGAGACACTGGGACCCAGGCACCCTGAGGCCCAGAGATCCAGAGACCTGAGACACTGAGAGACTGAGACACTGAAACCCTGAGACACTGAGACCCAGAGATCCAGAGGCCCGAGACACTGAGACCTTGAAACACTGAGACCCTTATGCACTGAGACCCATAGACCCTGAGACCCAGAGAATCAGAGACACAGAGACACTGAGACACTGAAACACTGAGAAGCTGAGAACCTGAGATACTGAGACCATGAGACACTGAGACCCTGAGACACTGAGAGACTGAGACACTGAGACCCTGAGACACTGAGACCCTGAGAGACTGAGACACAGAGACCCTGAGACACTGAGAGACTGACACTCTGACACACTGAGACACAGACACCCTGGGACGCTGAGACACTGAGGCCCTGAGACCCTGAGGCACTGAGACACCGAGACACTGAGACCCTGAGACCTTGAGACCCTGACACCCTGAGACACTGAGACACCGTGACTCTGAGACACTGAGACCCTGAGGCCCTGAGACACTGAGACCCAGAGGCACTGAGACGCTGAAACCCAGAGACCCAGGGACACTGAGACCCAAAGACCCTGAGACCCTGAGAAACTGAGACCCTGAGGCACTGAGACACTGAGACCCAGAGACCCTGAGACCCAGACATCCAGAGACCAAGAGACCCTGAGACACGGAGACCCTGAGTCCCAGGGACACTGAGATACTCAGACCCTGAGACACTGAGGCACTGAGACCCTGAGACACTGAGACCTTGAGACACTGAGACACTGAGACCCTGTGGCCCTGAGAGACTGAGACACTGAGACACTCAGGCACTGAGTCCCTGAGACACTGAGACACTGAGTCCCTGAGATACTGAGACACAGTGACCCTGAGGCCCTGAGAAACGGAGACCCAGAGACCCAGAGACAGTGAGACCCACAGACCAAGAGACCCAGAGAACCAGAGATCCAGAGCCCCTGAGACCCTAAGACCCTGAGAAAATGAAGCCCAGATACGCAGTGACCCAGAGACCCTGAGACACTGAGACACTGAGAAACTGAGGCACTGAGTCCCTGGGACCCTGAGAAACTGAGACCCAGAGACCCAGAGACCCTGAGACCCTGAGATACTGAAACATGAGACACTGAGACCCTGAGACATTGAGACCCTGAGACATTGAGACACTGAGACCCTGAGACCCAGAGACTCAGAGACACTGAGACCCAGGGACCCTGAGACACTGAGACCCTGAGACATTGAGACACTGAGACCCTGAGACACTGAGACCCTGAGACACTGGGACCCTGAGACACTGAGACCCTGAGACCCAGAGACCCTGAGACACTGAGACCCAGGGACCCTGAGACACTGAGACCCTGAGACCCAGAGACCCTGAGACACTGAGAACTCTGCGACACTGAGACCCTGAGACCCAGTGACCCTGAGACCCAGAGGCCCTGAGATACTGAGACTCTGAGACACTGAGACCCTGAGACACTGAGACAGTGAGACACTGCAACCCTGAGACCAGAGACACTGAGACAGTGAGACAGTGAGACACTGAGACACTAAGACTCAGAGGCCCAGAGGGCCACAGACCCAGAGACCCAAAGGCACAGAGTCCCTGTGACCATGGGACCCAAGAAACTGAGACACTGAGACACTGATTCCCAGGGACCCAGAGACCCAGAGCCCCTGAGACCCTGACACCCTGAGACACTGAGATAGTGAGGCACAGAGACCCTGCGACCCTGAAACACCTGGACAGTGAGAAGCTGAGACCCTGAGACCCTGAGACACTGAGACACTGAGACACTGAGAGCCTGAAACGCAGAGACACTGCGACACTGAAACCCTGAGACCCTGAGGCACTGAGACCCAGCGTCCCAGTGACGCAGAGACCCAGAGACCCTGAGACCCTGAGACGATTAAAAACTGGGACCAGAGATACAGCGACCCTGAGACATTGAGACACAGAGACGCTGAGACCCAGAGACCCCAAGACGCTGAGACCCTGAGGGACTGATACAATGAGACACAGTGACCCACAGACACTTAGACCCTGAGAAAATGAGGCCCTGAGACCCTGAGACTCTGAAACACTGAGATCCAGAGACCCAGACACCCAGAGACCCTGAGCCACTGAGACACTGAGACCCTGAGACACAGAGGCACTGAGACACAGAGGCACTGAGACCCGGAGACGTGGAGACACAGAGACCCTGAGACCCTGAGATACTGAGAAACTGAGACACTGAGACCTGAGTCCCAAAGACCCTGAAACCCTAAGACACTGAGACCCAGAGACACTGAGACCCTGAGAAACTGAGACCCAGAGGCCCTGAGAACCAGAGACCCAGAGACATAGAGACCATGAGAAACTGAGACCCATAGTCCCAGAGGCCCTGCTACCCAGAGACACAGAGACACTGAGACCCAGAGACCCTGAGACACTGAGAGCCAGAAACCCAGAGACAGTGAGACACTGAGAACCAGAGACCCAGACACCCTGAGACACTGAGACTCTGAGACACTGAGACATTGAGACCCAGAGACACAGAGACCCTGAGACACTGAGACCCTGAGACCTGGAGACACTGAGACCCAGAATCCCAGAGACCCAGAGACAATGAGACACTGAGAACCAGAGACCCAGACACCCTGAGAAACTCAGACCCTGAGACCCTGAGACACTGAGACCCAGAGACCCTGAGAGCCTGAGACAGTGAGACCCAGTGGCCCAGAGTCCCAGAGACCCAGAGATGACGGCACCCAGAGACCCTGACACAGTGACACACTGAGACAGTGTGACACAGAGACCCAGTGATGCAAAGGCCCAGAGACCCAGAAATCGTGAGACACTGAGACCCTGAGACAATGAAAAACTGAGACCCAGAGATCCAGACACCCTGAGACCAGAGACCCTGAGACCCCGAGGCGCTATGACTCTGAGACACTGATACTATGAGACACAGAGACCCAGAGACCCTGAGACCCTGAGAAACTGAGATGCTGAGACACTGAGACCCTGAGAGCCTGAGACACTGAGACCCAGTGGCCCAGAGTCCCAGAGACCCAGAGACGACGGGACCCAGAGAACCTGACACAGTGACACACTGAGACAGTGTGACACAGAGACCCAGTGATGTAAAGGCCCAGAGACCAAGAAACCGTGAGACACTGAGACCCTGAGACAATGAAAAACTGAGACCCAGAGACCCTGAGAACAGAGACCCTGAGACCCCGAGGGGCTATGACCCTGAGATGCCGATACATTGAGACACAGAGACCCTGAGACCCTGAGAAACTGAGACGCTGAGACACTGAGAAACTGAGACGCCGAGACACTGAGACCCAGAGACCCTGAAACCCAGAGAACAAGACTCCCAGAGACCCTGAGACACTGAGAAACTGAGACACTGAGACCCAAAGACACAGAGACCCAGACGCCCTGAGACCCAGAGACCCTGAGACCCTGAGACATTTAGGCACTGAGACCGTGAGACACTGAGACATTGAGACACTGAGACTCAGAGACCCTGAGACGCTGAGACACTGAGACCCTGAGACCCAGAGACACTGAGAACCAATGACCCAGACACCCTGAGACCCAGAGACCAGAGACCCTGAGACACCGAGACCATGAGACCCTGAAACACTGAGAGACTGAGACACTGATACCCTGGACACTGAGGCACTGAGACCCAGAGAAACAGACACCCTGAGACCCGGAGACACTGAGACCTTGAGAACCGTAGACACTGACTCCCAGAGACCCAGAGACCCTGAGAAACTGAGACATTGAGACCCAGAGTTCGAGAGACCCAGAGACCTAGAAACCCAGAGACCCAGAGACACTGAGACCCAGAGACCCCGAGATACTGAGACACTGAGACCCTGAGACACTGTGACACTGAGACACAGGGACCTTGAGACCCAGAAACCCAGTGGCCCTGAGACCATGAGACACTGAGACCATGAGGCATTGATGCACAGAGACCCTGAGAGACTGAGACCCAGAGTCCCTGAGACCCTGAGATCCTGAGGCCCAGAGACCCAGAGACCCTGAGACCCTGAGTCACTGAGACACTAAGACAAAGAGACCCAGGGACACTGAGACCCTGAGAAACTGAGACCCAGATTCCCAGAGACACTGAGACCCAGAGAACCTGTGACCCAGAAACCCTGAGACCCAGAGACACTGACACCCAATGACCCCGACACCCTGAGACCCAGAGACCAGAGACCCAGAACCCCTGAGGCACTGAGACCATGAGACCCTGAGACACTGAGAGACTGAGACACAAAGACCCAGAGATCCAGAGACCCAGAGATTCTGAGGCCTAGGCACCCAGAGACCCTGTGACACTGAGACACTGAGACCCTGAGACACTGAGACCCTGAGACACTGAGGCCATGTGACTCTGAGACACTGAGACCGAGAGACCCAGAGACCCTGAGACACTGAGACCCAGAGACCCTGAGACACTGAGACAATGAGATCCTGAGACCCTGAGTCACTGAGACCCTGAGAGCCTCAGACACTGAGACACTGACTCACAGAGACCCAGAAACACTGAGACCCAGAGACGGAGAGAACCAAAGGCCCAGAAACCCAGAGATACAGAGACTCTGAGATCCTGAGACCCTGAGACATTGAGACGTAGAGACTCTGAGACCCAGAAGCCCAGAGACACTGAGACCCAGAGACCCTGAGACACTTAGACATTGAGACAGTGAGACACAGAGACACTGTGACCCTGAGACACTGAGACACAGAGACACTGAGACCCAGAGACCCTGCGACCCTGAGACACTGAGACCCTGAGATACTGAGACATGAGACACTGAGACCCTGAGACATTGAGACCCTGAGACACTGAGGCACTGAGACACTGCGACCCTGAGACCCAGAGACCCTGAGACCCAGAGAGGCTGAGACACTGAGACACTGAGACCCTCTGACACTGAGACACTGAGACAATGCAAACCTGAATCCCTGTGATCCTGAGACACTGAGACGCAGGGACCCTGAGACCTTGAGACCCAGAGACTGAGACCCTGAGACAGACAGCCACTGAGACAGTGAGACACTGAGACTCTGAGACCCTGAGACAATGAGACATTGAGACCCTGAGACCCTGAGAACCGGAGGCCCTGAGACACTGAGACCCAGAGACCCAGAGACGCAGAGACCCAATGACCATGAGACCCAGAGAACCAGAGACACTGAGACACTGATTCCCAGGGACCCTGAGACCCAGAGACCCTGAGACACTGGGACACTGAGACCCTGAAACACTGAGACACTGAGACAGTGAGACACTGAGAACCTGTGAAACTGAGAGCTGAGACTCTGAGACCCTGATTCCCAGAGACACTGAGACACAGAGACCCTGAGACCCTGACAAAATGTGACCCACAGACCCAGAGACTCTGAGTCCCTGAGACACTGAGACGCTGAGACACTGTGACACAGAGACCCAGTTACCCAGAGACACGGAGGCTCTGAGACACAGAGACAGTGAGATCAACAGACCAAGAGACCCAGAGAACCAAACATCTAGAGACCCTGAGACCCTGAAACACTGAGACCCAGACACGCAGGGACCCAGAGATCTAGAGACCCTGAGACACAGAGACAGTGAGACCCACAGAGCAAGAGACACACAGAACCAGAGACCCTGAGATACAGAGACACAGAGACCCAGAGACCCTTAGACACTAAAGCTCTGAGACCCTGAGACACTGAGACATTGAGACACTGCAACCCTGAAACCATCAGACCCTGAGACCCAGAGACCCAGTGACACTGAGACCCTGAGACACTGAGACACTGAGACCCTGAGACACTGAGACACTAGACCCTGAAACACTGAGACACTGGGACCCAGAGACACTGAGACCCTGAGACACTGAGACACTGAGACCCAGAGACACTGAGACCCTGAGACCCTGAGACACCGCAACTCTGAAACCCTGACACCCTGACACCCTGAGACCCAGAGGGCCAGAGACCCTGAGAAAATGAGACACTGAGACACTGAGACCCAGGTACACTGAGACCCTGAGAATCTGAGACCCAGGTACCCAGAGACACTGAGACACTGAGACCCAGAGACACAGAGACCCAGAGTCCCTGAGACCCAGAGACTCTGGGACCCAGAGATCCAGAGACTCTGGGACACTGAGTGACTGAGAACCAGACACACAGAGACCCTGAGACCCTGAGACTCAGTGACCTGGTACACAGACATCAAGAGACTCTGAGACACTGAGTGACTGAGAACCAGAGACCCAGAAACCCTGACACCCAGAGACACTGAGACCCTGAGACCCACAGACACCAAGAACTAATGGCCCAGACACCCTGAGACACAGAGACCGGAGACCCTGAGACACTGAGACCATGAGACTCTGAGACACTGAGACCCAGAGGCCCTGAGACCCTGAGACCCTGAGGCACAGAGACCCAGGGACACTGAGACCCTTAGAAACTGAGACCCAGAGACCCAGAGACACTGAGACACTGAGACCCAGAGACAAAGAGACCCAGAGACACTGAGAAACAGAGACCCAGAGACCCTGGGACCCAGAGATGCAGAGACTCTGAGACACTGAGACACTGAGAACCAGAGACCCAGAGACCCTGAGACCCAGAAACCCTGACACCCAGAGGCACTGTGACCCTGAGACCCAGAGACACTGAGACCCAATGACCCCGACACCCTGAGAACCAGAGACCAGAGACCCAGAAACCCTGAGGCACTGAGACCATGAGACGCAGAGACCCAGAGATCCAGAGACCAGAGACTCTGAGACCCAGGCACCCAGAGACTCTGTGACACTGAGACCGTGAGGCCTTGAGACACTGAGACACTGCGACCCTCAGACACTGAGGCCATGAGACTCTGAGACTCTGAGACACTGAGACCAAGAGACCCAGAGACCCTAGACCCTGAGACCCTGGGACCCTGGGACCCAGAGACCCAGGGACCCTGGGGCCCTGAGTCACTGAGACACTGAGACACAGAGGCCCAGGGACACTGAGACCCTGAGAAACTGAGGCCCAGATACCCAGAGACCCTGAGACCCTGAGACCCAGAGACAAAGAGACCCTGAGAAACTGAGACACTGAGACCCAGAGACACTGAGACTCTGAGACACTGAGACCCAGAGACCCAGAGTCCCAGAAACAGAGAGACCAGGGGACCCAGCGGCCCTGACACAGTGACACACTGAGACAGTGAGACACGGAGACCCAGTGACGCAGAGGCCCAGAGACCCTGAGACAATTAAAAACTGTGACACAGAGACCCTGAGACATTGAGACACAGAGACCCCGAGACGCTGAGACCCTGAGGGACTGATACAATGAGAAACAGTGACCCACAGGCACTGAGACCTTGAGAAACTGAGACCCTGAGAAACTGAGACCCAGGTACCCAGAGACCCTGAGAAACAGAGACCTAGAGACCCTGGGCCCCAGAGACCCAGAGACCCTGAGAACCCGAAACCCTGAGACCCAGAGACACTGTGACCCTGAGGCCCAGAGACACTGAGACCCAATGACCCCGACACCCTGAGACCCAGAGACCAGAGACCCAGAAACCCTGAGGCACTGAGACCATGAGACCCTGAGACACTGAGAGACTGAGACACTGAGACGCAGAGGACCAGAGGTCCAGAGACCCAGAGACTCTGAGACCCAGGCACCCAGAGACCCTGTGACACTGAGACTATGAGGCCATGAGACTCTGAGACACTGAGACCAACAGACCCGGAGACCCTGAGGTCCTGAGTCACTGAGACACAGAGACCCAGGGACACTGAGACCCTGAGAAACTGAGACACTGCGACCCAGAGACACAGAGACCCAGAGACTCTGAGAAACAGAGACACAGAGACCCTGGGACCCAGAGACTCTGAGACACTGAGAATCAGAGACCCTAGACCCTGAGACCCAGAGACCCTGAGGCCCAGAGTCACTGAGACACTGAGATACAGAAACCCAGGGGCACTGAGACCCTGAGAAACTGCGACCCAGATACCCAGAGACACTGAGACACTGAGACCCAGAGACAAAGAGACCCTGAGAAACTGAGACACTGAGACCCAGTGACACAGAGACCCAGAGACCTTGAGACCCAGAGACGATGGGACCCAGAGATCCAGAGACTCTGAGGCACTGAGTCACTGAGAACCAGAGACCCAGAGAACCTGAGACCCAGAGACCCTGAGACCCAGAAACCCAGAGACCCAGAGACACTGAGACCCTGAGACCCAGAGACACTGAGAACAAATGACCCAGACACCCTGAGACCAGAGACCCTGAGACACTGAGACCATGAGACCCTGAGACTGAGAGACTGAGACACTGAGACCCTGGACACTGAGGTACTGAGACCCAGAGAAAAAGAAACCCTGAGACCCAGAGATAATGAGACCTGGAGAACCAGAGACACTGACTCCCACAGACCCAGAGACCCTGAGAAACTGAGACACTGAGACCCAGAGACAGAGAGACCCAGAGACCTAGAAACCCAGAGTCCCAGAGACCCTGAGACATTGAGACTCAGAGACCCTCAGACACAGAGACTCTGAGACACTGAGACCCTGAGATACTGAGATACTGAGACACTGAGACACTGAGACCCTGAGACCCTGAGACACTGTGATACTGAGACACAGAGACCCTGAGACCCTCAGACCCAGACACCCAGTGACCCTGAGACACTGAGACACAGAGACACTGATACACAGATGCCCTGAGACCCTGAGAAACTGAGACACTGAGACACTGAGACCCAGAGACCCTGAAACCCAGAGAACAAGACTCCCAGAGACCCTGAGACACTGAGAAACTGAGACACTGTGACCCAAAGACTCAGAGACCCAGAGACCCTGAGACACTTAGGCACTGAGACACTGAGACCCTGAGACACTGAGACACTGAGAACCAATGACCCAGACACCCTGAGACCCAGAGACCAGAGAGACCATGAGACCCTGAGACACTGAGTGACTGAGACACTGAGACCCTGGACACTGAGGCACTGAGACCCAGAGAAACAGAGACCCTGAGACCCGGAGACCCAGAGACACATGGACACTGTGATACTGAGAAACTGAGACACTGACTCCCAGAGACCCAGAGACCCTGAGAAACTGAGACACTGAGACCCAGAGACTGAGAGTCCCAGAGACCTAGAGACCCAGAGACCCAGAGACATTGAGACTCAGAGTCCCTGAGACCCAGAGACCCTGAGACACTGAGACCCAGAGACCCTGAGATACTGAAACACTGAGACCCTGAGACACTGTGACACTGAAACATAGGGACCCTGAGACTCTGAGATCCAGACACCCAGTGACCCTGAGACCCTAAGACACTGAGACCGTGAGACACTGATGCACAGAAAACCTGAGAACCTGAGGCACTGAGACACCAAGACACCGAGGCACTGAGACCCAGAGACACTGAGACACTGAGACCCAGAGGCCCTGAGACCCTGAGAAACTGAGAGACTGAGACCCAAAGACCCAGAGACCCTGAGATCCTGAGGCCCAGAAACCTAGAGACTCTGAGACCCTGAGTCACTGAGACACAGAGACCCAGGGACACTGAGACCCTGAGAAACTGAGACACTGAAACCCAAAGACACTGAGACCCAATGGCCCCGACACCCTGAGACCCAGAGTCCAGAGACCCCGAAACCCTGTGGCATTCAGACCATGAGACCCTGAGACACTGAGAGACTGAGACACTGAGACGCAGAGACCCAGAGATCCAGAGACCCAGAGACTCTGAGACCCAGGTACCCAGAGACCCTGTGACACTGTAACACTGAATCACAGAGACCGAGAGAACCAGTGACCCAGAAACTGAGACACTGAGATCCTGAGACCCTGAGACATTGAGGCACAGAGACCCTGAGACCCAGATACCCGGAGTCACAGAGACCCTGAGACCCCGAGACACTTAGACATTCAGACACTGAGACACAGAGACCCCGAGACTCTGAGACCCTGAGAAACTTAGACACTGAGACCCTGAGATACTGAGACATGAGACACTGAGACCCTGAGACCCTGACACCCTGAGACACTGAGACACTGCGACACTGATACCCAGAGACCCTGAGAAACTGAGACTCTGAGACCCAGAGACCCTGAGAGGCTGACACACTGAGAACCTCCGACACTGAGACACTAAGACACTGCAAACCTGAAACCCTGAGATCCTGAGACACTGAGTCACTGAGACCCAGAGACCCTGAGACACTGAGACCCTGAGAGACAGAGCCACTGAGACAGTGAGACACTGAGACTCTGAGACTCTGAGACCCTGAGACACTGAGACATTGAGACCCTGAGACACTGAGACCCAGAGACCCAGAGACACAGAGACCCTGTGACCATGGGACCCAGAGAACCTGACACACTGAGACACTGATTCCCAGGGGCACTGAGACCCAGAGACCCAGAGACCCTGAGACACTGGGACACTGAGACCCTGAAACACTGAGACATTGAGACAGTGAGACACTGAGACCCTGTGAAACTGAGAGCTGAGACTCTGAGACCCTGATTCCCCGAGACACTGAGACCCTGAGACACTGAGACTCTGAGGCACTGATACACAGAGACCCTGAGACACTGAGACCCAGAGACAGTGAGACACTGAGACCCTGAGACAGTGAGACACGGAGACACTGAGGCACTGAGGCCCTGAGCCCCTGACACACTGACACACTGAAACTCTGAGTCCCTGAGACTCTGAGAAACTGAGACCCTGAGACATTGAGAACCTGAGACACTGAGACAATGTGACCATGAGACACTGAGACATTGAGACACTGAGACCCAGAGACCCTGAGAAAATGAGACACTGAGAACCTGAGACAATGACACACTGAGACACTGAGACCCTGGTGCCCAGGGAACCAGAGACCCGTAGACAATGAGACCCTGAGACACTGAGACCCTAAGAGACGGAGACCCTGAGACACATAGAAAGTGAGACCCAGAAACCCTGAGAACGAGAGATCCAGGAACCCTGAGACACTGAGACCCTGTGACCCTGAGGCACTGAGACCCTGAAACCTTGAGGCACAGAGACACAGAGACCTAGACACACAGTGACTCAGAGACCCTGAGAACCTGAGACCCTGAGACACTGAGACACAGGGACCCTGAGAAACTGAGACCCCGAGACCCTGAGAAACAGAGACCCTGAGACCCCGTGACACTCAGACCCTGCGACACTGAGACACTTCGATCCTGAGACATTGAGACACTGCAACCCTGAAACCTTGAGACCCTGAGACACTGAGACCCAGAGACAGTGAGACACTGAGACCCTGAGACAGTGAGACACGGAGACACTGAGGCACTGAGGCCCTGAGCCCCTGACACACTGACACACTGAAACTCTGAGTCCCTGAGACTCTGAGAAACTGAGACCCTGAGACATTGAGAACCTGAGACACTGAGACAATGTGACCATGAGACACTGAGACATTGAGACACTGAGACCCAGAGACCCTGAGAAAATGAGACACTGAGAACCTGAGACAATGACACACTGAGACACTGAGACCCTGGGGCCCAGGGAACCAGAGACCCGTAGACAATGAGACCCTGAGACACTGAGACCCTAAGAGACGGAGACCCTGAGACACATAGAAAGTGAGACCCAGAAACCCTGAGAACGAGAGATCCAGGGACCCTGAGACACTGAGACCCTGTGACCCTGAGGCACTGAGACCCTGAAACCTTGAGGCACAGAGACACAGAGACCTAGACACACAGTGACTCAGAGACCCTGAGAACCTGAGACCCTGAGACACTGAGACACAGGGACCCTGAGAAACTGAGACCCCGAGACCCTGAGAAACAGAGACCCTGAGACCCCGTGACACTCAGACCCTGCGACACTGAGACACTTCGATCCTGAGACATTGAGACACTGCAACCCTGAAACCTTGAGACCCTGAGACACTGAGACACAGAAAACCTAGACCCTGAAACCCTGAGACCCTGAGACACTGAGACACAGAAAACATAGACCCTGAGACCCTGAGAAACGGAGACACTGAGACACTAAGACCCTGAGACGCTGAGGCCCTGAATCACTGAGACA
Organism: Carcharhinus amblyrhynchos; assembly: GCF_965287045.1. Lineage (NCBI taxonomy): Eukaryota > Metazoa > Chordata > Chondrichthyes > Carcharhiniformes > Carcharhinidae > Carcharhinus > Carcharhinus amblyrhynchos. The sequence continues at coordinate 931,558 of NW_027649800.1, forward strand.
ATGTGACAGTGAGACACTGAGACCCTGAGACACTGAGAGCTGAGACTCTGAGACGCTGATTCGCTGAGACACTGAGAGACTGAGACCCTGAGACACTGATACACAGAGACCCTGAGACCTTGAGAAAATGTGACCCAGAGACCCAGAGACCCGGAGACCCTGAGACCCTGAAACACTGAGACACTGAGAAACTGAGACCCAGAGACACTGAGACAGTGAGAGACTGAGACCCTGAGCCACTGAGAGCTGACACACTGAGACCATGAGTCCCTGAGATGCTGAGAAATTGTGACCCAGAGACCAAGAGACCCTGAGACACGGAGACACTGCGACCCTAAGACCCTGGGGCACGGAGACACTAAGACCCTGAGACCCTGAGACCCTGAGACACTGAGACCCTGAGGCACTGAGAGACTGAGGCACTCATACACTGAGTCCCTGAGACACAGAGACACTGAGACACAGCGACGCAGAGACCCTGAGAAACTGAGACACAGTGACCCTGAGACACAGAGAAAGTGAGACCCTGAGAACCAGAGATCCAGAGACCCTGAAACCCTAAGACACTGAGACACTGAGACACAGAGACCCAGGGACCGTGAGACATTGTGACACTGAGACCATGAGACACTGAGACACTGAGATACTGAGACCCTGAGACACTGAGATATTGAACCCAGAGACCCTGAGACACTGACTCCCAGAGACCCAGAGACCCAACGACACAGAGACACTAAGACCCAGAGTCCCTGAGACACTGAGACCCAGAGACACCGAGATCCAGAGAGACAGAGACAGTCAGACACTGAGACACAGAGACCTAGAGACCCTGAGACACTGAGACGCAGACACCCAGTGACCCTGAGACACTGAGACCCTGAGACCATGAGACACTGATACACAGAGACCCATCAAACCTGAGACACAGAGACACTGACACACCGAGGCACTGAGTCCCAGAGACCCTGAGACACTGAGACCCTGAGACACTGAGATCCAGACGCCCTGAGACCCAGAGTAACTGAGACACTGAGACCCTGAGACCCAGAGACCCTGAGTCACTGAGACACAGAGACCCAAGGACACTGAGACCCTGAGAAACTGAGACCCAGATACCCAGAGACACTGAGACCCTGAGAAACTGAGACACTGAGACCCAGAGACACAGAGACCCAGAGACCCTGAGAAACAGAGACCCAGAGACCAGAGACCCTGGGACCCAGAGACTCTGAGGCACTGAGACACTGAGAACCAGTGTCCCAGAGACCCTGAGACCCAGAGACCAGAGACCCTGAGACCCAGATACACTGAGACCCAATGATCCCGACACCCTGAGACCCAGAGACCAGAGACCCAGAAACCCTGAGGCACTGAGACCATGACATCCTGAGACACTGAGAGACTGAGACACTGAGACGCAGAGACCCAGAGATTCAGAGACCCAGAAACCCAGAGATACAGAGACACTGAGATCCTGAGACCCTGAGACATTGAGACCCAGAGACCCAGAGACACTGAGACCCAGAGGCCCAGAGACCCTGAGACCCAGAGACGCTGAGGCCCAATGGCCCCAACACCCTGAGACCCAGACCAGAGACCCAGAAACCCTGAGGCACTGAGACATTGAGACCCTGAGACACTGAGAGACTGAGACACTGAGACGCAGAGCCCCAGAGATCCAGAGACCCAGAAACTCTGAGACCCAGGTACCCAGAGACCCTGTGACACTGAGACACTGAAACCATGAGACCCTGAGACACTGAGGCACTGAGACCCTGAGACACTGAGACCTTGAGACACTGAGACACTGAGACCCTGTGGCCCTGAGAGACTGAGACACTCAGGCACTGAGTCACTGAGACACTGAGTCCCTGAGACACTCAGACACAGTGACCCTTAGACCCTGAGAAACGGACACCCAGAGACCCAGAGACCCAGAGACAGTGAGATCCACAGACCAAGAGACCCAGAGACAGTGAGACCCACAGACCAAGAGACCCAGGGAACCAGATATCCAGAGCCCCTGAGACCCTAAGACGCTGAGAAAATGAGGCCCAGACACGCAGTGACCCAGAGACACTGCAACACTGAGAAACTGAGGCACTGAGTCCCAGAGAAATTTAGACCCAGAGACCCTGACAAACTGAGACCCACAGACCAAGAGACCCAGAGACACTGAACCCAGAGACCCTGAGAAACTGATTCCCACAGACCCAGAGACCCAAAGATACACAGACACTAAGACCTAGAGTCCCTGAGACGCTGAGATCCAGAGACACCGAGATCCAGAGAGCCAGAGACACTGAGACACTGAGACACAATGGCCCAGAGACCCTGAGACACTGAGACGCAGAGACCCAGAGACACGGAGACTCTGAGACACTGAGACACAGAGACACTGAGACCCTGAGACCCGGAGACACTGAGACACCGAGACACCGAGGCACTGAGTCCCAGAGACACTGAGACACTGAGACCCTAAGACACTGAGATCCAGACGCCCTGAGACCCAGAGAAACTGAGACACTGAGACCCAGAGACCCTGAGACCCTGAGACCCTGAGTCACTGAGACACTGAGACACAGAGACCCAGAGACACTGAGACCCTGAGAAACTGAGACCCAGATACCCAGAGACACTGAGACACTGAGACCCGGAGACAAAGAGACCCTGAGAAACTGAGACACTGAGACCCAGAGACACTGAGGCACAGAGGCACTGAAACACAGAGACCCTGACAAAATGAGACACTGAGAACCTGAGACAATGATACACTGAGAGACTGAGACCCTGGGGCCCAGGGGACCAGAGACCCGGAGACACTGAGACACTGAGACACGGAGAGACAGTGACCATGAGACCCTGAGACCCAGAAACACTGAGATCCTGAGAGACTGTGACCCTGAGACACTGATACACTGAGACCCAGAAACCCTGAGAGTGAGAGATCCAGAGGCCCTGAGACACTGAGACCCTGTGACCCTGAGACACTGAGACACTGAGACTCTGAGACCCTGAGACCTTGCGAAACTGAGACAGTGAGGTCCTGAGCCCCTGCGAAACTGAGACATTGAGAGTCTGAGACACTGAGACAGTGAGACACTGAGACCCTGAGACCCTGAGACACTGACACACTGAGACTCTGAGACCCTGAGACCTTGGGAAACTGAGACAGTGAGGTCCTGACCCCCTGAGTCCCTGAGACATTGAGAGTCTGAGACCCTGAGACAATGAGACACTGAGATCCGGAGACACTGATACGCAGAGATACAGAGACGCAGAGACACTGTGACCATGGGACCCAGAGAGCCTGAGACACTGAGACACTGATTCCCTGGGGCCCTGAGACCCAGAGACCGAGAGCCCCTGAGACCCTGAGACCCAGAGACCCTGAGATCCCGAGACACTGAGACACTGAGACCCTGAGACCCAGAGGCCCACAGTCCCAGAGACCCAAAGACACAGAGACAATGAGACCCAGAGACTCTGAGACACCGAGACACAGAGACACTGAGACACTGAGACCCTGAGACACTGAGACACTGAGACACTGAGACCCAGAGACCCAGAGACACTGAGATCCAGAGAGCCAGAGACCCTGAGACTCTGAGACCCTGAGACCCAGGGACACTGAGACACTGAGAACCAGAGACACAGGGACCCTGAGACCCAGAGACCCTGAGACCCAGAAACCCTGAGAAATAGAGACGCTGAGACCCAGATACCCAAAGACACTGAGATCCATTGACCCAGACACCCTGAGACCCTGAGACGCAGAGACCCAGAGGTTCTGAGACCCAGGGACCCAGAGACCCTGTGACACTAAGACACTGAAACCCTGAGACCCTGACACACTGAGACACTGAGACCCTGAGCCCCTGAGACACTGAGACCATGAGACTCTGAGACACTGAGACCACGAGACCCAGAGACAATGAGACCCTGAGTCAATGAGACACTGAGACAATGAGACACTGTGACATTGAGAACCAGAGACCCTTAGACACTGGGACACTGAGACACAGAGACCCAGAGACCCAGAGACCATGAGAGACTGAGAGACTGAGACACTGACTCACAGAGACCCAGAGACCCTGAGAAACTGAGACACGGAGACCCAGAGACCGAGCGACCCAGAGCCCAGAAACCCAGAGATCGAGAGACCCTGCGATCCTGAGACCCAGAGACACTGAGACCAAATGACACAGACACCCTGAGACCCAGAGACCCAGAAACCCTGACATCCTGAGACACTGAGACCCAGTGTCCCAGAGACCCAGAGACTCTGAGACCCAGGGACCCAGAGACCCTGAGTCATTGAGACACTGAGGTCCTGAGACCCTGAGACACTGAGACCATGAGACCCTGAGACACTGAGACCCAGATACCCAGAGACCCTGAGACATTGCGACACTGAGACCATGAGACACTGAGACACTGAGATACTGAGACCCTGAGACGCTGAGATACTGAACCCAGAGACCCTGAGAAACTGACTCCCAGAGACCCAGGGACCCAACGACACAGAGACACTAAGACCCAGAGTCCCTGAGACACTGAGACCCAGAGACACCGAGATCCAGAGAGCCAGAGACAGTCAGACACTGAGGCACAGAGACCCAGAGACCCTCAGACCCAGAGACCCAGAGAGACAGAGACCCTGAGATCCTGAGACCCGGAGACGCAGAGACCCAGAGACCCAGAGCCACAGAGGCCCTGAGACCCTGAGGCACTCAGAAACAAAGAAGCAGAGACTCAGAGAACCTGAGACCCTGAGACAATGAGACACTGAGACAGTGAGACACTGAGACTCTGAGACCCTGAGACCTTGGGAAACTGAGACGCTGAGGTCCTGAGCCCATGAGACACTGAGACATTGATTCTCTGAGACCCTGAGACAATGAGACACTGAGACCCTGAGACAATGAGACACTGAGACCCGGAGTCCCTGAGACACTGAGACCCATAGACCCAGAGACGCAGAGACACTGTGACCATGGGACCCAGAGAACCTGAGACACTGAGACACTGATTCCCTGGGACACAGAGACCCTGAGACATTGAGACACTGAGATCCTGAGACCCTGAGACTCAGAGACACAGAGACCCTCAGAAACTGAGACACTGAGACCCTGAGAGACTGAGACCCTGAGACACAGAGACAGTGAGACCCACAGACCAAGAGACACACAGAACCAGAGACTCTGAGACACTGAGACGCAGCGACCCTGAGAACTAGAGATCCAGAGACCCTGACACCCAGTGACACTGAGACTCTGAGGCTCTGAGACACTGAGACACTGAGACCCTGAAACACTGCAACTCTGAGACACTGAGAAGCTGAGACACTGAGACACTGAGACTCTGAGACCTAGAGTACCAGAGATGCAGAGACCCTGAGACCCTGAAACACTGTGACACTGAGACCCAGAGACCCTGAAACACTGAGTCACTGAGAAGCTGAGACCCTGAGACACTGAGGCACAGAGACCCTGAGACCCAGAGACCCAGAGACCCAGAAACACAGAGACCCAGAGGCCCTGAGAACCTGAGACCCTGAGACACTGAGACACAGAGACCCTGAGACCCTGAGAAACTGAGACCCTGAGAAGCAGAGACCCAGAGACCAAGACAACCTGAGACACTGAGACACTGAGACACTGAGACCCTGCGACACTGAGACACTGAGACATTGAGACACTGCAACCCTGAAAACCTGAGACCCAGAGACCCTGAGACACTGAGACCCAAAGCCCCAAAGACCCTGAGACACTGAGACCCTGAGACATTGATACACAGAGACCCTGAGACCCTGAGACCCAGAGACAGCGAGACACTGAGACCCTGAGGCAGTGAGACACGGAGACACTGAGGCACTGAGGCCCTGAGCCCCTGATACACTGAGACACTGAAACTCTGAGTCCCTGAGACTCTGAGACACTGAGAAACTGAGACCCTGAGACACTGAGACCCTGAGGCACTGAGACAATGTGACCATGAGACACTGAGACATTGAGACACTGAGAGACTGAGACCCTGGGGCCCAGTGAACCAGAAACCCTGAGACACTGAGACCCTGAGACACTGAGACACTGAGACCCTCAGACCCTGAGAGACTGAGACCCTGAGACACAGAGAAAGTGAGACCCAGAAACCCTGAGAACGAGAGATCCAGAGACCCTGAGACCCTGAGGCACTGAGACCCTGAGACACAAAGACACTGAGACCCTGAGAACTGAAACCTTGAGACACAGAGACACAGAGACCCAGACACGCAGTGACCCAGAGAGCCTGAGAACCTGAGACCCTGAGACACTGAGACACAGATACTCTGAGACCCTGAGACACTGAGACCCAGAGACCCTGAGAAGCAGAGACCCTGAGAAGCAGAGACCCTGAGACCCTGTGACACTGAGACCCTGCGACACTGAGACCCTGCGACACTGAGACATTGAGACACTGCAACCCTGAAATCCTGAGACACTGAGACACAGAAAACAGAGACCCTGAGACCCAGAGACCCTGAGACACAGAGACACAGAGACCCTCAGAAACTGAGACACTGAGGCCCTGAGACACTGAGCCCGGAGACACAGAGACACTGAGACTCAGAGGCACTTAGGCCCTGAGCCCCTGAGACACTGTGTCTCTGAGTCCCTGAGACTCTGAGACACTGAGAAACTGAGACAATGATACACTGAGACACTGAGACCCTGGGACCCAGGGAACCAGAGACCCAGAGACACTGAGACCCTGAGACACTGAGAGACTGTGACCATGAGACCCTGAGACCCAGAGACACTGAGACGCTGAGAGACTGAGACACTGAGAGACTGATACATTGAAACCCAGAAAGCCAGAGAGTGAGACATCCAGAGACATTGAGACCCTGAGACACTGAGACCCTGTGACACTGAGACACTGAGGCACAGAGACCCTAAGACCCATAGTACCAGAGACGCAGAGACCCTGAGACCCTGAAACACTGAGACACTGAGAAGCTGAGACCCTGAGACACTGATGCACAGATACCCTGAGACCTAGAGACCCAGAGACCCTGAGACACTGACACTCTGAGACCCTGAGACCCTGCAACACTGAGACACTGAGGCATTGAGACCCTGAGACCCTGACACCCTGAGACACTGAGACACTGCAACACTGATACCCAGAGACCCTGAGACACTGCGACCCTGAGACCCTGAGACCCAGAGACCCAGAGAGGCTGAGACACTAAGACACTGAGACCCTCCGACACTGAGACACTGAGACAATGCAAACCTGAATCCCTGAGATCCTGAGACACTGAGACCCAGAGACCCTGAGGCAGACAGCCACTGAGACAGTGAGACACTGAGACTCTGAGACCCTGAGGCAATGAGACATTGAGGCCCTGAGACACTGAGACCCGGAGACACTGAGACAATGCAAACCTGAATCCCTGAGATCCTGAGACACTGAGACCCACAGACCCTGAGACCCTGAGACCTTGGGTCACTGAGACACTGAGATCCTGTGACACTGAGACCCAGTTACCCAGAGACTCAGAGGCCCTGAGAGACAGACAGTGACATCAACAGACCAAGAGACCCAGAGAACCAGACATCCAGGGACCCTGAGACCCTGAGACACTGAGACCCAGACACACATTGACCCAGTGATCCTGAGACCCTGAGACTCTGAGAAACTGAGACCCAGAGACACAGAGACCCTGACACACAGAGACCCGGAGAACCTGAGACCTGAAACACTGAGTCCCAGAGACCCTGAGACACAGAGACCCTGAGACACTGAGACCCTGAGACACTGAGACACTAAGACCCAGAGACACTGAGACACTGAGAGACTGAGACCCTGAGACAGTGAGGGCTGAGACACAGTGACCCTGAGACCCTGAGAAACTGAGGCCCACAGACCCAGAGACACAAAGACCCTGAGACACAGAGACAGTGAGACCCACAGACCAAGAGACCCAGTGAACCAGAGATCCAGAGACCTGAGACGCTGAGACACAGAGACCCAAGGACACTGAGACCCTGAGAAACTGAGATCCTGATACCCAGAGACTCTGAGACACTGAGACCCAGAGACAAAGAGACCCAGAGACCCTGAGAATCAGAGACCCTGAGCCCTTGGGACCCAGAGACTCTGAGGTACCGAGGCACTGAGACCCTGAGACCCTGAGAAACTGAGACACTGAGACCCTGAGATACTGAGACATGAGACACTGGGACCCTGAGACATTGAGACACTGATACCCTGACACCCTGAGACACTGAGACACTGGTACCCAGAGACCCTGAGACACTGTGACACTGAGACCCAGTCACCCAGAGACTCAGAGAGTCTGAGACACAGAGACAGTGAGGTCAACAGACCAAGAGACCCAGAGAACCAGACATCCAGAGACCCTGAGACCCTGAAACACTGAGAACCAGACACGTAGGGACCCAGAGATCCTGAGACCCTGAGACCCTGAGTCTCTGAGACACTGAGACCCAGAGACATAGAGACCCAGGGACCCTGAGAAAGTGAGACCCAGAGACCCAGAGAAATAGAGGCCCTGAGACACAGAGACAGTGAGACCCACAGACCAAGAGACCCTGAGACCCTGAGACCCTGATATACAGAGACACAGAGACCCAGAGACCCTTATACACTGAGACACTGAGACCCTGAGACCCTGAGACCCTGAAACCCTGAAACACTGAGACACTAAGAAACTGAGACCCTGAGACACTGAGACACTGAGACCCAGAGACCCAGAGACCCTGAGAAAATGAGACACTGAGACCCTGAGACACTGAGACTCTGAGAAACTGAGACAATGTGACCATGAGACCATGAGACCCAGAGACACTGAGACCCTGAGAGACTGAGATGCTGAGACACTGAGACACTGAGACCCAGAAATCCTGAGAACGAGAGATCCAGAGACCCTGTGACCCTGAGACACTGAGACCCTGTGACCCTGAGACACTGAGACTCTGAGACACTGAGAGACTGTGACCATGAGACCATGAGACCCAGAGACACTGAGACCCTGAGGGACTGAGATGCTGAGACCCAGAGACACTGAGACCCTGAGACCCAGAGACACTGAGACCCAATGGCCCCGACACCCTGAGACCCAGAGTCCAGAGACCCAGAAACCCTGAGGCACTCAGACCATGAGACCCTGAGACACTGAGAGACTGAGACACTGAGACGCAGAGATCCAGAGATCCAGAGACCCAGAGACTCTGAGACCCAGGCACCCAGAGACCCTGTGACACTGTAACACTGAATCACAGAGACCGAGACAACCAGTGACCCGAAACCCAGGGATACTGAGACACTGAGATCCTGAGACCCTGAGACATTGAGGCCCAGAGACCCTGAGACCCAGAAACCCAGATTCACAGAGACCTGAGACCCCGAGACACTTAGACATTCAGACACTGAGACACAGAGACCCCGAGACCCAGAGACCCTGAGACCCTGAGAAACTGAGACACTGAGACCCTGAGATACTGAGACATGAGACACTCAGACCCTGAGACATTGAGACCCTGAGTCCCTGACACCCTGAGACACTGAGACACTGCGACACTGATACCCAGAGACACTGAGACACTGAGACCCAGAGACCCTGAGACTCAGAGAGGCTGAGACACTGAGACACTGAGAACCTCCGACACTGAGACACTGAGACCCTCCGACACTGAGACACTAAGACACTGCAAACCTGAAACCCTGAGATCCTGAGACACTGAGACACTGAGACCCAGAGACCCTGAGACCCAGAGACACTGAGATCCTGAGACAGAGAGCCACTGAGACAGTGAGAAACTGAGACTCTGAGACCGAGAGACCTTGAAACACTGAGAACCTGAGCCCCTGAGACAACGAGACACTGAGGCTCTGAGACCCTGAGACACTGAGACATTGAGACCCTGAGACACTGAGACCCAGAGACCCAGTGACACAGAGACCCTGTGACCATGGTGCCCAGAGAACCTGAGAAACTGAGACACTGATTCCCAGGGACAGTGAGACACAGAAACCCAGAGACCCTGAGACACTGGGACACTGAGACCCTGAAACACTGAGACATTGAGACAGTGAGACACAGAGACCCTGTGAAACTGAGAGCTGAGACTCTGAGACCCTGATTCCCCGAGACACTGAGACCCTGAGACACTGATACACAGAGACCCTGAGACACTGAGACACTGAGACACTGAGACCCAGAGACAGTGAGACACTGAGACCCTGAGACAGTGAGACACGGAGACACTGAGGCACTGATGCCCTGAGCCCCTGACACACTGAGACACTGAAACTCTGAGTCCCTGAGACTCTGAGACACTGTGAAACTGAGACCCTGAGACATTGAGAACCTGAGACATTGAGACAATGTGACCATGAGACATTGAGAACCTGAGACATTGAGACCCAGAGACCCTGAGAAAATGAGACACTGAGAACCTGAGACAATGACACACTGAGACATGAGACCCTGGGGCCCAGGGAACCAGAGACCCGGAGACACTGAGACCCTGAGACACTGAGACACTGAGACCCTCAGACCCTGAGAGACGGAGACCCTGAGACACATAGAAAGTGAGACCCAGAAACCCTGAGAACGAGAGATCCAGGGACCCTGAGACCCTGAGACACTGAGACCCTGTGACCCTGAGGCACTGAGACCCTGAAACACAGAGACACTGAGACACTGAGACCCTGAAACCTTGAGACACAGAGACACAGAGACCGAGACACGCAGTGACCCAGAGACCCTGAGAACCTGAGACCCTGAGGCACTGAGCCACAGAGACCCTGAGAAACTGAGACCCAGAGACCCTGAGAAGCAGAGACCCTGAGACCCTGTGACACTCAGACACTGCGACACTGAGACACTTCGATCCTGAGACATTGAGACACTGCAACCCTGAAACCCTGAGACCCTGAGACACTGAGACACAGAAAACCTAGTCCCTGAAACCCTGAGACACTGAGACCCTGAGAAACTGAGACACTGAGACCCTGAGATGCTGAGGCCCTGAATCACTGAGACAATGTGACAGTGAGACACTGAGAGCTGAAACTCTGAGACGCTGATTCACGGAGACACTGAGAGACTGAGACCCTGAGACACTGAGACCCTGAGGCCCTGAGACCTTGAGAAAATGTGACCCAGAGACCCAGAGACCCGGAGATCCTGAGACCCTGAAACACTGAGACACTGTGTCCCAGAGACCCTGAGACACTGAGACCCTGAGACACTGAGAGCTGACACGCTGAGACCATGAGTCCCTGAGACACTGAGAAATTGTGACCCAGAGACCAAGAGACCCTGAGACACGGAGACACTGAGGCCCTGGGGCACGGAGGCACTAAGACCCTGAGGCACTGAGACACTGAGACCCTGAGACACTGAGTCCCTGAGACACTGAGTCCCTGAGGCACTGAGACACAACGACGCAGAGACCCTGAGAAACTGAGACACAGAGACCCTGAGACACAGAGACAGTGAGACCCACAGATCAGGAGACCCAGAGATCCAGAGACCCTGAAACACTGAGACACTGAGACCCAGACACACAGTGACCCAGAGACCCTGAGACCCTGAGACACAGAGACCCAGGGACCGTGAGACATTGCAACACTGAGACCATGACACACTGAGATACTGAGACCCTGAGACACTGAGATACTGAACCCAGAGACCCTGAGAAACTGACTCCCAGAGACCCAGAGACCCAACGACACAGAGACACTAAGACCCAGAGTCCCTGAGACACTGAGACCCAGAGACACTGAGATCCAGAGAGCCAGAGACAGTCAGACACTGAGACACAGAGACCCAGAGACCCTGAGACACTGAGACGCAGACACCCAATGACCCTGAGACCCTGAGACACTGAGACCATGAGACACTGATACACAGAGACCCATCAAAGCTGAGACACAGAGACACTGCCACACCGAGGCACTGAGTCCCAGAGACCCTGAGACCCTGAGACACTGAGATCCAGACGCCCTGAGACCCAGAGAAACTGAGACCCAGAGACCCTGAGACCCAGAGACCCTGAGTCACTGAGACACTGAGACACAGAGACCCAGGGACACTGAGACCCTGAGAAACTGAGAGCCAGATACCCAGAGACACTGAGACCCAGAGACAAAGAGACCCTGAGAAACTGAGACACTGAGACCCAGAGACACAGAGACCCAGAGACCCTGAGAAACAGAGACCCAGAGACCAGAGACCCTGGGACCCAGATACTCTGAGACACTGAGACACTGATACACAGAGACACTGAGACACAGAGACACTGAGACACAGAGACAAAGAGACACTGAGACAAAGAGACACAGAGACTCTGAGACTCTGAGACACAGGGACACTGAGACTCTGAGACGCTGAGACTCTGAGACAGTGAGACGCAGAGACACAGAGACACTGAGTCACAGAGACTCATTGACACTGAGACACAGAGGCACTGAGGCACTGAGACACTGAGTCTCTGAGACACAGAGACACAGAGACACAGATACACTGAGAAACTGAGACAAGAGACGCAGAGGCACAGAGACACTGAGACTCTGAGACACTGAGACACAGAGACTCTGAGACACTGAGACACTGAGACACAGAGACCCTGTGACACTGAGACCCAGAGACCCAGAGAACCTGAGACACTGATACACAGAGACCCTGTGACACTGAGACACTGAGACTCTGGGTCACTGAGACCCTGAGACCCTGAGGCACTGAGACCCTGAGGCACTGAGACCCTGAGGCACTGAGACACTGAGACGCTGTGACACCGAGAAGCTGAGACACTAAGACACTGAGACACAGAGACACAGATACACTGAGAAACTGAGACAAGAGACACAGAGACACTGAGACTCTGAGACACTGATACACAGAGACACTGAGATACTGAGACTCTGAGACACTGAGACACAGAGACACAAACACTCTGAGACACAGAGACACTGAGACACAGAGACCCTGAGGCACTGAGACTCTGAGACCCTGAGATACTGAGACACTGAGACACTGACACAGTGAGACCCTGAGACACTGAACAGCTGAGACCATGAGACACTGAGACAATGAGACCCTGAGACACAGAGACCCAGAGACCCTGAGACCTTGAGACACAGAGACCCAGAGTCCCAGAGTCCCTGAGAAACAGAGACACTGACACTTAGAGACACGAAGAACCTGAGACCCAGAGACCCTGAGACACTGAGACCCAGAGAACCAGAGACCCCGAGACACTGATACACAGAGACCCTGTGACACTGAGACACTGAGACTCTGGGTCACTGAGATCCTGAGACCCTGAGGCACTGAGACCCTGAGGCACAGAGACGCTGAGACACTGAGACGCTGTGACACTGAGAAGCTGAGACACTAAGACACTGCGTCACTGAGAACTTTAGACCCTGAGACCCTGTGAAACTGAGAGCCAGAGACCCAGAAACTCTCAGACCCAGAGACCCACAGATGCCGAGACCCAGAGACCCTGAGACCCAGAGACCCTGAGACAGTGAGACACTGAGATCCTGAGACCCTGAGACCCAGAGACACTGAGACACAGAGACCCAGAGATTCTGAGACCCTGAGACACTCAGACACTGAGACACTGTGGCCCTGAGCCCCTGAGACACGGAGACTCTGAGACCCTGAGATACTGAGAGACTGAGACCTTGAGAAAATGAGACACTGAGACCTTGAGACCCTGAGGCCCTATGACTCTGAGACTCTGAGACACTGAGACACTGAGACCCAGAGACCCTGAGAAACTGAGACACTGAGAACCAGAGACACTGGGACACTGAAACACTGAAACTCAGAGACCCTGACACCCAGTGAACCAGAGACCCAGATACCCAGAGACCCTGTGACACTGAGATACTGAGACCCTGAGACCCAGAGATCCAGAGACCCTGAGACACTGAGATCCTGAGACACTGAGACCCTGAGACCCAGAGATCCAGAGACCCTGAGACGCTGAGACCCTGAGACACTGAGACACTGAGAAGCTGAGAACCTGAGACAATGAGCCAATGAGAGGCTGACACAATGAGACACTGAGACGCTGTGACGCTGAGATCCAGAGAACCAGAGACCCTGAGACACTGAGGCACAGAGACCCTGAGACACTGAGAAACTGACACCCTGGGACATTGAAAAGCTGAGACACTGAGAAAATGAGACCCTGAGACACTGAGGCCCTGAGACCCTGAAACCCAGAGATCCAGAGACCCAGAGACCCACACACACAGAGACCCGGAGACCCTGAGACACTGAGACCCAGAGAACCAGAGACCAAGAGGCCCTGAGACACTGTGACAGTGAGACCCAGAGACCGAAAGACTCAGTGACCATGAGACACTGAGACACCAAGTCCCTGAGACCCTGAGACCCAGAGACTCTGAGTCAAAGAGACCCAGAGACCCTGAGAACCTGAGACCCAGAGACCCTGAGACACTAAGACACTGAGACCCAGAAAACCCAGAGACCCTGAGACCCAGAGAACCCAGAGACCCGGAGACACTGAGACACTGAGACACAGAGAACCTGAGACCCTGAGACCCAGTGGCCCATAGACCTAGACTCCCAGAGGCCCTGAGACACGGCGACACTTAGACACAGAGACGCAGAGACACTGAGACACTGAGACACTGAGACGCTGAGACACTGAGACCCTGAGACCCAGAGGACCTGAGACACAGGCACCCAGAGGCCCTGAGACACTGAGGCACGGAGACCCTGAGACCGAGAGGCCCTGAGAACCTGAGAGAAAGTGACCCAGAGGCCCTGAGACAGTGAGACACAGAGACCCAGAGGCCCTGAGATCCTGAGACCCTGAGACACAGAGACCCAGAGGCCCTGAGACCCTGAGACACAGAGAACCTGAGACCCTGAGACACTGAGAAATTGAGACCCAGACACCCAGATGCCCTGAGACCCTGAGACATTGAGACACTGAGACTCAGAGACACAGAGACCCAGAGGCCCAGAGGCCCTGAGACCCTGAGACACAGAGACCCAGAGCCCCTGAGACCCTGAGACCCAGAGACCCAGAGACCCAGAGGCCCTGAGACCCTGAGACACAGAGACTCAGAGACCCTGAGACCCTGAGACCCATAGGCCCTGAGACCCTGAGACGCTGAGGCACTGAGACCCTGAGAGACAGTGACCCAGAGGCCCTGAGACACTGAGACACAGAGACCCAGAGGCCCTGAGAACCTGAGACACAGAGACCCAGAGGCCCTGAGACCCTGAGACCCTGAGACCCTGAGACACTGAGAAACTGAGACCCAGAAACCCAGAGGCCCTGAGGCCCTGAGACACAGAGACCCTGAGACCGAGAGGCCCTGAGACCCTGAGAGACAGTGACCCAGAGGCCCGGAGCCAGTGAGACACAGAGACCCAGAGACCCTGAGACCCTGAGACACAGAGACCCTGAGGCCCTGAGACCCAGAGACCCAGAGGTCCTGAGGCCCTGAGGCCCTGAGGCCCTGAGACACAGAGACCCTGAGGCCCTGAGACCCTGAGACACTGAGACACTGTGACTCAGAGACCCAGTGAGCCACAGGCCCTGAGACCCTGAGACCCTGAGACACAGAGACCCAGAGCCCTGAGACACTGAGACCCAGAGACCCAGAGACCCTGAGACCCTGAGACCGATAGGCCCTGAGACCCTGAGACCCTGAGGCACTGAGACCCTGAGACCGAGAGACCCTGAGACCCTGAGAGACAGTGACCCAGAGGCCCTGAGACAGTGAGACACAGAGACCCAGAGGCCCTGAGAACCTGAGACACTGAGACACTGAGACGCTGAGACCCAGAGGCCCTGAGGTCCTGAGACCCTGAGACACAGAGACCCAGAGACCTGGAGACCCAGAGACCCTGAGACCCTGAGAGTCTGTGACACTGAGACACAGAGACCCTGAGACACTGAGACCCTGAGACCTAGAGGCCGTGAGACCCTGAGAACCTGAGACACTGAGACATTGAGACTCAGAGACCCAGAGGCATTGAGACCCTGAGACACTGAGACCTCGAGACCCTGAGGGACTGAGTCCCTGCGACCTAGAGGCCCTGAGACCCTAAGACCCTGAGACACTGAGACCCTGAAACCCAGAGGCCCTGAGACCCTGAGACAATGAGACGCAGAGACCCAGAGGCCCTGAGACCCTGAGACATAGAGACCCAGATGCCCTGAGACCCTGAGACCCTGAGACACAGAGACCCAGAGGCCCTGAGGCCCTGAGACCCTGAGACACTGAGGCATTGAGACTCAGAGACCAAGAGACCCAGAGGCCCTGAGACCCTGAGACAAACGGCCTTGAGACCCTGAGACACAGTGACCCTGAGGCCCTGAGGCCCTGAGACAGTGAGGCCCTGAGACACAGAGACCCAGAGGCCCTGAGACCCTGAGACACTGAGACATTGAGACTCAGAGACCGTGAGACCCAAAGACCCTGAGACCCTAAGACCCTGAGACCCAGAGGCCCTGAGAACCTGAGACCCAGAGACCCAGAGGCCCTGAGACCCTGAGACACTGAGACACAGAGACCCAGAGGCGCTGAGACCCTGAGACACTGAGACACAGAGATCAGAGGCCCTGAGTCCCTGAGACCCTGAGGCACTGAGACATTGAGACCCAGAGACCCAGAGGCCCTGAGACCCTGAGACACTGAGACATTGAGACTCAGAGGCACAGAGACACAGAGGCCCTGAGACCCTGAGACACAGAGACCCAGATGCCCTGAGACCCTGAGACACAGAGACCCTGAGACCCAGAGGCCCTGAGACCCTGAGACACAGAGACCCAGAGGCCCTGAGACACAGAGACCCTGAGACCCAGAGGCCCTGAGACCCTGAGACAATGAGACGCAGAGACCCAGAGGCCCTGAGACCCTGAGACATAGAGACCCAGATGCCCTGAGACCCTGAGACCCTGAGACACAGAGACCCAGAGGCCCTGAGGCCCTGAGACCCTGAGACACTGAGGCATTGAGACTCAGAGACCAAGAGACCCAGAGGCCCTGAGACCCTGAGACAAACGGCCTTGAGACCCTGAGACACAGTGACCCTGAGGCCCTGAGGCCCTGAGACAGTGAGGCCCTGAGACACAGAGACCCAGAGGCCCTGAGACCCTGAGACACTGAGACATTGAGACTCAGAGACCGTGAGACCCAAAGACCCTGAGACCCTAAGACCCTGAGACCCAGAGGCCCTGAGAACCTGAGACCCAGAGACCCAGAGGCCCTGAGACCCTGAGACACTGAGACACAGAGACCCAGAGGCGCTGAGACCCTGAGACACTGAGACACAGAGATCAGAGGCCCTGAGTCCCTGAGACCCTGAGGCACTGAGACATTGAGACCCAGAGAGCCAGAGGCCCTGAGACCCTGAGACACTGAGACATTGAGACTCAGAGGCACAGAGACACAGAGGCCCTGAGACCCTGAGACACAGAGACCCTGAGACCCAGAGGCCCTGAGACCCTGAGACACAGAGACCCAGAGGCCCTGAGACACAGAGACCCTGAGACCCAGAGGCCCTGAGACCCTGAGACACAGAGACCCAGAGCCCTGAGACACTGAGACCCAGAGACCCAGAGACCCTGAGACCCTGAGACCGATAGGCCCTGAGACCCTGAGACCCTGAGGCACTGAGACCCTGAGACCGAGAGACCCTGAGACCCTGAGAGACAGTGACCCAGAGGCCCTGAGACAGTGAGACACAGAGACCCAGAGGCCCTGAGAACCTGAGACACTGAGACACTGAGACGCTGAGACCCAGAGGCCCTGAGGTCCTGAGACCCTGAGACACAGAGACCCAGAGACCTGGAGACCCAGAGACCCTGAGACCCTGAGAGTCTGTGACACTGAGACACAGAGACCCTGAGACACTGAGACCCTGAGACCTAGAGGCCGTGAGACCCTGAGAACCTGAGACACTGAGACATTGAGACTCAGAGACCCAGAGGCATTGAGACCCTGAGACACTGAGACCTCGAGACCCTGAGGGACTGAGTCCCTGCGACCTAGAGGCCCTGAGACCCTAAGACCCTGAGACACTGAGACCCTGAAACCCAGAGGCCCTGAGACCCTGAGACAATGAGACGCAGAGACCCAGAGGCCCTGAGACCCTGAGACATAGAGACCCAGATGCCCTGAGACCCTGAGACCCTGAGACACAGAGACCCAGAGGCCCTGAGGCCCTGAGACCCTGAGACACTGAGGCATTGAGACTCAGAGACCAAGAGACCCAGAGGCCCTGAGACCCTGAGACAAACGGCCTTGAGACCCTGAGACACAGTGACCCTGAGGCCCTGAGGCCCTGAGACAGTGAGGCCCTGAGACACAGAGACCCAGAGGCCCTGAGACCGTGAGACACTGAGACATTGAGACTCAGAGACCGTGAGACCCAAAGACCCTGAGACCCTAAGACCCTGAGACCCAGAGGCCCTGAGAACCTGAGACCCAGAGACCCAGAGGCCCTGAGACCCTGAGACACTGAGACACAGAGACCCAGATGCGCTGAGACCCTGAGACACTGAGACACAGAGATCAGAGGCCCTGAGTCCCTGAGACCCTGAGGCACTGAGACATTGAGACCCAGAGACCCAGAGGCCCTGAGACCCTGAGACACTGAGACATTGAGACTCAGAGGCACAGAGACACAGAGGCCCTGAGACCCTGAGACACAGAGACCCAGATGCCCTGAGACCCTGAGACACAGAGACCCTGAGACCCAGAGGCCCTGAGACCCTGAGACACAGAGACCCAGAGGCCCTGAGACACAGAGACCCTGAGACCCAGAGGCCCTGAGACCCTGAGACAATGAGACGCAGAGACCCAGAGGCCCTGAGACCCTGAGACATAGAGACCCAGATGCCCTGAGACCCTGAGACCCTGAGACACAGAGACCCAGAGGCCCTGAGGCCCTGAGACCCTGAGACACTGAGGCATTGAGACTCAGAGACCAAGAGACCCAGAGGCCCTGAGACCCTGAGACAAACGGCCTTGAGACCCTGAGACACAGTGACCCTGAGGCCCTGAGGCCCTGAGACAGTGAGGCCCTGAGACACAGAGACCCAGAGGCCCTGAGACCCTGAGACACTGAGACATTGAGACTCAGAGACCGTGAGACCCAAAGACCCTGAGACCCTAAGACCCTGAGACCCAGAGGCCCTGAGAACCTGAGACCCAGAGACCCAGAGGCCCTGAGACCCTGAGACACTGAGACACAGAGACCCAGAGGCGCTGAGACCCTGAGACACTGAGACACAGAGATCAGAGGCCCTGAGTCCCTGAGACCCTGAGGCACTGAGACATTGAGACCCAGAGACCCAGAGGCCCTGAGACCCTGAGACACTGAGACATTGAGACTCAGAGGCACAGAGACACAGAGGCCCTGAGACCCTGAGACACAGAGACCCAGATGCCCTGAGACCCTGAGACACAGAGACCCTGAGACCCAGAGGCCCTGAGACCCTGAGACACAGAGACCCAGAGGCCCTGAGACACAGAGACCCTGAGACCCAGAGGCCCTGAGACCATGAGACACAGAGACCCAGAGGCCCTGAGACCCTGAGACACTGAGACCCTGAGACCCAGAGGCCATGAGAACCTGAGACACAGATACCCAGAGGCCCTGAGACCCTGAGACACTGAGATACTGTGACTCAGAGACCCAGTGACCCAGAGGCCCTGAGACCCTGAGACCCTGAGACACAGAGACCCAGAGCCCTGAGACCCTGAGACCCAGTGACCCAGAGGCCCTGAGACACAGAGACCCTGAGACCCTGAGACCTATAGGCCCTGAGACCGTGAGACCCTGAGGCACTGAGACCCTGAGACCCTGAGAGACAGTGACCCAGAGGCCCTGAGACAGTGAGACCCAGAGACCCAGAGGCCCTGAGACCCTGAGTCACAGAGACCCAGAGGCCCTGAGACCCTGAGACCCTGAGACACTGAGAAACTGAGACCCAGAGACCCAGAGGCCCTGAGACCCTGAGAAACTGAGACACTGAGACTCAGAGACACAGAGACCCAGAGACGCAGAGACACTGAGACACTGAGACGCTGAGACACTGAGACCCAGAGACCCAGAGACGCTGAGACACAGACCCAGAGACCCAGAGACGCTGCGACACTGTGACACTGAGCCATTGAGACAGAGAACATGAGACCCTGAGACACTGAGACACTGAGACCCAGAGACCCTGAGACCCTGAGACACAAAAACCCTGAGACACTGAGACACAAAGACCTGAGACATTGAGACACTGAGGCCCTGAGAAATTGAGACCCTGAGAATAAGAGACACAGAGGCACTGAGTCACTGAGACACTGAGACACTGAGACCCGGAGACCCTGAGTCACACAGACCCAGAGACCCTGAGATCCTGAGACACTGAGACACTGAGACCCTAAGACCCATGAACCGAAAGACCCTGAGACCTTGACACCCTGCGAACTGAGGCACTGAGACCCTGAGACGCTGTGACCCAGAGAACCAGAGACCCTGAGACACTGAGACACTGACACACTGAAACCCTGAGACCCAGAGACCCAGAGACCCTGAGACACTGAGACCCAGAGACACAGAGAACCTGAGACACTGAGACACTGAGACCCAGAGACCCAGAGTTCCTGAGATACTGAGACACTGAGACCCAGAGACCCAGAGGCACAGAGACCCTGAGACACTGAGACACTGAAACCCAAAGACCCAGAGACCCAGACCCTGAGACACTGAAACACTGACACACACAGACAGAGAGACCCAGAGACACTGAGACACTGAGACCCAGAGAACCAGAGACCCTGAGACCCTGAAACCCTGAGACACTGAGACACTGAGACCCCGAGACACTGAGGCACTGAGACCCAGAGAACCAGAGACCCTGAGACACTGAGACACAGGGACCCTGAGACACTGAGACACTGAGACCCTATGTAACTGAGACCCTGAGACCATGAGGCACTGAGAATCTGAGGCACTGAGACCGTGAGACACTGAGACACTGAGACCCAGATACACTGAGACCATGAGACCCTGAGACCCTGAGACACAGACCCAGAAACCAGAGACCCTGAGACACGGAGACACTGAGACCCTTGAACACTGTGACACTGAGGCCCTGAGACCCTGAGACACTGAAACACTGAGACCCTGAGAAACTGAGAAACTGAGACACTGAGACCATGAGAATCTAAGACACTGAGGCACTGAGACACTGAGACCCTGAGACCCTTAGACAATGAAACCCTGAGACCCACATCGCAGAAGCACTGACACCCTGAGACCCTGAGTCACTAAGACCCTGAGACACTGAGACCCTGAGACACTAAGAGCCTGAGACACTGAGACACTGAGACCCTGAGACACAGAGTCCAAGAGACCCAGAGACTCAGGGACACTGAGACCCTAAGACACTGCGACCCTGAGGCACTGAGACCCTTTGACACTGTGACCCAGAGACCCAGTCCCTGAGACACTGACACACTGAGACACTGAAACACTCAGACCATGAGACACTGAGACATAGACACACTGAGACCCAGAGACCCAGAGAACCAGACACCCAGATACGCAGAGACACTGAGACCCAGAGACCCTGAGACACTGAGACACTGAGATACTGAGACACAGAGGCCCTGAGAAACTGAGACACTGAGACCCAGAGAATCAGAGACCCTGAGAAACTGAGACCCAGAGATCCTGAGACCCAGACATCAACAGACCCACAGACCCAGAGACCCGGAGAACTGAGACCCTGAGACCCAGACACACTGAGACCCTGAGACACTGAGACACTGAGAAACTGAGACCCTCAGACACTGAGACACTGAGACTCTGAGACACCAAGACACTGAGCCCCTGAGACACTGAGACGCTGAGACCCTGAGTGACTAAGACACTTTGGCCCTGAGACACTGAGACCCTGAAACACAGAGGCACTGAGACACTGAGACACAGAGACCCTGAGACACTGAGACCCTGAGACACTGAGACTCAGAAACCCAGAGATGCTAAAACCCAGGGAATCAGAGACCCCGAGACCCTGAGACACTGAGACACTGAGACCCAGAGGCCCAGAGACCCAGAGACCCTTCGACACAGAGACCCAGAGAACAAGAACATAGAACATAGAACATAGAACATTACAGCTCAGAACAGGCCCTTCGGCCCACGATGTTGCGCCGACCAGTTACAAAAACAATGACCCACTAGCCTATACCAATCCCTTTTCGTCCATAAACCTATCCAGAGATCTCTTAAACGCCCCCAAACTAGACGCATTTACAACTGCAGCAGGCAGGGCATTCCAATCCCTCACCACCCGCTGGGTAAAGAACCTACCCCTGACATCCGTCCTGTAGCTACCCCCCCTTAATTTAAAGCCATAAAGAGACCCTGAGACAATGAGCCACTGAGAACCGGAGACACTGACACGCTGAGACCCTGAGAAATTGAGACCCAGAGACCCTGAGACCCTAAGACACAGAGACACAGAGATCCAGAGACCCAGAGACACAGAGACCCTGAGACACTGAGACCCTGAGACACTGAGACACTGAGACACAGAGACTCTGAGACACTGCGACCCAGCGATCCAGAGACCCAGAGAACCTGAGACAATGAGGCACTGAGAAACAGAGACCCAGAGACCCTGAGACACTTAGACCAAGAGACCCTGAGAGGCTGAGAACCTGAGACACTGAGGCTCTGAGACTCGGAGACACTGAGACACTGAGACACTGAGATTCTGAGACACAGAGATACAGAGACACGAAGAGTCTGAGACATTGAGACTGAGACTCTGAGACTCTGAGACACTGAGACACTGAGTGTCTGAGACACTGAGACACTGAGACTGAGACTCTGAGAGTCTGAGACTCTGTGAGTCTGAGACACTGAGACTCTGAGACACAGAGACACTGAGAGTCTGAGACACTGAGACAAAGAGACCCTGAGACCCTGAGTCTTTGAGACCCAGAGACACTGAGACCCAGAAACCGCGAGACACTGAGACCCTGCGACCCTGAGACACAGAGACCCAGAGACACTGAGACCCAGAGACCAGAGACGCAGAGAACCTGAGACACTCCGACACTAAGATCCTGAGACCCTGAGACACAGTGACCCACATACCCAGATATCCAGAGACCCAGAGACCCAGAGACACAGAGACGCAGAGACACTGAGATGCTGAGACCCTGAGACACTGAGACCCAGAGACACTGAGACCCAGAGACCGCAAAATCCAGGGACCCAGAGAACCTGATGCCCAGAGAACCTGCGACCATGAGACGCAGAGACACTGAGACCCAGAGTCCCTGAGATGCTGAGACCCTGAGACACTGAGACCCAGAGACCCTGAGACACTGAGACGCTGAGAATCAAAGATTCAGAGACCCATTGACCCTGAGACCCAGAGACCCAAAGACACTGAGACCCAGAGACACTGAGATACAGGGAACCAGAGACCCTGAGACACTGAGAGACAGAGACCCAGAAACCCAGAGAACCAGAGAACCAGAGACCAAGGGACCCAGAGACTCTGAGGCACTGAGACCCTGAGATCCTGAGACACTGAGTCACTGAGACACTGGGACATAGAGGCCCAGAGGCCCAGAAACACTGAGACCCAGAGACAGAAAGACCTAGAGACCCAGAGACCCTGAGACACTGAGACACTGAGGCTCTGACACACAAAGACCCAGAGACCCAATGACACTGAGACCCAGAGACCCTGAGACCCTGAGACCAAGAGACCCAGAGAACCAGAGACCCTGAGACCCGGAGACATTGAGACATTGAGACCCTGAGACCGTGAGACGCTGAGACACTGAGAACCAGAGACCCAGAGACCCTGAGACCCTAAGACACTGAGACCCTGAGACACAGACACCCAGAGACCCTGAGACACTGAGACCCTGATACCCAGACACCCAGAGACCCAGAGGCCCTGAGGCCCTGAGACCAGAGACCCAGAGATCCAAACACCCAGAGACACAGAGAAACTGAGACCCAGAGACCCTGAGACAGTGAGACGCAGAGACCCTGAGACCCTGAGATACAGAGACACGGAGACCCAGAGACCCAGAGATGCAGAGATCCTGAGACACTAAGACAAAGAGACACAGAGAACCCTGATACGCAGAGATGCAGTGAACCAGAGACCCTGAGATACTGAGACCCAGGGACCCTGTGTCCCTGAGACAATGCGACACTGAGACCCAGGGACGCAGAGACACAGAGACCCAGAGAACCTGAGACAATGAGACACTGAGACACAGAGACCCAGAGACCCTGAGACACTGAGACCAAGAGACCAAGAGACCCTGAGACGCGTTGACAGTGAGACTCTGAGACACAGAGGCACTGAGATTCTGAGGCACTGAGACTCTGAGACTCTGAGTCTCTGAGACACTGAGACACTGAGACACGAGACACTGAGACTCTGAGATTCTGAGACACTGAGACACTGAGACACTGAAACTCTTAGACTCAGAGACACTGAGACACTGAGAATCTGAGATTCTGAGACACTGAGACTCTTAGACTCGGAGACAATGAGACACTGATACTCTGAGACTCGGAGACACTGAGACACTAAGACTCTGAGGTCCTGAGACACAGAGACACAGAGACCCATAGACACAGAGACCCTGAGACATTGAGACACTGAGACACAGAGACTCTGAGACCCTGAGACACTGAGGCTCAGAAACCCAGAGACGCTAAAACCCAGGGAATCAGTGACCCAGAAACGCTGAGACCCTGAGACACTGAGACCCTGAGACTCAGAGACCCGGAGACCCTTAGACACAGAGACCTTGAGACACTGAGACACAGAGACGCACAGACTGAGAAATCGAGAGACCCTGACACCCGGAGACCCAGAGATATTGAGACCCTGAGACACTGAGACCCAGAGACTCTGAGACCCTGACACCCAGAGACACTGAGACACAGAGACCCCGAGACCCAGAGACCAAGAGACGCAGAGACCCAGAGATCAAGAGACCCCGAGATCTTGAGACCCTGATACACTGAGACACTGAGACCCTGAGTCCTGGAGACACTGAGATACAGAGACCAAGAGACACAGAGACCCAGGGACCAAGAGACACAGAGACCCAGGGACCCAGAGAACCTGAGACACTGAGACCCTAAGATCCTGAGACACTGAGTCACTGAGACTCTGAGACACTGAGACACAGAGACCCAGAGACCCAGAAGCACTGAGACCCAGAGACCCAGAGACCGAAAGACCCAGAGACCCAGAGACCCTGAGGCCCAGAGACCAAGAGACCCAGAGAACCAGAGACCCTGAGACAATGAGCCACTGAGACTCTGTGAGTCGGAGACATTGAGACACTGAGACCCTGAGACGCTGAGACACTGAGGCCCAGAGACCCAGAGACGCTGAGACCCTGAAACACTGAGTCCCTGAGACCCAGAGACCCTGAGACCCTTAGACCAGAGACCCAGAGATCCACTAACCCAGACACCCAGAGACCCAGGCACACAGAGAAACTGAGACCCAGAGACCCTGAGACACGGTGACCCAGAGATGCAGTGACCCAGAGACCCTGAGACACTAAGACAAAGGGACCCAGAGACCCTGAGATGCAGAGACGTAGCGACTAGAGACCCTGAGATACTGAGACCCACTGACCCTGGGTCCCAGAGGCAATGCAACACTGAGACCCAGAGGCGCAGAGACACAGACACCCTGAGATACTGAGACACAGAGACCAAGAGACTCTGAGACTCTGAGACACAGAGGCCCAGAGACCCTGAGACACTGACACCCTGAGACCCTGAGACACTGAGACACTGAGACACAGAGGCACTGAGACTCTGAGGCACTGAGACTCTGAGACACTGAGACATTGAGACTCTGAGTCTCTGAGACATGAGACACTGAGACTCTGAGATTCTGAGACATTGAGACACTGAGACTCTGAGACATGGAGACACTGAGACTCTGAGACACTGAGACGCTGAGGCACAGAGACACAGAGACACTGACTCTGAGACATGGAGACACAGAGACAGTGAGACACTGAGACTCTGAGTCTCTGAGAAACAGAGACACTGTGACTCTGAGACTGTGGGGCACTGAGACACTGAGGCACAGAGACACTGAGTCTCTGTGACTCTGAGACACTGAGACACAGAGACACAGAGACACTGAGAATCTGAGACACTGAGACACAGAGACACAGAGACACAGAGACGCAGAGACCTCGTGACCCAGAGACCCAGAGACCCGGAGACCCTGACTCCTGGAGACCCTGAGAACTGGAGACCTGGAGGCACTGAGACGCTGAGACCCAAAGATCCAGAGACCAGAGACCCAGAGACCCTGTGACTCAGAGACCCTGAGACCCTGAGACACAGGGACACAGAGACACAGCGACCCTGAGACCCAGAGACCATTAGACCCAGAGACCCTGAGGTCCAGAGACTCAGAGACCCAGAGACCTGAGACACTGAGATCCAGAGGCCCAGAGACCCTGAGACACAGAGACACGGAGACCCAGAGAACCAGAGACCCTGAGACACAGAGACCCAGAGACACTGAGGCCCTGAAACCCAGAGATCCAGAGACCCAGAGACACAGAGACCCAGAGACCCACACACACAGATACCCTGAGACCCTGAGACTCTGAGACACTGAGACACTGAGACCCAGAGAACCAGAGACCCAGTGGCCCTGAGACACTGCGACACTGAGGCCCAGAGTCCGAAAGACTCATTGACCCTGAGACACTGAGACACCGAGACCCTGAGACACTGAGACTCTGAGACTCTGAGACAAAGAGACCCAGAGACCCTGAGACACTGAGATCCAGAGAACCCTGATCCTGAGACACTGAGACAAAGAGACCCAAAGACCCTGAGACCCTGAGATACTGAGACACTAAGACCATGAGACAATGAGACGCTGAGACAATGAGAGCCTGAGACACAGAGACCTAGAGACCCAGAGACCCTGAGACCCTGAGATACTGAGACACTAAACCCTGAGGCATTGAGACACTGAGACCCTGATAAATTGAGACACTGAGAACAAGAGACCCAGAGACCCTGAGACCCTGAGTCCCAGAGACCCAGAGACACACAGACCCAGAGACCCAGAGTCCCTGAGACCCTGAGACCCATGAACCCAGAGACCCTGAGACCCATGAACTCAGAGACCCTGAGACCTTGAGACCCTGCGACACTGAGACCCTGAGACACTGAGACGCTGAGACACTGAGATGCTGTGACACTGAGACACTGAGACCCTGAGACACTGAGACGCTGAGACACTGAGATGCTGTGACACTGAGACACTGAGACCCTGAGAACCAGAGACACTTAGACACTGAGAAACTGAGACCCTGAGACACTGAGATACTGAGACACTGAGAAACTGAGACCCAAGACACTGAGACTCTGAGGCCCAGAGAACCAGAGTCCCTGAGACACAGAGACCCTGTGACACTGAGACACTGAGGCCCTGGGTCGCTGAGACTCTGAGGCACTGAGACTCTGAGGCACTGAGACACTGAGACACTGAGACACTGAGACGTTTAGACCCTGTGAAACTGAGACCCAGATACCCAGAAACTCTCAGACCCAGAGACTCATAGACGCCGAGACCCAGAGACACTGATGCCCAGAGACCCTGAGACCCAGAGACCCTGAGACACTGAGAAACTGAGGCCCTGAGACATTGAGACACTGAGACCTTGAGACCCTCAGATCCTATGACACTGAGATCCTGAGACACTGAGACCCATGAACCCAGAGACCCTGAGACCTTGAGACCCTGCGACACTGAGACCCTGAAACCCTGAGACCCTGAGACGCTGAGACACTGAGACGCTGAGACACTGAGATGCTGAGACACTGAGACGCTGTGACACTGAGGCACTGAGGCACTGAGACCCTGAGAACCAGAGACACTGAGACACTGGGACCCGAGACACTGAGACACTGAGACACAGAGATCCTGTGACACTGAGACACTGAGGCCCTGGGTCGCTGAGACCCTGAGGCACTGAGACCCTGAGACACTGAGACGCTGAGACACTGAGACGCTGTGACACTGAGAAGCTGAGACACTAAGACACTGAGACACTGCGACACTGAGGCGTTTAGACCCTCAGACCCTGTGAAACTGAGACCCAGAGACCCAGAAACCCTCAGACCCAGAGACTCACAGACGCTGAGACCAAGAGACACTGAGGCCCAGAGACCCTGAGACCCAGAGACCCTGAGACACTGAGACACTGAGACACTGAGACATTGAGACCCTCCGATCCTATGACACTGAGATCCTGAGACACTGAGACCCAGAGACCCTGAGACCCAGAGGCCCCGAGACGCTGAGAGCCAGAGACCCAGAGACCCAGAGACACTGAGACACAGAGACCCTGAGACACTCAGACACTGGGACACTGGGACACTGAGACTCTGAGACCCTGAGATACTGACACACTGAGACCCTGAGGACCTATGACTCTGAGACTCTGAGACACTGAGACCCTGAGACCCAGAGACCCTGAGAAACTCAGACACTGAGAACCAGAGACACTGAGACACTGAAACACTGAAACTCAGAGACCCTGACACCCAGTGAACCAGAGACCCAGATACCCAGAGACACTGAGGCATTGAGATACTGAAACCCTGAGGCCCTGAGACACTGAGACCCAGAGACCCAGAGACACTGAGACACTGAGACCCTGAGACACTGAGACACTGAGAAGCTGAGATCCTGCGACAATGAGTCAATGAGAAACTGACACAATGAGACACTGAGACGCTGTGACGCTGAGACCCTGAGACACTGAGACACTGAGACCCCGAAACACTGAGATCCAGAGAACCAGAGACCCTGAGGCACTGAGACACGGAGACACTGAGACACTGAGACACTGGGACAATGAGACACTGAGACCCTGAGACAATGAGACACTGAGACACAGAGACCCAAGACCCTGAGACACTGAGACACTAAGACCCTGAGACATTGAGACGCAGAGACCCTGAGACCCTGAGACAATGAGACACTGGGACACAGAGACCCAAGACCCTGAGACACTGAGACACTAAGACCCTAAGACATTGAGACACTGAGACCCTGAGACCCTGAGAAATTGAGACCCTGAGAACAAGAAACCCAGAGACACTGAGACACTGTGACCCAGAGACCCTAAGACACTGAGACCCAGAGAACCAGAGACCCAGAGGCCCTGAGACACTGTGACACTCAGACCCAGAGACCGAAAGAATCAGTGACCCAGAGACCCTGAGACCCTGAGACCATGAGACACTGAGACACTGAGACCCTGAGAACAAGAGACCCAGAGACCCTGAGACACTGAGACCCAGAGACCCATGAAACCAGAGACCCTGTGACCTTGAGACCCTGCAACACAGAGACCCTGAGACACTGAGACCCAGAGAACCAGAGACCCAGAGACCCAGAGCACCAGAGACCCAGAGGCCCTGAGACAGTGCGACACTGAAACCCAGAGACCGAAAGAATCAGTGACCCTGAGACACTGAGACACCGAGGCCCTGAGACACTGAGACTCTGAGACAAAGAGACCCAGAGACCCGGAGACACTGAGACAATGAGACCCAGAGACCATGAGACACTAAGACTCTGAGACCCAGAGAACCCAGAGACCCTGAGACACTGAGACAAAGAGACCCAGAGACTCAGAGACCCAGAGACCCTGAGACACTGAGACAATGAGACACTGAGACACTGAGACCCTGAGACAGAGAGAGCCAGAGACCCAGATACCCTGAGACCATGAGACACTGAGACACTAAGACCCTGAGACATTGATACACTGAGACCCTGAGAACGAGAGACCCAGAGACCCTGAGACACTGAGACACTGAAACCCTGAGACCCTGAGACCCTGAGACCCCGAGACACTGAGACAGAGAGACCCTGTGACACTGAGACACTGAGACTCTGGGTCACTGAGACCCTGAGACCCTGAGGCACTGAGACCCTGAGGCACTGAGATGCTGAGACACAGAGACACTGTGACACTGAGAAGCTGAGACACTAAGACACTGAGACACAGCGACACTGAGAACTTTAGACCCTGGGACCCTGTGAAACTGTGAGCCAGATACCCAGAGGCCCACAGATGCCGAGACCCTGAGACCCAGAGACCCTGAGACAGTGAGACACTGAGATCCTGAGACACTGAGACCCAGAGACCATGAGACCCACAGACACTGAGACACTGAGACACAGAGACACAGAGACACTGAGACACTGTGGCCCTGAGCCCCTGAGACACGGAGACCCTGAGACCCTGAGATACTGAGACACTAAGACCTTGAGGAAATGAGACACTGAGACCCTGAGGCCCTATGACTCTGAGACACTGAGACCCAGAGACCCTGAGATACTGAGACACTGAGAACCAGAGACACTGAGACACCGAAACACTGAAACTCAGAGACCCTGACACCCAGTGAACCAGAGTCCCAGATACCCAGAGACCCTGTGACACTGAGGTACTGAGACCCTGAGACCCAGAGATCCAGAGACCCAGAGACACTGAGACACTGAGACCCTGAGACACTGAGACAGTGAGACCCTGAGACATTGAACAGCTGAGACCCTGAGACCCTGAGACACTGGGACCCTGAGACACTGAAACCCTGAGACCCAGAGATCCAGAGACCCAGAGACCCTGAGACACTGAGACCCTGAGACACTGAGACCGTGAGACCCTGAGACACTGAAAAGCTGAG
The DNA here is from genome assembly GCF_965287045.1 of Carcharhinus amblyrhynchos. NCBI lineage: Eukaryota > Metazoa > Chordata > Chondrichthyes > Carcharhiniformes > Carcharhinidae > Carcharhinus > Carcharhinus amblyrhynchos. The sequence goes on from NW_027649800.1 coordinate 962,384, forward strand.
ACCCTGAGACACTGAGACAATGAGACCCTGAGACACAGAGACCCAGAGACCCTGAGACCTTGAGACACAGAGACCCAGAGACCCTGAGACACTAAGACCCTGAGACATTGAGGCACTGAGACCCTGAGTCACTGAAAACAGGAGACGCAGAGACACTGAGACCCAGACACACTGAGACCCGGAGACCCAGAGACCCCGAGACACTGAGACCCTGAGACGCATGAACCCAGAGACCCTGAGACCTTGAGACCCTGCGACACTTAGACACTGAGACCCTGAGACACTGAGACGCTGAGAAACTGAGACCCTGAGACACTGACACACTGAGGCCCAGAGACCCAGAGACCCAGAGTCCCTGAGAAAGAGAGACACTGACACTTAGAGACACGAAGAACCTGAGACCCAGAGACCCTGAGACACTGACACACAGAGGCCCAGAGGCCCAGAGACCCAGAGAAACTGAGACACTGAGACACTGAGACCCAAAGAACCAGAGACCCTGAGGCACTGATACACAGAGACCCTGTGACACTGAGACTCTGGGTCACTGAGACCCTGAGACCCTGAGGCACTGAGACCCTGAGGCACTGAGACCCTGAGACACTGAGACGCTGAGACACTGAGACGCTGTGACACTGAGAAGCTGAGACACTAAGACACTGAGACACTGAGAACTTTAGACTCTGAGACCCTGTGAAACTGAGAGCCAGAGACTCAGAAACTCTCAGACCCAGAGACCCACAGATGCCGAGACCCAGAGACCCTGAGACAGTGAGACATTGAGATCCTGACACCCGGAGACCCAGAGACACTGGGACACAGAAACCCAGAGATTCTGAGACCCTGAGACCCTGAGACACTCAGACACTGAGACACTGTGGCCCTGAGCCCCTGAGACACGGAGACTCTGAGACCCTGAGATACTGAGACACTGAGACCTTGAGAAAATGAGACACTGAGACCTTGAGACCCTGAGGCCCTATGACTCTGAGACACTGAGACCCTGAGACCCAGAGACCCTGAGAAACTGAGACACTGAGAACCAGAGACGCTGAGACACTGAAACACTGAAACTCAGAGACCCTGACACCCAGTGAACCAGAGACCCAGATACCCAGAGACTCTGTGACACTGAGATACTGAGACCCAGAGATCCAGAGACCCAGAGACACTGAGACACTGAGATCCTGAGACACTGAGAAGCTGAGAACCTGAGACACTGAGTCAATGAGAGGCTGACACAATGAGACACTGAGACGCTGTGACGCTGAGATCCAGAGAACCAGAGACCCTGAGACACTGAGACAATGAGACCCTGAGACACAGAGACCCTGAGACCCTGAGACACAGAGGCCCAGGGACCCTGAGACCCTGAGACATTGAGACACTGAGACCCTGAGTCCCCGAGAACAAGAGACGCAGAGACCCTGAGACACTGAGAACCAGACACCCTGAGACACTGAGACACTGAGACCCGGAGACCCAGAGACTCCGAGACACATAGACCGAGGGACCCAGAGACCCAGAGACCCTGAGACACTAAGGCACTGAGACCCTGAGACGCATGAACCCAGAGACCCTGAGACCATGAGACCCTACGACACTGAGACCCTGAGACCCTGAGACGCTGTGACACTGAGACCCTGATACACTGAGACCCAGAGAACCAGAGACCCTGAGACACTGAGAAACTGAGACCCTGAGACCCTGAGACACTGACACCCAGAGACCCAGAGAGCCAGAGACCCAGAGTCCCTGAGAAACAGAGACACTGAAACTCAGAGACACAAAGAACCTGAGACCCAGAGAGCCTGAGACACTGACACAAAGAGGCCCAGAGACCCAGAGAAACTGAGACACTGAGACACAGAGACCCAGACACCCTGAGACACTGAGACCCAGAGACCTAGAGACCATGAGACACTGAGACCCAGAGACACAGAGACCCTGAAACCCAAAGACCCAGATACCCAGCGACCCTGATACACTGAATCCCAAAGACCCAGAGACACTGAGGCCCTGAGACCCTGAAACCCAGAGATCCAGTGACCCAGAGAGCCACACACACAGAGACCTGGAGACACTGAGACACTGAGACCCAGAGAACCAGAGACCAAGAGGCCCTGAGACACTGCGACAGTGAGACCCAGAGACCGAAAGACTCAGTGAACATGAGAACTGAGACACCAAGTCCCTGAGACCCTGAGACCCAGAGGCTCTGAGTCAAAGAGACCCAGATACCCTGAGACACTGAGACCCAGAGACCCTGAGACACTAAGACACTGAGACCCAGAAAATCCAGAGACCCTGAGACCCAGAGAACCCAGAGGCCCTGAGACACTGAGACACTGAGACAATGAGACACTGAGACACTGAGACACAGAGAACCTGAGACCCTGGGACCCAGTGGCCCATAGACCTAGACACCCAGAAGCCCTGAGACACCGCGACACTTAGACCCAGAGACGCAGAGACACTGAGACACTGAGACGCTGAGACACTGAGATGTTGAGACACTGAGACAGAGACACAGAGACACTGAGACACTGAGACCCTGAGACCCAGAGACCCAGAGTCCCAGAGACGCTGAGACACAGACCCAGAGACCCAGAGGCGCTGCGACACTGTGACACTGAGCCATTGAGACAGAGAACATGAGACCTTGAGACAATGAGACACTGAGACCCAGGGACCCTGAGACCCTGAGACCCTGAGACACACAGGCCCAGAGACCCAGAGACCCTGAGACACACAGACCCAGAGACCCAGATCCTGAGACACTGAGACCCATGAACCGAGAGACCCAGAGACACAGAGACCCTGCGAACTGAGACACTGAGACCCTGAGACACTGAGACGCTGTGACCCAGAGAACAAGAGACCCTGAGACACTCAGACACTGACACACTGAAACCCTGAGACCCAGAGACCCAGAGATCCAGAGACCCAGAGATACTTAGACCCAGAGACCCTGAGACACTGAGACCCAGAGAACCAGAGACACAGAGAACCTGAGACACTGAGACACTGATACACTGAAACCCAGAGACCTAGAGTCCCAGAGTCCCTGAGAACCAGCGACACAGAAACTCAGAGACGCAGAGAACCTGAGACACTGAGACACTGAGACCCAGAGACCCAGAGTTCCTGAGATACTGAGACACTGACACCCAGAGACCCAGAGACACAGAGACCCTGAGACACTGAGACACTGAGACCCAAAGACCCAGAGAACCAGACCCTGAGACACTGAAACACTGACACACACAGACAGAGAGACCCAGAGACACTGAGACACTGAGACCCAGAGAACCAGAGACCCTGAGACACTGAGACACAGGGACCCTGAGACACTGAGACACAGGGACCCTGAGACACTGAGGCACTGAGACCCTGTGTAAATGAAACCCTGAGACCGTGAGGCACTGAGACACTGAGGCACTGAGACACTGAGACCCAGATACACTGAGACCATGAGACCCTGAGACCCTGAGACACTGAGACACAGACCCACAAAACCAGAGACCCTGAGACACGGAGACACTGAGACCCTTGAACACTGTGACACTGAGGCCCTGAGACCCTGAGACACTGAGACCCTGAGACACTGAAACACTGAGACCCTGAGACACTGAGACCCTGAGACAGGGAGACACTGAGACACTGAGAACCATAGACACTGAGACCAAGAGACACTGAGACACAGAGACCCTGAGACACTGAGACACTGAGAAACTGAGACACTGAGACCCTGAGAATCTAAGACACTGAGGCACTGAGACACTGAGACCCTGAGACCCTTAGACACTGAAACCCTGAGACCCACATCGCAGACACACTGATACCCTGAGACCCTGAGTCACTAAGACCCTGAGACACTGAGACCCTGAGACACTAAGACCCTGAGACTCTGAGACACTGAGGCCCAGACATTCTGAGACCCTGAAACCCTGAGACGCTGAGACCACGAGACACTGAGACACTGTGGCCCTGAGCCCCTGAGACACGGAGATCCTGAGACACTGAGACACTGGGACCCAGAGACCCAGTCCCTGAGATACTGACACACTGAGACACTGAGACACTGAGACACTGAAACACTCAGGCCTTGAGACACTGAGAAACTGAGACACAGAGACACTGAGAAACGGAGACCCAGAGAGCCTGAGACCCTGAGAGCAAGAGACGCGGACACCCAGCTACCCAGAGAACCTGAGACCCTGAGACCCAGTGACATTGAGGCACTGAGAACTTCAGACACTGAGACCAAGAAACCCAGAGACCCTGAGACCCTGAGACCCTGAGACACTGAGACCCTGAGACCCTGAGACACTGAGACACTGAGACCCAGAGACCCTGAGACACTGAGACCCAGAGACCCTGAGACACTGAGACCCAGAGACCAAGAGACCCAGAGACCCTGAGACACTGAGACACTGAGACCCACAGACCCACAGACCCACAGACCCAGAGAACTGAGACCCAGGCACACAGAGACCCAGAGACCCAGAGACACTGAGACCCTGAGTCTCAGAGACCATGAGACCAAGTGTACCTGAGGCCCAGAGACTCAGGGACACCAAGGCCCTGAGACCCAGAGAACCTGAGACTCTGATAAACTGAGACACTGAGACCCAGGGACCCAGACACTCAGAGACCCTGTGTCCCTGAGACCCAGAGACTCAGGGACACTGAGACCCTACGAAACTGAGACCCTGAGACACTAAGCACTGAGACACTGAGACTCTGAGACCCAGAAACACAGAGACCCTGAGACACTGAGACCCTGAGACACTAAGCACTGAGACACTGAGACTCTGAGACCCAGAAACACAGAGACCCTGAGACCCAAACACCCTGTCCCCCTCAGACCCAGATACCCATGGACCCTGAGACCCTGAGCCACTGAGAACCTGAGACTCAGAGGCCCTCAGACCCAGAGACACTGCGACCCACAGACCCTGAGACACTGAGACCCTGAGACTTTGAGACACTTAGACCCAGAGACCCTGAGACAATGAGACACTGAGACCCGGGTACCCTGAGACACTGAGACCCTGAGACCCAGAGACACAGAGACCCTGAGAAACTGAGACCCTGAGACCCTGAGAAACTGAGACCCTTTGACACTGAGAACCAGAGACCCAGTCCCTGAGACACCGACACTCTGAGACACTGAGACACTGAAACACTCAGACCATGAGACACTGAGACATAGAGACACTGAGACCCAGAGACCCTGAGACAATGAGACACTGAGACCCGGGTACCCTGAGACACTGAGACCCTGAGACCCAGAGACCCTGAGACCCTGAGACACTGAGACTCTTTGACACTGAGAACCAGAGACCCAGTCCCTGAGACACTGACACACTGAGACACTGAGACACTGAAACACTCAGACCATGAGACACTGAGACATAGAGACACTGAGACCCAGAGACCCAGAGAACCAGACACCCAGATACCCAGAGACCCTGAGACCCTGAGACACAGAGACACTGAGACCCAGAGACCCTGAGACACTGAGATACTGAGACACAGAGGCCCTGAGAAACTGAGACACTGAGAACCAGAGAATCAGAGACCCTGAGAAACTGAGACCCAGAGATCCTGAGACCCAGACACCAACAGACCCACAGACCCAGAGACCCGGAGAAATGAGACCCTGAGACCTAGACACACTGAGACCCTGAGACACTTTGACCCTGAGACACTGAGATCCTGAAACACAGAGACACTGAGACACAGAGACCCTGAGACACTGAGACCCAGAGACCCAGAGACACTAAGACCCTGAGACATTGAGACACTGAGACCCTGAGACTCTGAGACCCTGAGACTCTGAGTCCCTGAGACACTGAGACACGGAGACACTGAGACCTAGACACCCAGAAACCCACAGACCCTGAGACCGTGAGACACTGAGACCCTGAGACACCGAGGCACCGAGACCCTGAGACACTGAGACGCTGAGATACTGAAACATTGAGACACTGGGACCCAGAGATCCTGAGACACTGAGAGCCTGAGACCCTGAGACCCAGACACCCAGAGACCCAGAGACCCAGATACCCATGGACCCTGAGACCCTGATGCACTGAGACCCTGGGACTCAGAGTCCCTCAGACCCAGAGACCCAGAGACCCTGAGACACTGAGACCCTGAGACAGTGAGACAGAGACCCTGAGATCCTGAGACACTGAGACCAAGAGGCCCAGTGACCCTGAGACCCTAAGATACTGAGACCCTCAGAGACTGAGACACTGAGACCCAGAGACACAGAGACTCTGAGACAATGAGACATTGAGTCCCAAAGACCCAGAGACCCTGAGACACTGATACCTTGAGACTCAGAGACCCGGAGACCCAGTTTCCCAGAGACCCTGAGAAACTGAGACCCTCAGACACCGAGAGAGTGAGACTCTGAGACCCTGAGCACCTGAGACACTGAGACACTGAGACCCTGAGACACTGAGATACTGAAAGACAGAGACCCAGAGACCCTAAGACACTGAGACACTGAGACCCAGAGACCCAGAGACCCTGCGACCCTGAGACACTGAGACACTATGACCCTGATACACTGAGACCCTGAGACCCTGAGACACTGAGACCAAGAGACACTGAGACCCTGATACACTGAGACCCTGAGACAATGAGACACGGAGACACAGAGACCCTGATGCCCAGAAGCCCAGAGACCCTATGACCCTGAGACACTGTGAACCTGAGACCCTGAGACCCAGAGACCCTTAGACGCAGAGACCAACAGACCCAGAGACACTGAGACCCTGAGACACTGAGACACTGAGACCCTGAGACACTGAGACCCTGAGACCCTGAGACACAGAGACCCTGAGACATTGAGACACTGTGGACCCAGACACCCAGACTCTGAGACACTGACACACTTAGACACTGAGATACTGATGCACTGTGACCCTGAGACACTGCGACACTTAGACATTGAGACACTGAGATCCAGATACCCAGAAACCCAGAGACACTGAGACCCAGAGACCCTGAGACACTGAGATATTGAGACCCTGAGACACTGAGACCATGAGTCCCTGAGAAACAGAGACCCAGAGCCCCAGAGACACTGTGATACTGAGACACTGTGACACTGACACACTGAGACACTGTGACACTGAAACCCTGAGACATTGAGACCCTGAGTCCCTGAGAGACGAAGCACTGAGACCCAGAGACCCTGAGAACCTGAGACCCTGAGACCAAGAGACCCAGAGCTCCAGGCACTCTGAGACTCTGAGACACTGACACCCTGAGACCCTGAGACACGAAGCACTGAGGCCCAGAGACCCTGAGAACCTGAGACCCTGAGACCAAGAGACCCAGAGCTCCAGGCACTCTGAGACTCTGAGACAATGACACCCTGAGACCCTGAGACCCTGAGGCACGAAGCACTGAGGCCCAGAGACCCTGAAAACCTGAGACACTGAGACCAAGAGAACCAGAAACCCAGAGACCCGGAGACCCAGAGACCCAGAGACCCTGAGGCACTGAGGCCCTGAGACCCAGAGCCCTCAGACCCAAAGACCTTGAGACCCTGAGAACCTGAGGAAATGTAACCCTGAGACACTGAAACCCTGAGACACTGAGTCCCTGAGACCCTGGGACACTAAGCACTGAGACATTGGGACACAGAGAGCCTGAGACACTGAGACCCTGAGACACTGATTCCCTGAGATCCTGAGACACTAAGCACTGAGACATTGGGACACTGAGAGACTGAGACACTGAGACTCTGATGCGCTGAGACACTGAGCTCTGAGACACTGAAACACGGGGACACTGAAACCCAGACACCCAGAAACCCAGAGACCCTAAAACCCTAAACCCCTGAGACACTAAGACTCAGAGACCCAGAGACCCAGTTTCCTAGAGACCCTAAGAAACTCAGACCCGAAGACACCGAGACACTGAGACCCTGAACCTTTGAGACACTGAGACCCTGAGACACTGAGACGCTGAAATATTGAGACACTGAGATACTGAGACCCAGAGACCCAGTGAGCCTGAGACCCAGAGACCCTGATACACTGAATCCTTGAGACCCTGAGACACTGAGATCTGTGACCCTGAGACACTGAGACCTTGAGACTCTGAGACCCTGAGACCCTGAGACACTGAAACACTGAGGCCCAGAGACCCAGACCCTGAGAAACTGACACACTGAGACACTGAGACAGTGAGGCACTGAGACCCTGAGACACTGAGACACTGAGACACTCAGACCTTGAGACACTGAGACCCTGACACCCTGAGAACCTGAGACACTGAAACCCTGAGACACTAAGCACTGAAGCACAGAGATCCTGAGAGCCTGAGACCTTGAGACACTGAGACGTTGAGATCCAGAGACCCAGAAACCCAAAGGCCCTGAGACCCAAAGGCCCATAGACGTAGAGACCCTGAGACCCAGAGACACTCAGACGCAGAGACCCTGAGACCCAGAGACACTCAGACGCTGAGACTCTGTGACCCTGAGACACTGAGAGACTGAGACACTGAGACCCTGAGGAACTGAGACCCAGACACCCAGACACCCAGAGATCCTGAGACACAGAGACACTGAGACCCTGAGGCCCTGAGACACTGAGACCCAGAGACCCAGAAACCCAGAAACCCTAAGAAACAGAGACCCAGACACCCTGAGACCCAGAGACCCACAGACCCAGAGACCAATGAACTGAGACACTGAGACCCCGACGCACTGAGACCCTGAGACACTGAGACATTGAGACCCTGAGACACAGAGACCATGAGACCGCGAGACCCTGAGACCCAGAGGCTCAGAGACCCTGAGACCCAGAGACCCTGAGACTCTGATAAACTGAGACACTGGGACCCAGAGACCCAGATACTCAGAGACCCTGAGACTCAGGGAGCCTGAGACCCTGCAACACTGAGACGCTGAGACACGAAGCACAGAAACACTGAGACAATGAGACACAGAGACCCTGAGAAAATGAGACTCTGAGACCATGAGACCCAGAGCCCCAGAGACCCTGAGACACTGAGACACTGTGACACAGAGATCCAGAGACCCAAAGACCCAGAAAACCTGAGACCCTGAGACCCAGAGACCCTGAGTGTCTCAGAGTCTCAGGGTCTCAGGGTCTCAGGATCTCTGGGTCCCTGCGTGTTTTGGTCTCAGGGTCTCTGGATGTCTGGTTCTCTTGGTCTCTTGGTCTGTTGATCTCACTGTCTCTGTGTCTCAGACTCTCTGTGTCTCTGGGTAACTGCGTCTCAGTGTCACAGTGTCTCAGCGTCTTAGTGTCTCAGGTCTCAGTGTCTCAGGGTTTCAGAGTCTCAGTGTCCCAGGGTCTCAGCATCTCAGTGTCTCAGTGTTTCAGGGTCTCAGTGTCTCAGGGTTTCTGGGTCTCAGGGTCCCTGGGATCAGTGTCTCACTGTCTCAGTGTCTCTGGGTATCTGGGTCTCAGGGTCTCAGGGCCTCTGGGTCTCAGTGTCTCAGGGTCTCAGGGTTTCAGGTTTGCAGTGTCTCAGTGCCTCAGTGTCAGAGGGTCTCAGTGTCTCAGTGTCTCAACCTCTCTGGGTCTCAAGGTCTCTGGGTCTCAGGGTCTCAGTGTCTCAGGGTCTCTGGGTCTCAGTGTCTCATGTCTCAGTATCTCAGGGTCTCAGTGTCTCAGTGTCTCATGTCTCAGTATCTCAGGGTCTCAGTGTCTCAGTTTCTCATTGTCTCCGGGTCTCTGGGTCTTGTCACAGTTTCACAGGGTCTCAGGGTCTAAGGGTCTCAGTGTGTCCGTGTCTCAGGGTTTCTGTGTCTTTGGGTCTCGGTGTCTCAGTGTCTCAGTGTCTCAGTTTCTCAGGGTCTCAGTGTCTCAGTGTCTCAGTGTCACAGGCTCTCAGTCTCTCAGTGTCTCAGGGTCTCTGGGTGCCTGGTTCTCTGGGTTTCAGGGTCTCTGAGTCTCTGGGTCTCAGTGTCTCAGGGTCTCTGAGTCTCTGGGTCTCAGTGTCTCAGGGTCTCAGGGTCTCTGGGACTCAGTGTCTCAGGGTCTCAGTTCGTCAGGGTCTCAGGGTCTCTGGGTCTCAGTTTTTCATTGTCTCATTGTCTCAGTGTCTCAAGGTCTCTGGGTCTCTGGGCCTTTGCGTCACTGGGTCTCTGGGTGCCTGTGTCACACTGCCTCAGTCTGTCACTGTGTCAGGGTCTTTGGGTCCCGTGGTCTCAGGGTCTCTGGATCTCTGGTTCTCTGGATCTCTTGGTCTGTGGGTCTCACTGTTTCTGTGTCTCAGGGTCTCTGTTTTTCTGGGTCTCTGGGTTTCAGTTTCTCAGGGCCTCTGGGTCTCTGTGTCTCTGTGTCTCAGAGTCTCAGGGTCTCAGGGTCTCAGGATCTCTGGGTCACTGCGTGTCTGTGTTTCAGTGTCTCAGGACCTCATGGTCTCTGGATGTCTGGTTCTCTGGGTCTCTTGGTCTGTTGATCTCACTGTATCTGTATCTCAGAGTCTCTGTGTTTTTGGGTAATTGGGTCTCAATGTCACAGTGTCTCAGTGGCTCAGTGTCCCCAGATCTCAGGGTCTCAGTGTCTCAGGGTCTCAGTGTCGCAGTGTCTGAGGGTCTCTGGGTCTCTGTGTCTCTGTGTCTCAGGGTCTCTGGGTCTCAGGGAATCAGTGTCTCGGGGTTTCAGGGTCTCAGGATCTCAGGGTTTCAGGGTTGCAGTGTCTCAATGTCTCAGCGTCTCAGTGTCTCAGTGTCGCAGGGTCTCAGTGTCTCAGGGTCTCAGGTTCTCTTGGTCTCAGGGTCTCTGCTTCTCAGGGTCTCTGGGTCTCAGTTTCTCAGGGTCTCAGGGTCTCTGTGTCTCAGTGTCTCAGGGTCTCAGGTTCTCAGGGACTCTGGGTCACTGCATGTCTGGGTCTCTGTGTCTCTGTGTCTCAGGGTCTCAGTGTCTCAGTGTCTCAGGGTCTCAGTGTCTCTGGGTCTCTGGTTCCCTGGGTCCCAGTGTCTCAGTGTCTCAGTGTGTCATTGTCTCAGGTTCTCAGTGTCTCATTTTCTCAGAGTCTCTTGGTCTCGAGGTCTCAGTGTCTCAGTGTCTCAGCGTCTCAGGGTCTCCGGGTCTCTGGTTCCCTGGGTCCCAGGGTCTCAGTGTCTCAGTGTGTCATTGTCTCAGGTTCTCAGTTTCTCATTTACTCAGTGCCTCTGGGTCTCAAGGTCTCAGTGTCTCAGTGTCTCAGGGTCTCATGCTCACATTGTCTCAGTGTCTCAGGTTCTCAGTGTCTCAGGGTCTCAGTGTCTCAGGGTCTCATTTTCTCAGTATCTCAGAGTCTCCGGGACTCAGAGTTTCAGTGTCTCAGGGGCTCAGGGCCTCAGTGCCTCAGTGCCTCAGTGTCCCAGTGTCTCAGGGTGTTGGGTCTCTCGGTCTCTGGATTGCTCGTTCTCAGGGTTTCTGGGTCTCAGTGTATCAGTGTCTCAGTGTCTCATGGTCTCAGTCTCTCTCTGTGTCTCAGTGTCTCAGAGTCTCAGCTCTCAGTGTCTCAGGGTCTCAGTTTCTCACTGCCTCAGTGTCTCAGTGCTTAAGGGTTTCTGTGTCTCAGTGTCTCAGGGTTTCAGGGTTGCAGTGTCTCAGGGTCTCAGTGTGTCAGTGTCTGAGGGTCTCTGGGTCTCTGTGTCTCTGTATCTCAGGGTCTCTGGGTCTCTGGGTCTCAGTGTCTCTTGGTCTGTGGGTCTCACTGTCTCTGTGTCTTAGGGTTGCTGTTTCTCTGGGTGTCGGGCTCTCAGTTTCTCTGTGTCCCTGGGTCTCAGTGTCTTAGCGACTCAGGGTCTCAGGGTCTCAGGATCTCTGGGTCCCTGCATGTCTGGGTCTCAGTGTTTCAGGGTCTCAGGGTCTCTGGATGTCTGGTTCTCTGGTGTCTTGGTCTGTTGATCTCACTGTCTCTGTGTCTCAGACTCTCTCTGTCTCTGGGTAACTGGGTCTCAGTGTCACAGTGTCTCAGTGTCTCTGGAGCTCAGGGTCTCAGTGTTTCAGTGTCTCAGGGTCTCTAGGTCACATTTTCTCAGGGTCTCAGTGTCTCTGTGAATCAGTGTCTCAGGGTCTCAGTGTCTTAGGGTCTCAGTCTCTCAGTGTCTCAGGGAATCAGGGTCTCAGAGTCTCAGCTCTCAGTTTCTCAGGGTCTCAGTGTCTCACTGTCTCAGTGTCTCAGTGTTTCAGGGTCTCAGTGTCCCAGTGTCTCAGGATCTCAGGGTCTCTGGGTCTCTGGGTCTCATGGTCCCTGGGAATCAGTGTCTCAGGTTCTCTGGTTCCCATGGTCACACGGTTCTGCGTCTCTGGGTCTCTGGGTCTCAGTGTCTCAGGGTCTCCGGGTCTCAGTGCCTCAGGGTCTCAGTGTCTCATTTACTCAGGGTCTCAGAATCTCAGTGTCTTGGTGTCTCAGAGACTTATGATTTCAGTATTTCACTTTATCTAGGTCTCACGGTCTCAGTTTCTCAGTGCCACACTGTCTCAGTGGCTCTCTGTCTCAGTGTCTCTGGGTCTCGCGGTCTCTGGGTCTCAGTGTCTCAGGGTCTCAGGGTTTCAGGTTTGCAGTGTCTCAGTGTCTCAGTGTCAGAGGGTTTCAGTGTCTCAGTGCCTCAGCCTCTCTGGGTCTCAGGGTCTCTGGGCCTCAGGGTCTCAGTGTTTCAGGGTATCTGGGTATCAGTGTCGCAGTGTCTCAGTGTCTCAGGGTGTCAGGGTCTCAGGGTCTCAATGTCTCAGGGTCTCAGTGTCTCATGTCTCAGTATCTCAGGGTCTCAGTGTCTCAGTTTCTCAGGGTCTCAGTGTCTCCGTGTCTCAGGGTCTCTGAGTCTCTGGGTCTCGAGGTCTCTGTGACTCAGTGTCTCAGGTTCACAGTGTCTCTGTGTCTCAATGTCTCAATGTTTAAGTGTCTCAGCGTCTCAGTGTCTCAGGGTCTCTGGGTCTCAGTGTCTCAGGGTCTCCGGGTCCTGGGTCTCTGTGTCTTTGGGTCTCAGTGTCTCAGTTTCTCAGTGTCTCAGTGTCTCAGGGTCTCAGTGTCTCAGGGTCTCTGGGTGTCTGGTTCTCTGGGTATCAGGGTCTCTGAGTCTCTGGGTCTCAGTGTCAGAGGGTCTCCGGAAACCTCGGTCTCAGTGTCTCAGGGTCTCAGTGTCTCAGTGTCTCAGGGTCTCAGTGTCTCAGGGTCTCTGGGTGTCTGGTTCTCTGGGTATCAGGGTCTCTGAGTCTCTGGGTCTCAGTGTCAGAGGGTCTCCGGAAACCTCGGTCTCAGTGTCTCTGGGTCTCTGGGTCTCTTCGCCTCAGTGTCTCAGTGTCTCTGGGTCTCAGGGTATCGGTGTCTCGGTGTCTCTGGGTCTCAGGGTTTCTGGGTCTCATGGTCTCTGGGTCCCTAGGTCTCTGGGTCACAGTGTCTCTGGATCTCAGTGTTTCAATTTCTCAGGGTCTCTATGTCTCTGGGTCTCAGTGTCTCAGTGTCTCTGGGCATCTGGGTCTCAGTTCCTCAGGGTCTCTGGGTCCCGTGTTCTCTGGGTCTCTGGGACTCTGGGTCACTGGGTCTCAGTGTCTGAGGGTCTCAGGGTCTCACTTTTTCATTGTCTCAGGTCTCACGGTCTCTGGGTCTCTGTGCCTTTGCATCACTGGGTCTCTGGGTCTCTGTGTCAAACTGTCTCAGTGTGTCACTGTGTCAGGGTCTCTGGGTCCCGTGGTCTCTGGGTCTCTGGGACTCTGGGTCACTGGGTCTCAGGGTCTCAGGGTCTCATTGTCTCAGCGTCTCAGGGTCTCTGGGTCTCAGTGTCTCAATGTCTCAATGTCTCAGTGTCTCATGGTCTCAAGGTCTCTGTTTCTCAGTGTCTCAGGGTCTCAGGGTCTCAGTGTCTCAGGGTCTCTGGTTCTCAGTGTCTCTGGGTATTGGGTCTCAGTTTCTCAGGGTCTCAGTGTCCCTGGGTCTCTGTGTCTAAGTGACTCAGGGTCTCAGGGTCTCTAGGTCTCAGGGTCTCTGAGACTCAGTTTCTCAGGCTGTCAGGGCCTCTGGGTCTCAGTGTCTCAGGATCTCAGGGTCTCTGGGTCTCTGGGTCTCTGTGTCTCTGGGTCTCAGTGTCTCAGTGTCTCTGTGTATCAGTGTCTCAGTGTCTCAGGGTCTCTGTGCTTCAGTTTCTCAGGGTCTCAGGGTCTCAGGATCTCAGTGTCTCAAGGTCTCTGGGTCTCAGTGACTCAGTATCTCAGGGTCTCTGGGTCTCAGTGTCTCAGTTTGTCAAGGTCTCTGTGTCTCTGGGTCTCAGAGTCTCAGTGTCTCAGTGTATCAGATTTTCTGTACCTCAGTGTCTCAGGTTCTCTGGGCCTCAGTGTCTCAGTTTCTCAAATTCTCAGGTTCTCAGGTTCTCTGGTCTCTCAGGGTCTCAGGTTCTCAGTGTCTGAAGGTCTCTGGGTCTCAATGTCTCAGTTTCTCAGGGTCTCTCTGCTTCTCTGGGTCTCAGTGTCTCAGGGACTCTGGGTCTCAGTGTCTCAGTGACTCAGGGTCTCAGTGTCTCAGGGTCTCAGTGACTCAGGGTCTCTGGGTCTCTGGATCTCTGGATCTCTGCGTCTCAGTGTCTCAGTCTCTCAGTGTCCAAGGGTCTCTGGGTTTCTGGGTCTCTGGTCTCTGGGTCTCAGGGTGTCGGGGTCATTGGGTCTCAGTGTCTCTGGGTCTCAGGGTCTCAGGGTCTCAGTGTCTCTGGGTCTCAGGGTTTCTGGGTCTCAGGGTCTCTGGGTCTGAGGGTCTCAGGGTCTCTGGGTCACTCGTTCTCAGTGTCTCAGTGCCTCAGAGTCTCTGGGTCTCTGGGTCCCAGGGTCACTGGGCCTCTATTTCTCAGGGTCTCTGGGCCTCTGTGTCTCTGGGTCTCAGTGTCTCAGTTTCTCAGAGTCACTTTGTCTCTGTGTCTCAGTGTCTCTGGGTATCTGGTTCTCAGTTTCTCAGGGTCTCAGTGTCCCTGGGTCTCTGTGTCTCAGTGTCTCAGTGACTCAGGGTCTCTGGGTCTCAGTTTCTCAGGGTCACAGGGCCACTGGGTCTCAGAGTCTCTGGGTCTCAGTGCCTCGGTGTCTCGGTGTCTGAGTCTCTCAGGTTCTCAGGGTCTCTGTGTATCGGTGTCTCATGGTCTCAGGGTCTCAGGGTCACTGGGTTGTCTGGGTCTCAGGGTCTCAGGGTCCCTGTGTCTCAGTGTCACAGTGTCTCAGGGTCTCAATGTCTCAGTATCTCAGGGTCTCTGGGTCTCAGGGTCTCTGGGCCTCAGGGACTCTGAGTCTCAATGTCTCAGGGTCTCTGGGTAACTGGGTTTTTAGGTCTCTGGGTCTCTCGGTCTCTGGGTCTCAGTGTCACAGTTTCTCAGGGTCTCTGGGTCTCTGGGAGTCAGTGTCTCTGGTTCTCAAGGTCTCAGGGTCACTGGGTCTCTGGGTCTCCGGGTCTCTGTTTGTCTGGGTCTCAGTGTCTCAGGAACGCAGTGTCTCAGTGTCTCAGGGTCTCAGTGTCACAGGGTCTCTGGGTGCCTGGGTCTCAGAGTCTCTGGGTCTCTGGATCTCTGCGCCGCAGGGTTTCTGGGTCTCTTGTCTCTGGGTCTCAGGGTGTCGGTGTCATTGGGTCTCAGTGTCTCTGGTTCTCAGGGTCACAGTGTCTCTGGGTCTCAGGGATACTGGGTCTCAGTGTCTCAGGGTCTCAGGGTCTCTGGTTCTCAGTGTCTCAGTGCCTCAGAGTCTCTGGGTCTCTGGGCCTCTGGGTCCCAGGGTCTCTGGGTCTCAGTTACTCAGGGTCTCAGGGCCTCTGGGTCACAGTGTCTCAGGGTCTCAGAGTCTCAGGGTCTCATGGTCTCAGTGTCTCAGGGACTTTGGGTCACTGGTTCTCAGTGTCCCTGGGTCTCAGGGTCCCAGTGTCTCTAGGTCTCAGGGTTTCTGGGTCATTGGTTCTCAATGTCTCTGGGTCTCTGGTTCTCAGTGACTCAGTGTCTCTGGATCTCTGGGTCCCAGGGTCTCTGGGTCTCAGTGTCTCATTGTCTCTGGGTATCTGGGTCTCAGTTTCTCAGGGTTTCGGTGTCCCTGGGTCTCGGTGTCTCAGTGTCTCAGTGACTCAGGGTCTCTGGGTCTGTGGGTCACAGGGTCTCAGTTTCTCAGGGTCACGGGGCCTCTGGGTCTCAGTGCCTTAAGGTCTCTGGGTCTCAGTGTCTCAGTTTCTCAGGGTCTCTGTGTCTCAGTGGCTCAGGGTCTCAGGGTCAGAGGATCTCTGGGTCTCTCTGTCTCTGGGTGTCTGTGTCTCAGGGTCTCCCTGTCTCTTCGTCTCTGGGTCTCTGGGCCTCAGAGTCTCAGGGTCTCAGTGTCTCGATGTCTCGGTGTCTCAGTGTCTCAGCGTCGCTGTGTATCAGTGTCTCATGATCTCAGTGTCTCAGGGTCTCAGGGTCACTGGGTGTCTGGGTCTCATGGTCTCTGCGTCTCAGTGTCTCAGTGTCACAGTGTCTCAGTGTCTTAGTATCTCAGCGTCTCTGGTTCTCAGTGTCTCAGGGTCTCTGAGTCTCAATGTCTCAGGGTCTCTGGGTCTCTGGGTTTCTAGGTCTCTGGGTCTCACGGCCTCTGGGTCTCAGTGTCGCAGTGTCTCAGGGTCTCTGAGTCTCAGTGTCTCAATGTCTCAGGGTCTCTGGGTCTTTGGGTTTCTCGGTCTCTGGGTCTCTCGGCCTCTGGGTCTCAGTGTCTCAGTGTCTCAGGGTCTCTGGGTCTCTGAGAGTCAGTGTCTCTGGTTCTCAGGGTCTCAGTGTCTCAGGGTTTCTGGGTCTCCGGGTCTCAGGGTCTCCGTTTCTTTGGGTCTCAGTGTCTTTGGGTCTCAGGGTCTCAGTGTCTCTGGGTCTCAGGGTTTCTGGGTCTCAGGGTCTCTGGGTCTCAGGGTCTCTGGGTCTCTGGTTCTCAGTGACACAGTGTCTCAGAGTCTCTGGATCTCTGGGACCCAGGGTCTCTGGGTCTCAGGGTCTCTGGACTCTGTGTCTCAGTGTCTCTGGGTTCCAGTGTCTCAGGGTCTCAACATCTCAGTGTCTCAGGGTCTCAAGGACTCTCGCTTTCTGGGTCACTGGGTCTTTGTGTCTCAGTATCTGTGTCTCAGAGTCTCAGTGTCTCAAGGTCTCAGGGTCTCTGAGTCTCTAGGTCCCTGTTTCTCAGTGTCTCAGTGACTCCATCTCTCTGGGTCTCTGGGTCTCAGTGTCTCAGGGTCTCTGCGTCTCTGGTTCTCAGTGTCTCAGGGTCTCTGGGTCTCTGAGTCTCATTGTCTCAGGGTCTCAGGGTCTCTGGGTTTCTCGGTCTCTGGGTCTCTCGGCCTCTGGGTCTCAGTGTCTCAGTATCTCAGGGTCTCTGGGTCTCTGGGAGTCAGTGTCTCTGGTTCTCAGGGTCTCAGTGTCTCAGGGTTTCTGGGTCTCCGGGTCTCAGGGTCTCTGTTTCTTTGGGTCTCAGTGTCTCTGGGTCTCAGGGTTTCTGGGTCTCTGGGTCTCTGGGTCTCAGGGTCTCTGGGTGTCTGTGTCTCTGGGTTTCAGGGTTGCAGGGTCTCTGTCTCTCTGGTTCTCTGGGTCTCTCTGTCTCTGGGTCTCAGTGCCTTATTGTCTCTGAGTAACTGGGTCTCTGGGTCTCTGTGTCTCTTTGTCTCAGTGTCTCAAGATCTCAGTGTCTCAGGGTCTCTGAGTCTGTGGTTCGCTGGGTCTCTTGGTCTGTGGATCTCACTGTCTCTGTGTCTCAGGGTCACTGTGTCTCAGTGTCTCAGGGACTCAGTGTATGAGTGTCTCTGTGTCTCAGTCGTTCAGGGTCTCAGTTTCTCAGTGTCTCGGTGTCTCAGGGTTTCAGGATCTCAGGGTCTCTGGGTCTCAGGGCCTCAGTGCCTCAAGGTCTCTGGGTCTCTGGGTCTCTGGGTCTCATTGTCTAAGTGTCTCAGTGTCTCAGTGTCTCAGTGTCTCATGTCTCAGTGTCTCAGGGTCTCAGTGTCTCAGGGTCTCTGTGTCTCAGTGACAGGGTCTCAGTGTCTCATGTCTCAGTATCTCAGGGTCTCAGGGTCTTCGGGCCTCAGTATCTCAGTGTCTCAGTGTCTCAGGGTCTCTGGGTCTCTGGGTCTCAGTTTCTCAGTGTCTCAGGGGCTCAGTGTCTCAGGGTCTCAGTCTCTCAGTCTCTCAGTGTATCTGTGTCTCAGGGTCACTGTGCCTCAGTGTCTCAGTGTCTCAGGGTCTCAGCGTCTCACTGTCTCAGGGGCTCAGTGTCTCACTGTTTCAGTGTCTCAGGGGCTCAGTGTCTCACTGTCTCAGAGTCTCAGGGTCTCTGGGTCTCAGGGTTCTTGGTCTCTAGTTCTCAGGTTCTCAGGGTCCCTGTGTCTCTTGGTCTCTGTGTCTCATGTCTTAGTGTCTCAGTGTCTCAGGGTGTCAAGGTCTCTAGGTCACTGCATGTCTGGGTCTTAGTGTCTCAGGGTTTCAGGGTCTCTGGATCTCTTGTTCTCTGGGTCTCCTGGTCTGTGGGTCTCACTGTCTCTGTGTCTCAGGGTCTCTGCATCGCTGTGTCTCAGTGTCTCAGGGTCTCAGGGACTCAGTGTATGAGTGTCTCAGTCTCTCAGGGCCTCAGGGTCTAAGTGTCTCAGGGTCTCAGTGCCTCAGTGTCTCAGTGTCTTCGTGTCTCAGTGTCCCAGGGTCTCATGGTCTCAGTGTCTCCGTGTCTCAGTGTCTTAGGGTCTCTGGGTCTCTTGGTCTCCGGGTCACAGTTTCTCAGGGTCTCTGTGTCTCAGTGTCTAAGGGTCTCAGGGTCTCAGGGAATCTGGGTCTCTGGGTGTCATGGTCTCTGGGTCTCTGTGTTTCTGGGTCGCAGTTTCGCAGAGTCTCAGGGTCTCAGGATCACTGGGTCTCTGCGTGTTTGGGTCTCAGTGTCTCCGGGTCTCTGGATGTCTGGTTCTCCGGGCCTCTTGGTCTGTTGATCTCACTGTCTCTGTGTCTCAGACCTCTGTGTCTCTGGGTAACTGGGTCTCAGTGTCACAGTGTCCCAGTGTCTCAGGGTCTCAGTGTCTCAGGCTCTCAGAGTCTCAGTGTCCCAGTTCCTCAGTGTCTCAGGTTCGCAGGGTCTCTGGGTCACATTTTCTCAGCGTCTCAGGGTCTCTGGGTCTCTGTGTCTCAGTGTCTCAGGGTCACTGGGTCTCAGTGTCTCAGGGTCTCAGTGTCTCAGTGTCTCAGTGTCTCATAGTCTCTGGGGCTCAGGGTCCCTGGGAATCAGTATCTCAGTGTCTCAGGTTCTCTGGGTCCCATGGTCACAGGGTCTCTGCGTCTCTAGGTGTCAGTGTCTCAGGGTCTCCGGGTCTCAGTGTCTCAGGGTCTCAGTGTCTCATTGTCTCAGGGTCTCAGAGTCTCAGTGTCTCAGTGTCTCAGGTGCTCAGGACCTCAGTGTCTCAGTTTCTCAAGGTCGCATGGTCTCTGAGACTCAGTGTCTCACTGTCTCAGTGTTGCACTGTCTCAGGGTCTCAGTGTCTCTGGGTCTATGGGCCTCAGGGGCAATGGGTCTCAGTGTCTCAGGGTCTCAGCGTCTCAATGTCTCTGGGTCTCTGGGTCTCAGTTTCGCATGGTCTCGGGGTCTAAGGGTCTCAGTGCCTCAGTGTCTCACTGTCTCAGTGTTGCAAGGTCTCAGTGTCTCAGGGTCTCAGTGCCTCAGTGTCTCAGGGTCTCTGGGAGTCTGGTTCTCTGGTTTTCAGCGTCTCTGGGTCTCAGTGTCTCAGGGTCTAAGTGTCTCAGTGTCTCAGGGTCTCTGGGAGTCTGGTTCTCTGGTTTTCAGCGTCTCTGGGTCTCAGTGTCTCAGCGTCGCTGTGTATCAGTGTCTCATGATCTCAGTGTCTCAGGGTCTCAGGGTCACTGGGTGTCTGGGTCTCATGGTCTCTGCGTCTCAGTGTCTCAGTGTCACAGTGTCTCAGTGTCTTAGTATCTCAGCGTCTCTGGTTCTCAGTGTCTCAGGGTCTCTGAGTCTCAATGTCTCAGGGTCTCTGGGTCTCTGGGTTTCTAGGTCTCTGGGTCTCACGGCCTCTGGGTCTCAGTGTCGCAGTGTCTCAGGGTCTCTGAGTCTCAGTGTCTCAATGTCTCAGGGTCTCTGGGTCTTTGGGTTTCTCGGTCTCTGGGTCTCTCGGCCTCTGGGTCTCAGTGTCTCAGTGTCTCAGGGTCTCTGGGTCTCTGAGAGTCAGTGTCTCTGGTTCTCAGGGTCTCAGTGTCTCAGGGTTTCTGGGTCTCCGGGTCTCAGGGTCTCCGTTTCTTTGGGTCTCAGTGTCTTTGGGTCTCAGGGTCTCAGTGTCTCTGGGTCTCAGGGTTTCTGGGTCTCAGGGTCTCTGGGTCTCAGGGTCTCTGGGTCTCTGGTTCTCAGTGACACAGTGTCTCAGAGTCTCTGGATCTCTGGGACCCAGGGTCTCTGGGTCTCAGGGTCTCTGGACTCTGTGTCTCAGTGTCTCTGGGTTCCAGTGTCTCAGGGTCTCAACATCTCAGTGTCTCAGGGTCTCAAGGACTCTCGCTTTCTGGGTCACTGGGTCTTTGTGTCTCAGTATCTGTGTCTCAGAGTCTCAGTGTCTCAAGGTCTCAGGGTCTCTGAGTCTCTAGGTCCCTGTTTCTCAGTGTCTCAGTGACTCCATCTCTCTGGGTCTCTGGGTCTCAGTGTCTCAGGGTCTCTGCGTCTCTGGTTCTCAGTGTCTCAGGGTCTCTGGGTCTCTGAGTCTCATTGTCTCAGGGTCTCAGGGTCTCTGGGTTTCTCGGTCTCTGGGTCTCTCGGCCTCTGGGTCTCAGTGTCTCAGTATCTCAGGGTCTCTGGGTCTCTGGGAGTCAGTGTCTCTGGTTCTCAGGGTCTCAGTGTCTCAGGGTTTCTGGGTCTCCGGGTCTCAGGGTCTCTGTTTCTTTGGGTCTCAGTGTCTCTGGGTCTCAGGGTTTCTGGGTCTCTGGGTCTCTGGGTCTCAGGGTCTCTGGGTGTCTGTGTCTCTGGGTTTCAGGGTTGCAGGGTCTCTGTCTCTCTGGTTCTCTGGGTCTCTCTGTCTCTGGGTCTCAGTGCCTTATTGTCTCTGAGTAACTGGGTCTCTGGGTCTCTGTGTCTCTTTGTCTCAGTGTCTCAAGATCTCAGTGTCTCAGGGTCTCTGAGTCTGTGGTTCGCTGGGTCTCTTGGTCTGTGGATCTCACTGTCTCTGTGTCTCAGGGTCACTGTGTCTCAGTGTCTCAGGGACTCAGTGTATGAGTGTCTCTGTGTCTCAGTCGTTCAGGGTCTCAGTTTCTCAGTGTCTCGGTGTCTCAGGGTTTCAGGATCTCAGGGTCTCTGGGTCTCAGGGCCTCAGTGCCTCAAGGTCTCTGGGTCTCTGGGTCTCTGGGTCTCATTGTCTAAGTGTCTCAGTGTCTCAGTGTCTCAGTGTCTCAGTGTCTCATGTCTCAGTGTCTCAGGGTCTCAGTGTCTCAGGGTCTCTGTGTCTCAGTGACAGGGTCTCAGTGTCTCATGTCTCAGTATCTCAGGGTCTCAGGGTCTTCGGGCCTCAGTATCTCAGTGTCTCAGTGTCTCAGGGTCTCTGGGTCTCTGGGTCTCAGTTTCTCAGTGTCTCAGGGGCTCAGTGTCTCAGGGTCTCAGTCTCTCAGTCTCTCAGTGTATCTGTGTCTCAGGGTCACTGTGCCTCAGTGTCTCAGTGTCTCAGGGTCTCAGCGTCTCACTGTCTCAGGGGCTCAGTGTCTCACTGTTTCAGTGTCTCAGGGGCTCAGTGTCTCACTGTCTCAGAGTCTCAGGGTCTCTGGGTCTCAGGGTTCTTGGTCTCTAGTTCTCAGGTTCTCAGGGTCCCTGTGTCTCTTGGTCTCTGTGTCTCATGTCTTAGTGTCTCAGTGTCTCAGGGTGTCAAGGTCTCTAGGTCACTGCATGTCTGGGTCTTAGTGTCTCAGGGTTTCAGGGTCTCTGGATCTCTTGTTCTCTGGGTCTCCTGGTCTGTGGGTCTCACTGTCTCTGTGTCTCAGGGTCTCTGCATCGCTGTGTCTCAGTGTCTCAGGGTCTCAGGGACTCAGTGTATGAGTGTCTCAGTCTCTCAGGGCCTCAGGGTCTAAGTGTCTCAGGGTCTCAGTGCCTCAGTGTCTCAGTGTCTTCGTGTCTCAGTGTCCCAGGGTCTCATGGTCTCAGTGTCTCCGTGTCTCAGTGTCTTAGGGTCTCTGGGTCTCTTGGTCTCCGGGTCACAGTTTCTCAGGGTCTCTGTGTCTCAGTGTCTAAGGGTCTCAGGGTCTCAGGGAATCTGGGTCTCTGGGTGTCATGGTCTCTGGGTCTCTGTGTTTCTGGGTCGCAGTTTCGCAGAGTCTCAGGGTCTCAGGATCACTGGGTCTCTGCGTGTTTGGGTCTCAGTGTCTCCGGGTCTCTGGATGTCTGGTTCTCCGGGCCTCTTGGTCTGTTGATCTCACTGTCTCTGTGTCTCAGACCTCTGTGTCTCTGGGTAACTGGGTCTCAGTGTCACAGTGTCCCAGTGTCTCAGGGTCTCAGTGTCTCAGGCTCTCAGAGTCTCAGTGTCCCAGTTCCTCAGTGTCTCAGGTTCGCAGGGTCTCTGGGTCACATTTTCTCAGCGTCTCAGGGTCTCTGGGTCTCTGTGTCTCAGTGTCTCAGGGTCACTGGGTCTCAGTGTCTCAGGGTCTCAGTGTCTCAGTGTCTCAGTGTCTCATAGTCTCTGGGGCTCAGGGTCCCTGGGAATCAGTATCTCAGTGTCTCAGGTTCTCTGGGTCCCATGGTCACAGGGTCTCTGCGTCTCTAGGTGTCAGTGTCTCAGGGTCTCCGGGTCTCAGTGTCTCAGGGTCTCAGTGTCTCATTGTCTCAGGGTCTCAGAGTCTCAGTGTCTCAGTGTCTCAGGTGCTCAGGACCTCAGTGTCTCAGTTTCTCAAGGTCGCATGGTCTCTGAGACTCAGTGTCTCACTGTCTCAGTGTTGCACTGTCTCAGGGTCTCAGTGTCTCTGGGTCTATGGGCCTCAGGGGCAATGGGTCTCAGTGTCTCAGGGTCTCAGCGTCTCAATGTCTCTGGGTCTCTGGGTCTCAGTTTCGCATGGTCTCGGGGTCTAAGGGTCTCAGTGCCTCAGTGTCTCACTGTCTCAGTGTTGCAAGGTCTCAGTGTCTCAGGGTCTCAGTGCCTCAGTGTCTCAGGGTCTCTGGGAGTCTGGTTCTCTGGTTTTCAGCGTCTCTGGGTCTCAGTGTCTCAGTGTCACAGTGTCTCAGTGTCTTAGTATCTCAGCGTCTCTGGTTCTCAGTGTCTCAGGGTCTCTGAGTCTCAATGTCTCAGGGTCTCTGGGTCTCTGGGTTT
Source organism: Carcharhinus amblyrhynchos (assembly GCF_965287045.1). Classification (NCBI taxonomy): domain Eukaryota; kingdom Metazoa; phylum Chordata; class Chondrichthyes; order Carcharhiniformes; family Carcharhinidae; genus Carcharhinus; species Carcharhinus amblyrhynchos. The sequence goes on from NW_027649800.1 coordinate 985,661, forward strand.
CTAGGTCTCTGGGTCTCACGGCCTCTGGGTCTCAGTGTCGCAGTGTCTCAGGGTCTCTGAGTCTCAGTGTCTCAATGTCTCAGGGTCTCTGGGTCTTTGGGTTTCTCGGTCTCTGGGTCTCTCGGCCTCTGGGTCTCAGTGTCTCAGTGTCTCAGGGTCTCTGGGTCTCTGAGAGTCAGTGTCTCTGGTTCTCAGGGTCTCAGTGTCTCAGGGTTTCTGGGTCTCCGGGTCTCAGGGTCTCCGTTTCTTTGGGTCTCAGTGTCTTTGGGTCTCAGGGTCTCAGTGTCTCTGGGTCTCAGGGTTTCTGGGTCTCAGGGTCTCTGGGTCTCAGGGTCTCTGGGTCTCTGGTTCTCAGTGACACAGTGTCTCAGAGTCTCTGGATCTCTGGGACCCAGGGTCTCTGGGTCTCAGGGTCTCTGGACTCTGTGTCTCAGTGTCTCTGGGTTCCAGTGTCTCAGGGTCTCAACATCTCAGTGTCTCAGGGTCTCAAGGACTCTCGCTTTCTGGGTCACTGGGTCTTTGTGTCTCAGTATCTGTGTCTCAGAGTCTCAGTGTCTCAAGGTCTCAGGGTCTCTGAGTCTCTAGGTCCCTGTTTCTCAGTGTCTCAGTGACTCCATCTCTCTGGGTCTCTGGGTCTCAGTGTCTCAGGGTCTCTGCGTCTCTGGTTCTCAGTGTCTCAGGGTCTCTGGGTCTCTGAGTCTCATTGTCTCAGGGTCTCAGGGTCTCTGGGTTTCTCGGTCTCTGGGTCTCTCGGCCTCTGGGTCTCAGTGTCTCAGTATCTCAGGGTCTCTGGGTCTCTGGGAGTCAGTGTCTCTGGTTCTCAGGGTCTCAGTGTCTCAGGGTTTCTGGGTCTCCGGGTCTCAGGGTCTCTGTTTCTTTGGGTCTCAGTGTCTCTGGGTCTCAGGGTTTCTGGGTCTCTGGGTCTCTGGGTCTCAGGGTCTCTGGGTGTCTGTGTCTCTGGGTTTCAGGGTTGCAGGGTCTCTGTCTCTCTGGTTCTCTGGGTCTCTCTGTCTCTGGGTCTCAGTGCCTTATTGTCTCTGAGTAACTGGGTCTCTGGGTCTCTGTGTCTCTTTGTCTCAGTGTCTCAAGATCTCAGTGTCTCAGGGTCTCTGAGTCTGTGGTTCGCTGGGTCTCTTGGTCTGTGGATCTCACTGTCTCTGTGTCTCAGGGTCACTGTGTCTCAGTGTCTCAGGGACTCAGTGTATGAGTGTCTCTGTGTCTCAGTCGTTCAGGGTCTCAGTTTCTCAGTGTCTCGGTGTCTCAGGGTTTCAGGATCTCAGGGTCTCTGGGTCTCAGGGCCTCAGTGCCTCAAGGTCTCTGGGTCTCTGGGTCTCTGGGTCTCATTGTCTAAGTGTCTCAGTGTCTCAGTGTCTCAGTGTCTCAGTGTCTCATGTCTCAGTGTCTCAGGGTCTCAGTGTCTCAGGGTCTCTGTGTCTCAGTGACAGGGTCTCAGTGTCTCATGTCTCAGTATCTCAGGGTCTCAGGGTCTTCGGGCCTCAGTATCTCAGTGTCTCAGTGTCTCAGGGTCTCTGGGTCTCTGGGTCTCAGTTTCTCAGTGTCTCAGGGGCTCAGTGTCTCAGGGTCTCAGTCTCTCAGTCTCTCAGTGTATCTGTGTCTCAGGGTCACTGTGCCTCAGTGTCTCAGTGTCTCAGGGTCTCAGCGTCTCACTGTCTCAGGGGCTCAGTGTCTCACTGTTTCAGTGTCTCAGGGGCTCAGTGTCTCACTGTCTCAGAGTCTCAGGGTCTCTGGGTCTCAGGGTTCTTGGTCTCTAGTTCTCAGGTTCTCAGGGTCCCTGTGTCTCTTGGTCTCTGTGTCTCATGTCTTAGTGTCTCAGTGTCTCAGGGTGTCAAGGTCTCTAGGTCACTGCATGTCTGGGTCTTAGTGTCTCAGGGTTTCAGGGTCTCTGGATCTCTTGTTCTCTGGGTCTCCTGGTCTGTGGGTCTCACTGTCTCTGTGTCTCAGGGTCTCTGCATCGCTGTGTCTCAGTGTCTCAGGGTCTCAGGGACTCAGTGTATGAGTGTCTCAGTCTCTCAGGGCCTCAGGGTCTAAGTGTCTCAGGGTCTCAGTGCCTCAGTGTCTCAGTGTCTTCGTGTCTCAGTGTCCCAGGGTCTCATGGTCTCAGTGTCTCCGTGTCTCAGTGTCTTAGGGTCTCTGGGTCTCTTGGTCTCCGGGTCACAGTTTCTCAGGGTCTCTGTGTCTCAGTGTCTAAGGGTCTCAGGGTCTCAGGGAATCTGGGTCTCTGGGTGTCATGGTCTCTGGGTCTCTGTGTTTCTGGGTCGCAGTTTCGCAGAGTCTCAGGGTCTCAGGATCACTGGGTCTCTGCGTGTTTGGGTCTCAGTGTCTCCGGGTCTCTGGATGTCTGGTTCTCCGGGCCTCTTGGTCTGTTGATCTCACTGTCTCTGTGTCTCAGACCTCTGTGTCTCTGGGTAACTGGGTCTCAGTGTCACAGTGTCCCAGTGTCTCAGGGTCTCAGTGTCTCAGGCTCTCAGAGTCTCAGTGTCCCAGTTCCTCAGTGTCTCAGGTTCGCAGGGTCTCTGGGTCACATTTTCTCAGCGTCTCAGGGTCTCTGGGTCTCTGTGTCTCAGTGTCTCAGGGTCACTGGGTCTCAGTGTCTCAGGGTCTCAGTGTCTCAGTGTCTCAGTGTCTCATAGTCTCTGGGGCTCAGGGTCCCTGGGAATCAGTATCTCAGTGTCTCAGGTTCTCTGGGTCCCATGGTCACAGGGTCTCTGCGTCTCTAGGTGTCAGTGTCTCAGGGTCTCCGGGTCTCAGTGTCTCAGGGTCTCAGTGTCTCATTGTCTCAGGGTCTCAGAGTCTCAGTGTCTCAGTGTCTCAGGTGCTCAGGACCTCAGTGTCTCAGTTTCTCAAGGTCGCATGGTCTCTGAGACTCAGTGTCTCACTGTCTCAGTGTTGCACTGTCTCAGGGTCTCAGTGTCTCTGGGTCTATGGGCCTCAGGGGCAATGGGTCTCAGTGTCTCAGGGTCTCAGCGTCTCAATGTCTCTGGGTCTCTGGGTCTCAGTTTCGCATGGTCTCGGGGTCTAAGGGTCTCAGTGCCTCAGTGTCTCACTGTCTCAGTGTTGCAAGGTCTCAGTGTCTCAGGGTCTCAGTGCCTCAGTGTCTCAGGGTCTCTGGGAGTCTGGTTCTCTGGTTTTCAGCGTCTCTGGGTCTCAGTGTCTCAGGGTCTAAGTGTCTCAGTGTCTCAGGGTCTCTGGGAGTCTGGTTCTCTGGTTTTCAGCGTCTCTGGGTCTCAGTGTCTCAGGGTCTAAGTGTCTCAGTGTCTCAGTGTCTCAGAGTCTCTGGGAGTCTGGTTATATGGGTTTCAGGGTATCTGGGTCTCAGGGTCTCAGGGTCTCAGGGTCTCTGGTCTCAGGGTCTCTGTGTCTCAGTGTCTCTGGGTCCCTCTTTTTCATTGTCTCATGGTCTCCGTGTCTCACGGTCTCTTGGCCTCTGGGCCTTTGAGTCACTTGTTCTCTGGGTCTCTGTTTCACACTGTCTCATTGTGTCACTGTGTCAGGGTTTCTGGGTCCTGAGGTCACTGGGTCTCTGGGACTCTGGGTCACTAGGTCTCAGTGTCTCAGGGTCTCAGTGTCTCAGCGCCTCAGTGTCTCAGTGTCTCAGGGCCTCAGGGTCTCCAGGTCTCTGGGTTTCAGGGTCTCTGGGTCTCAGTGTCTCAGTTTCTCAGGGTCTCAGGGTCTCTGGGTCTTGTGTCTCATTGTATCAGTGTCTCAGGGTCATAGTGTCTCGGGGTCTCAGGGTCTCTGTGTCTCTGTGTCTCAGTGTCTCAGGGTCTCTGGGACTCTGGGTCTCAGTTTATCATTGTCTCAGGGTCTCAGTGTCTCACGGTCTCTGGGTCTCTGCGCCTTTGCATCACTGGGTCTCTGTGTCACACTGTCTCAGTGTGTCACTGTGCCAGGGTCTCTGGGTCCCGTAGTCTCAGGGTCTCAGGGTCTCATTGTCTCAGCGTCTCAGGGTCTCTGGGTCTCAGTTTTTCATTGTCTCAGGGTATCAGTATCTCACGGTCTCTGGGTCTCTGCGCCTTTGCATCCCTGTTCTCTGGGTCTTTGTGTCACACTGTCTCAGTGTGTCAGGGCCCCTGGGTCCCGTGGTCTCTGGGTCTCTGGGACTCTGGGTCACTGGGTCTCAGTGTCTCAGGGTCTCAGTGTCTCAATGTCTCAGGGTCTCTGGGTTTCAGTGTCTCAATGATTCAGTGTCTCAGGGTCTCAGGGTCTCAGTTTCTCAGGGTGTCTGGGTCTCTGTATCTCATTGTATCAGTGTCTCAGGGTCATAGCGCCTCGGGGTCTCAGGATCTCTGGTCTCAGTGTCTCAGATTCTCAGGGTCTCTGGGTCTCTGGGTCTCAGTGGCTCAGGGTCTCAGGGTCACAGGGACTCTGGGTGTCTGGGTCTCAGGGTCTCAGGGTCTCTGTGTCTCAGTGTTACAGAGTCTCAGGGTCTTAGTGTCTCAGTGTCTCAGTATCTCAGGGTCTCTGGGTCTCAGTGTCCCTGGGTCTCTGTCTCAGTGCCTTGGTGACTCAGTGTCTCAGGGTCTCTGGGTCTCAGGGTCTCATGGTCACATTGTCTCAGTTTTTCAGGATCTCAGGGCCTCTGCGTCTCAGTGTCTCAGGGTCTCATTGTCTCGGTGTCTCCTTGTCTCAGGTTCTCAGGGTCACTGGATGTCTGGGTCTTAGGGTCTCAGGGTCTCTGTGTCTCAGTGTCACAGTGTCTCAGGGTCTCAGTGCCTCAGTGTCTCAGTATTCCAGGGTATCTGGGTCTCAGTGTCTCAGGGTCTCAGCGTCTCAGGGTCTCAGGGTCTCTGGGATTTCAGGTCTCAGGGTTTCTGTTTCTCTGGGTCTCAGTGTCTCAGTCTCTCAGTGTCTCAGGGTCTCTGGGTCTCTGGGTCTCTCGGTCTCTGGGTCTCTGTGTTTCAGTTTCTCAGGGTCTCTGGGTCTCTGGGAGCCAGTGTCTCTGGTTCTCAGGGTCTCTGGGTCTCAGGGTCTCTGGGATTTCAGGTCTCAGGGTCTCTGTTTCTCTGGGTCTCAGTGTCTCAGTCTCTCAGTGTCTCAGGGTCTCAGTCTCTCAGAGCCTCAGGGTCTCTGGTCTCTGGGTCTCAGGGTGTCTGGGTCATTGGTTCTCAGTGTCTCTGGGTCTCAGGGTTTCTGGGTCTCAGGGTCTTTGGGTCTCTGGTTCTCAGTGACTCAGTGTCTCAGAGTCTCTGGATCTCTGGGTCCCAGCGTCTCTGGGTCTCAGGGTTTCTGGGTCTCAGGGTCTCTGGGTCTCAGTGCCTCAGTTTCTCAAGGTCTCTTTGTCTCTGGGTCTCAGGGTCTCAGTGTCTCAGTGTCTCTGGGTATCTGGGTCTCAGTTTCTCAGGGTCTCAGTGTCCCTGCGCCTCTGTGTCTCAGTGTCTCAGTGACTCAGGGTCTCTGGGTCTCAGTGTCTCTGGGTCTGTGTTTCTCTGGGTCTCTGGGTCTGTGTCTCAGTGTCTCTGGGTCCCAGGGTCTCTGGGTCTCTGGGTCTGTGTCTCAGTGTCTCTTTGTCTCTCGGTCTCCGTGTCTCAGTGACTAAGGGTCTCAGGGCCTCACTGTCTCTGGGACTCTGGGTCTCAGTGTCTCAGTGTCTCATGGTCTCAGTGTCTCAGGGTCTCAGTGTCTCAGGGTCTCATGATCTCAGTGTCTCAGGGTCTCTGGTCTCTGTGTCTCAGGGTGTCTGGGTCATTGGTTCTCAGTGTCTCTGGGTCTCAGGGTCTCAGTGTCTCTGGGTCTCAGGGTTTCTGGGTCTCAGGGTCTCTTGGTCTCAGGGTTTCTGGGTCCCTGGTTCTCAGTCACTCAGTGCCTCAGAGTGTCTGGGTATCTGGGTCTCCGATTCTCAGGGTCTCCGTGTCCCTGGGTCTCTGTGTCTCAGTGACTCAGGGTCTCTGGGTCTCAGTGTCTCAGTTTCTCAGGGTCACAGGGCCTCTGGGTCTCAGTGTCTCAGTGTCTCAGGGTCTCAGTGTCTCAAGGTCTCTGGGTCTCTGGGTCTCAGTTTCTCAGGGTCTCTGTGTCTCAGGGTCTCTGGGTCTCGGGGTCTCAGTGTCTCAGCTCTCAGTGTCTAAATGTCTCAATATCTCAGGTTCTCAGGGTCTCTGGTTCTCAGGGTCTCAAGGTCTCTGGGTCTCTCGGTCTCTGGGAATCATTGTCTCTGGGTCTCAGGTTCTCAGGGTCTCATGGTCTCCGGGTCTCAGTGTCTCAGCGTCTCAGGTTCTCAGTGTCTCATTGTCTCAGAGTTTCAGAGTCTCAGTGTCGCAATGTCCCAGGGGCCCAGGACCTCAGTGTCACAGTGTCTCAAGATCTCAGGGTCTCAGGGTCTCAGTGTCTCAGGGTTTCTGGGTCTTAGGGTCTCAGGGTCTCAGGGTCTCAGAGTTTCAGCGTCGCAGGGTCTCTGGGTCCCTGGGTTTCAGTTTCTCAGGGTCTCTGGGTCTCAGTTTCTCAGGGTCTGGGTCTCAGTGCCTCAGTGTGTCATTGTCTCTGCATCTCTGGGTCTCTCATTCTCTGGATCTCTGGGTCTCTGGGTCTCCGGGTCTCTGGGTCTCAGTGTCTCAGTGTCTCATAGTCTCTGGGGCTCAGGGTCCCTGGGAATCAGTATCTCAGTGTCTCAGGTTCTCTGGGTCCCATGGTCACAGGGTCTCTGCGTCTCTAGGTGTCAGTGTCTCAGGGTCTCCGGGTCTCAGTGTCTCAGGGTCTCAGTGTCTCATTGTCTCAGGGTCTCAGAATCTCAGTGTCTCAGTGTCTCAGGTGCTCAGGACCTCAGTGTCTCAGTTTCTCAAGGTCGCATGGTCTCTGAGACTCAGTGTCTCACTGTCTCAGTGTTGCACTGTCTCAGGGTCTCAGTGTCTCTGGGTCTATGGGCCTCAGGGGCAATGGGTCTCAGTGTCTCAGGGTCTCAGCGTCTCAATGTCTCTGGGTCTCTGGGTCTCAGTTTCGCATGGTCTCGGGGTCTAAGGGTCTCAGTGCCTCAGTGTCTCACTGTCTCAGTGTTGCAAGGTCTCAGTGTCTCAGGGTCTCAGTGCCTCAGTGTCTCAGGGTCTCTGGGAGTCTGGTTCTCTGGTTTTCAGCGTCTCTGGGTCTCAGTGTCTCAGGGTCTAAGTGTCTCAGTGTCTCAGGGTCTCTGGGAGTCTGGTTCTCTGGTTTTCAGCGTCTCTGGGTCTCAGTGTCTCAGGGTCTAAGTGTCTCAGTGTCTCAGAGTCTCTGGGAGTCTGGTTATATGGGTTTCAGGGTATCTGGGTCTCAGGGTCTCAGGGTCTCAGGGTCTCTGGTCTCAGGGTCTCTGTGTCTCAGTGTCTCTGGGTCCCTCTTTTTCATTGTCTCATGGTCTCCGTGTCTCACGGTCTCTTGGCCTCTGGGCCTTTGAGTCACTTGTTCTCTGGGTCTCTGTTTCACACTGTCTCATTGTGTCACTGTGTCAGGGTTTCTGGGTCCTGAGGTCACTGGGTCTCTGGGACTCTGGGTCACTAGGTCTCAGTGTCTCAGGGTCTCAGTGTCTCAGCGCCTCAGTGTCTCAGTGTCTCAGGGCCTCAGGGTCTCCAGGTCTCTGGGTTTCAGGGTCTCTGGGTCTCAGTGTCTCAGTTTCTCAGGGTCTCAGGGTCTCTGGGTCTTGTGTCTCATTGTATCAGTGTCTCAGGGTCATAGTGTCTCGGGGTCTCAGGGTCTCTGTGTCTCTGTGTCTCAGTGTCTCAGGGTCTCTGGGACTCTGGGTCTCAGTTTATCATTGTCTCAGGGTCTCAGTGTCTCACGGTCTCTGGGTCTCTGCGCCTTTGCATCACTGGGTCTCTGTGTCACACTGTCTCAGTGTGTCACTGTGCCAGGGTCTCTGGGTCCCGTAGTCTCAGGGTCTCAGGGTCTCATTGTCTCAGCGTCTCAGGGTCTCTGGGTCTCAGTTTTTCATTGTCTCAGGGTATCAGTATCTCACGGTCTCTGGGTCTCTGCGCCTTTGCATCCCTGTTCTCTGGGTCTTTGTGTCACACTGTCTCAGTGTGTCAGGGCCCCTGGGTCCCGTGGTCTCTGGGTCTCTGGGACTCTGGGTCACTGGGTCTCAGTGTCTCAGGGTCTCAGTGTCTCAATGTCTCAGGGTCTCTGGGTTTCAGTGTCTCAATGATTCAGTGTCTCAGGGTCTCAGGGTCTCAGTTTCTCAGGGTGTCTGGGTCTCTGTATCTCATTGTATCAGTGTCTCAGGGTCATAGCGCCTCGGGGTCTCAGGATCTCTGGTCTCAGTGTCTCAGATTCTCAGGGTCTCTGGGTCTCTGGGTCTCAGTGGCTCAGGGTCTCAGGGTCACAGGGACTCTGGGTGTCTGGGTCTCAGGGTCTCAGGGTCTCTGTGTCTCAGTGTTACAGAGTCTCAGGGTCTTAGTGTCTCAGTGTCTCAGTATCTCAGGGTCTCTGGGTCTCAGTGTCCCTGGGTCTCTGTCTCAGTGCCTTGGTGACTCAGTGTCTCAGGGTCTCTGGGTCTCAGGGTCTCATGGTCACATTGTCTCAGTTTTTCAGGATCTCAGGGCCTCTGCGTCTCAGTGTCTCAGGGTCTCATTGTCTCGGTGTCTCCTTGTCTCAGGTTCTCAGGGTCACTGGATGTCTGGGTCTTAGGGTCTCAGGGTCTCTGTGTCTCAGTGTCACAGTGTCTCAGGGTCTCAGTGCCTCAGTGTCTCAGTATTCCAGGGTATCTGGGTCTCAGTGTCTCAGGGTCTCAGCGTCTCAGGGTCTCAGGGTCTCTGGGATTTCAGGTCTCAGGGTTTCTGTTTCTCTGGGTCTCAGTGTCTCAGTCTCTCAGTGTCTCAGGGTCTCTGGGTCTCTGGGTCTCTCGGTCTCTGGGTCTCTGTGTTTCAGTTTCTCAGGGTCTCTGGGTCTCTGGGAGCCAGTGTCTCTGGTTCTCAGGGTCTCTGGGTCTCAGGGTCTCTGGGATTTCAGGTCTCAGGGTCTCTGTTTCTCTGGGTCTCAGTGTCTCAGTCTCTCAGTGTCTCAGGGTCTCAGTCTCTCAGAGCCTCAGGGTCTCTGGTCTCTGGGTCTCAGGGTGTCTGGGTCATTGGTTCTCAGTGTCTCTGGGTCTCAGGGTTTCTGGGTCTCAGGGTCTTTGGGTCTCTGGTTCTCAGTGACTCAGTGTCTCAGAGTCTCTGGATCTCTGGGTCCCAGCGTCTCTGGGTCTCAGGGTTTCTGGGTCTCAGGGTCTCTGGGTCTCAGTGCCTCAGTTTCTCAAGGTCTCTTTGTCTCTGGGTCTCAGGGTCTCAGTGTCTCAGTGTCTCTGGGTATCTGGGTCTCAGTTTCTCAGGGTCTCAGTGTCCCTGCGCCTCTGTGTCTCAGTGTCTCAGTGACTCAGGGTCTCTGGGTCTCAGTGTCTCTGGGTCTGTGTTTCTCTGGGTCTCTGGGTCTGTGTCTCAGTGTCTCTGGGTCCCAGGGTCTCTGGGTCTCTGGGTCTGTGTCTCAGTGTCTCTTTGTCTCTCGGTCTCCGTGTCTCAGTGACTAAGGGTCTCAGGGCCTCACTGTCTCTGGGACTCTGGGTCTCAGTGTCTCAGTGTCTCATGGTCTCAGTGTCTCAGGGTCTCAGTGTCTCAGGGTCTCATGATCTCAGTGTCTCAGGGTCTCTGGTCTCTGTGTCTCAGGGTGTCTGGGTCATTGGTTCTCAGTGTCTCTGGGTCTCAGGGTCTCAGTGTCTCTGGGTCTCAGGGTTTCTGGGTCTCAGGGTCTCTTGGTCTCAGGGTTTCTGGGTCCCTGGTTCTCAGTCACTCAGTGCCTCAGAGTGTCTGGGTATCTGGGTCTCCGATTCTCAGGGTCTCCGTGTCCCTGGGTCTCTGTGTCTCAGTGACTCAGGGTCTCTGGGTCTCAGTGTCTCAGTTTCTCAGGGTCACAGGGCCTCTGGGTCTCAGTGTCTCAGTGTCTCAGGGTCTCAGTGTCTCAAGGTCTCTGGGTCTCTGGGTCTCAGTTTCTCAGGGTCTCTGTGTCTCAGGGTCTCTGGGTCTCGGGGTCTCAGTGTCTCAGCTCTCAGTGTCTAAATGTCTCAATATCTCAGGTTCTCAGGGTCTCTGGTTCTCAGGGTCTCAAGGTCTCTGGGTCTCTCGGTCTCTGGGAATCATTGTCTCTGGGTCTCAGGTTCTCAGGGTCTCATGGTCTCCGGGTCTCAGTGTCTCAGCGTCTCAGGTTCTCAGTGTCTCATTGTCTCAGAGTTTCAGAGTCTCAGTGTCGCAATGTCCCAGGGGCCCAGGACCTCAGTGTCACAGTGTCTCAAGATCTCAGGGTCTCAGGGTCTCAGTGTCTCAGGGTTTCTGGGTCTTAGGGTCTCAGGGTCTCAGGGTCTCAGAGTTTCAGCGTCGCAGGGTCTCTGGGTCCCTGGGTTTCAGTTTCTCAGGGTCTCTGGGTCTCAGTTTCTCAGGGTCTGGGTCTCAGTGCCTCAGTGTGTCATTGTCTCTGCATCTCTGGGTCTCTCATTCTCTGGATCTCTGGGTCTCTGGGTCTCCGGGTCTCTGGGTCTCAGTGTCTCTGGGTCTCTGGGTGTCTGGGTATCTGGGCTCCGTGTCTCTGGGTCTCAGGGTCTCAGGGTCTCTGGGCCCCTTGGTCTCAGTGTGTCAGTGTCTCAGTGTCTCAGTGTCTCTGGGTCTCTGTGTCTCTGAGTCTCTGGGAGTCTGGTCTCAGTGTCTCAGGCTCTCCAGGTCTCTGGGTCTCTATGTCTCAGTGTCTCTGAATCTCTGTGTCTCTGTGTCTCAGTGTCTCATGGTTTCAGTGTCTCTGGCTCTCTGTGTCTCAGTGTCTCAGGGTTTCAGTGTCTCAGGGTCTCTGGCTCTCTGTGTCTCAGTGTCTCTGAGTCTCTGGGTCTCAGTGTTTCAGTGTCTCAGGGTATCAGGTCCTCTTGGTTTCTGTGTCTCAGTGTCCCAGTGTCTCAGGGTCTCAAGGTCTCAGTGTCTCTGTGTCTCAGAATCTCTTGTTCTCTGGGTCTCTATGTCTCAGTGTCTCAGGGTGTCAGTGTCTCAGGGTCTCAGTGTCTCACTGTCTCAGGGTCTGAAGGTTTCTGGGTCTCTGTGTCTCAGGGACTCCGGGTCACTGGGTCTCAGGGTCCCTGTGTCACTGGGTCTCTGTGTCTCAGTGACTCAGTGTCTCAGGGTCATTGGGTCCCTGGGTCTCTGCATCTCAGTGTCTTGTGTCTCAAGGTCTCAGGGTCTCTGAGTCTCTTGGCCCCAGTGTCTCAGTGACACAGGGTCTCTGGGTCTCAGTGTCTCAAAGCCTAAGTCTCTCAGTTTCTCAGGGTCTCTGGGTCTCTGGACTCTGTGTCTCAGTGTCTCATGGTTCCAGTGTCTCAGGGTCTCAACATCTCAGTGTCTCAGGGTCTCAAGGTCTCTCGCTCTCTGGGTCACTGGGTCTTTGTGTCTCAGTGTCTTCGTGTCTCTGGGTGTCTGTGTCTCAGTGTCTCAGTGTCTCAAGGTCTCAGGGTCTCTGAGTCTCTAGGTCCCTGTTTCTCAGTGTCTCAGTGACTCCGTCTCTCTGGGTCTCTGGGTCTCAGTGTCTCAGGGTCTCTGGGTTTCTTGGTCTCAGTGTCTCAGGGTCTCTGGGTCTCAGTGTCTCAAAGTCTCAGTCTCTCAATGTCTCAGTGTCTCAGTGTCTCAATGTCTCAAGGTCTCTGGGTCTCTGGGTCACTGGGCCTCAGGATCTCTGGGTCACTGGGTCTATGTGCCTCAGTGTCTCAGTGACTCAGGGTCTCTGGGTCTCTGTGTATCAGTGTCTCTGGGTCTGTGGGTCTCTGGGTCTCAGTGTCTCAAAGTCTCAGTCTCTCATTGTCTCCGGGTCTCTGGGTCTCAGTGTCTCAGTGTCTCAGGGTTTCAGTGTCTCAGGCTCTCTGGGTCTTTGTGTCCTAGTGTCTCAGTATCTCTGGGTCTCTGAGTCTGAGGGTCTCAGGGTCTCTGGGTCTCAGGGTCTCTTAGTCTCTGGGTCACTGGGTCTCAGTACCTCAGTGTCTCAGGTTCTCTGAGTCTCTGGGTCCCTGTGTCTGAGTGCCTCAGTGTCTCAGAGTCTCTGGGTCTCTGGGCCTCAGTGTCTCAATGGCTCTGGGTCTCTGGGTCTCAGTGTCTCAAAGTCTCAGTCCCTCAGTGTCTCAGGGTCTATGGGTGTCGGGGTCTCTGGACTCAGATTCTCAGTGTCTCAGGGTTTCAGTGTCTCAGGGTCTCAGTGTCTCAGTGTCTCAGGGTATCAAGTTCTCTCGGTCTCTGGGTCACTGAATCTCAGGGTCTCTGGGACACTGGGTCTATGTGTCTCCGTGTCTTAATGTCTCAGGGTCATTGGGTCTCTGGGTGTCTGTGTCTCAGTGTCTCACTGTCTCAAGATCTCAGGGTCTCTGAATCTCTGGGTCCCTGTTTCTCAGTGTCTCAGTGACTCAGAGTATCTGGGTCTCTGGGCCTCAGTGTCTCAAAGTCTCAGTCTCTCAGTGTCTCAGGGCCTCTGGGTCTATGGTCTCAGTGTCTCAGGGTCTCAGGATCTCTGGGTCACTGGGTCTATGTGTCTCAGGGTCATTGGGTCTCTGGGCCTCTGTGTCTCAGTGTCTCAATGTCTCAGGGTCTCTGAGTCTCTGTGTCCCTGTGTCTCAGTGTCTCTGTGACTCTGGGTCTCTGGGTCTCTGTGTCTCAGTATCCCTGGATCTGTGGGTCTCTGGGTTTCAGTGACTCAAAGTCTCAGTTTCTCTCTGTCTCCAGGTCTCTGGGTCTCTGGTTCTCTGTGTCTCAGGGTTTCATTGTCTCAGGATCTCTGGGTCTCTGTGTCCCAGTGTCTCTGTGTCTCTGGGTCTCTGTGTCTCAGTGTCTCAGGGTCTCAGCGTCTCTCGGTCTCTGAGTCTCTGTGTCTCAGGGTCTCTGTGTCCCTGGATCTCTGGTTTTCTGGGTCTTTTGGTCTCTGGGTCACTGTGTCACAGGTACACAGGGCCTCTTGGTCACAGTGTCTCAGGGTCTCAGGGTCTCTGGGTCTCGGTGTCTCTGGGTCTCATTTTACAATGTCTCAGTGCCTCAGGGTCTCAATGTCTCAGTGTCTCAGGGTCTCTGGGTCTCGTGGTGTCGGGGCCTCTGGGTCTCTGAGTCTCAGTGTCTCATGGTCTCGTGGTCTCGGGTTCTCTGGGTCTCTGAGTCTCAGTGTCTCAGGGTCTCTGGGTCACTGGGTCACAGGGTCTCAGTGTCTCAGGGTCCCTGGGTCTCAGTATCTCTGGGTCTCACGGTCTCTTGGTCTCTGCGTTTCATTTTCTCAGAGTCTCTGCCTCTCTGGGTCTCAGTGTCTCAGGGTCTCTGAGCCTCTGTGTCTCTGTGTCTCAGGGTTTCAGGGTATCTGGGTCTCTGAGACTCACGGTCTCAGTGTCTCACGGTGTCTAGCTCCCTTCGGTCTCAGTGTCTCAGGGTCTCTGGGTCTCAGTGTCTCAGGGTCTCTGGGTCTCTGAGCCTTTTTGTCTCTGGGTCTCTGTGTCTCAGTGTCTCAATGTCTCAGGGTCTGTGGGTCTCTGGGACTCAGTGTCTCAGTGTCTGAATGTATCAGGGTCTCTGGGTCTCTCGGCCTCAGTGTCCCAGGGTCTCAGTGTCCAAATGTCTCAGGGTATCTGTGTCTCTGTGTCTCAGTGTCTTAGTGTCCCAATATCTCAGCTTCTCTGGGTCTCTGGCTCTCTGTGCCTCAATGTATCTGGGTCTCTGGGTCTCTGTGCCTCAGTGTCTCAGGGTCTCAGTGTCTCAGTTTCTGAATGTCTCAGCGTCTCTGGGTCTCAGGGTCTCTGTGTCTCAGTGTCTCAATGTATCAGGGTCTCTGGGACTCAGGGTCATTTGGTCTCTGGGTCTCTGTGTCACAGTGTCACAGTGTCTCAATGTCTCAGTGTCTCAATGTCTCAGGGTCTCTGGGTCTCCGTGTCTCAATGTCTCAGGGTCTCTGGGTCTCAGTGTCTCAGTGTCTCAATGTCTCAGGGTCTCTGGGTCTCATTATCTCAATGTATCAGCGTCTCTGGGTCTCAAGGTCTCTGGGTCTCTGTGTCTCAGTGTCTCAATGTCTCAGAGTTTCTGGGTCTCAATGTCTCAGGGTCTCAGTATCTCAATGTATCAGGGTCTCTGGGTCTCAAGGTCTCTGGGCTTCTGGGTCTCTGTGTCTCAGTGTCTCAATGTCTCAGGGTCTCTGGGTCTCAGGACCTCTGTGTCTCTGGGTCTCTGAGTCTCAGTGTCTCTGAGATACTGAGACACAAAGACCCAGAGAAACCGAGACCCTGAGACCCAGAGACACTGACACATTGAGACACTGAGATACAGAGACCCAGAGACATTGAGACACTGAGGCACAGAGAGCCAGAGACCCAGAGACGGTGAAACACTGAGACACTGAGACACTGAGACACAGAGACCCTGAGACCATGAGACACTGAGACACAGAGACCCAGAGACCCTGAGACCGAGAAGCCCTGAGACATTGAGAAACAGAGACCGAGAGAGCAAGAGAACCAGAAAATCTGAAACAAAAGAGACCCAGAGACACAGAGACACTGAGGCTCTGAGGCACAGAGACCCAGAGACAGTGAGACTCTGAGACCCTGACACACTGAGGCACAGAGGCATTGAGAAATAGAGACACAGAGACACTGAGACTCTGAGGCACTGAGACACAGAGACACTGAGACACTGAGGCACAGAGACACAGAGACAATGAGACACTGAGACACAGAGACGCAGAGACTCTGAGGCACTGAGACACAGACACTGAGGCAATGAGACACTGAGGCACAGAGACACAGAGACACTGAGACTCTGAGACACTGAGACTGTGAGGCACTGAGACACAGAGACACTGAGACACTGAGGCACAGAGACACAGAGACAATGAGACACTGAGACACAGAGACACAGACTGGAGGAACTGAGGCACAGAGACACAGAGAGACTGAGTCACAGAGACACAGAGACCCTGAGACATTGAAACACAGAGTCACAGAGACAAAGAGACACTGTGACACAGATTCACTGAGACACTGGGAGACAGACACACAGAAACTCTGAGAAACTGAGATACTGAGACATTGAGACACAGACACTGAGACAATGAGACTCTGAGGCACTGAGACACTGAGACACTGGGACTCTGATACACTGAGACACTGAAACACTGAGGCGCAGAGGCACAGAGACACTGAGACTCTAGGACACTGAGACACAGAGACACTGAAACACTGAGACACAGGGACCCATAAACACAGAGACAATGACACTCTGAGAGACTGAGACACAGAGACACTGAGACACTGAGACGCAGAGACACAGAGACATTGAGACACTGAGATCCTGAGACCCTGAGACAGTGAGACACTGAGACCCTGAGACACTGAGACCCAGAGACCCAAAGCCCCTGAGACCCTGAAACCCTGAGACTCTGAGACGCTGAGACCCAGAGACCCTGAGACACTGAAACACTGAGACCCAGAGACACTGAGACCCAGAGTCCCTGACACCCTGAGACACTGAGACATTGAGACCCAGAGACCCTGAGACACTGAAACACTGAGACCCAGATACACTGAGACCCAGAGTCCCTGAGACACTGAGACACTGAGACCCCGAGACCCCGAGACCCTGAGACACTGAAACACTGAGACCCAGAGACCCAGAGGCCCACAGTCCCAGAGACCCAAAGACACAGTGACACTGAGACCCAGTGACCCTGAGAAACTGAGACACAGAGACACTGAGACCCAGAGACCCTGTGACACTGAGACCCAGAGACACTGAGATCCAGAGAGCCAGAGACACTGAGACCTAGAGACCCAGAGACCCAGAGACCCTGAGACTCTGAGACACTGAGACACTGAAAACCAAAGACCCTGAGACCCTGAGACACTGAGACCCATTGACCCAGAGACCCTGAGACCCAGAGACCAGAGACCAGAAACACTGAGACACTGAGACCATGAGACCCTGAGAGGCTGAGGCGCAGAGACCCAGAGGCTCTGAGACCCAGGGACCCAGAGACCCTGTGACACTGAGACACTGAAACCCTGAGACCCTGAGACCCTGAGACCACGAGACCCTGTGACACTGAGACCCTGAGACCCAGAGACACTGAGACCCTGAGTCACTGAGACACTGAGATACTGAGACCCTGAGACACTGAGAACCAGAGACCCTGAGACACTGGGACACTGAGACACCGAGTCCCAGAGACCCGGAGACCATGAGAGACTGTGACACTGAGACACTGACTCACAGAGACCCAGAGACCCTGAGAAACTGAGGCACTGAGGCCCAGAGAACGAGAGACCCAGAGACCAGAAACCCAGAGATCCAGAGACCCTGAGATCCTGAGACCCAGAGATCCTGAGACCAAATGACACAGACACCCTGAGACACAGAGACCCAGAAACCCTGACACCCTGAGACACTGAGCGACTGAGACACTGAGACCCAGTGTCCCAGAGACCCAGAGACTCTGACACCCAGGGACCCAGACACGCAGAAACCCTGACACCCTGAGAAACTGAGAGATTGAGAGACTGAGACCCAGTGTCCCAGAGACTCTGAGACCCAGGGACCCAGAGACCCTGAGACATTGAGACACTGAGATCCTGAGACACTCAGACCCTGAGACACTGAGACCCTAAGACACTGAGACACTGAGACCCTGAGACATTGTGACACTGAGACCATGAGGCACTGAGATACTGAGATACTGAGACCCTGAGATAGTGAACCCAGAGACCCTGATAAACTGATTCCCAGAGACCCAGAGACCCAAAGACACACAGAGAGTAAGACCCAGAGTCCCTGAGACACTGAGGCCCAGACAAACCGAGATCCAGAGAGCCAGAGACAGTGAGACACTGAGACACAGAGACCCAGAGAACCTGAGATGCAGAGAACCAGAGACCCTGAGACCCAGAGATCCAGAGACCCAGAGAGCCTGAGACCCTGAGACGCTGAGACACTGAGATCCAGAGACGCTGAGACACAGAGACCCTGAGACCCAGTGACCCAGAGACCCTGAGACACTGGGACACTGAGACACAGAGACCCAGAGACCCAGAGGCCATGAGAGACTGAGACACTGACTCCAGAGACCCAGAGACCCTGAGAAACTGAGACACTGAGACCCAGAGACCAAGAGACCCAGAGACCAGAAACCCAGAGATCCAGAGACCCTGAGATCCTGAGACCCAGAGACACTGAGACCAAATGACAGAGGCACCCTGAGACCCAGAGACCCAGAAACCCTGACACCCTGAGACACTGAGCGACTGAGACACTGAGACCCAGTGTCCCAGAGACCCTGAGACCCTGAGACACAGGGACCCTGAGACACTGAGACATTGAGAACTAGAGACACTGAGGCCCTGAGTCACTGGACACTGAAATACTGAGACACTGAGAACCAGGGACCCAGAGACACTGGGACACTGAGACACAGAGACCCAGACACCCAGAGACCATGAGAGACTGAGACACTGAGACACTGACTCACAGAGTCCCAGAAACCCTGAGAAACTGAGACACTGAGACCCAGAGACCGAGAGACCCAGTGCCCAGAAACCCAGAGATCCAGAGACTCTGAGAT
This sequence comes from Carcharhinus amblyrhynchos, assembly GCF_965287045.1. Taxonomy (NCBI): domain Eukaryota; kingdom Metazoa; phylum Chordata; class Chondrichthyes; order Carcharhiniformes; family Carcharhinidae; genus Carcharhinus; species Carcharhinus amblyrhynchos. Next base: position 1,003,208 of record NW_027649800.1, read on the forward strand.
CCTGAGACCCAGAGACACTGAGACAAAATGACACAGACACCCTGAGACCCAGAGACCCAGAAACCCTGACACCCTGAGACTCTGAGACCCAGGGGCCCAGAGACCCTGAAACACTGAGACACTGAGATCCTGAGACACTGAGACCCTGAGACACTGACACGCTGAGACCCAGAGACCCTGAGACATTGCGACACTGAGACCATGAGTCACTGAGACACTGAAATACTGAGACCCTGAGACACTGAGATATTGAACCCAGAGACCCTGAGAAACTGATTCCCAGAGACCCAGAGGCCCAAAGACACAGAGAGAGTAAGACCCAGAGTCCCTGAGACACTGAGACCCAGAGACACCGAGATCCAGAGAGCCAGAGACTGTGAGACCCAGAGACACCGAGATCCAGAGAGCCAGAGAATGTGAGACACAGAGACCCAGAGAACCTGAGACCCAGAGACACGGAGACCCTGAGACACTGAGACCCAAAGACCCAAAGACCCAGAGACCCAGACCCTGAGACACTGAGACACAGAGACCCACAGACAAAGAGACCCAGAGACACTGAGGCACAGAGACCCAGAGACCCAGAGACACTGAGACCCAGAGACCCTGAGACACTGAGGCACTAAGACTCTGAGACATTGAGACACTGAGACCTTGAGACCCTGTGAATTTGAGACCCTGAGAACAAGAGACCCAGGGACCCTGAGACACTGAGACACTGAGGCCTGGAGACCCAGAGACCCAGAGACCCTGAGACACACAGGCCCAGAGACCCAGAGACCCAGAGACCCAGAAACCCTGTGACGCTGAGACACTGAGACCCTGAGACCCTGGAACCCAGCGACCCTGAGACCTTGAGATCCTGCAACACTAAGACACTGAGACCCTGAGACGCTGAGACGCTGTGCCACTGAGACCCTGAGACACTGAGACACTGAGACCCTGAGACACTGAGAAACTGAAACCCTGAGACCCTGAGACACTGAGGCACTGTGACCCAGAGACACAGAGACCCTGAGACACTGACACACTGAGACCCAGAGTACCGGAGGCCCAGAGTCCCTGAGAAACAAAGACTCTGAAACGCAGAGACAGAAAGAACCTGAGACCCAGGGACCCTGAGACCCTGAAACCCAAAGAGCCGGAAACCCAGAGTCCTTGAGACACTGAATCCCAAAGACCCAGAGACACTGAGGCCCTGAGGCCCTGAAACCCAGAGATCCAGAGACCCAGAGACCCTGAGACCCTGAGACACTGAGAAACTGAAACCCTGAGACCCTGAGACACTGAGGCACTGTGACCCAGAGACCTAGAGACACAGAGACCCTGAGACACTGAGGCACTGTGACCCGGAGACCTAGAGACACAGAGACCCTGAGACACAGACACACTGAGACCCAGAGTACCAGAGACCCAGAGTCCCTGAGAAACAAAGACTCTGAAACTCAGAGACACAAAGAACCTGAGACCCAGAGACCCTGAGACCCTGAAACCCAAAGAGCTGGAAACCCAGAGACCCTGAGACACTGAATCCCAAAGACCCAGAGACACTGAGGCCTTGAGGCCCTGAAACCCAGAGATCCAGAGACCCAGAGACACAGAGACCCAGAGACGCAGAGACACGGAGACCCTGAGACCCTGAGACACTAAGACACTGAGAACCAGAGACCCAGAGAACCAGAAGCCCAGAGGCCCTGAGACACTGCGACACTGAGACCCAGAGACCAAAAGACTCAGTGACCCTGAGACACTGAGACACCGAGACCCTGAGACTCTGAGACAAAGAGACCCAGAGACCCTGTGACACGGAGACACTGAGACCCAGACACCCTGAGACACTGACACACTGGGACAATAAGACCCAGAGAACCCAGAGACCCTGAGACACTCAGACAAAGAGACCCAGAGACCCTGAGACACTGAGACAATGAAACACTGAGACACTGAGACACAGAGACCCAGAGACCCTGAGGCACTGAGACCCAGTGACCCATAGGCCTAGTCACCCAGAGTCCCTGAGACAATGCGACACTTCGACCCAGAGACACAGAGACCCTGAGATACTGAGACCCAGAGACCCTGAGACACTGAGACCCAGAGACCCAGAGACCCTGAAAAACTGTGAAACTGACACCAAGAGAACCGGAAACCCAGAGTCCCGGAGACCCAGAGACCCAGATAGCCAGAGACCCAGAGGCCCTGAGCCACTGAGACCCTGAGACCCAGAGCCCTCAGACCCAGAGACCTTGAGACCCTGAGAACCTGAGAAAATGTTACCCTGAGACACTGAGAGCCTGAGACACTGAGTCCCTGAGACCCTGAGACACTGAGACACGGGGACACTGAAACCGAGACACCCAGAAACCCAGAGACCCTAAGACCCAGAGACACTGTGACCCTAAGACTCAGAGACCCGGAGGCCCAGTTTCCCTGAGACCCTGAGAAACTGAGACACAAAGACACCGAGACACTGAGACCCTGAACCCCTGAGACACTGGAACCCTGAGACACTGAGATGCTGAAACACAGAGACACTGAGACCCTGAGACCCTGAGACACTGAGACCCTGAGACCCAGAGATCCAGAGACCCTGAGACCCTGATACACTGAATCCCTGAGACACTGAGATCTCTGACCCTGAGACACTGAGACCCTGAGAACCTAAGGCCCTGAGACCCTGAGACACTGAGACACTGAGACCCAGAGACCCAGACCCTGAGAAACTGACACACTGCGACACTGAGACACTGAGGCACTGAGAACTTGAGACAGTGAGACACTGAGATACTGAGACACTCAGACATTGAGACACTGAGACCCTGAAACCCTGAGAACCTGAGACCTGAGACCTTGAGACACTAAGCACTGAGGCACAGAGATCCTGACAGCCTGAGACAATGAGTCACTGAGACGTTGAGATCCAGAAACCCAATGGCCCTGAGATCCAAAGACCCATAGACACACAGACCCGAGACCCAGAGACACTCAGACGCTGAGACTCTGTGACCCTGAGACACTGAGAGACTGAGACCCTGCGACACTGAGACACTGAGACCCTGAGACACAGAGACCCTGAGACCCTGAGGAACTGAGACCCAGACACCCAGAGATCCTGAGACCCAGAGACACTGAGACACAGAAACACAGATACCCAGAGACACTGAGATACTGTGACACTGAGACACTGAGACACAGAGACCCAGAGAACCTGAGACACTGAGGCACTGAGACCCTGAGACCCAGAGACCCAGAGAAACTGAGACCCTCAAACACTGAGACACTGAGACCCTGAGACCCAGAGACCCTGAGAAACTGAGACCCTCAGACACTGAGACACTGAGACCCTGAGACCCAGAGACCCAGAGAAACTGAGACCCTCAGACACTGAGGCACTGAGACCCTCAGACCCAGAGACCCAGAGAAACTGAGACCCTCAAACACTGAGACACTGAGACCCTGAGACCCTGAGACCCAGAGACCCTGAGAAACTGAGACCCTCAGACACTGAGACACTGAGACTCTGAGACACTGAGAACCCTGACACACTGAGACCCTGAAACACTGAGACACTGAGACACTGACACCAAGAGACCCTGTGACACTGAGGCACTGAGACCCTGAGACCCAGGGACCCGGACACCCAGAGCCCCAGAGACCCTGAGGCACTGAGAACCTGGGACCCTGAGGCCCTGAGATACTGAGATGCTGAGACCCTGAGACACTGAGAACCTGAGACCCAGAGACCCTGAAACACAGAGACACTGAGACCCTGAGACACTGAGGCCCTGAGACACTAAGACACTGACACATTGAGATACCGAGATCCTGAGTCACTGAGACACTGAGAGACAGAGACGCTGAGACACTGAGAGACTCAGACCCTGAAACACAGAGACACTGAGACACTGAGGCCGTGAGATACTGAGACCCTGAGACTCAGAGACCCGGAGACCCAGTTTCCCAGAGGCGCTGAGATACTGAGACGCGAAGGCACCGACACACTGAGACCCAAACCCTGAGACACTGAGACAATGAGGCACTCAGAACTTGAGACACTGAGACCCTGACACCCTGACACCCTGAGACACCAAGCACTGCGGCCCAGTGACCCTGAGACACTGAGACACAGAGACAAAGAGGAACTGAGACCCTGAGATCCAGAGACCCAGAAACCCAGAGACCCTGAGAGCCTGTGACACTGAGACACTGAGACACTGAGACCCCGAGACACTGAGACCCTGAGACCCTGAGACACTGAGACACTGAGGCATTGCGACCCTGAGACACTGAGACCCAGAGACCCTGAGACACTGAGACATTGAGACACTGAGACCCTGAGAAACCGAGACCCTGAGACACCGAGACCCTGAGGCCCTGAGACTCTGAGACACGGAGACACTGAGACCCACACACCCAGAAACCCAGAGACCCTGAGACACTGAGACCTTGAGACTCAGAGACCTGGAGACCCAGTTTCTCAGAGACCCTGAGAAACTGAGACCCTAAGACACCGAGACACTGAGACACTGAGACCCTGAGACACTGAGATGCTGAGACAATGAAACATAGAGACACTGAGACCCTGAAACCCTAAGACCCTGAGGCCCTCAGACACTGAGACCTAGAGACCCTGAGAGCCAGAGACCCTGAGACACTGAGACCCTGAGAAGCAGAGACCGTAAGACCCTACGATACCGAGATACTGAGACCCTGAAAGCCTGAGACACTGAGACCTAGAAACACAGAGACCCTGAGACCTTGAGATACTGAGACACTGAGACCCAGGGACCCTGAGACACTGAGACCCTGAGACCCTGAGACCCGGACACCCAGAGACCCAGAGACCCTGAGAATCTGAGCCCCTGAGACACTGAGACTCTGAGACACCAAGACACTGAGCCCCTGAGACACTGAGACACTGAGACCCTGAGAGACTGAGACACTGAGACCCTAACCCACTGAGACCCTGAGACCCTGAAACGCAGAGACACCGAGAAACTGAGTCACTGAGACACTGTGACATTGAGACACGGAGGCCCTGAGGCACTGAAACCCTGAGACCCTGAGACACTGAGATCCTGAGACTCAGAGACCCGGGGACCCAGTTTCCAGAGACCCTGAGAAACTGAGACCCTAAGACACTGACAGACTGAGACACTGAGACCCAGGGCCCCTGAGACATAGAGACTGTGAGACCCAGAGACACTGAGACGCTGAGACACTGAAGCACAGAGACACTGAGACCCTGAGACTCTAAACACTGAGACATTGAGACACTGAGACCCTGAGACACGAGACCCTGAGACACTGAGACATTGAGTCTATGGGACCCTGAGACACTGCGACCCTGAGACTCAGAGACACAGAGACACTGAGACCCTGAGCCCCTGAGACACTGAGACACTGAGACCCTGTGACACTGAGACACTGAGACACAGAGACCCAGAGACCCTGAGACACTGAGACCCTGAGACACTGAGACGCAGAGACCCAGAGACCCTGAGACCCTGAGGCACTGAGACACAGAGACCCTGAGATACTGAAACCCTGAGACACTGAGTCCCTGAGACCCTGAGAAACGAAGCACTGGGACACTGTGACACTGAGACACGGAGACCCTGAGACCTCGAGACTCAGAGACCCTGAGATACTGAGACCCTGAGAGCCTGAGACACTGAGACCTGGATACCCTGAAACACTGAGACCCCGAGACACTGAGACACAGAGACCCTGAGACACTTAGACCCAGAGACCCTGAGACACTGAGACCCTGAGACACTGAGACGCAGAGACCCAGAGACCCTGAGACCCTGAGGCACTGAGACACAGAGACGCTGAGATACTGAAACCCTGAGACACTGAGTCCCTGAGACCCTGAGAAACGAAGCACTGGGACACTGTGACACTGAGACACGGAGACCCTGAGACCTCGAGACTCAGAGACCCTGAGATACTGAGACCCTGAGAGCCTGAGACACTGAGACCTGGATACCCTGAAACACTGAGACCCCGAGACACTGAGACACAGAGACCCTGAGACACTTAGACCCAGAGACCCTGAGACACTGAGACCCTGAGACACTGAGACGCAGAGACCCAGAGACCCTGAGACCCTGAGGCACTGAGACACAGAGACGCTGAGATACTGAAACCCTGAGACACTGAGTCCCTGAGACCCTGAGAAACGAAGCACTGGGACACTGTGACACTGAGACACGGAGACCCTGAGACCTCGAGACTCAGAGACCCTGAGATACTGAGACCCTGAGAGCCTGAGACACTGAGACCTGGATACCCTGAAACACTGAGACCCCGAGACACTGAGACACAGAGACCCTGAGACACTGAGGCACTGATACACTGAGACCCAGAGACCCTGAGACACTGAGACATGAGACCCTGAGACACTTAGACCCAGAGACCCTGAGACACTGAGACCCCGAGACACTGAGACGCAGAGTCCCAGAGACCCTGAGGCACTGAGACACAGAGACCCTGAGATACTGAAACCCTGAGACACTGAGTCCCTGAGACCCTGAGAAACGAAGCACTGGGACACTGAGACACTGAGACACTGAGACACGGAGACCCTGAGACCTCGAGACTCAGAGACCCTGATACCCTGAGATACTGAGACCCTGAGAGCCTGAGACACTGAGACTTGGATACCCTGAAACACTGAGACCCCGAGACACTGAGACACAGAGACCCTGAGACACTGAGGCACTGAGACACTGAGACCCTGAGACACTTAGACCCAGATACCCTGAGACACTGAGACCCAGAGACACTG